>NC_090927.1:1187427462-1188052462 GCF_040938575.1 Ambystoma mexicanum
AGTTTATGCCAAGTTCACGCTGTACCAGGGAACCATCCAGTCATTCACTACACAGGACACAGCAGCTGCTGGGGCATCCTGCGCTTAAATGCAGTTCAACACAAAACGGAGTAGGCCGCACGCACTGCTTCAATGTGCGGCAGCCATCTTGGAATTTGCTGTTAGACCCATTTTTAGTCAAACTATACAACAACATATTAGCAATGGGAGAAGCACCACCGTCCTTTATACAAGCCAGTATTATTGTGATACCCAAAGAAGGGAAAGACAAAACAGACTGCGCCTCATACCGCCCAATTTCTTTAATCAACGTTGAGGCGAAGATATATTCGAGTATCTTGGCAAACCGCGCGGGCAGCGTTCTGCCGAAGCTTATACGTAACAATCAGACTGCATATGTTCAGGGGAGATAGGGCTTGGATAACATCCGCAAAACATATTCAATGGCCGGCTTGAGCGAGGAGGACATAGACCCATGCCTTATCTCAATAGATGCCGAAAAGGCATTCGATAGAGTATAATGGATAGTCTTGGGTGCATTTCACTGAACGGTGGACCTGGGGGAGCGATGGATCATAGGAGCTTTAGCATTATATAGAAACACATCGGCCCAGGTTGTTGTAAATGGAGTAGCACCGGCAAGTTTTTAACTAAGCAGAGGTACCAGACAGGGATGCCCCTTTTCCTCGCTGATATACGTTCTCACGATTGAACCACTGGTCCAGGAAATCCACCACATGTGACATTTTTTCAAAGGGGTGGTAGTGAATATAAACTTGCCATGTTTGCATATGACATCCTAGCATACATCACATCCCCTGAGGTCTCAGTCCCGGCCCTGTTGCGTATAATCAATAATTATGACTTACACTCAGGGTTCCGTATCAACATACACAAAATGACAGCACTACCCTTGTCGACAGACAACATGTCATGGTCTGCAAATTACCACAACTAGCATCAGGTACCTGAGTGTAACTCTCACAAAACAGATAGGCGGCCTATAAGAGGGCAACTATCCGCTACTGTGGGCTGCCATCACCCGAGATCTCAATAGATGGCCAGAAATTACACTATCTTGGGCAGCACGTTTTACCTCAATCAGAATGGATGTACTGCCAAGATTATTGTTCCTATTTCAAGCCCTTCCAGTAACGGTCCCCGGGGATTCTTATTAAAGATTAAAAGGTAACTTCTCTTCTTTCTTTGGGCAAGACAAAGACCACGAATTGCATACAAAACCCTTGTTCTTCCCAAGAAAGAAGGCGGAATGAGCTACCCGGTTATAAGCGAGTACTATAGGGCAGCCCAGCTCATTAGTGGACCACTTGAGGGAAAAAAAAGAGAAACAATGGGTCGCCCTTGAAAACACCCTTTTCTCCCCAGTCACAATGGAAGAATGGATGTGAGTCCCCCAGGGCAGTCTTAACAAAAAGATCAAGACCCACCCAGTATTGGCTGTTTTGTGGGCAGTATGGTGACCGGGAGCAGACATGAAAGGTATCACTAATTGGCCCTCTCCACTTCGCTGCATATGGGCACTTCCAATAAGAGACCCAGGTAGACTTGGAAAACCTCCAGGACTTGTACGAGGCAGGATTGGCTAGGGCTGGACAAATGTGGAACAAAGATGTGTTCATGTTAAGACCGCCCTAGAACAGGCACTGCAGATACAAAGCATCCCTCCACTTATCTATTTATAGCTTATAGGGATTCTGTTCGACCATTGCTGGAAAGACCAACTGAAGCAGCCCTTACCCCCCTGCGCCCCCTCCTTTGAGCATATTCTTGATTCACACACTGGCACAAAAGGGTTGATGTCATAAATGTATACAGCGCTGCAAACGAAAGGTCGCCTACCCTCCCCCGCACTCAGACCAGCTGGGAAAAAGACTTAGAATTGCATGAAGGGGCAGAGATCTGGCCCTCCTTGTACAATGCAGTCTGGTCATTAACAGTCTCAATGCAGAACAAAATGTTGAATTGTAGGCTCCTGTTTCACTGGCACCTGACCCTGCTCAGGCTCTCAAAAATGTATGCCGGGTCAGCCCAGTTTGTTGGATGGGTTGCACACAGATATCAGTTTACTGGCATCATTGGTGGGACTGCCCAAAGGTGCAGACTAATTGGAAAGAGGTAGGTTCATGTAATTGAAAGTGTAGAGAGAGAGCATGCTCCTCTTTTGTTGCTATTTGGGGTTGAAAAGAGAGACAAAGACTATTATTTGCTTCCCCATATGCCTCAGAACCTTTTTCTGGCAGCAAGAGCATGCTTAGCCCAACAATGGGAAAGGAGCACCCTACCGTCCAAAGTGGACTGGCTCAATAAAGCATTTGACGTTTATGAGATGGAGAGACTCACACCGACTCTTATGGAAACGTACACACACATGGAGGCTGAATGGCTCCCCTTCATAGAATCTTAGAGGAAAGAGAAACCAGGAAGTGATCGGACACAAATTATGGGATGATTACAGCAGCAAACGCAAGGTTAACCCTAGATACCAGTCATCTTGTATGTTTACACAATCTCCAATTACGCCCCTGCCACCTCTAAAGAGGCATAACAATAAGGAAACATCAGAAAGACCTGTTGAGTGACATGAGAAACCTTATCGGCCAGTTTGCCTTCTTAAATTGTTTGTTTATTGGCACGGTAAGCCCCCGTTGTGGGGCAGTAACCATTATCCTGCCACTTTAAAGTTTGGGAAGGGTGGAGGGGATTTGGGTGGGTTTAATTCCTTGTTATCTTCCAACATGTAACCAAGTCGTAAGTGTTGCGTCGTTACCCGCTGGAAGTGTTATTGTTTTTGTTTTACAGCACACAGGAAAAGTGGTTTTGTTGATGATTACTTTGCTAAAAAACAAATAAAAATCTAATATATAAAAAATATTTCTTGGTCTACCTATCACTGACACCCATGTTAGTGCTACTTCCGGACAGACTTTGACCTATATCCTCTTCTCTGTCCCCTCCCCAGACCTATGGACCTCCCATCCGATCCCTAACCTCTCCCCTTTTTCCTCTTCACCCATTAATGGCGGCACTAGATGGGAAGTACTCTTGGCAGACTTCTCCTCCTCTAGGTGCATCATTAATATAGATCACAATGCCACTGTCATGGCCCAGGGTCCTCAACCTAATCTTTCTCTTTGGCACCTGCCTGCCCTCCTCAATTTCCTAACTTCTCCTACTACTTATCCTTCCTCTCTCTGCACTTCCCCCACTACCTCTGATGGATGCACCTTCCCCATGGACCCCTCTTCAGAAAACCTTCAAAGGTGGGGGATCTGCTACACTTTGCCACTCTAAACGCTAGATCTGCTGTCAAACACTCTTTGGACATCTGCCTCCTTCTTGAAGACGTTTGATCTACACTCCCTGCTCCCTGACGGTTACAAGATCCTCTCTAAGTCTTGGTCCACAGTGCTGGTAGTGGAGTTGCCCTGATCTTCCCTGAGTGGGTCCCCATCTCTCGCTCTCACCCAGCTCTATTCTTCCTTTGAATGCCTTGTCTGTAAGCTTGGTATCTCTCCTACTCTCTCTTTCACCCTTGCCACTATCTACAGGCCCACTGGCCCTGTCACACTCTTCCTCTCGGAATGGGCTGACTTTACCTCCTCTCTTCTGTCATCTTCCTCTAAACTCTTCCTGCTTGGTTACTTCAACATCCACATTGATTCTTTTGTCCCTGCCTCCACACTCTTCCGTGATCTCTGTACCTCTCTCTCCCTCACTATTCTCCCTTTAGCCTTATCCACTCTGCCGGACACTCTTGATGCCTTCATTCCTGCTGCTCTCCCACTCTCCAACCCTCTCACTAACCCTCTCTATTGGTCTGACCATTCTCTCCTCTCATTTGGGACCTCTCAGCCTCCTGACCGAGCCTCCACCAGCACTGCCAGCCTCCTTTGCGGTCATCCGTCTGATGAAACGGGTGGCAGCTGCTGCGTTTGCCTCCACATTCATCCATCCTTCTTCCCCTCCTCATGACTCTCCCACTGATTCTGTCCTTGACAATCTCCATCTTGCTATCACCAACACTCTCAACATTTTTGTCTCTGTCATGAGGATCTGCCTGAAACCTGCTTTCAATCGTAACAGCTGGTACGACTCCGATGATCTAGCCGCTCTGAAAGGCAAGTGCAGAGCTGCTGAAAGGAAGTGGCAGACCTATGGCTCATCCTCTTACAAACTGGCCTACTCCAAAGGCAATACCGTCTCTCTATTCGCTCCAGGAAGAGGGTTCACATCCAGGCCCATATCTCTGGAGCCTCTAACAACATTGCTGAACTCTTCAAAATCTGCAAGCAACCAGCCAATTCACCTGCAATCTCCACCTCCCCTCTTCCTTCTCAGGCCCTCTGTACTGCACTGGCCAACCCATTTCACCTCCAATACTCGGGGCATTCTGACCTCTCTTCCCCCCCCCCCCGGCCTCGCTTGGCCTCTCTTCCACCCCCACCCACTCTCTTCCTTTTCACCTATCAGAACAGATGAGATATCTAGAGTAGTCTGCTCAATGAAGGTCCCATCCAAACAGGTGTCCCCTTGTTCTTTCAGAACCATTAAGGAAAACATCACCCCCGCTCTCCGCTCTTGCTGACTTCTGTAACCACTCCTTTGCTTCTAGCTCTTTCCCTTCTTCCCTCAAGCACTCCCTTGTCCACCCCCTCCTAAAATAAATGCCTTCTTCTGACCCCTCCTGTCTGGCCAACTACCGCCCTAGCTCTACTACACCCTTTCTTGAGAAACTACTGAAGAAGTAGGTCATCCCCCAACTGACCAAACACACTGAGCTTGCTGGTTATTTACATGACCATCAATCTGGATTCCGAGCATCCAGAGGCATGGAAACTGCTCTCCTGAACACCCATGAAGAAATGCTGGCAAATCTTGACTCTAACTCTCGTGGTGTTCTCATTCGTTCTCCTTGACCTCTCTTCTGCCTTTGACACGATCAACCATTCTATCCCCATAAAGCGGCTCCAAAATACTCTTGGTATTTCAGACCAGGCGAGATTGGTTGACCTCCTTCCTTATGGACCGCCCTTCCGAGGTGCTCCTGGGCTCCTTCTACTCCTCCAGCACTCTCTCTACCTGTGGTGTCCCCCCAGGCTCTATCCTCTAGCCTTGGCTTTTCAACATCTACCTAGAACCTCTTGCTCACCTGATCTGTGCCTTCTCTCCTCATTCACAGTGTTACGCTGATGACATACAACTCTTATTCAAGCTCCCCTCTTCCTCCTCCCACATTCCTGACTGCCTGTCTGCTATTCAGTCTTGGTGCACCTACAATGATCTCTGTCTTAATACCACTAAGACTGAGATCCTGCCTATTGGGACAACTATTCTCCGTTTCCCTCCTGACTCTGGCCGCCCTCTATGGGTTCACCTCTCTCTCCTTCCACTGAGGCCAGAAATCTTGGGGTCATCTCTGACTCCTCTCTCTGTACTTTACTCCTCACATCTTGGACCTTGCCATGAAGGCCCCACTTTCAACTTCACCTCTTTCGAAGCATTCTCCCTTTCCTCACCTTCCCCCAGAAGCTCAATATCACTAGAGCTCTGGTCCTCTCCAGGCTAGATTACTGTAACAGCCTCTTCCTCAACTTGCCTCTTTCTTCGCTCTGGCCTCTTCAACTAATCCAGAATAGGGCTGCAAGACCCTTGGCTTCAAGCCCTGGGACCACATTGCTCCAGCCCTAAAATCTCTCCACTGGCTCCCAGTTGTTGCAAGCATAACATTTAAGACCCTCTGCATCATCCACAAGGCTGTCTGGGCCTGGGGCTGTGCTACCTGGAAGTTTCTCTTACTAAATACTCTCCCTCCAGATCTTTCCGATCTTCTGGCTCCAACTCTATGCTGATCAAACGCTTCTCCAAGCATAGAGTTGGGGCTAGATGTTTCTCCTCAACTGGCTCCCTCCTGTGGAACAGTCTCCCTCCCTGTCTTGAACTGGACCACCTCAAGGTCTGCAAACAGCTCAAGACCTTTCTCTCCTCCTTCTCTCTCCCTCTTCCATGGTAACCATCCCCTCTGTTGGTGAGATTGACGGCCTGGTTCCTCAAGAGTCAAATAGGGTCCTGGCCGTCTACCCAATCGCCCCTGGCACTCCCCTGAACTGCCCACTGGGCCCACTCCTCCCTGTCGGGGCGGGGAGGTGAGGGGGTTGCATCCGCACTCCACTTAACTGTTGGGTGGTAGACATCCCTCTTCCCCTGGGTTGTCTCCACCCATGCACTTACCCGTTTCCCCCCTACTGGGCACCTCTAGCACTTCCTCCCCTAGGGGACCCTAATTACACTTCCCCTCATCCCACCCCCCTCTTTTTCCTTTTCTTTCATTGCACTTTCTGAATATCCCAAGACTTATTAGGACCACTGTTTTTCTATTCTTTCATTGTTATTTTTCTTCCTTGTTCTCTTCCCTTGTTCCTTGTGGCACTTTAAAACACTTCCTTGCTGTATAAGCGCCTTATAAATGACCAATAAAATCAAATAAATAAATATGGTAAAACATATTTATGTTCGCTGTATTGTATGAGGTCTTTTTACCATGTATTGCTAATGCTATTGGTCTACTAACACTAACTTGCAGATGTTTGTAACTTTAAAGTAATTACTGTAGGGCCTGTTTGTTGTTGTGTCGATTTTATTAGTGAACCTAGGGTGGGTGGAGGTGTGAGATAAGCATGCTGAGTGGATGTAGAGTGAGTGAGTGGGTGGATGGAGCTGGGTTGGGGGGATAGTTAATTGTAGGCAAGTGTTTCGGGAAGGGAGTGTGGGTGAATAGGCAAGCATGGTTTGTGATGATCCTATGAGGGATAGGCAATTGTTTTGCCAGTGTCTCTTTGGATAGGATGGGTTTTTGGGAGATGGGCAGGGGTGGAGGTGGATGTGTGGGGGCTGTAGGCCGGCATGCAGTATGTGGCTTGGTGGGCATACATGATGGTGGATGGGGGCTGTCTTGCTAGGTGGGTTTGAGTGGGTGGATGGGTAAACTGGTGTGGGTGGTGCTTGGATGGATACACTGACAATGTGTGGTTTGACCCGAGAGGGGCTTTGGATAAGGGGGCGTTGGCTGGGGATTTGACAGGCCAGTGTGGAGTTGGAAGGAAGCCCAGTATGTGGTATGCAAGGAGGCATTGCTTTGGCTATTTAGGTAGGTTTGAGTGTGTTGAGTGTATAGGCAGTGTGACAAATCGTGGGATTCTGCCACTTCTCCCAAGGAGGGAGAGGAGCCCCTTCCTGTGGAGCTAGGGAGGTGAGCCTGTTATGCAAAATTCCCCCTAAGGGGTGGCAGTAAGCAGGACCTCACAGGGAGAGACTTCACTCTTGGGAATAAAGACTCCCTTTCTGAAGAGGAACTCCTTTTTCATTATCCTCAAACACCCAGTCCAACTTTATCAGTTGACAGACGACCGGACTCCTCTTATATATGTTATTGTAACATAATGACAGAAGAAAAGTTTCTGCCTGTTAATGTGAAGAGTTCGAACAAAGGATTGACAAAGAATGCCTTTCTGTCAAGTACTGAGATGAAGACACTTAAAGGATTAACTCCAACACAAAGGATGGACTATCCTGAGAAGCTGGGGAAGCCATTAGCATTGCGAAATTAAAGTGGAGGAAAAAGAGAATGTCAGAACGAGACCCATCATTACAAGCCAGCTGGAGATGTGAAACTGGCGACTCAGAAAATGCTGCTTCACCTGGCTACAAGCGGCGTGAGAATAACGCTTGCAGTGGGAAATTAACTAGATGAAGTCGGTCCCATGGTTGTTAGTCTCAGGAAGGAAATCCTGAAAGGGGTAAGGAGAAGCCCCAATCTGAAGGTGCTTAAACTAAAGCTCTTCAAAGACAGAGACAAGGAGGTATATATACAGATGGAGGGAACTGAAGCAAAGAAAAGAGAATTGACTGGTGGCATGTGGGGAACGAGAAACCCATACCCTCTCTTCACGGATCTGGGTTGTTTGTGCCGCATTTGTTTGCGGCCGAACTGCCCCCAGCCTAATTGCTCGGACCCGTTTTTTTAGGGGTTTTTTGGCGCCCGCCACCATTGCTATGGGAGCAGGAGACACCCCTGTACCCCTTAAACCCCAAAATACCGAACATGAGGAGCGGAGGAAACCCCTGCTCCTCATGTTCGGTTATTTTGGTCTCAAACAAATTGGTAACACCCAATTCGATCAAAATGTCCATACGGACAGTTTTTCTTTCGATCAAATTGGGTGTTACTCTACTCACCAATGCCACAAACGGGCACAGAGGTGTGTCCAACAAAGTTGAGTATGTGGCTCAAAGAGCTTTCCTCACAGAAGACTGAAAAGGGTCAGATGCTGACCCAGTGACAAATCCCCAGTACAATAAAGGTAACGAGGAGTGCGGGAGACCCGGGGTGCAGGTCATGTGTGACGCATATCTATAAGTATAGAGAAAATACTAACAAATGATTGGAGAGTGCCTACTCATCCCAGTGAGTGGTAAAATCATATAACAAGTGAGAATCACTCAGGGTCTCATCATACGCATACCAGTGAACAGCCAGATCTTAAGAAGAACAAGAGTCAAATATGGACTTCTCGTTTCAATGATGAGCTAAATAAAGAAGAGGAAAGAGAGTCTGAGCATATACCTGTTCATCCTAAAGAAGAGATTAGGGTTTTCAGGCATAACCCATATTCAGACTCAAAGAAAACCCAAACAGGAATTTGAAGAGTAAAGGGAACCAATGTAAAAGGGCCCGGAAAAGCCCCTTGAAGGGACGGAAGGACTTAGTACGAGAGATAGCAAATGACTTTCTGAAGATCCTGTATTGAGGAGCACTTTGCTGAAAAGCAACCCAGGAGAAGCGACCCATTCTCCTGATCTTTTGGTTGTGTAGTAATAGTGGTAGGGTCAGCCTAGGTTCGTTTTCAACAGAGAACAGACTTTTGATTGTAGACTTCAGCATTGACGAGCACCCTCGATTCATTGTGGTAGTTAGGGAAACCTTTAAGATAGGGAATTTTAGGCATTTTTATTTCCCAATAAACCTTTTGAAAATGGCACCTTTTTTGGTCTGTCTCCTCCTTCTGACCTACGACAGCAGGCATTGAACAGTGTGGGTTGGGGTAGGATGAGGTGGACTGCTACCTAGACAGGCATGTCATGGGGTTTGGTGGGTGAGTCTGTGATTAATTTTAGGCAGGCGTGGGGGTCATTTTAAAAAACAAAAAGGTTTCAGAGTTTCTGATCTGCATGCCTGATATTTTCAGCAGTGGAAGGGATGCAGAGAAATGTGTCAACTGTTGCGGATGAGAGCGGACAGGGGTGAGCCTGGCTGATACGCTACGCAAGTGTTTCCGGAAGCCACCCTTGCAGTCTGTGGCTAATGTCGCAGTTCACTTTTTTTTTAAAGTGGGTTTTGAGTGGAGTGTGAAGGGTGACCGAGGTTACAAAAGGTCCTCTAAAACAGCAGTTAGTCCTGCGTTTACCACTCTGGCGTCGTAAATCTTGATTAACCCACATTTTAAAAGAAAACATGACCTCATTGATGTATTTGGTGGTAAATATAGAGTTTTACAAGTTGTAGTTTGACCAATGCATACCAGACGCAATTACCATGCCAACCAGCTCTCCTCTATCCAACACCCCTTGCCGTCTCCCTTATCTGCAGCATTGATTTTGGCCAGATGGTGATGCAAGCACCACAATGCACCAATGCATACAGCCCCTGAACCCAAAGGCAATGTTTTACAACTCTTGGTGTTTGACCCTAAAAGAGAGACATTTCGCTGCTTTCTCAGAGAAAGGTCCTTTTTCAGTTGTTTTGCTGCTCTCCCTTGAGCAAGGTGTTCTAGGTTTGAGGAGAGGAAGGGGAATGTTGGATTGTTTTTTTGACCAAATATTTGTCTGTGTTTAGCCATGCATCATGGAGCAACTAGCTCCCTTTCCAAAGATATATATAAAGGATAAACATAAATGCAGCACGTAGGTGCATCCAAATTGATACACAGGTAGACAAAAGGAGCTCTCCCAGGAAAACTTCAATTCTCCTCCCATTTAGACAGTAGATCTTGCTTCTAAAAAAATGTCTGGTTCAATTAATTACATTCTCCGACAGTTTCCTCATCTGATATATATCCCTTGCAGCATCAGCTGCTATGAAATGTCTTTGACATGCGGGGCAGTGCACCTCGGCGTCGGCCGTCGACTACTTCATGACTCGACTGTGCCACTCCAACTCCGGATAGAAGGCCGAGAGTACATATTTCATTTCACTACGCCCCCATACCTCAGTTCCTTTTTTCTGCACACTGTTTGGAACGCAAATTCTCTTCTGTGAGATCATTTTTTTTTCACTTGACGCCGATATGTCAGGCCCTAAAATCTTGGCTCTCAAGCGTTCAGGACAGCGGCTTGAAGATGCCCATCACGGACCTGCACTGTATTTGCGTGTGGTATCTCGGGGAGGAATATGACAGCAAGCAGCGCAGTTCCTCTTTGCGAATGACTCGCATGGTATCAGGGAACAATCGTGAAAACTAGCCCACACCTGGATCCAATGCTGAAAGCCCTACGCCTCAGAAAGAGGAAACACTGTTACAAAATAAAGCAGCGTTCTCACTCTCGAAGTGAGTCGCACCATTCCTCGTCCTCCAACAAGAGGAAGAAACAATGCCGATGTAGACACGATTCCGGTTTGTCGGAGGAGTGGGGTAAGACCTTCCCGGATAAGTAGGCCACAAGAGAGGAGTGGAAAGGGTTTAAAACTCGGATGCTCCAACTCTTCCAGAAAGTCACAGCAGGTACGGCTTCGACGTTGATGCTGCAGGCAGTCCAGGCACAAGGTGTGCCTGGGGTTTCCGGCACCAAAGTGGCATCATCTAGTCCTACGCCCTTAACATTTTTGAACCAGACAGCGGTGCAAATGGCACTTAAATCGACGGCACCTAGAGGCCTTGTCGAGACAATTCCATCGACGCCGGTGGCCGACCGAACATGTACCGGAATATTGGAATTTTTCCATTACATGCAGTCGATATTCGACAAAGAAGGGGATCCGGTCCCTTTTGGAATGGAGCCAATGAGGGGGTTTGGGAAGCTGACTGCTTCACTGACCAGGCTGACTTACTAGCTTTGGCTGAAGGTTGGCCTGAGGCAAGTGGGCTTGACACCTCACCGGACCTCGACTTGCATCAGGCAACTCTGTATGGACACCCCAATGCCTAGTACAGGAAGACAGTGGAGAGGGAGATTCTAGCTTTGGAGCCAGGCACCCCAGCAGAGCCACTACTTGCCAACAATCTCACTGACATCATGGACAAGGACCCTCAGTCAGAGATCATTTCACTTCAATGTAGCGATATCTGACCCCATTGGCACATTGTGGCAGAAACCATTTTCCACGCTAGCTGTGGATGCCGAGCTGATAACAAAAATACAAACCAGCTGTGGGGGAGGAGGAGGCGTTTGAGGGTGGATTTGCCATTCCTTTCAGCTCATCCTACCCACGAAGGGTTGGTGGTTCATGCCGCCACAGTGAGCTCATAGCCAGCTACGTCCACCTCCAACTTGACTACGGAATGATTCCAGGAAGACACACATAGTGAAGAACATTTCTGCATCGGGGAGCATGGCTCTAAAGGCAATTAACGGCACCTGTGCTTTTGCTAAATATTCTCATGTTCTATAGAGAACAGTACCTGAGGCAGCAGATGATCTGGGTTTTTAGACATGATCAAAAATGAAAAGAAGGTTGCTTGCCAGTCCCTTCAGTTGGGCTCGACACAGCTGATTGCATGGGCCATGTCATGAGAACTTACACAGTGCTAGGGATGGCGGTATATGTTCACGCCAAGCTCTTGGACGTGCCATTTGATGGCGAGCACCTGTTTGGGCAAAAGCCAATGAATCCTTTGAAAAATTAAGATTACAAATTGGCTACGTAGTCTTTTGGGCTTGCGGTACAACAACCTGCCCAGCAGTCCTTTGACTTCTCTAGAGGCCGGGGCTAAGGGGGTGTATGTTCCCTTTGGAAGGAAAGCACAACTACTGCAGGCCAAGCAGGGCCCAAGATGCTTCTCACGTCCTGCACACAACCAAGGGACCTTAAAGGCCCAACAGATTACCGCACCAGTGGTGGCGGTACCCGTTAAGCCGCTTTGAGTGCTCCCCACAGGTTCCACCGGTTGGAGGGTGGATCTCAGAGCACTGGGACAGGTGGAAGGAAATAACCTCAGACTCCTGGGCCTTTCATCTCGCCGGATGGAGGTATTGTGTGCCCTTCTTAAAAAGACCTCCAGGGAAGACCACTAGGGGGCGCAGAAGGTAATGGCTGCCAACTCGTAGCTCCCCAAGTCAGGGGATGAAAGAGATGACAGAGCGATACCTGAAGCCTAAACACAGCGATATTGTAGGACGAGATTCGAGAAACACACAAGAAGCCTCAGGGCTCCCGAAATTGAGAGGGACCCTACCAGCAGTGAGAAAACTGCACCGGAGAATTGCACTGTAGCCTGCCCAAATGTAACGGGATAGGGGGAACCCAGGATCAAATGGGCTAAGAGCAACATCCCTGAGTACAGAGCAGAGGTCCGTGCAGGGTTAAAAATGCCTCAGCACCATACAACGGGGGGGAAGCATACCGGAAAGAAACGCATCCCCATGGAGATCCTGCGGCGACTCTGCGGAGCAACGCCAGCAAAGCGAGCATACTGGCTCCAGCGGCCCGGCTCGGGCGAACCACGGAAAGGAAGAGAAGGAAAGGTGACAGCCCGGAGGTTGGGCCGGGGCAGCCATAACTTAAGACCTCTGGGGCGGTGGAGAAGGAGCGCAGGGAGCAAGGCCCCTCAGGAGATACCTCCCACAGCCATCCCGCGTCAGAGGTGGACGTGCTCCGGCTACAGTGGGTGAGCGACACGAGAGGAGCTGCCAACAACGCTAGTCGGCCAGGAAAGGCAGGTGAGATAGCCGAGTGCCCCGACCTGCAAAATGCAGAGCAAGTGCAGGGGAAAGAGACACCAGCTGCCACTTAGCCCCCCCACTTACTACAATGCTTCCAAAGGGACAGCACAGCACAGCCCAGGCAAGGGCTTGGTATTATTAGCAAAGGCCCCCCCATTGGAAATAGCTCTGCATCACGTCACGCACAGGAAAGGGGAGAAGAAATAGAGCCCAACCACTCTGCAGGGTAAGCAGACGAGAGGGGTACCCCCATAATCCCCCTCTGACCCAAAATAACAAAGAAACGACTCAGACCCCCGGGGTGCACCATGAGATACGGCCTACCCCGAGGGGGCATTCCACTGGACAAGTGCAGCAAGAAGGTGGGGGAAAGGCACCAGTGACAGCCCAACTTCACCCCCCAAGAATCAGAAGAACCAGGAAGAGGCTCACCGTAGGAGCCCGCAGGGCAAATTAAACATGTAGGGAGATAAAGGGAAGAAAAGGAAGGGGGGGATTATAGAAGCTGACTGAGCACCTTCCACGGACTAATCCCACACAAAATATCCATACACAAGAGGGAAAGGGCACCCACAAGCGCCGGACATACCCTCAGCAATTCTAGCGACACCAAGCTCAGAAACCACAACAGATAGGCCCCATCGGGGAAAAGCCCCATCGGGAGCTGGCATTAACAAAGCCATCCCACATAAGAAGCTTCAAGGAGAGAGGGTCAAATGCCACAGAAGAATATAAGGAAGCACAAAACACTGAGGGGGAGCAGGGAACCTGCATCGTCCCACACCAGTGTTCCTGGAACAGTACTAGGTAAACGCCACCATAGTCGCAGAAAGGAGAACGGCGACGGATGCAAAGACTCACACCGTAGGGACTGGAAGCTCTCCAGCAATACAGAAGGGAAGAGGCCCAGCAAACAAGAGTACTCACCAACCGAGCGTCAAAATGGGTGATGCATCCATAAAGGAGGACATAGCAGGGGTGATGCCGGAAATAAGAGCCCTGCACAGAGAGATACACACATCTATTGCGGAGCTACAAGGAAAAGTGGAAAACATTGAGGGAAAGGTGGAAAACCTGGAACACAACCAGATCAATGCCGACCTGGTGGAGATGAAACTAAATGCCAGGATGACAGACATCGAATTAAGCAAAGATTTCACTCTGAAACTAGACGACCTAGAAAATAGAGAACAAACCTTGGGATAATCGGCCTGAAGGAAACGGACGGGGAGACGCTGACTCAGGTTGAAAGGAAAGTGCATGACATAGAGTAGATTAACAATGAAGCAGAAGGTGGGAAGACGGTACAAATCAAAAGAGCACATGGAGGAGGAACAGCATTCAGCGATGGTCCACGCTGAGTAGTAGTAAAATTCCTGCAATATAAAGAGAAAGCTGCAATCCTCCTCAGGCCGAAACCAGTGCAAGAAATCGACTATCAGGGCTACAAGGATAAAATATACCAGAACTTGTCTGGCCTCACCTTGGGGTGTAAGAGGGAATGCAGACCACTCACTGCGTGGCTTGCTGACAACGGAATACGATTCAGGTGGGGATGCCCTTTCGCGCTGATGTTCGAAATCAAAGGGGAGGAGTACAGGGGCAACACAGCGTTGGAAGCAAAACAAATTTTGCAACATCTAACAGAGTGCAGAAACAAGAACTGTAACATGCCCACAGGGGGCACACTCTTCAATATCAATACAAACAGAAATAAGACCCCAGAGACACAAAAGAAGTAAAGCTGGAAGAAAATATGTGAAACTAAGCTCATTTCCGCCAAAGCCCCCTTAACCTAGCAGGTGGCGCTGAACCAGCTTGCAAAAAGGGGAGATCGAGGAGGTAACAAGGGAAGGCGAAGGAATCAAACTGAAAGAACCCAGGCAATGGGGAAATCCCAACATAGTGGCCCTCAGCTGAAGGAGGGCGTCTCCGCATAAGGTACCTAAGGTACCACGTCATGGGTACACATAAGTTGAAAATGCTTTTAGTTATGTTCTCAATTGCCACGGAGGCGGGGAAATCGGGGACACAGATGGGTCTGAAATGAGTGGAAGGGATGGAGAAATATGGGTTTAGGGGCGAGGGACGCACAACACAGCATCGTAAGAGAGAGGTGGAAACCCAGGAATAGAAGGAACATTAGGGGAAAGGGAAGGGAATTAGTCTCCTGAGGTTTGGAACTTTAAATGTAAAGGGTATGAATTCTCTCACCAAAAGGTCCCTGATAGTACGAGAATTTGAAAGGGCCTTGCTCAATGTCCTTTTTATCCAAGAGACAAGACTAAAATCCAGGGAAGAGAAGCCCTGAGAGGGAAAGGAGTCGGAAATACTTACTGGGCTTCGACCGCACAGAAAAAAGGAGGGTTATGTTTAATGCAGCACACAGGTCCGACTGACAGACCGCGCGGCTCACTCACTGATGGGTGGGGGAGGGGCAGGCTCTTATTGGTCCAGGGGACATGGGAGGGCATTTGGATTACCCAAGCCGAAGTATACAGCCCCAGCCAGGGCCAAGATGCCTTCATTGAAGAAGCCCTCACCACCATACTGGCTAGAAGCAGGGGGGATAGTCCTAGTTGAAGGGGACTTCAACACGTGGGCTGACCCACAACTAGACAGACTGGTGACGAGATCGGAACATAAGGGGTTGCCACAGGAAGGGGAAACAAGTTTTAAAAGTGCCTAGAAAACTGAGCTCTACTTGCTGTTTGGAGCACCCATCACCTGAGCACGAAGGGATTTACATTCCTATGGAGCGTCCACGCGACCTTCACTGGAATAGATTATCTGCTACTAAATAAGGAGTACAAATCGAGGATAACAAACAGCACTATCCGAGTAGTGGGCTGGTCGGACTGTGACAGGGTCACCATGTACCTCGAAATGGAGGGCTTAAGTAGGGGAGACCCCAAGTGGCGCTGAAACGAGTATCTGTGGTGAGAAAGGCGCTTCGTCCAGGAGCTCATCCCCTTGATGGAGGATTATTTTGGGGGACATTGACAACGAGGAAGTAAAGGAAATCACTGGGAGGAAGGTAAAGCAACATGGAGGTGGACGCTAATGAGAGAGGGAGCAAGGAAGAAACGAGAACAAAGGTTGTAGGAAGAGAAGCTGGGTAATGAGATCGGGCTCCCAGAGAGCAAATTACACTCCAAGGGGGGTATATAGAGATGAAGAGCTGAGGGCACTAAAACAAGAAGGCAGAATTGAAAGCGCTGGGAATAGGGGATACAAAATGGAAATTTAATTTCTTAAAGCAAACATTTTATGAAAAAGGGGACAAAGCGGACAGGTTGTTAGCGAATAGGTTCAGGGCCCAAAGGACAGAGAGATGGGTGTATCAAGTCTATGGATAGGAGGGGAAAATGTTCCTCCGCCCCGGACAATATAGCGAACCAGTTTGCTGCATACTATGAAAAGCTCTATAAAAGTGAGGACCCTGGAAATAGGCAAGAGATGAGCGACTATATTGCTGGTACAGGATTGACACTCCTGACCCGAGAGGAGAGAGATCTCCTAGAAGCCCCATTCAGCCCTGAAGAAGTTAAGGCAGCAATAAGTAGACTACCCCGGGGAGGAGCTCATGGGGAAGATGGCTATATGTTGGGCTTCTATAAGCAATTCGCAGGTAGCCTACCCCCCCACATGACCAGAATATTCAACTACATACGTGACACCGGACGGGCCCCTCCCTCTTTAATAAAAGTGCACATAGTGGTTATTCATACTGACCAATATCCCTTCTGAATACAGTAGCAGAGGTGTATACGAGAGCCCGAGCCATTCGAATGGAGGGAATACTGCCCTCCTTAATTCACCTCGACCAAGTGGGCTTTATAAAAGGAAGACAGGGAGTGGATGGCATGCGCAAAACCTTGGATATCATGGAGCATTCGAGACGTGAAAGGGTAAGCCATGCCTTGCTTTGCTTCGACTCAAAGAAAACATTCGACCGGTTGGAATGGGAGTTCCTCTGGGCCATATTGAAGAGCGGGAGGATTGGTGAATGTTTTTTTACAGGGATTTGAGCGATATATGAGGCTCCCACAGCAAGGGTCCGTAGTCAATGGGAAGACTTCCAGAGAATTCCATTTTACGACAGAAACTAGGCAGGGCTTGCCGTTCTCGCACCTTTTGTACGCCCTATCCATAGCACCCCTGGGAAATATGGTCCGGAAAGAACCAACCATAGAAGGAATAAGGGTAGGGGACCAGGCATATAAGCTGGGAATGTTTGCAGACGATATGCTCCTCTATATGTCCAACCCGACCTCCTCAATTCTAAAAGTCCTCCAGACGATAAAAGAATACGGCCGAAAGGCGGACCTAAAATTCAATATAGAGAAATCCATAATCTTTCCCTACAATAACCTAGGGAACGTTGTCGAGGGGGGGCCTATGATATGAGATAAGTTATTTACAACATGCTTTATACCCAGAGGTTTCTAAGTGCGGACCCGGGGATTGAACCTGTGTTTCTCCATGTTGTCTTGCTTCTAAGGCGAGCACGTTGAGGCTGAGCTATCCCCCACCCCTCCTTTGAATGTGGGACAGGCTAGGAATTCCAATTGCCCGAAAATTTCTGAAATATTTAGTAGTTAACACCACAAAGGACCCAAAAGACCTCTTCGAGGCCAACCTTCCCCCGCTCTTGTCGGAACTAAGCACCGAACTAAACAGGTGGGACAAGTTAACAATTTCCTAGCTAGGCCGCCTCAATGCAATCAAAATGACAATCCTCCCCAAGAGTCCTCTACTACTACCAAATCCCCCAATAGAAAATCCAGGGGACCACTTCACCGAACTCAAAGCCAAAATCAGCAAATTCCTATGGCAGGGGAGGAAACCGAGGATAGCATACAGCACCCTGATTTGGAGGAAGTGGGAGTGGGACTCCTGGACTGTCAAAAATATTATCGCGCTGCCCAACTCTGGCTCCTGGTCCCACATATCAGAGGAGATAAAGACAAGCAGTGAGTGGAAAGAGAGAACTATATTCTAAGACCAGTGACAGTGCGGGAATGGCTCTGCACGCCGAAATCCGCATTCCTGAGCAAGGTCCTAAACCACAGGTTGCTAAGCCTGCTCCTGACAAAGGCGAAATGATTGGACACACATGGCCCTCCACAATCAGCCACATCTGGGCACCACAAATCTGAAATGATATAATAGAGCCCCAGCGCCTCCAACATTGGTACGAGGCAGGACTGGAAAGAGTGGGCCAGCTCATATAAGGGAAATCATGCCTCTCCCTCCAACAGCTAGAAGGACTGAAAATCAAACCCATTGTGGCCCTGCAGTTCCTCCAACTGAAGGGGGTTCTGATGTCCCCGGAATGGAAAGACAAGCTGCAAAAAGACCTGCTATCACTGGCAAAGATACCGAGTGAAAACACGTCATCAAGGGGCCTCATCTCTCAGATATACAAAACCCGTTTTAGTTAGGAAATTAACACAAACAAAGCCCTTCGGGAGAAGATGGGAGAAAGACCTAGGTGGCTCGATACACAAAGTCCCATGGACGCGGCTTTGCAGAAACGCCAACAAAACTTCCATCTCGTGCCAATACAAGCTACACAGACTGAAACCTCTCCATAGATGGCAATACAACCCCAAGCGCCTCTCCAAAATGTTCAGAGGGACAAGTCCTTTATGCTGGAGTGGATGTGGAGAACAAGCGGACTTCTGGCATGTGGGGTGGGCCTGCCCGAAAGCGAAGGCATTCTGGAAGGAAGTACTGGCATGGATCAAAAGCATAGAAGTGGTGGAGCACAATTACAACCCCTGGCTAGTCCTATTTGGACTGGAGGAATTAGAAGGCCGATGTGTGCGCCTCCCGCATATGCCAGACTGCCTTCCACTGGCCGCAAGTATGTCTCACAAGATGGAAAGGCCACTCACTCCCATCAGAAAGAATGTGGGCCCAGAAAGCCACATAGACCTACGAAATGGAGAACATTACAGGAGCGCTTCACAACCTCACCCCGACAAGAGAAATGGAATGGCTTCCCTTCCTGAATGCCTACAAGTAGACCACTTCCATGGACAACCACGGTCACCCCTACCCCCTCATTGACCCGTCCGATCTCCAGCAACACTATCCGCATACTTGACCCATCATGTCCTAGAGGGTGGGGGAGGGGGCAGGGAAGGGGTGTAAGAGGTAACCTCATTGAAACAGACTTGGCCGAACTCCAAGTTAAAAATGTTGATAATTGTCCAAGTTCACGCATTTACGTGAGGACACGGGTTGTTCAATGAATGACGTTTGCTTATGTGCTTTGTTTACCTCAAATATTCTTAATAAAGACATATTAAATAAAAAAAAGACCTCCCGAAAGACCACCCTCTCCCCAGGAGCAGGTGCTCCAAAAGGAACTGAGAACCATGCTTTTAAAGGCTGCAGTGGTAGTGGTTCCAGGGCCTCAGGGCCTTGAACAAGACCCTGAGGAAGAACAAGTTCAGAATGGTGAAGTTGAAAGAGATTGTCCAGGCTCTGCAATTCCAGGACTGGTTGGTGTCGCTGGACCATCAGGACGCGTATTTCCATGTACCAATCCATTGAGAGCACAGAGCAGTTCCTGAGATTAGTAATCAGGGACATTCACTATCAGTTCAAAGTACTCCCTTTTGGCTTGCCCTCCGCGCCCAAGGTTTTCACCAATCTGATGGCTGTGGTGGCCGCGTATCTCAGGAGATCTGGTGTTCTCTTAGCTTGATGACTGGTTGATCCACGGAAGGTCCCGGGGATAGGTGTCGCCGCAGCTCGAGGAAACCTGTTCTCTGCTTCACAGCTTGGGGGTCTCCCTAAAGTTCCAGAACCCATGTTGCACCAACATAGAAGCTCCAATTCCTTGGAGCAGTCCTTGACACTGGGGCGGAAAGAGTCATCAGTGTCAGGCAGATGGTCATGCTATTTCAGAACCACAACGGCTTGCCAGGGCTTCCATTCTCCACCTCTTGAGCCTCATGTCCTCCTGCATTTTTTCTGAGGCCAGAGGCCAGACTATGTATGCTATCCCTTCAGTGGCTTTTGAGGGATCAATGGCCCCAGTACTTCGACAAAATGAAGGATGTCCTCAAAGTGTCAGTCAGTTGCCAGCGACCTCTCATGGTGGGCAAGCAGGGACAGCATGATGGCGGGGGAACCCTTTTGGCCACCCTGGCCACAGGCGCAGGTGGTGACTGATGCGTCTCAGAAGCGTGGGTGCTCACTGCTGGGTTCTGCATGTGAACAACCTTTGGTCTCCAGTGGAGCACCCTTGGCACATCAACAGGCTGGAATTGCAAGCAGTCCAGCTAGCCCTGATGGTTTGTGCGCGTTCTCTCAGGGGGAAACATGTCCTGATTCGGGCAAACACAATTTAACAAGCAAGTGGGGCATGGTCCCTGCTGTTGCAGCCCACATGGCAGGGGTGGAGAGTGGGTTTGGGGGTACTCTGAGCAGCCAAAGCACAGTCTCACATGAGTAGGCAGTGTGCCTGGAAGTCCTGGGGCTATCTTAGCCCGGGGCGGTGGGGGGGGGGGGTACCCTGGCACTAGGTTTTTGTCACAAGGACCAACACGAAGGCAGTTCTGTTCAAGGAAATTCACTGTGAGGGGTGCATTGGGGGATGCTTTCCTGGTGGTGTGGGTCTTCAACCTCCATTACACTTTCCCTCTGATACCCATCATCCCCTGGATTCTGAGGAGGTTGAGGAGGTTCCGGGTCAACTTGATCTTGATCACCCAAATTGGGCGAGGAGAACATGGTACTCAGCGCTCCTGGAACTGGTCATCTACCCTACTCACTGGCTTCTTTTCTGGCCTGACCTCCCATCCCAATCAGCTGCTCCACCCGAATCCAGAGTCCCTCAATCTGTTTGAGAGGATGAGATATGATGAATGGGACCTCTCGGAAGAGGTGATTGGGATGTTGCTGGCTGCACGCAGACCGTCCACTAGGTCTTTGTCTGGTTGCCGGAGGAGAACATTTGAGGCGCGATGTCAGAAACGCGGGGCAGACACCACCACACTGATGGAATATCTTCTGTCCTTGGCCTCATCAGGCCTTCATAAAGGCACGGTCAAAGGGGGTACCTGGTGGCTTTGTCCATGTTCAAGAGGTCTCCAGATCAGGGTTTCTTCTTTACCATTCTGGTAACAACAAAGTTTCTGAAGGGCTTTGTGAATAGGTTTCATCCAAAGCCATTTGTGGTTCTGGACTGGGACCTCAATTTGCTGCTGACCTCAATTTGATGCTGACCTTTTTGATGGCGGCTTTGTGTGATCCTATGTATTCTTATTCCGTTAGATTACTCACCCTTATGATGGCTTTTGAGGTGGCCATTACGTCAGCAAGATGTGAGCTTCAAGCTCTCTCCTTAAGGGCACCCTTCCTGCATTTTTTCTAAGGGGAAGGCCTCACCTAAAGTCCGACCTAAATTCCTGCCAAAAAATGGTATGGAGTTTCAAGTGTTTCACAGCATTGACCTGCCAGTATTGTACCCACTGCCTCATCCTTACAGGGATGAGGAAATTCTACACAGGCAGGACCCAGAGAGGGCTCTTAGCTCCTATGTGGCCAGGTCAGTGGACTTCGGACGTGATGACCAACTTTGTATTGCCTTCTAAAAATACAGAAAGGGCCTGTGTTGTCTAAGCAGACAATTACCTGTTGGGTAGTCCTCTGCATTGCAGAATGCTACAAGAAAGTGGGCAAGGAATTGCCATCAGGCATCAGAACGCATCCCACAAGGGGCGTGGTGACCTCCTCTGTATTGCAAAGGAGAGTGCCGGTGAAAGAGATCTGTCGGGCAGTGACTTGGTCATAGCTCCCCACGTTCACAAAATATTGGTCTGGACATGGTTTATGGCGCCGATGCCAGGTTTGGAAGAGCGTTATTCCAAAGCTTCCTCTTTTGAGACTTTCATCCTGCCTTCACAAGGTACTGCTTTGGGAGTCTATCAGATGAGGAATCTTTGGTAGAATGCAAAAGGGCTGAAGGAGAAATTACAGACCAGTAATGTTAATTCTATGGATTCTTCTCCTGTAGATTCCTCAACACCCTCCCATTCTGCCCCACTAAGAAAGAGGTCTAGTTGCTGCTCCTAGTTTGTCTTCTTTAGTGGGAGACAATGTAAGGTTGTGATGTTTTTAGAATGATGAGCACATTTCTGTGCAGTTTCAATAGGGGATTGTCGGCCTATTGCTTACAGTATGGTGTTTGTATCTTTTGGAATTCTTCCACATGTCTGCGGACTCAGAGGAACAAAGGTGGGGAACTAAGGTATGGGGCAATAGTGACGTGATCTATGTACTGTCGACGTCCTGTCCGGAGTCTGGGAGTGGCGCAGTGAAGTCATAATGGAGTCAACACTGAGTCGCACTATGCCCCTTGTTGAAATGTTTCTGAGCAGCTGACTCTGGAAGGGATATCTATCAGATAAGGAATCTGTGGTAGAAGAATCCATACAAAGAACATTACCAGTAAGTAATTTCTCCTTCTCTAACAGAGCTTTCACAATGAAGCACTCAGATATGCATCATGGAGTAGCGGATCAGGGTCCATTTCTGTACCTCTGTGAAGAACTCAGGGGAGTGCTTAAGCACACACTATCCAGATTTAAAAGGTAGCAAATGAACCGCAATACTTTTGAAGGTGATTTTCATTACGAAAACAGGATCTTTCAGTAAAGTTACTTTGCTAGGCCTTGCATACATTCCTGTAACATTTTCTCTTTCTAGTAAAAGTCTAGTCAAAATGTTGGACTCGCAAGGAAGAACTTACTTTTCCACATGCCTAATGCTCTTACAATCCCACATGAACACTGCTGTCAATCAGCAGACTAACAAAGCATTATTGAGTTACATTTCTTCTCAACATTGTTTGCTGACTGAAGCGTGGATGCTGCACAGTGTGTGCTCCCACATGAAAAATACTTCATTCAGTGTGGATCCTGGAAATGCCATCATGACTGCAAGCTAAGTAGGGAATGTGGTTTCCACAGAAACACCAAAGGCTGGACCTTGGAGTTGAAATCCTACTTCATGGGCAGGCATGGATATCTAGGGCTACAAGGATCTCTCTGAGCTGGATTCCCCATCGACCCTGTGTGCTGTGCCAGGGTCCAGAGATGGACATATTCCCTATCAACGGGATGAAGCCACCTCAAATGCTCTGGATGTCTTGGGGTTCCCCAGTGAGTTTCAATTTAATTTAAAAGGCACAGCAAGAAACAAGCTCCCACCCTAGTTTTGCATGCATTCTAGTACAGAGTAAACATAGCCTTTGCAGTTTGTTCTAGGGGCTTTGTGGATAGCGCAGATGCAAATTTGCATATGGTTGGTCCCCTTCTTTAATTGAACTGAAAGCCCAAAAAACGAAGAAGTAATCCGTTGATATACCTTTCCAGCCACCACCATTTTGAGAATATAAATCCGGTCCCAGTGGACATACTTGTTTGAGGCACTGGCAACAAGTTAACTTAACATGCCTGCTGGAGTGAGCTGTCTTTCACCTGAGGTACAATGTTTGGGATCTAGCCAGGAGTTGATTCCAAATATTGAGTTCTTTTGAAAATCGTCTGCAGGCTCCCCACAAATAGTTTACTGCATGAAACATTATTTATCATGCGCTAAAGCCCAATGGTGTCAAAGGACAAAACCAAGGCATCATAACAGGCAGGAACAACAAGTAGCATAGTCCAGAGAAGGAAAAAGCAAAGATTCAGTACAGTGGGAGTAGGTCAGCATCTAAATCAGAAACAAAAATGTAGGTAAATAATTCAGAAAATAGGAAGGTTTTCAGCCTTTTCCTGAAAGATAGAAGGGAGTTGTCAGACCTTATAGCAATGGGTAGAGAATTCCACAGTGCTGGTGACAAAACCTGAAATGATTTGCCACCTGCCTGGGTGCGTTTTGAAATGTTTACAAACCATAAGATGCTGAGAGTCTTAGTGCAAATCTCGAGTTGGTTAGTGCCATTTAAGGCGATCTTTCAGATATTCCAGCGCAGTGCCATGTAAACATTTATGTGCCATTGTTAACATTTTAAATTTAATCCGTTGGATGATTGGAAGCCAATTAAGTTTTTGTGTGATATGCTCCCGGCGACCAGTGTTGGACATGATCCTGGCTGCGGCATTCTGAACAACCTGTAATCGTTAATTCCATATGCTAGAATCCCCAGTAACAGTGCATTACCGTAATCTAACTTGCTTCCTATGATTGATGTGGCAATGATAGCTGTATTGGATCTGCTTATAAAAGGCATAATTTGCTTGAGTAATCTAATATAGTAGTGACAAGCAGTGACTATAGATGAAATGTGATCAGTCATATTGCCATTTGAATTGACCGTAATGCCCCGAGATTTAGCTTTCCTTAAGATCGGGATAAGGTGCAACCCCAAAATCAATGAGTCATAGTTTTCCTGATCTTTTTCAACATGGCTGGTGCAGCTTGTATCAATACTTCTGTCTTTTGATCATTCAGACAGAGCCAATGTTCTCTCATCCAGGCACTAACCATTTCAAAGATCTCATTGACCAACAGGGGTATCCACATCCTTTTTTCCAGATAAAGGACCATGATGGGGGTAATGCAAGTGCATTTAACGGAGTTGAGAATAATACCTGTAGCAAATGATTTATTCACAATATTAGCAATGGCATTGGCAAAACAAGGAGCAATGTCTTTAATGATTCTACCGTAACAGACGTAAGTTGCACCGGTCTGAAAGCAAATGTAGGTGTTGAAACATATTTTGACATTGCAGAGCTTATCACTGGATTGTATGGTGATGCAGGATGGGCAACTGGTTTCTTAGCCTCAATTGCTTCTCTGATATTTTGCAATTTAAGCACAAAATAGTTCTTGAGCTTATCACACCATTCAGGTGAGACCATCGAGTTATCAGAAGGCTTAAGTTCTTTCTCCAGGTTATGTAAGATTTTAAATAACTCCCTGCAAGAGTTAGCTAATTTTTGAGTTATACAACTTTATATTGAGTCTGTAAGATGGCCCACTCCTTCTTGTGCTTCTCAATTCCTGATGTATACCACTTTCTTTCAGCTTTCTGCTTGGTCCTTCTTAATTCTTTAATTTCAGCAGTGTCACTATCCCTGTTTTTCTGTGGTCTAACTTTCTTCGCTCTAATAGGGACAAGCATATCTGACGCATCTTTCAAGGAAGAGTGTTGTAAATACATTTTTTGTTCTAAGATTTGTATACAAAAAAACTATCCTCATTCAACCTTGAGAGTAATACGCATAATAGCTTCAGGAATAATCCTATTAAGATTACAACCCAACATTTCAACAGCATTCGCCTTATGGACCCTCTTTTTGTTTTCCATCATCAAGTAAAAGTCCACCAGGGAATGATCAGACCAAAGACATTTCGACACAGAGATCTGTGAGATAACCTCCCGATTAGAGAGGATCCAATCAATGTTTCTGCCTCTATCATGCGTAGGCTCCTTTACCAACGGGGAGACATTCAAATCCCCCAAAAAGTGTAGGCCATCAGAGGCGTCTCGTTCATTGGTATCTAAGTATCCTAAGTTGAAATCTACTTAAATGATATCGGTGGAATTTTGTAGTACCTTGCCTCCTGCAAGGTGTGCCTGTGCCAGTGAAGACAGGGAGCAGGAACCAGACTGACTCAGGTACGTAGAAACAGAAGGTGCTTTATTTAACTCTTGGTTGCATAGATATAGTTCAGAAAATGAGAGAGAAAGCTACACACATCTGTCCTGGTTCCCTGCCCAGCTCCCAGTCCTTGACCGTCAACCTTGGAATTCCCAAGCATTCCACAGGACCTAGCTTACTTACAGAGACACACTATAGCATACAAGATCCAACACCATCTCCCTCCTTAAAACAAACACAATAGATGATACTCACTTCCACTGGCGTAACAGGGGCCCCCGCAGCCCCCGCGGTTCAGGGGGCCCCGCCAGCACATGTCCTGGGAGGGGCCCCCACTTGTAGAAAAAAATTATATATATTTATTTTGCAAAAAAAAAAATTCTTTTTGAATTTACTCTGCATTTATAAAGAAATAATTTCTGTAACAGAAATAATTTCTTTATGAAGTCAGAGTGACTTCAAAAAGAAATGATGGGACTCATTACGGGTTTGGCGGCAACCGTGCCATTGCTACCAGCAGGTTGCCACCGGACCCGTAATGATTTACTGGCGCCCGACTTCCCGATAACATCGGGGGATTACAACCCCGGCGGTCTGGGAAGTCAGGTGCCGACAAATGGTAAGTCCTCGGACTCTATGGAAATGGGGACCACAGAAGCACCTATGGAAACTATGCGGGTGGGTGCCATTCTGCCCGGCAGGTCAGACCTGCCGGGCAGGACGGCAACCGCCCGCAGAGCTGTAATATGCTGGCCCGGAAACAAAGGTGCCGGTAAGTTTACCAGCACCGTTGTTTACAGTCCGGCATAGTTGTAATGAGGCCCAATTTTTTTTTTTTTTTTAGTGTTAGGGCTCCCCTCAACCCCATGATGTGTGAGTGTATGGTGAAAGGGTGCACACGTAAATGTATGGATGGCTGCCTGGGTGTGCCAGTATGGTGAAAGAATTCACACTTAAATGTATGGATGGCTGGGTGTGCGTGTGTGTGTGTGTGTGTGTGTGTGTGTGTATATGGTGAATGGTGTGTGTGCTTGCGTTCAGGGGCCAAACAAAACCTACATTTCGGGGGCTAACCCTTCAAATGTTGGGAGGGGTGCCAACTTCATGGGCGGTGGAGGAGGGGCAAACTTATTTGTTTGGGTCATCTAATTTCTTTATGCATTTTTTATGAGACTATTCTAGTGCAGCTTCAATGTTACAAGCAGTTAACTCTCTCCTTTAAGGTTTAAAGCACCCACTTATGGACTGCTGTGAGAATGAGTGGTCCCCTGTTCCCTCTCTACCCTTCCAATCACCCTGGCATGCAAGTCTTAAACTCACAATTTCAATTGCCTAAAAAAAATGGCATTTGAATGCAGATACTAACAGTGAATTGCTTTATGTTAGTAAATGGTGGGTTCTTGTTAACAGAGAAACCCAGGTGCTGTTTAACATATGTGTCCTTTTCTGTCTTTTTCTGTCTGGGAACTGCTCTGAAGGTCAGCCAGGTCTAGTAAACATAGACCAACATTTCATGGGGGGAGGGAGGGTGCTGAATCCCATTCAACTCAATGGTGTTGCACCGATACTTGTGTTTAATGCCTGGATTACTTGTTGGTAATCTTCATTACTCCTAGCCCTATTCTTCCTCGTCCCAGTGTGTATGAGACAGTACTTGTGTATAAGGCACTCTGCCTCATACACAAGTACTGGGATGTGGTAGAGGTACATGGAGCTAATGCTTGATTTAGCTACCTGTAATCTTCATTACTCCTAGTCCCAATCTTCCGCATCCCAGTACTTGCCTATGAGGCAAGGAGCCTCAACCGTAAATTCTGGGGCAAGGAAGAGGGACATGGAGGTAATTCTGGGACAAGGAGCTGCTTTTGGAGGTTGGGGTGTGAGGGAGAGGGGATGTGTGGGGGGGGTAGGATTGTATGACAAATTATAATGGCTGTCCATGTCCAGGCTAAGCAGGCATGATATGTGGTATTAGTGGCTAGAGAGGCATTTTGGTGCATCCAGTCTAGTCATTCCTCAGTTTGGTATGACGTTTTTCTAATGGGGCATTTATGATAAAGCAGTCCTGCTAAGTGAATTACCTGGCTAGACTGCCATTTGGGTGCTGCCAGTCTAGCCGTTTCTTACTGCGGCATTGTATATTTTTCTGGGCATCTGTGATCAAATGATATAAGTAATTTATAACGCACCTGCACACAAGTGTTCTAGGCGCGACAAGACAAGGATGGAAGATAGAGGGAGGACAAGACAAACAATCTTACTAGGCCTTGTGTCATTCAGATCGTGCAAGTGCGATAACGAGAAGCACAAGGGGTAAGGGACGGGGAAGTGCAAGGGAGAGGGGAGGGAAAAACAGGGCAGCAATGCTCTAAGTAAGTGCTGTCAGGGCAGCACAGCTCTGGGTAGTGCAAGGAGAACAAGGAACTGTAGGGTTACGGGTTACAGCCCCTAAGTGCATGGTAGGACCAGAGGCAGTGCAAGGGTGACGGATCAAGAAAGAGTCTCGACTCAGTGAGACTCTGAGGGTAGCCAAGCAACCAGTTGGCACAACTGACAGGTAGGTCAGGTAGGCCAGCAGGGGCGGGAGAGAGAGAAAGCAGAGGAGAAGAGGACCGTTTTGAGCTGCTTCCGGAACTTCAGGTGGTCCGGTAAAGCTTAAGAGGGGAAGGGAGGCTATTACAGAGGGAGGCACCTGCAGAGGAGAGAGAGCTACCCCCCACTCTCTTCCTGGAGAAGCGTCTAACCCTTAGAGAGTTGTAGGTAGCTGAGCGAAGGGCTCGAGAAGGAAGATATTTTGGAAGAGAGTGTTGGATGTAGTGCGGGCCCCGGGCTCAGAAAGCCTTGTGGACAATGTAAAGTGTCTTGAACTTGATACTTGCAGCAACTGGGAGCCAGTGGAGAGATTTCAGGGCTGGAGAGATACGATCCATGTGCTTGAGGCCAAGGATAAGTCTCGCAGTCCTGTCCTGGATTAGTTGCAGGGGCTGGATAGTAGAGGAAGGCAGATTGAGAAAGAGGCTGTTGCAGTAGTCCAGCCTAGAGAGAACGCGGGCTCTGCAGACAGTGAGCTTCTGGAGGAAAGTGAGAAAGGGAAGAGTCCCTTTGAGGAGGAGCAGCTGGTAGTGAGACTACTTGGCGACGTCCGAGATGTGAGGAGAGAAAGAGAGAGTGGAGTCAAAGATGACACCAGTGTTTTCCTTACAGGAAGGCGAAGGAAGAGGGCCCAAGGCGGGCGGCCAGAGTGAGAGGGAAAGCAGGGTCAGGAGTCCAAATGAGTAGGATCTCCATCTTACTGACATTAAGGCAGAGATCGTTGGAGGTACACCAATCCTGAATCGCAGATAGACAGTCCGGAATGAGCAAGAGATGAGAGGAGTATGAGGAGAGCCTGAAGGAAAGCGGAGTGTCATCCGCATAACACTGAAAGTTAGAGGAAAATATAGAGATCAGGTGGGTCAAAGGGGCCACATAGAGGTTGAAAAACCAGAGTGAGAGGATGAAGCGGGGAGAAAGGGACCAAGTTGGACCTGGGAGGGGCAGTCCAAGAGGAAGGAGGTCAGCCACTCAAGGGCCTGATCGGTGATGCCCAGGTTCCCCTGGAGTCGATTGATCAGGATTGATCAGGATGGCATGGTGGACCGTGTCGAAAGCACAGGAAAGATCAAGGAGGATGAGGATAGAAGGAATGCTGGAATCAAGGTTAGAGAGCAGAACTTCACAGGTGTTCAGGACAGCAGTTTGCATTTCTCTGGCAGCTCTGAAGCCAGACTGATGGTCATGGAGACAACCAACAGATTCCGTGCGGAGAGTAAGCTGGGAGATGGCCAGCTTTTCCAACAGTTTGCCCAGGAAAGGGGTGAGGGAGATTGGACGATAGTTTGCCGGGCAGGCAGGAACGGCAGAAAGCTTCTTGAGGAGTGGGTGCATAAGGGAGTGCTTAACAGGAGAGGGGAAAGAGTGATTACAGAAATCGGTCAAGGCTGGAGCGAGGGTGTCAATATGGTTCTTGATGGTTCTGGTGGAGCAGGAGAGCACCTGTTTGGATGACACTTTCATAGATCGGACTTGTCTAGAAACCTCGTCAGGTGTTGTCAGAGAGAAAGGAGGAAGAGAGGTAGAGATGTCAAAAGGGGGGCCGAGAGAGGAAGAGGGAGAGGAAGAGGAGATGGAGTACAGGATGTCCTGAGTTTTAGCGTAGAAGTGAGATGACAGAGCCATACAGAGGGCCTGGGAGGGAACAGGAGACGTAAAGACCGCAACACGGTTGACCAGTTCTTTTCAGATTTTAAAGAGTTTGGCCATGTTGTTAGAGGCCATAGAGACACAGGCTTGAATGTGTGTTCTATTCTCGATTAGTGTTATTGCTTCGACTGCCATTTTGGTGCAACCAGTCTAAATATGTCTAAATGTGGCCTGGCAAGCTTTACTATATTGTTATTACATGTCTACACTGGTCTACATTGTGCAGCCAGGTGGACATGTTTTCATTGTGGCATGGAATTTTTAATAGCAAAGCATTAATGTTCCTGTGCACTGTTGGTGACTTGGATCTATTGGATTGGTGTTACCCTACAAAACAATTGCAAACACTCTGGCTTTTTAGCCAATTTTTCTCAGACAGTGTGCTGTATGTTATATTAAAATACATATTTATATCTTTCTCCTAGTGCAGTGTGCGGCATATCCGTTCAGCAGCACGTTTGTGCGTATTGCGCAAGTGTTATAATCTAGGCCGGCCTAGAGTGTGGCACGACCCTTGATTTGTTGCTGAGTTGGGGGGCCCCCTCAGCATGGCTCACAGGGGGGTCCCCACATCTTGTGTTACGCCACTGCTCACTTCCATGCCAAGACTAACACTCATAACTAAACTAACCTCCTTCTACCCTGGCCTAGCACGCCAGGGTTTCGGTGCCGCCACCACCAAGCACATACCTTGCTACATGGACAATAAAACCAAACCTATAATTTAAAAAAAAAACCTCTATCTACCAACCTCCTTCCGCCAGGACTGCCATCCCTAGCCTCAGGTCTGCCACACCCGAGCACAAACCTTTGCCCCAAACCAGGGCGGTTTCACTTGCCAAATAACGTAACCCCTAAACACAAGGGACTACTACATTGGCCCAAACTATATCTTCAGCATGCCACCTAAATACAACAAAACCACCAACCATTCATTCACACACAACCGATAACTCCTCCCTTCTTCCTCAAGAAAACATACAAAAGAATAGAAAGTACAGCAAAAGGACTCACTAACAAAGAGCACAAAAATACAATACACATGCACAAATAGGAAAGGAGTGATGCGTATATCACGCATAGTCCCAACTATGCCATCAAAACACCACAAGATGAAAAATGTAGTGTAATATAAGCACAGCTAGAATTAAAACTGTCGTGCTGGTTACTAATAATAGAGAAGAATGATGATATTAAAGGTAAAATAAATGTCTCATCTAGCAACCTTGCCAGTGTATAAGGTTTCTTCCAGTCAACACTTGACCACAAAACTCATGTGCTAAAACTCAAAAATAGTACACTCAATTTACACTGACCTACACCTGTGTGCCCAACTCAAAAAAAAAAAATGTCAAAGATCATCTAGGTGTGCTAAAAACCTCCTAACACAACAATAGCACTACCTGGCACACAGAACTCAATGAGGAGTTTGAACCACTCCCAAACCGCCACTATTCAAAACAACAATTGGAGACACATGCGCTTACCTACAACGCATATACTATCATGGGAGTCCACTCTCCCACACTTTATACGCACTCAACTGCGCTTCATCAGTCTCTTAGACCATTTATGGCCTACCTCCATAGTGTCCCATAACACTTACTCTCGTCAGTAGGGTTTAACTCTGAACATAACACTGTTCCTCTATGTGTACACTTCTACTTAAAATAGGGTTTCTCGAAGGTTTGGCACAACACCTGGCCAGCATGTGTAAGCCACCCCCTCACAAAATAATGTATGCTAACTTCTCATTAAATCAGAATGTCTCTACATATTATACTATGCATTAACTAATGCATACTCAACTGCATGCTCATGCTACCTCTCACATGCACGTCTTAAATCCTGTATGTCCCTACATACTTCGTTCAACCCATATATATATATATATATATATATATATATAACACTCCGAAAATATAAATACTCACTTCAATTCATGCACTCATCCACACCACTCTACATCTGTACAAACCACAATGTACAAATCTTAGAGGGATGATTAACACTATAGACATGGTGGTGGTCCGTCACCATTCTAAGGGCAAATCCAAATGGAACGCTTATAATTTCATGACATCCCAAAAATTCTGTACAGTGCTTCATTTGAGTAAAACCCACATCATTTAAGAAAACGTTTACGCTAAACACAGATTGAAATCTTGTGGACATCTCCTGATAAAATGTTAGTCTGAACTCTACACATCATTTAAGAAAGTCATCATCATGTATGAAAAATCATCTTGGTGCAAACCTATTTTAAAGTGTTGTGCGTCATCTTCAATAAAGTGTCCTCATTTAAATCAGCAACATTTCTGCATTATTCTCATATAGACTATGTGCAATATTTTAATTTCAATAATGACTTCAACTGCAAATCAACAGCACACACTACAGTATCACACAATGAACGTACGCCAAAGTTCACTCCCAGCATACAGACCCAAAATTGTTTTCCAACTGCTGCCTTACACACATACATCACTACAATGATCAATTACCAAGATTCTATTCTCAGTCCGACGGCAAAACAAAAAAAATTAAACAAATGCACCCTTCAACAGTGCCACCGTATAAACACTGGTTTTCAAGTTCAGGCGCGCAGCTTCAAAGTCAAATGATATATTTTCTCCATTAATGCAGAAGGTCAATATAAACAATCATAGTACCTTCTTATTTCCAGATCACAAAAAAAATCACCCTTAATCCATGAGTCCTCGGTCCCAGGAAATCAAATGTCACTTTATTTCCACGAAACTCCAGTGCAGAGCAAATCGGCTTTTCAGTACTCTGCATGCTTTCATTTAATCACCGCCACGTTCCGAAATGCCAAGTATTGGCTGCCGCATAGTCCACTTCAATCCGCATCGCACTCCTCCAAACTTTCCTGGAAGTTTAAATCAGGTGAAAACAAATCATCCGTAGCCCTGTCACCAATCACACGTACCACATTCTCCTTGAAAGCGTAGAACGTTGCTGCATACTTACAATGGACGAACTCATTGTCCTCTTCTGTGCACGTCAGAACGGAACGTGCATACGAAGCTGTGGCCTTTCTTTTAACCTTACCTTCTCTGGACGTGGGGGAAGGGAAACATGGCTACGGGTCCAAAGATTGAGTTCCAACGAATCCGTTGGTCTCAAACGCAAAGGCCTGCTCGGCGCGGGCCCCACCAGCGGCCCCAGTGACCCTCACCACGTACCCCAAAAGCTCCTCCGCCATCTCTTTTCCCCACAGTACCTCGTGATATGGGGACTCTCATCTTCGTCCGAGGCTGGCCACATAAATCGCCCACATTCTTCATCCTTTTTCCTGCGCAGACACGCGCTTGTTGCGACTGCTGTTCGTTACTCTGCAGCATTTTCCGGGGCAAATTTTAACTTCCGGTTACCTGTACTCCTCCTCATGCAGGACTTGTACCGCTCCTGGACTCTGCAATGTCTCGGCTGCACAGACATCTCATTCTGCAGCCTCCGCCTCATTTCCAAGACTTTGCTCGCTACTCCCTTGGACTTTCAACTTTCATGCGGCTTCACTGCTTATTTTCTTCACTCTCCCTCACCTCTTATCAAGGTTCAGTTCAGATACTTGTCGCCAAAATGTAGTACCTTGCCTCCTGCAGGGTGTGCCTGAGCCAGTGAAGACAGGGAGCAGGAACCACGCTGACTCAGGTATGTAGAAATGGAAGGTGCTTTATTTAACTCTTGGTTGCATAGACATAGTGCAGAAGATGAGAGAGAAAGCTACACACATCTGTCCTGGTTCCCTGCCCAGCTCCCAGTCCTTAAATGTCAACCTTAGAATTCCCAAGCCCCAATCACTCCACACTCCTCCAAGCATTCCACAGGACCTAGCTTACTTACAGAGACACACTATAGCATACAAGATGCAACACATTTTTTGTCATGAATGGTTCGACAGCTTCCACAAGAGAGCTAATATAATATAGCTCCTGGTGAACAATATAAACAAGTAACATTATATGAACGCATAGGATTAACTAACAGTTTAAAATGCAATAATTCACATCCTGGAATATCTTAAATGATACACTGATGTTAGCTTAGTGTTTTGGGTTTTGGATATTTAACCACAACCCCCTCCTCCAGTAAAACATAAGCGATCATGGCCTAAAATTAGATGGGAATCTGGACTAGCAAGAGTCAAAGCTGGACCGGCGAAAGAATTAAGCAATGTTTCAGCTAAAATTAGTATATCAATCCCTAAATTAGAGATGAGATCAGCCACCTCCATGGCAAGTTTGACAAGTGAGCTGGTGTTCATAAATACACACTTTAAAGCATGCATTCCCATCTGTATATTGGTGCCTTCCATCTGTCCTTTCCGATCCATCACATCTGAATGAGATGTATGACATCTACGACAAAGAGGACGACCTGGTGCCCTTTGGGTTGGAACCTTTGGTCTCCATGCAAGAGATGTTTTTCCCAGAGGAGTTCTATGTGGAAGGTGAAGACATCCAGGGACTGTCCTCAGTTAGAGGAGTCGGACAGAGCTGGCATGGAGCTGTGCCGAGTCCCCTGATGTCAGAAAAGTTACTGAAGAACAGCTGTACTGTGGATAGGGTATGTGAGGAGCCAAGAATGGGACACTGACATAGAGAACTCATAGAGGTTGTTCTCCAGCATGGGGCCTGGCATGGATTCACATGTTCATGAATATTCCCTGTCGTCATGCTGGGAATCCTCGGTAAAAGAAAAAAAAGTTTCACTTTTACCTTAACTGTATCTCTAAACCAATCACTGCCCTCTGGGCCATACTGCCCAACTCCAATGGCAGTTGTTTCCCTAAGCCCCGGCTCTGGCAGCCATCTTCAGATTTTTACAGCACGCTTCAGTGTTGGAAGTCCTCGAGTTCCTCTCTGTGCTATTTTGTACTTTTTTCCACTCTTTTTTGTGTAAAAGTTCTTTTTTTGTTTCATCTGAGCCCGTGTGCTCCTACTCCATCGGCCAACAGTGGTGATCCGTTGTCGGTTAAGTTGCGCGCACCTCAAGGGGTGTTGTTCATCGAAGTTTCTGGAAGGTGTCCTGGGCCTACTTCGCGCCCTCTGACCGTGACGGAGTGCAAAAAAAGGCAGGAAGGACCCTCTTCACTCAATGCAGACTACGGAACGTCTTTGTGGAGGACAAACATTTACAATGTCTTTACTCCCTGCACCCGGACCACAATGAGGATGGTTGCGAGATGAGCCTTGGCTTCTCGAAGATGATAAAGAACGACATGCACAGCAGGCTGGTGGCATTGCTCAATTCGCGCAAGGCTTCCGACCCGTGCTCCGAACAGGGTCATGCCTCGCCCAGGACCGGCCGTTCTGAAGAGCTGTCTCTCTCTGGGAAGAGGTCAAAGTCCTTTGAGGTTGCCCTATCTGTGGGGTGTCCAAGATAAGGCCAAGAGCCGCAAGTCCGATTCCACTGGGTTTGCTGCTGATGCAGGTCCAGATTGGATAGGCCACACTCACCATCGCCGTCCACCTCCATAGCCAGCCTGCCATAGAGCTCCTCCTCAAAAAGGAAGTCCTCCACCCCGGCCAAGTTACAGGACAAACCAGAAAAAAGAAGGCCGGTGGAAGAGAAGAAGGTTGCGTGGCCCAAGCAGGCTCAACTGGCGCTGCCAAAGTCCTTGTTGACCACTTTGTCGACATCTTCATTGACAACCACGGGAGCATTAGGTGCTGATCTCACTATTGTGGCTCCTACGTCGTAAAGGGTATCCCTGCCTCCAAAGTGCAACACGACTGCCAAGACAGCAGTGAAGGCTGCAAGCACCCTTGGGAGTGAGTAAAACACTGGTCCAGATCCCGGTTCAAAACCCTCACGGAGGAAAAGGGGTGGGGGGCAAGGAGGCCTTCAAACGGCCCTCCATGGTTTGCATCTGGACATCTCTTCCACGGACGACGAACAAGATACTCTCCATACGGTCCACAAGGACGACGACAGCAGCGCAGGGACTAGCGCTCCATCGTTCTCTCCACAGCTGAGGGACATATCCATGGAAATCCTGTTGACTCTCCACACCCCAGTGACGGAGATCCAACAGAGGTTGCCCCCACCCCTGACACTTGTGATGCTGCAGGCCCCTGAGCAGTCTCCGCGTAAGAAGAGAAGGTGTCATCCAATGCCTCATCAACCTCCTCCACCACGTTGGGTCCCGACTCGACCAGCAGAACCCAGATGCACACACGGACACTGGTATAGAGACAGCCACAGAAACCGATGAAGATGAGGACTCTGTCCCCGCAGACAACGAATACCTTCAACTAGATACACCTCATAGTCTCTCCACCTGATGAGGTGGGATCATTCCACTCGATCTCCAGGACCTCTGAGCTGTTCCAGCTGGTGCCAGAGAAAACCGAGAAAGAAGGCTTCTTTTATCAGTGATGACAGTCCAAGAGGAAGACTATCATGGCCGTAAACTTTTTGAACGACATTTGGGAGGAAGGCCTAGCCCTCATGAAGAACCCATGCACGGCTCCAACCAAACAAGACATGTTGGAGAAGATATACAGGGTGCCAGACTCTGTGCCCAAGTGCTTGAGGTCACAACCATCGGCTAACTTGACTTCATCATAAGTTCTCCTGGACAACAAGGGGAAGAAGATGGAAGCCATGGGGAAGAGAATCATATACACAGCGTCATCTATGATGATCTACGATCAAGGCGGCTAAAGCTCTGGCTAGCTGTGCCTGATGTAACCAGGAGCTTTGGTACAAGCTGGGCCTGATCCTGGAATTCCTCCCTGATGATGAGAAAATGGAAGCTCTCGCCCTCTTTCAGGAAGGGGACGTGGCATCGGACCATGCCATTACGGTGGCAGTGAACATCGCTGACACAGGTTTCTGGCAGATGGGAAACAGTCTGCCTTTGTCTGCAGGGCTGAAGGCAACAAACCTTTGTCAGGACGTTCATGCAAAGGTGCTGGACCTGCCCTTTCACGGTGAAAATCTGTTCGGAAGGCAGTCGACGAATCCCTTCAAGCCATAAAGATGGATATATGGGATGGCACGTTCCCTTGGCACTCTACAGCAGCATCGCTCGTCTTTTTGCTCCTCCAGGGGAAAATCGAGCAGATCATTCAAGGGATTCTCCACATCATACAGGCAATGTCCCCGATCCTCCATGCAGGAAGCCTAGGGGGGTCGCTCCCTGGCCTACGGTAGCAGAGGTCAATGTCACTGTCGCCCGCAGGGCGCCGGCACATGAGCAAGCTGAACTGGCTAAGACGTCGGGGCCCCCACTCGTGCACCCCAGTGGGAGGCTGGCTGACAAGGTTCGTCAACGAGTGGAAGAAGAGCACCGACAGATGGGTGCTGGACGCTCTTGCCAAGGGACCCACCTTGGAGTTCTAATGCAGGTGCCCACGTATTCCACTGGTTACCCATCAGGAGCAGCACATCCCTCAGATCCTGGAAGAAGTTTGAGCCATGTTATGGAAAAGGGCAATGGAGCTAATTCCCCAATGGCTCCGGGGCCTATTTCAGGTACTTTATGGTCGGAAAGAAGACAGGGGGTTGGAGACCCACCCTGGACCTGCCCCGTCTGAACAAGTACCTGAAGGCACACAAATTCAGGATGGTCATGTTGCAGAATGTGCTCAGCCAACTGGAGAAAGGGGATTTCTTGACGTCATTTGACCTAGAGGACGCGTACTTCCATGTCCCCATCCACAGGAAACATCGAAAGTTCCTACGGTTCGTGGTGCAAAGCCAACACTACCAATTCAAGGCCCTACCATTCGGCTTCAAATAGACCCCAAGAGTGTTTACAAAATGCCTGGCCCCGGTAGCGGCCCATCTGCATCTGCAGGGCATACCCGTATACTCGTACCTGGACGATTGGCTGATACGCGCCCGCTCTCGGGACCTGGCCGACGAGCACACAAAGGAGACCGTCAGAATACTGATGGAGCTGGGATTCTCCATAAACTATCCCAAGTCCTGCTTAACGCCATTGCAGAAAGCACTGTTCCTCGGCTCCAAACTAAACACAGTAGCTTGACTGGCGTCACCCTTGGAGGAGAGGTTAGCAGACATTCAAGGTAAGGTGCAGCGACTGTCATCGATGAAGACGGCCACGGTTCGGGCCATCAAATCGATGCTTGGCATGATGTGGTCCTGCATCTACCTCGTTCGTCTCTGCAGGTTGCAGATGCAAACCCTACAGTAATTCTTGGATACAAGTGTCTGAGAGTTTTGGGGACAAGCTCCCTCTCAATGAGTTGTTCTAGCGGGCGATAGAGTGGTGGCGGTGTGCTCCCATATCACCCAGGGGACCGGATTTCAAACCCTGCCATACCAGGAGACTGTCACCACAGACACCTCTCTGGAAGGTTGGGGGTCTCACACTGACTGGATGTCTACATGCCAAAGGTCTGTGACTTCCAGAAGAGAAGGATCTGCACATCATCATCCTGGAGCTATGGGCAGTGTTCCGGGCCCTCAAGCCTTTCCAGCCATCTCTGAAGGGCAAGATGGTCACGGACACCACCACCATGTTCTCTATCAGGAAGCAAGGGGGGGCACTCGATCCCCAGCGCTCTCCAAGGTAGCTCAGGACTTGTGCCACTAGGACATCGGACAGGGGATGTTCCTAGTCCTTCTCCACCTGGCAGGTGTCAAGAACACCATCGCAGACTCCCCCAGTAGGGAACTGCACTGCTACCACGAGTGGGAACTTCATCAGGATCAGGTGGACCGCTTGTTCATCAAATGGGACAGAGCCCGATCAATCTTTTTGCCACAGCGGCGAACTCCAAATGCCAGACGTTTGCCAGCAGATTCCACCAACAGAGGATCTTGGGGGACACGTTCTCCTTCCTGTGGGAAGATCTGTTTCTGTACACTTTTCCCCCGTTTCCTCTCCTGATAACTTTGATCAACACACTCCGTGTCAGTGCACGATTATACTCGCTTTGAAACACATTGTGTACAGGCACTATATAAATATACTATCATATCATATCACCCCGGCATGCCCGAGGCAGATTTGGTGTCCGGACCTACTCAGCCAGTCAGCGTCGCCTCCAGTCAAGTTGCTGGTACTTCCAGATCTGCTCACTAGAGAGAGAGGTGTAATCCTTCACCACAACCCATGATTCCTGAATCTGAAGGCATGGCTCCTGCTGCCTTAGTGTTTGGAGGTTATGAGCTACAAGCAGACTGCAGGGGGGTTCTCGCCCAAGCCAGGGCATTATCGACACTAAAGTGCTACGGCCATAAGTGGAAGTGTTTTTCTATGTGGTGTCAGTTGCAGAAGATTACCCCTCTGAGGGCGACAGATTCTTCAATCCTTGCTTTCCTTGGCAAAAGCAGGTCTGGCTCTCATGACCATCAAGGTACACCTGGAAGCCATCTCACGCTACACTAGATCCCCCGGGAAGATCCTCGTTATGGTCCCACAGACTTGTCAAGGAGTTTATCAAGGGGCTTTTTTGATCTTTCCTGCTGGTGAAGGCACCTGCCCCGGTATTGGAACTCAACATAGTCCTGACAAGATTTATGGGGCACCTTTCAAACCTATGCATCAAGCGCCACTCAAGTTTCTCTCATGGAAAACGGCGTTCCGTGTGGCCATCGCCTCAGCCAGAAGAGTGGGTGAGATCTAGGCTCTGTCCTGCAAGCAGCCGTATCTGACTTTCCACGAATCGATGGTGGTGCTTCGTTTGCACTCCTCTTTCATGCCGAAGTCTCAGTCGAAATTCAACCTCAACAAGCCTTTGGTGTTACCGGTTTCCAAAACCTTTGTCGTTGGCAGAGAGGAGTCTGCGTTCGCTGGATGTTTCTCGTGTCTTAAAATTCAACATGGCACACACAGAGTTTTCAGAAGACTTCTCAATTGTTTGTGAACTTTGGACCTGTAATACTGGGAAGACCTTGTCCAAGGCTTCCATCTCAAGATGGCTCTTCGGCTGCCTCATGCACTGTCATCGGCTGGCTAGCAGTCCTTTGCTGGGCCGCCCGAGAGCCCACTCCGCCTGAGCAATCGCTGCAACTACAGCGTTACTTTCTGGTGTGCCCCTGCTTGACATCTGCAGGGCTGCGACGTGGAGGACCACACATACCTTCCCGAGGTTCTACTGCGTCGTGGAGGAGTCAAGAGTCGGCCAGGCAATGCTACGCAACCTGGTCGCTTGAGGTGGGTCTGTTCTGGGGGTAAGTGTTGATTACTTCTGTTGAGCCTTGCCACCACCCGTGATTTTGTAATGCGTACTGCTGTATTCGTTATTTGAGAGCATGTGAATCCATGCCAGACCCCATGCTGGAAAAGGTTTAAGTTAAGTACCTGTAACAATTGTTCTCCAGCATGGGTCTGGCATGGATTTACATGCAAACCCTCCCTCCGGCCCCACTGCAGTTCTTCTTGGTCATGCTGCCACTTTACGTGCTTACCAAATCTGAAGATAGCTGCCAGAGGCGGGGCTTAGGGAGAGGACTGTCATTGGATGGGGGCAGTATGACACAGAGGACAGTGATTGGTTTAGAGGAGAAATACAGTGTAAGGTGAGGCTTCCCAGCCGGACTGGGAATATTCATGAGCATGTGAATCCATGCTGGAGAACAATAGTTACAGGTAAGTAACTTACACCTTATGGACTTTTATTGTACTGATAAATGGGTTGGAAAATGCCTCATTGTCCCTAATCAAGGTGGTATTTCCTTACCTCAACAAAAACTAAGGGTCTGTCAGGTGTCAAGATGTCCAAAGCAAAAATGTCATTTGTCCAAAATCCTATCCTAGCCCTCATGTTATAAAACGAACTTTAGGGTGTTAAGGGTATTTGTCTTTTGCTTAGAAAGTGCACAAATGTTCAAGTTCAACAAAAGGTATAACTCCAACAAAAGTTCCAATTGGATAATGTTCACAGTTCCAGAGGGAATGACTCCCTTCCCAGGATTCTCTCCACCAAAACAATAGTTCAAAGAATAACCAAGTTCTTTATAGTTCGACAGGATAACTCCCTCCTCTTGTGTTGCTATTCACTGCAGGAAATTACTCCCTTCCCTACGCATTGTTCCACATTGAATACAATTTAAAATCGTAAGGGCATGGGTCTTCCCCAGAATTAATCTTTTAATACAAAACTACTTGAGTGCGGGTTCCAGACTCTCAAAACACATGGTATACTCTCCCGCTATGTGCTCATGTACAGTTCCTTTACACAATTTGGGTGCAGGTCCTAGACTCGCAAAACACATGGTATACTCTCCTGCAAGGTTATCTTATATTACAGAAATGTATAAAGCGCACATCCACCACATGGGAACCATGGCATTAGGACGCAAAACCAGGGTAGATAGTTACTAGTCTAGAAAAGCAAGTTTTTTAGTGCACACAGGAACTGCAGGTGATTAGTTAATTTCTGCATGCCCATAGGAAGCTCATTCCTTAAAGTATCTGCTGCGACTGAGAAACCTGGGCCCCCCCAAATGGGTTCTCCAGAATTTCAGGATAGTAACCAGATTTTCCACTTCTGACAGTAAGGGCCTAGTGGGGATGTATGGCCTGAATTTCTCCTGGAGAAATTCAGCCCCCAGCCCATAATATGCCCGATGTACAAGGCATAGGGCTTTAAACTTAATTCTCTTCGCCACCGAGAGCCAGTGTAGCGCCCGAATCAAAGGACTAATGTGGGCACCATATGGCGATTCCCGTCGCCACTCTGGCCGCCATATTCTGCAATCACTGATGCCGCTGAATCAGGTTCTTGTGTTGCGCCAGTTAAAGGGCATTGCAGTAGTCGATGCGGCTAGAGATTAACGAAGCCACCACCTAAGGACACAGGTCCTCTGGAAGAAAAGGCATGATCTTGCGAAGTAGCTTCAGCAGGTAGAAACCCATTTTACAGACTGAGCTAACTTGTCCGGCCATCGACAGTGTAGATGACAGCACAACTCCTACATTTGTGACCGACGTGAACTGAGATGGAAGATCACTAGGGGATGACAGCCAGAACGCCGGAGTGCACAGAGAAGTCCCAGAAAGAGAGCCCACCACCATCACCTCCGTCTTGTCCGCGTTCAGTTTAAGCCAGTTGCTGTCCATCCAATTCTTCACGGCTGACACACTCGCATAGTCTCGATGACCCCTCAGATTGGTCAAGATCAAACCGTACCAAAATCTGGGTGTCCTCCGCATATGTGTAGCATCTGAAGCAGTGAGAGCATCTAGAGACTGAACATAAAGATTAAATAACATAAGTGACAAGGCAGAGACTCGATGGACACCACAGGATAGTGTGTGAACCTGATAGAGAAAAGGAGGGAGAGAAAGTAACTGACCACATCCCGCTAGAAAAGAGGATAACCAGGCCAGGACGGTTCCCGAGAGCACTGCTGTGGCCAGGTGGGACAGCAAGATGGAATGGTTAACCGTATCAAACACCGCTGACAGATGAAGAAGTATCAGTGCTCCAACTCCACTCTGATCTGCCAACATAGCCAGGTCGTCTACTGCCGACACCAGGACACTCTGTTGTACAGTTCTTTTACACAATTTGGGACTCTGTGCCAGACTTGCAAAACATGATGGCCAAAATGTTCACAAACACCCATTTGGGTGCGAGTCCCAGACTCGCAAATTTCCTTGTATACTCTCCTACCAGGACTTCTTTATACAACTCAGTATACATGGCTTGCTTTTCTGCCAGTTACTGCCATCAACCATCATGGGCTTCACAGTTCAATTGCCTTTAATTTCCTGACTCCGCCTGCTATGGTCCCCGGCCTCTGTGGCACACCTGCTTACTTTATTAACTTGTATGCTATGATCTCTGTCCGGTTCCTGCTCTGACTGACAGCCCCGGGACCCTAGAGTCTTCAGCAAGCAGGTAGATCGGTCCGGCACCTCTACCTACTCCAAATGCCGGTCTGTATTCCTTTTGGGGTGTCGGTCTCGTTCCTCTGACTCCCGGTGAGCCTTCGGCACTGGTCCACTTGCCTGTGGTACCGGTTTTCTCGTTCAGACCCTCTCCCAACCTTCTCACTCCTTCAGCATTTCCTCTCCCTTGGCCGACATCCTGGGTCCTGGTATGCACGCGCTGTGGTTCTACTCTTCTCGAGCTGCAGCAGTTTATCTTTCCCTTCTCTTGGCCACTTAATACAGTCTGTTTCCTTCGCAGTCTCCTCAGGGAGACATCATGCTATATTCCCTTTAACCAATAGGAATCTCCCAACAACTAGGACCATCAGAGGTGTTCTTTACCTCTACATCCCTCCTCCTCATCAGAGTACTAGGGTCACACTACAGTATGCGATATGGACTGGAGACATAACTGGGGAGTTACTATTTCTTAGGGAGAAAGGGAAACTCCCTGTCATCAAGCAAATCCCCTTTCTTCCCCAGCGAGGGAGTGATGATTTCACCAGATTCATCACAGATATATCATAAATGAGGACTCTGAGGGAGGAACATCCATCAGAAAGCGTATCCAGTTGTTTTACCGACAGAATTACTTTGAAATAATTCCTTCGAAAAAACTCATCAAATCATTAATGGGGTGGGGTTAAAAGTGGTGGGGAGGGACTTGGGGTAGAGGTACTAGTATAGAGAAAGGCGTGGGTTGGGCGGGCCAAAATAAAAGTAATTTCTGTCTGTAAAACGGCATGCAACCGTCAAAAAGAGCATTACCGAGAGGTAAGTAATTTGTTCAGCACTAGCAATGGCTTTAAAAAGTAAATGTTTGAATTCTTTATTAGATGTTTATAAAGTTAACATGTTGCCGCTTTGAATGAAATAACATTTAGGCCAAATTGTCTATGCTAACTTTTCATCCCAAATTTGAGGCCTGAAAGCATACAGTACCACTTTGGCACACATAAGAGTAACAGCTAGCACATTAGCAAACTAGTGAATTTGCTAAGCCCAACTGGAACCTGCTTTATGAGTGCAGCTCAAGATCTCTCATGAATTGCTACACAGGAAAGGACAGTAACGCAGAGCTGCTGTTCTAGTACAGAGCACGTTTGTCCAATCCAACACAGAACCTTGCGAAATGGTCAAGCTTTAAGTTGTGCTGGTTTCATAGGCATGCACACAGGGTGTACCATATCGGCAACAATCTAATTTCAGCTGCAGGCTTCCCTGATGCACCCTACTTGGGATGTGGGACGGAACTTGTAAAGACCAGTTAAAGAGATTCTCTTGACCTAGTTCTGCCAAGACCACTTGCAAGTAAGTTGGTTCTGACATATGGATGTTCGTGTAGTTCCGTATTAATCCTGGGAAGAGGGATCCAGAATGATCCCTCTCCTGTTTAAGGACACCCATGGTTATCTAACAAGAGGACCTGATGGGGCTTATTGTTGAGCGTCCTGGTGAAACGGGGAGTTGAGACAGGGTCGTTTGAAAATTCTTGTCTTCAACCTTCACTCTTGGTTTTACAACAGTTTCTTTTCAAAATATTTTGTACTACTTCCCGATGTGATTATGCTCTTGAAGATGGGCATTTTTCCAAAACATGTTGCACTTTTATGTACCACATCATTGTTTCACCCATGATGTTGATATGATTTGGAAATCGCCAATACATATTTGTGGAAATAGATTGGGTGAACTATTGAACTTCCTCGAATTTCAGTAGCATAGCAACTAAATGAACACTGTTAAGACGAGTGCACCTTGAGATTGTGATGGTTTTCCCTAGCCTCCTAATTCATGTCTGTGTATAGTCCTTAATGGCAGAACTTTGTTCAAAGCCAGGATATTTAAAGGCAGGAGATGGTGATGGAGTACATGCAGACATTTTGATGTCTCCAAAACAGATGAGCTTTTCTGTAAAGTGGCCTCTATTTTGAAATTGTTATTAAATGGATGGAGAGAGGCAGAATACGTGGTTTAATGGATTGTAAAGTGTACTATGTTTTGGTGCGCCTTATCCGTTTGTTTGTAGGGTGGGGATACGGAAGTAATCATGTCCGAAGCAGACCCATTTTACTTAGAAGACTTTTGGAGGCAGAGGAAACAAGAAATACTTCTGTCCTGCGATTCTTTTTGTCACTCTGGCAATATTTTCTGTGTTATCAAAAAGATGTGACATGGCTGGTAATACGTCTTCAGATGCCTGTGCTCTTTTTATTTCTGTGGATAAATTAGACCTTTTCATAATGTTTTGACCAGGCTATTGCTTCTGTTGATGGTATGATATTGCCTTTCTTGGATGGAGCACCGAACTGATTTGAGAGTCTGACATATGTCATTTGATGCCGAAGTGCCTGGCATGTCTATTGGGGTAGAGCATGTTTCTCAACATGCCTGAGATTTTTAAAATATTTATTTTCTGGAGTTTCATAATGCATCCCAGTCCAAGACCACTTCAGAGAGCAATGGGAAAGGGTTTGAACAGACGATGGGAAAGGGGGTGGAGGGTTGGGGTCCACTTAAAGCTCACCAAAAGATTACTTTTCTTGCACCCATCACTTTTTTGGTTGAAGCATCAACAGTTTACACGCCCTTTAATTTGCCAAATATTAGGGTTACTTATAGTGCATGACTAAACGTTAAAGTGGTCCATGCGCAACAGAAAAAAGTCACCATTAGATGATAGAGGGTATGGGGGACTTAAGTGTAGATCAGGCATGTTACAGAAGTACAGGGGTTACTATTAGGTAAACACTGTTGCAGGCTACATTACAAATGTTCACATTAGCAGAATATAATGTATCCCCTTCCTCCTCTGATGGGGTTATGTTTTTCCTAGATGCTGATCTTCTATTGCTGTTGGATTTTTAACACAAGTCTCTGACCACTTAAGTTCAGGAACTAAAAATGTTCTTTTTTTTGTTGTAGTCTGTCTTTGTTGGTTAACAGACTGTGAAATGTTTGAAATAGGCATTTGAGCTAGACATGGTTTGCATTATCCCTATCACAGATGGCATGTATTAGACACTGAGGCACAATCCAGGGCAAACTGGTTGTGGGCGTCTCCACCCAAATGTAGTGTCATAAAACAGTAGCATATGCATGTGCTGTAAAACATTTGGAACCAGTAGTGGGGCATGTAGCTTGACTAATATAATTATCAAGATCTAGTCAATGTACTTCTTTTCATAAGTATTGCTTTGTTTGAGACCTGCGATATGCCAAAAGCAGAAGTGAACAAGTTTCTGAACTGTTTAACCTTATTTGCCATCATGAAGGACATTGTATTGTAGCGAGTGGAAGTAGATGATTTGGAACACTGGCTTGTTCGTGTGTATTTCTCCATGGTAACCTGAATTGTATGATCCTAAATAGTTTCAGTGCCAGAATCCCGTGGAAAAGTATGCCTATGGCTGGCATAATGGGTATGACTTGTGTTGAACATGATTGCTAAAAGAAAGAAGACAACTCTCTATGTATGTTTTTTCAGAGGCTGAAGCAAGTTGTATTCGTTCGTAAATGTAGCCTTCGTATGTAGCTGGTTGGCAAGCGTAAACTGGTGGTCAAGACACTATGATTCCAGGTTCAACTGAATTTTGCATGCCATTTCCTTTGCACAGCAGATACTTAAAGTTAGAAATGTTTAAGTGTGGGAATGCCATGGTGTGGCTAAAGTTGGCTTTGTATGGTCATGTTACGGTAAGAATCTGCCGAGTGGCCAGAGAACGTCCCCACCCCAATGAGTCTTGGGCATTAAATATTTGGTGCTGCTGAAAAAAGACAGATGGCGATAGGTGAACGTTTGCCCAGGTCAGGACAGGGAGATGAGAAAGTGCACAAACACGTTGGCTGATAGTCCTGGCCAATACACTCTTCAGCTGCTGCTGGTCTTTCTTTTCTTAAACAGTCAGTCCCTGTTTTTGAAACATTTAAGAAAATAATAATAATAAAACTGGTTCCACTAAGGGTGTTTTTTGCTAAGGAATAGGTTTAGGGGATTTGGTGTGGGGGTGGGAGGGGGAGAGAAACAACTGAGTTGTTTGTCTTCGAGGGTTGATTGGGTTGATTGCTTAGAGTCGATCAAATTGCTATATTAAATACTGTTATGATGAAGCTTCAGAAAAGTGTATTCATTATTTTAAAACACTTTTGATTAAGTTTACTAAGCAAAGCATTAGGCACACAATGGATGTATGTTTGACCTATCCTAGATGCTTTTGTCTTTAATGTATATTTTGATTCGCTTAACATCAATTGTATTTTTGTTCCACTTTTTTAAAGTGGTATTCTTTAATGACCAAATAAGCAAGCAATAAAGCACCATTATCAAATATTAATAACATGAAGGTACATTTACAGGTAGTTTTACATCTGAGTAACCAAACGCATATCTTGTTCAAATTCTTATCCTCTATTATTTCCCTTGTCTAATTTTAATCTAGTGTGACTGCAGTATATGGGAGGGGGCAAAGGCACAAGAGGTAAAAAAAAAAAAAAGACATTCCAGTTAATTTAGCTATTTATATGTGGCATACTCATTCACATCAGGCATTTGGCTTCTGGTAGTGGAGTTGAATTTGCAGTGTAATTAAATTAGATCAGTTCATAAGCTCTGCATTTCACATCTTTGAATTCGCCCTCCTGGAGAAGCCATGCAAGTATGGCTCTTGAAGGCTGGTTTCTTTTTTTGAATTTATTTGTATTGGATAATAAAATCATCCTTTCAAACAAAGCATTCAATAGACAACAAATTAATAATTAAATATCTATACATAAAATAAAATATTTTTTTTCATTACATGCATATCAGGAAAAATGGCTGACAAAAAGTGCACAATCGCTATGCGAACTGTTTGTTTGGGAGTGTTAAATAAGTGTTACCATAACATATTTGTTTCCATGTTACTGTACATAACTGCCCATTCTTTTTTAAAATGTATGCTCCTAAGATTAGATAATTTAGGACAAACCATTAAACTGTGCTCTAGCTTTTCTTTTGAGGCCTTGCTTTCACACAAACAATGAAATAATTCTTTTGGTGTAGCTCGACTTCTCACCAAGATCTCCCTAGTCGGCCACAGATTCAATCTGAACCTGAGATATAAATTACGCAGTCGAGGACTAGGACATTTACTAAAATAGTCTGCCATAATTCGAAAGCGCTTGTGTATAAAAGGATTTGACCTAAAGTCTTTATACCTAAGGCACACATTACGGTTCACTATTCAGTCATGCTGGTACAGTTTGACTTTGGCGCGTTCAGAATTATATAGATCTAAAGTTATGGATGCGTCAGCTAGTGCTTGTAATGTATATTCGCACCACAATTTGGTGAATGCCTGATCCAGCGCCAAGAGATGTTCAGCCATTGTTAGGCAGAATCCTGTGCAGTGCCCTTAGGGACCACTACACACAGTTAAGACTACAGGTGGGAATACAAGTTTTACCTTTGGTACAAGCCTGTACCGCTATGTCAGAGTGATAGCAGTGGCGGAGCAGCCAGGCTTATCTCAAGAGTATATGAGCAGTAGCAGAGATTACACAAAGGGACCACAATTACTGTGACTAAATCAAACACTGACTCAAGGTTTCAGGTAGAAAAATATAAGTACATTTATTTTTAAACCATTTGTTATAAACACAACACTTCTATTAAACTTAAACAAAAACCACACGTTAAATATACTACAACTAACCAATTCACTTTGTACAGTATGTCTCAAGGTAAGTACCCTATGTTTGCATGAACCAGTGTTACGAACAAAACACGTTACCGTGAATACTTTTGCAATCACTTTTTGACAGTTCGGTCTACTAAATAAAAGCGTATCCGTGACATGAAATGCTACCGGGGCAAAAACACACTTAGCACCTGAGATGCCCAGAGGGAGTTGGAGGCAAAAATCACAGGCAATATTTTGGTTAGGCAGACAGAATCGAGAAACACTCAAAGACAGGAATTCAAAAGTCAAAGGGCCGGAGCCAGGGTCAAGTGACACCAGGGGCCGGTTGCCGAAGATCACACAGTCAGACAGTTCACGATTCAACATAGCCAAAAGAACTTCGATATTGTCAAGGTTCGGAAGCAAAAGTTATAAGAAGGAGGGAAGACAAGGGCAAGCCTTGGAGACGAAGAAAAGGGGGTTCACCCAGTTTCCTCGAGCAGAACACAGTACCTTATTCCAATGGTGCAGCTTGTGCCCTGGCAGTTGTTCCTGTTGGTTTCCCGCAGACCCACGGTTCCTGGAGCTTTGTGTGAAGGAGGACGTCTGAAGGGGCGTCTGCACCACACAGGGATGAAGCCGGCAGCAGCGACGAGGAATAAAAGGTGTGCTCCTTAAAAACAGGAGAGGCTCTTCAGGTGGCTATCCTGACCACTACAGCAGTGTGCAGCGATTTCGACCAAGCAAATGGGTCCTTTGACTGTAGAAGATGAGCTGGTTATCCCCACCAGGCTCAAGGGAAGAAGACTCCGGACTGGATCTCCTCTTAGTCGTTGAAGGGTAGATAGCTCAGGACTGCAGCAGGGCTTCACCGGGACGGGGTAGTTGCAGCAGCCGTCGTTCTCTCTGCTTCTCTTCGGTTCCTTGTAGTTCCAGTGGCGACTCTTTGACTTCTAGCCCAAGAGACCTGCCTTTTATGTGCAAAACCCCCAGTCACACAGCCTGGCTGTCAGTCACCCAGCAGGGGGGTTGTCCAGCCCGGACAACCACCTCAGCCAATCATGACAAAGTGCAACTTGGGTTTCCTAGGATACCCTGTGCAGGGGGTGACTACACCCGTCCCTCACATTCAGCCCACCTAGACACCCAGGCGCCTGGTGGGAGGGCTTCTGAGCAGAAAGCCTGCCAAAAGACGGTGAACAAAGAAGGCGAACCTAGTTTGCAGCGCAAAGTAAAACACAAGAAGGACTTTAACAAAAAGAAATGGTGAATAAACCCAACCGGAGCCAAAAGAAAGACAATTTGGTCAAGCGGGTTTATGTTCGAGGCTAATATAATAGCCAAGAACAATACCACGTTTATCTAATATAATCGTAGTAGAAAAGTTAGGGTAGATACCACTGCCACGTCTAAATGTTAAAAGAGCGAAACAGTGCTCTAGGAGGTACAGATAAAAAGGGATACGAATTAACCCTTTCCAGTACTCCATGGAAGATGGGGTGTACTGGATCTTTGGTAGATTGACTAAGTAAAGTTAATGGCAACTTTACCCTTTTCTGGGGGACTGTAGTCTGCCTCAGAAATGGAGTCGGGGGGAAGTCTCAGAGACAACCCTGTGCCACGGCACTGAAGGTGCTGTGTAACACACAAAAAGAAGGGGGCTACTGAAGTGGGGTCCTTCAGAGTCCACAATCGCAAAAACAGAGAAATACACATGGCAAAACACAGGTAAGAGTGGGAGAAAAGCTCTCACTCTTACCAAGTGGAAAACAATAAACTCCAGAAGTCCATCAAAGCTGCTGGGGGACTCACTAGATGAGTGAAATTAGCCATAAATGAGAATTCTCCCTGACGGCCATAATACCCAGTAGATTACCAGATCGTAGACCCAAAATGCATTTCCTAAATAAGGCAGCCATTTTCCATTTTGCCTGAACTTCAAGTGATAGCAGGCCTAATTCATGCCTAATTAGCGGTAAAGGCACAGAGGCAGGTATAGTAAGTAGAGCTTTCCAAAAACGTGATTCAAATTTTGGCCAATTAGTGTTTGAAGGTAGAAGGGTGTCAATCCCATACAATAGTGTAGGAATTACCTTTTGTTGATATAAGGTCATTATGTGAGTTAAATTAAACTTCCCAAATGTGCCCTTTACTACTGAGGCTGGTTTCTACTTCGTCCTTCCCTATTCTTTTTCTCCCATTGTGGCTCCCTGCTTTCAACTTTCTACAGAGCCTATCCTTCACTCTGCTGCTTAAAACAGTGGGCTTAGCATTCACAGATGATATACCTGGCATGTGTAGTGGCTCCAAAAAACAAACAAACAAAAAAAAACGACCTCACAATTCTAGTCTCATAATTAAAGTGCTTCCAGAGCACATATACGGACTATTTTACAACCATGCTTCCACTATTTCTGGTACTTTCCCCATGCTACCAAAAAACACATCTTTGGAAAGTGCTTGTTACCATCCATTTTCTTATTTTTCCTATTTCTAGATGAACATACCTTCAATGTATTGCCTTTCTCCCGCAGATTCCTCATCAGAAAGATATCCCTTCCAGCTTCCGCTGCTAGGAAAACCTTTCGACAGGGGGCATAGTGGCCCTCGACTCGGTCATAAATTCGCCTTGGCTCGATGCTCGGTCATCTGCTCCGGACATGATGTTGGCTGTCTTACTTATACTGCGTCACTATGCCTCCGTAACTCATTTCCCTTTTTCCGCACTCTCAGCATGCTGCTCGTGAAGAATAATGCAATTCGAAACCTTGGAAATTTCACTCGACGTTTGTCCATTTATTAATTTTTGTATTTGTTTTTGTTTATTTTCATTTTTTGGGCTTCACGTGAGCGGTCCCCTGAGTGTCTGAGCCCCAAGTCTCGTGTTTCAAGAGCTACAAAGACTGTAACTCGACCATTTTGGTGACCAACCCGCACAATGTAGGTGTGTGGTGCCTTGGCACCGGTCATGACACAGAGAGCTGTACGACTTGTGGTAAAAGGAACTCAGTCACGCAGGGAATGGGTGGCGAAGCTCGCAGTGGGCCGACACCCCTCGAATCCCTGCACGGTAAACCGTTTGGTCCTCGGAGGCCGAAACGTAAGGGCCTACCCCTGAGACGGAAGAAAGACATTGGCAGAAGAAAAAGAAAAGGTTGCATTCCCGGAGCTACTCTTCAATCTTCCTCACAAGAAGAAACCCCACTAGCACGAATCTTGATACTTCTTACGAACGCGGTAAGTTATCGGCAGGGCTGGCGTCCAGAGCCCAATGGGAGGACTTCAAGTCCCAAATGCTGGAAATGTTAAAAAAAAAAAAGCAGCTGTGGGCGTGGGTGAGCCCCCTATACAGCAGGCACCGGTAGCTGCAGCGGTGCCCGGTGAGTCCGGCCCCAGATCAAAACTGACTCCAGTGCCATTGGCGGAGCCTTCGAGCTCTGTGCCGAATAAGACTGTCCTTCCCGCGCATCCCAGGCATTTGGTCTCTCTGACAAGCCCTTGGCGCCCAAGACCTTGTCGGCGCTGACCGCCAAACAGTGGACGTTTGGTTCCATGGCAGATATCTTCCGCGCCAATGACGAAGATGAAGGCAATTTCGACCCCACCGACTATTTTGTCAACCAAGCAGACCTCCTAGCTTTGGCAGAGGGGTTGCGCAATGCTAGCGGGCTTGAAAAGTCTCCAGACGTCGAGATGCAACAAGCCCATCCTTATGCCCCCACCAATGCTAAGTTAAGGGCTTTAGTTGATAGGATGGTGGATACCCCGGAGTGGAATGCTCCAGCCAAGCCAGTGGCAGGTTATGGCCTGACAGACATCCTAGATGAAAGACCTGCCACAGAGAGGACTATGCCTTTCAACGCGGTATCGCCGACCCAATTGCTGCCTTGTGGCAGTGCCCTAGCACCATACCCCTGGTCAATTCTGACCTTACTAAACAATATAGGCCGGCAAGGGGAGATCCTACATATCTCTTTTCTCATCCACCACCGGAGGGGCTGATTGTACAGGCGGCAACAGTGTCCACCAGGCTAGCCACTTCCACATCCAATCTTCCAACCGACAGAGCAGGCAAAAAAGTGGATGCCTTGGCAAAGACATTTTTCTCCTCTGGTAGCATGGCCTTGAAGGCATCAATGTCTCCTGCGGCTTTGCTAAATACTCCTTTGGTTTTTGGAAGGCCATTGAACATGCTTCTGAGTACGTCCCCGAGGGGGGAGATGCGGGACAGTTTCCAGCAGCTAGTGGAGGGCAGTAAAGAGGTGGCCCAGCAGTCTTTGCAGATGGGCTTGGATCTGACCGACTGCATGGGACGATCATTGGGGTCGGCCACAGTTCTAAGGAGGCAGGCTTACCTGCACTCCTAAGGGTTGTCATCCAATGTCCAAGAAAAACTTCCTGACATTACTTTTGATGGTGAGAATCTCTTCGCCAGAAGGCTTACGACTCTTTGGAGAAATTCAGAGTCCAAGCTTGCCGCAAAGTCACTCGGCCTAGCTGTGCAACAGCCGGCGAAGCATGCCTTCAGTTTTCAACTCGAAGCCCTAACAGCCACTCCTGCCCTGACCTGTGCCTGTAGCGTGATCCGCATGCTTCTCGGAAGGCACCCAACATCAGCTGTTCGTATTTCTTTGTTGTGCCACGCTACGAGCACCAGCGCCTGACCCAATATGGCCGGCGCTGTGCGGCACCAAAACGAGGCTGCATCTCGTTGCTGAGCAACCGGGAGCCTCATCCTCCAATCCTCGCCACAGACAGGCGGAAGCCGGCCTGCGGAGCAAGGCCGAGGTTTAAGGCTTCCTGTTTGCCGCCTGTTCGCCGATCTGAGCCACAAACCTATATTCTAAAGAGGACTGTAATCTCTATCCAAATCTTTATGACAACTTGCAAGCTAATTGCTGGTTCCATTGCCCACACGTCGTCGTCCGGGAAGGCGTGCTGGAGCCCCTCCCTTACCCCCTGCCTACGATACCACAAGCCGATGCATCTACCCACCTAAGCCGGTGGCCCGCCCACCTAGGCCCGGCTCCTAAGGCCCATCGACTGTCTGCGGGCTGCCCGTGGATGATCGCGGTCCTGATGCCAAATATCCTTCCTGAGGTCAGCGCTAATCACATGGACAAGCTCTAAGGTAATCTACTGCGCCCTAACCTAGCGCCCCACGTTTGCACGCCTACCCAGGGTTACCCCTCATTATACCTGCAGCACCACACAGTAGCATGCCTGCCTTTAACCACTTTTATTAGCAGCAGCGAGAGCACCCACCTTAGCAAGAAGCATGTATATCTGCACTGAGGCTGGCTCTCGCTTCAATGTGGCCTACTGACCACAGTGACTATTGTGTTGTGCCTTATGGTCGCTTACTGACCACATTGATTATTGTGACGTGCCTTTTGGTCGCCTACTGACCACATTGATTATTGTGATGTGCCTTATGGTCGCCTACAGACCACATTGATTATTGTGACGTGCCTTTTGGTCGCCTACAGACTACATTGATTATTGTGATGTGCCTTTTGGTCGTCTACAGACCACATTGATTATTGTGATGTGCCTTATGGTCGCCTACTGACCACATTGATTATTGTGATGTGCCTTATGGTCGCCTACAGACCACATTGATTATTGTGATGTGCCTTTTGGTCGCATACAGACCACATTGATTATTGTGATGTGCCTTTTGGTCGCCTACAGACCACATTGATTATTGTGATGTGCCTTTTGGTCGCCTACAGACCACATTGATTATTGTGATGTGCCTTATGGTCGCCTACAGACCACATTGATTATTGTGATGTGCCTTTTGGTCGCCTACAGACCACATTGATTATTGTGATGTGCCTTATGGTCGCCTACTGACCACATTGATTATTGTGATGTGCCCTATGGTCGCCTACAGACCACATTGACTATTGCTGTGCCTCTTAGTTGACCTCACTGATTGCTGTGGCACGCCCTATATTCGTATACAGACCATTTTTAATCGCTGTGTTGATCCCTAAGTCTATCCCCTGACCACATTGAATCAACCTGTGTTGTGCTTCTGGTCGTTAACAGACCACACCTGCTACCCTGTGTACTAGCGACGTCACCCACATCATGTATTGTTGCTTATCAACCCTCATCCACCTACTGTTTACATACAGTAAACACTGGACTAGCCAACCCAACCCTCGCTCTAATCAAGACTCATTCACTAGCTCCTGTATGGGAACTACCACCCTCTCCTCGTGGCCCAGCACCATGACACCTGCAAATCCGTACTTGGATGATCCAGCACTCTGGATATGCCACTTTACTACCAGACCAACACCTAACCAACCTTGTACTACCGTTATGAGAAAATTCGAGAACTAGCCCACCTTCCTCTCCTGACTCTTGCCAGCCCGTCAGTCATACCTGCCATAATACTATCAACACTGACCCTTGCACGACACTCAGCAGAAACTCGAGGCTTGGTTCTCGCCTGCGCCTTGTATCCCAGCGCATACCCGCTGCAACTATTAACACAGCCTCTTGCACTAGCTACTAGGCTATGCGTCCCACCGCATCTCTGGCCTACAATCCCGCCGACGGCATCATACAATCTCACCACGCTACATCATCTGCGGCTACACAACCGAGCCTGCCCTGTGCCTTATCGATCAGGAACCAAAAATTAGCATCTAGATGCACACACTGGTCTTACCACACTAACAGCACTGTATCAGGCAACACCCGAACTCCAGCCCTCACATACCACAACTTCTCTTGACTCCTACCTCCAATACACAAGACAACGCTACTACGGCCCCTAAGCTCAAAGGTGCTTTCATAAATGCACGATCTATCCAAGCTCATGCCCTTGATATTGCTGATCTCATTGTCTCCGAAAACTTGGACTTACTTGCAGTCACGGAAACTTGGCTGCACGCGGCCTCTGGTCCCTCTCTGACACTTGCCATCCCTGACAACTATACCATAATCAGGTGCGACAGAGATACCAATCAAACTAAAGGCGGTGGCTTAGCCGTCATATTTAGGAATACGCTCAACATCAGAATTGCGAACAGCCTTCAGTTACACTCAGCTGAATCGCTTTCTCTCAAACTACCTATCTCGCCCAAGCGCACAGCCACTGTTCACCTCATTTACAGGCCCCCTGGTCCTACATCTTCCTTTGTTGAAGACATCTCCTCTATCCTAGCATCCAGTGCTAAGCCTAGCTCCCAAATTATTATCCTGGGCGACTTCAACTTGGGATACCTGGACAAGAATGACACCAAAGCTTCTGATCTTGCAAATGTCCTGACTGACTTCGGTTTCACACAACATATCACAGAGCCCACCCACATTAAGGGTCGCATTCTTGACTGGATCGCCGATATGAACTGTGCCATCAAGGATATCTCTGTTTCCCCTTGCGCATGGTCCGACCACTTTCTATTTTTTCTCCATTTGCACCAGCCCTCCCGACGACCCTCAAAACCTCGCACCACCCACGCTCACACGGAATAAAAAAGACATCACTGTTGAGAAACTTCTACCTCTCATCCTCCCATTGTTGAACGCAGCTGCGGAGTCTTGCACTGACCCTACAGCATTAGTAGACACTGATAACCGTGTCATGCTAAAAGCTCTCAACACTATTGCCCCCATCAAATTGCGTAAACAAAAACCGCAGACCCACTTGAACTCCTGGTTCACACCGCAACTACGCGACCTACGCAAAGAAAAAAGAAAAGCCGATGCCTTATGGAAAAGTGTCCCTTCCCTAGCCAACAAAAATAACCTCACGTCAGCCACCCTTACCTACAAAGAAGCCATCCTAGCGGCCAAAAAGGAAGCTTACAATATAAGAATCACCCAAGCCCGTTCTAACACTAAGGAACTTAAGGAACTGGAATCCCCTATTGCTCCTCTTGATAAGTGTACACCGGACACTGAATGGTGCTCAAATATCCAAAAAGCTTTACTAGACAAAATTACCACTCTCCAAACTAAAATCAATGCTAAAAAAACCACCTTTCAAGCTCAACGAGCGCCGCCATGAATTATAAAATACAAGCTCCTAAACACGATCTCAAACCATTCAGCTTCTCCCCCCTCTCCATCAAGGAAGTAGAAAACATAACTAAACTAAAACCATCCAATTGCCAAGGTGATGCATGCCCTGCCGTCATCATTAAGGAAGCCGCTCCCAAGCTCGCCCCATTTATTACCTCCTTCATAAATGCCTCCTTTGAATCAAGCACCGTGCCTAACAACCTCAAAGATGCCTGGGTCATACCATTAATTAAAAAAAACAATCTGGACCCTAACAACCCTTCAAACTACAGGCCCATCACCACTGTGCCTTACCTGCTTAAAATCCTCGATCGCGCAGCCTATCTCCAAATCCAGGAGTATCTCGAAAGCAATAATCTACTAGGGCTTAGACAATCCGGTTTCCGTCCCAGGCATGGCACTGAGACTGCATTACTAGATCTAAAAACCCAAATCGAGGACTTGAAAGACAAGGGCAAAATGGCACTCCTGCTCCTCCTTGATCTTTCAGCAGCCTTCGACTTGGTCGACCACCAAATCCTCTGTCACCACCTCAAAATTGCCGCCCACTTCTCGGACGCAGCTACTTCCTGGATCAGCTCATTCCTTGCCAACAGAACCATGAGGGTTTTCTCTCCACTGGCAGCGGCCGACCCTTCCCACGTCCCTTGTGGAGTCCCACAAGGATCTTGTGTATCGCCCACACTTTACAATGTGTTCACTAAACCACTCTTCGATGTCCTTGACTTTCTGGGTGTCTCCTACACTAATTATGCGGATGACACCCAGATACTCATCCCTATCACTGGTGATTTTGTAACCGACTCTAAAACCCTCAACATGGTCTACACCGTCATCCAGGCTTGGATGGCTAATCATGGGCACTGCCTTAATGACGAAAAAACAGAGTTAATCATCCTGGGCTCCCAATCTAAACTCGCGAAACTCGACGCTAACTACAAATCCTTCACTATTGATGGGATTGACATCAAAGTGGCCAATGTCACCAAAACCCTAGGAATCTACCTCGACTCCACCCTGTCTCTCACGCGACAAACCAATGCAGTTGTCTCTGCATCTTCCTACACCTGCAAATTGATCACAGCCTGCAGGCCATTCCTGACTCCGGATAATTGCTTGACCCTCGCGAGAACCCTCATCTTATCCAAAATCGAATACTGTAACGCCCTCTACCTTGGGACTAGCCAAAGAAATCTGGACAAACTCCAGGTCACACAAAACAACGCCATAAGGGCAGCACTCAACTTACCTAGACGGAATCACATCTCCAATATTAGACGCAACATCCAGTGGTTACCTATCTCGCACCGCATATCACTCAAATCACTTGTGCTCACACACAAGGCACAGAACAATGCAGCTCCTGCCTACTTAGTATCACGCTTCTCGCAACACACAACCACTAGACCCTTGAGAGCCGCCCAGGTGCACACACTGGATATCCCCAGATTCAAACTACGCTCGGCAGGAGGGTCAAGTTTTCCGGTCCTTGCTGCCAAGCTCTGGAACTCAATTCCCAATTTTGAAGGAACATTCCGCAATGCCACGCATTCAAAGCCAAAGCTAAACTTTGGTTACGGGAACAAGACAGCTTGTAACTTATAACTGCACACAGCTCGTACCCCTATTCTGTAACCTCCGGGTACTGCTACTTTGTTGTTACTATCTATGTTACTTGCATCTGTAATGGTATACTGTATCACCCTGTCTGTAACCTGAAACGTCCTCTCTGTAACTTGCTACTGCCTACCAAACATGCGCCCGCAAGCCTTTGGGCAAGGAGCGCAATACAAATAAATAAAATACAAATACAAAATCAAGCGGTAGAGGCTATCAGCGATATGTCCCCTATCGCAGGAAGACTCTGCTCCTGTAAGCGAGGCAGGGGCAGAGGAATTTCCCATGCTCTGGAAGGGGCAGGGAGGCCTCCAGAGGCCAGCAGACAGCAGTAAAAGCGATTGGGGCAGCTCCGCCCCTAAAGCCACTTCTCCCACAATTCCTCAGTTGGCGGACGGTTGACCGGGCACTGGGCCGAATGGCGGGGGATTACCTCAGATGCTTTGGCACTTCGGCTTGTGTGGTGGGGTTACTGTCTGCCTTTCTTAAAAAGGCCACAGGACAGACCCCCACCACCTCTTTGCCAACCGTAGCAGTAGCTCTAGGAAGAACTGCGAGCCCTGCTGTTGAAGGGTGCCGTGGAAGAGGTACCTTCGAGCAGAGAGGAGCAGCTTGATATTACTGGTATTTCCTGGTACCCAAGAAGGGAGAAGGTCTCCGTCCCACCTGGAACTCGGGGCTTTGAACAAATTCCTGAGGAAAGACAAATTGAAGGTGGTGACATTGAGAGAGATTCTCCATGCTCTCGAGTTACAAGGCTGGCTGGTGTCCCAGGATGCATACTTCCATGTGCTGATCCATCAGAAGCACAGGAAGTTCCTGAGATTCCTCATAGGGGACAGACACTACCAATTCAAGGTACTATCTTTTGGGTTGACCTTCGCTCCATGGTTCTTCACCAAGCTCATGGCGGTAGTCGCGGCTCATCTCGGGGGATTCGGCGTCCATGTGTTTCCATACCTGGATGACTGGCTGATCTGAGGAAAGTCAGCGGAGCAGGTTTTGTCCCATCTCGAGGGCACCTGCAATCTACTCCACAGGCTGGGCTTCTCTTTGAACTTCCAGAAGTCCCACACGACAGCAGCACAGAGGCTCCAGTTCATCGTAGCAGTCTTAGAGTCGTTAGCATCGCACAGATGGTCCAACTCTTTCAGAATCACGCCACCTTACCAGCGGCTTCTTTCCTCCACCTCTTAGGTCTCATGGCCTCTTTAATGTTTCTGGTGCCAGATGTCAGGCCGCAGATGCGATCCTTGCAATGGATCCTGCGGGGTCAGTGGTGCCAGTACTTCAGCACTTTCAGGGACGTTCTCAGAGTGCTCAGGTCAGTAGTCTACGACCTTTCCTGGTTGGCCAGCAGAAGCCACATGTTAACGGTGGAACCCTTCTTGCCTCTGTGGCCCCAGGCCAGAGTGCTCACAGATTAATCCTTGAAAGGTAGGGGCGCTCACTGCAAGGACTTGCAGGTGAGCGACTTTTGGTCGACGTTGAAGGCCAGGTGGCACATCAACAGGCTGGAATTGCAATCCATCAGGTTAGCCCTGAAGGGGAAACCTGTCCTGATCTTGACAGACAATAAGGTGGCCATGCACTACCAAGGTGGCATGTGCTCCCTCCCCCTTTGCAGAGAAGCAATGTAGATGTGGTTCTGGCTATTGAAGAAACAGATGCACTGAGCAGACAGAGCATGGTCTCACACGAGTGGGAAGTGTGCCAGGAAGTCCTTGAGGAGGTCTTTTCTCTCTGTGGTAACCCAGCAGTGGATCTGTTTGCCAAGGAGTCCAACAGGAAATGCAGACAGTTTTGCTTGAGGGAATTCCCAGCAAATGGTGCGCTAGGCGATGCATTTCTAGTGGACTGGACTTTCCCCCTACACTATGCTTTGCCTCCGATTGCCGTCAATCAGTGGTTTCTCAGGAGGTTGAGGAGGTTTCGAGAAACCCTAATCTTGATCACCCCGGATTGGGCAAGGAGGACTTGGTAGTCAGACCTTCTTGAATTCACCATCTTCCGACCTCTATGGTTGCCCCATCATTCGGATAAACCAGTCGGAAAGTCGGGTACTCTACCTGAAACCGGTATCCCTCAACCTACATGCGTGGCTCTTGAGAGGATGGAATATGACCACTGGGACCTAGCTGAGGAGCTACTTGAGGTGCTGCTGGCTGCACGAAGACCATAAACAAGATTGCTGTTTCCATGCGGGTGTAGACAATTTGATGTGTGGTGCAGGGAACGGGAGATGACCCTATCAATCGCCCCACCACTACAGTAATGGAGTTCTCCAGCATGGGGTCTGGCATGGATTCACATGCTCACATGCTCATGAATATTCCCTGTCGTCAGGCCGGTAATCCTCGGTAAAAGAAAAAACAGTTTCACTTTCACTTACAAACTGTCTTTCTCTTATAAACCAATCACTGAGCTCTGGGTCATTCTGGCCCCAACCAATGATTGCCAGTTTCCTATGGCAGCCATCTTCAGATTTTTACAGCACGTCTAAGTGTTGGGAGCCTGTGTGCTCTTTCGTGGTTTCTACCGGCAAGCAGGGATCCGTTTGTCAGTGTCTTTCGTCATCCTCTCAAGGGCAAGAATGCTCGAGTTTTCATCATAGATTCCAGAAGGCCATCGGGCCTACAGCGCAAGATACTATGATCAAAGCAGCCCTTATTAATGCTAGATCCCTCCCAGCCCATGCATTGGGCATTGCAGACTTTATTACTACTGAAGACCTTGACCTCCTTGCTGTCACAGAAATGTGGTTACATGCAGCGGCTGACCCTTCCTTGTCCGTTGCCATTCCAGACAACTATGCCATCATCAGATGTGATAGAAACACCAACCAAACTAAAGGAGGTGGTATTGCCTTCATCTTTAAGAACTCTTATTGATATCAGAGCTATTCCTAACCTTCAGATTCCCTCTGCTGAATCTCTATCAAATTGCCTCTTTCACCAAACCATACGGCCACAGTACATCTTATCTACCGGCCACCTGGAACTATCTCTACTTTCTTGGAGGACATTTCAACGCTCCTTGCTACCAATACTAAACCTAACTCGCTAATCATAATTTTAGGAGATTTTAATTTTGGTTTCAAAGACTCCAAGAACACCAATGCCCTTGATTTAGCTAGCACACTATTGGATCTAGGATACACCCATCAAATTCACGAGCCTAAACATCAAAGGAAGAACCCTTGATTGGCTTGCGGACCTCAACTGCACAACCAATCTGCTGTCCATCGCACAATGCTTCTGGTCTGATCACCACAAAATAACCTTCTCTTAAACAGCCACCCTACACAGCCCTAATCTGAACATTGCCCCGGCTATTCATACCTGTAATAAGAAGGACATTACATATTCTTCCCCTCCTCAACAACACTTCTACCTCCCACTTAGACCCTACGGTTCTAGTGGATATTTACAATCAAGTCATTCTAAAAGCCCTAAACACTATAGCCCCCTAAAACTGCACAAATCCAAATCACAATTTCACCTCAACTCCTGGTTTACACCGCCCCTACGAGATCTGCGCAATGCCAAAAGAAATGCTGAAGCACTCTGGACAAACTGCCCTTTTGAAGCCAACAAAAGTATCCTGACCACATCTTCTTCCAACTATAAAGAAGCTATCATTCTAGCCAAAAAAGACACCTATAGTAAACAAATCATACAAGCTGAATTCAATACAAAAGAGTTGTTAAAGATCCTCAAAGAACTTGAATCTCCTATTGCCCCCATTGATAAATGCATCACGACTCTCCTTGACAAAATATCAATGTTACAAACTAAAAAATCTAGTCTACTTGCTGATCCAGAGTCCAAACCAGCTATGTACAATATCACGCCTCCTGAGCCTTCACTTACGCCATTTAGTTTCTCACCTTTTTCCACGTGGGAAGTGGAACACATTATCAGGAAGCTCAAACCATCCAATTGTCAAGGTGACCTATGCCCCGCACCTGTCATCAAAGCAGCCACACATGACCTTGCTCCTTTCATTACCAATCTCATTAATGCCTCCTTCAAAATAGGAATTGTGCCTGATAACCTTAAAGATGCTTGGGTTGTCCCACTACACTAATCAAAAAACCTACCCTTGACCCCAGTAACCCCTCCAACTATAGACCTATTACAACCGTGCCCTTTCTACTAAAAATACTGGACTAAGCAGCCTACCTGCAAATACAGGCTTGCCTAGAAACTAACAATCTTTTGGGCCTCAGCCAATCAGGCTTCCGCCCCAGACGCGGTACGGAAACGGCCTTGATTAACTTCATAACACAAATCCACGACATAAAAGACAAAGGTAAATTAGCCCTCCTACTTCTTCTTGACTTACCAGCAGCTTTTGATTTAGTGAACCACCAAACTCTCTGCCACCATCTGAAAACAGCTGCCCACTTCTCAGATATAGCTACATCTTGGATTAAGTCCTTCCTTGCAAATAGAACTATGAGGGTCTTCTCACCAACTGCCTCTGCTGAACCTTCTCCAGTACTCTATGGAGGACCCGCAAGGGTCCTGTGTCTCCCCAACTCTTTATAATGTGTTCACAAAGCTTCTCTTCGACATTCTTGATTATCTGTGTGTCACATATACCAATTATGCAGACGACACCCAGATACTCATCCCCATCACTGGCGACCACGCAACGGACACAAAAGCCCTTAACGAAATATACTCAATCATCCAAGTTTGGATGGCACATCATGGTCACTGCCTAAATGATGAGAAAACTGAGTTAATAATCCTCGGCTCTCATATTAGACTCAATAAGCTGGACCCAGCCTTCAAATCCTTCACTATTGATGGCAACACTATCAAGGTCTCCGATAATACTGAAACGTTAGGTATTTACCTTGATGCCACACTATCCTTCACAGACAAACTAACCCCGTGGTAGCAGCGTCAGCGTACACTTGCAAACTAATCACTGCATGCAGGCCCTTCCTTACCACTTCTAACAGTATTACTCTTGCTAGAACCCTAGTTATGGCCAAAATTGATTACTGCAAAGCCCTCTATTTAGGGACTAGCCACAGAAACATCAAAAAGCTCCAAGTAACACAGAACAATGTCATCAAGGCCACCCTCAACATTCCAAAGAAGCTCCACATATCAGACACCAGCTGTAACCTTCATTGGCCGTCTGTTGAGCATAGAATCTCCCTTAAAACCCTGGCATTAACGCACGAAGCAAGGGCGAATCTCGCCTCAGTATGCCTCACCAACAGACTCTCTGCACACACCTCTACAAGACCCCTAAGAGCTGCTCAAGTTCACACCTTTTCCATCCCTAGATTTAAGCTCCAGAAAGCCAGAGGTTCCACTTTTCCTGTCCTGGCGGCCAAGCTCTGGAACACGCTTTCTTCCTCCCTCAGATCCGAACCTTCCTTCCAACTATTTAAGAGTAATACTAAACGTTGGCTCCATGAACTGGATTTTGCTGGGCAGCAGTCATCAGTTTAGCTATGCCAGAATTATTTTTTTGTACCCACTGTATAACCTGGTGCACCTTTGTTAACCTGGCACTGTGTTTTGTCCTGACTGCATTTTGTAACCGATGAACAAGATTGTCTATTTTTTATGTAATGCTATTTTCTGTAAGGCATGCGCCCAGATGCCTCAGGGTCAGGAGCGCGTTACAAATAAAATAAATACAAAAACAAATGCCAGACCATATCGGAGGAGAAGGAGGCCTGAGGTTCTTTCTTCAAGCTCTTCTCCAGCTGCGGACTAAGGAACGTGTTTGTGGAGAACAAACACTTCCAGTGCCTCTACTGTCTTCATCTGGATCACAAAGAAGCGGATTGCGAGATTTGCCTTGGAATGTCCAAACGCACCATCATTGTTCGACACAGGCTCAATGCCAATGCCTCTAACACGTGCAGCAAGCAGGGGCATGCCTCACCCAACACCGGCCGGTCCGAGGAGCATGCTTCTAAGTCCTTTGAGGTTGACCCATCCGTGAGGGTCGACGACCAGGCCAAGCACCTCAAGTCCTTTTCCATCGAGGTCGCCGTGCAAGCGGGTCCCGCAACGAGCAGTGCACGCTCATCGACACCATTGGCCTCCATCTCGAGCCATGGCTCCAGCTCCTCCTCGAAGAGGAAATAGGCTAACCCGGGCAAGCTGCGGGAGAAGCCAGAGAAAGCCAAGGCACTGGGTAAGGTGTCTGACCTACCCCTGATGACCCGGTGGCCCAGACTACATCATCCTTGACGATCGAGCTGGTGGCGGGTGCCCTCTCGAAGGCTAAAGGAGCTGACCCGGCCTCTGGGGCCCTGATGGCGCCCAGAGTGGCCCTTCCTCCCAGGCGGGAGGCTTCGGCCAAGCCGGTGGAGAAGACACTGGAGAAAAAGGATGCCAGCCCTGAGCCCAGCTCTGACCCCTCAGGACGCAAAAAGAGGGGGGGCAGTGTAGGCCTCTACCGAGCTCCAAGACACAGATATTTCTTCTTTGGATGAAGAGGACATGGCGTCCGTTCACACGGTCCTGGAGGATGTGGGGAACAACAACGATGGTGGAAACGCCAAGGACGAGGATGAGGTGATCAAGGGGGGGCTACAACGGCAACATAGGCGCTGGGCCCAGCAAGCCTACTCCCCCTTCACTTCCCAGGGACGTGTCGCTCGACATCCTGTCCACTCTCTACATGCTGGTGTCAGAGATACAGAAGAGGATGCCGACGGCGCCTCTGGCCCCGGTGGCTCCGACGGGCCCACTGCCGGCAAAGAAGTGAAACGGCACCCCATGTCGCCTCATCAACTGCTGCACATACACCGCCCCCCAGGGATGCAGAGACGGATACAGCGACAACGGATATGGATGACGACAGCAGCGTGTACCTGCCACTGAGAGTGTCTCCACTGGAAGAAGTGGGATCATTCCACTCCATGGTCACCTGCGCTTCCGTCCTCTTCCAGTTGACGCCAGAAGAGACCAAAAAGTAAGGTTTCCTATACCAGTGCTGAGAGGCTAAAAGGAAGACCATTCTGGCAGTGTCTCGTCTGGACGATGTTTGGGATGAGGGCCTGGTGTTGATGAAGAATCCAGCCTCAGCCCCGGCGAAAAGAGACCGGCAGGAGAAGTACCGGGTGCCGGAGTCCGCACCCAAGTGGCTGCCTTTGCAGCCTTCCCCAGACTCGGTCGTCTCGGCGGCTGCGAGGAAGGAGTCCTCAAATCCATCGCTGTCAGCCTCCGTTCCCCCAGACAGCGAGAGGAAGAAGTTGGACACCATTAGCAGAAAGGTGATATACTCGGCGGCAACCATGGTCAAGGCAGCGATTGCTCTTGTGATCCTGACCAGGTACGACAGGGAGCTGTGGTACAAGATGGCCCCATTGCTGGAATTCCTCCCCGATGACCAGTGGGTTGAGGCGCTTTAAATCCTCCAGGAGGGCAAAGTAGCATCGGACCTTGCCATCACCCTGGACATCGTGGACACAGGGCTCTGCCAGATGGGGAAGGGTGTCTGCCTATGCCGTCATGGCTGGTTGAAGGCCTCCAACTTTTGGCTTGAAGTTCAGGCGAGGGTCCTGGACAAGCCGTTCAGGGACATTCTGTTTGGGAAGGCTGACGGTGACTCATTGCATGCCATCAAGACCAACACAGACGGCCCGGTCCATAGGCACTCTTCAGCAACACTGCACATTCTTTCGTGCCTCAGGAGGCATATTCGGAAGATCATCCAAGGGTTTCGGCTGCAGATCATCCTATTACCGTCAACCCTCCCGTTACACGACCCAGGCATCCTATAGGGGTCATTCCAAGGCTCGCAGAGGTGGCCGCCATCATCATCATCATCCCTCCCAAGGCGGCATGCAGGCCCGAAGCAGGACTGAGCCGGCCAGGACGTCAGACCCCCACCCATGCACCACGGTGGGAGGCCAGCTGGCTGGCTTAGTCAGCAAGTGGAAGAAGATCACCACCGACCGATGGTTGCTGGACACTCTCGCTCACGGACACACTCCAACAGAAGTGTCAGCGGATACCACTGGTGGCCCGACATGAGCATCACATCCCTCGGCTCCTGCAGGAGGTAAGGGCCATGCTAAGAAAAGGGGCAATAGAGCGTGTTCCAAAGCGACTCTGGGCTCCAGTGTTTACTCCAGATAATTCTTAGTAAAAAAGAAGACCGGGGGCTGGAGACCCGTTCTCGACCTGCAGCGACTAAACTAGTTCCTCAAGTCCCAACAATTCAGGATTGTCACGTTGCAGCACATGCTCGGCCAACTGGAGGATGGGGACTTGTATGGTCGCTGGATCTAGAGGATGCTTGCTTCCACGTCCCCATTCACGAGAAGCAGTTCCTGTGCTTCATCGTACAGGGCAAGCACTACCAATTCAAGGCTCTTCCTTTCAGACTGAAGTCAGCGCCCAGGATGTTTATTAAGTGCCTGCCACCAGTGGCGGCCCATCTAAGTCTGCAAGGGATTCATGTGTACCCGTACCTCAACAACTGGCTCATCTGGGGCAAGTCAAGGGAAATTGCTGTCGACCACACAGACAGGACGGTCCGGCTGCTGACGGATCTGGGATTCTCTGTGAATTAGCCAAAGTCCTGCTTGGTTCCATCGCAGGACACTCTATTACTGGGGTCCAGGCTCAACACGGTCTGCCGCCTGGCAGCCCCCTCAGAAGACAGGATTGCAGCCATTTTGGCCAAGGTACAGCGGCTGTTGGCATTGAAGATCGCCAGAGTGCGAACCATCAAGTCACTGCTCGGCATGCTGTCGTCATGTATGTACCTGATCAGGCTCTGCAGGTTACGAATGTGACCCCTCTAGGAAATCCTGGACATCGAGCGGGACCAAGTGTTCGGAAGCTTCATGGACAGGATTGTTTTCGACGAGGAGTTCTATCGAGTGATAAGGTGGTGGGGCGTGCGCTCCAACATTGCCGGGGGCACAGACTTCTACAGTCCCCATACCAGGAGACGGTCACCATAAATGTTTCCACAGAAGGCTGGGGAGCCCACACCGGACGTATCCATGCCAGAGACCTGTGGTGGCCGGAGGAGAGGGATCTCCACATCAATGTCCTGGATCTGCGGGCAGTGTTCTGGGCCCTCAAGTCGTTCCTTCCATCCCTCAAGGGCAAAGTGGTGAGGGTCTTCACTGACAATACCACCAGGATGTTCTAAATCAGGAAGCAGTGGGGCACCAGATCCCCAGGCGTCCAGGACTTGTGGCACTGGGCCGTCGCCCAGGGATGTTTCTCATTCCTTTTCACCTGGCAGGAGTCGAGAACACCATCGCTGACTCTCTCAGCAGGGAGCTGCGCTCTTGCCACAAATGGGAGCTTCGGCAGGATCATGTGCACAAACTTTCTTCAGGTGGGGCAGACCCCAAATTGATCTGTTTGCGATGGTGACGAACACCAAGTGCCAGAGGTTCGCCAGCAGGTTCCACCAGCCAGGGAGCATGGGGGACACGTTCTCCTTCCCGTGGGAGGGCCTATTCCTATACGTGTTCCCGACGTTGCCTCTACTACTACATGTCATCAGTCAACTCAAACGGTGCTGGTGCAGGATGATCCTTGTCGCCCTGGTGTGGCCAAGACAGATTTGGTACCCGGACCTTCTCAGCTTGTCGATGTCACCTCCAGTCATTCTACAAGTGGTCGCGGATCTGCTCGCCAGAGAAGGATGCACAATCCTGCACCACGACCCAGGATCACTGAACCTGAAGGCCTGGCTCCTGCAGCCTTAGATTTTGGTGGGTACGAGCTACCAGCGGACTGCTGGGAGGTACGGGCAAGGGCATTGTGGACTCTTAAGTGCTACGGGCACAAGTAGAAGCGTTTTGCGACATGGTGCCGGTTGCAGAAGATCAACCCGCTGAGGGCCACGGCCCCCTTAGATCCTTCCGTATTTGTTGTTGTTGGCTAAGGCGTGGCTGGCGCACGCCTCCATGAAAGTGCATCTGGCGGCTATCTCCTGCTACACCAGGTCTCCGGGACGGTCTTCTATTTGGTCACACCGTCTAGTCAAGGAGTTCCTCAAAGGACTCTTTCGATTGTTCCCGCTGGTGAAGGTGCCTGTCCTGGCGTGGGAACTCAACGTGGTGCTGATGAGGCTCATCGGGGGGCCCCCTTTGAGCCTATGCATCAAGCTCCTCTCAAGTTAATTTTGTGGAAGACAGCTTTTCTTGTGGCCATCACCTCTGCCAGAAGGGTAGGTGGGATCCAGGCCCTGTTCTGCATGCAGCCTTATCTGGATTTCCAGGAGACGAGGGTGGTGCTGCGGACACCACCCGTCCTTCATGCCAACGGCCCCATCGGAATTCCATCTGGACGAACCTTTGGTGTTGCCTATGTTTTTGACAACACCTTAATCGGAGGCTAAAAGGACTTTGCACTCACTGGATGTGGTCCGTGCTCTGAAGTTCTATGTGGCACGCACAAAGAGTTTCCGGAAGACGTCACAACTTTTCGTGAACTTTGGTCCTGTGCAACATGGGAAAGCTTTGTCCAAGGCTTTCGTTTCCAGGTGGCTCTCCGGCTGTATCACTCACTGTCACCAGTTTGCAATCCGACCGCTGCCCGGCTGTCCGAGAGCCCATTCCACCAGAGTGATTGCTGCAACGACTGCTTTCCTGTCTGGTGTGTCATTCAGGGGAGACAGATACAATGCGGAAAGACCCTTCATATGATTCATGCTTCCCGAGACATTGGGGGGGGGGGCAACCCTTTTATCACTTGACGCTGAGAAGGCATTTGATAGGCTGGAGTGGAGCTTTTTCGAGGCTGTCCTCATCAAATTCTATATTGGGGGGGGCTTGCTCCAGGGTGTACTGGCCCTCTATTCGTCCCCCAGAGCAAGTGGTGAGTGGGGGACACTCGCCATGGTTCAAACTTGGGAGAGGAACGAGGCTGGGCTGCCCTCTATCATCAATACTGTTTGCACTCTCCTTAGAACCTCTAGCCCAAAGCATTAGGGATGACCCATGGGTGGCAGGATTTCTGGTCGTGGGGGTGGAATATAAAATTGCATTATATGCCGACGAATGCCGCTGTATGTTAGGGACCCACTGCAATCCATGCCGGCTGCGCTCTCACTGATCGGGCAGTATGCCCGGGGGACAGGAACTGAAAATTAACAGGCCCAAATCAGTGCTTTTCCCCCTAGATCGGAAAAAAGGATGGGGAAATGGATAGGTTCACACCCCTGGGAATGCAGAAAAGTCTGGAATACTTGGGTATACATGTTACAAGAACTTGTGGGGAGCTATTTGAGGCAACCCCCCCTCCCTGATGCACAAAATAAAGGAAAACGTCTCAGAGTGGGGTAAGCCAACAATCTCTTGGATGGGGTGTCTCAATGCACTCAAAATGGTGGTTCTCCCCTGACTCCTGTCTCCCCTGAATGAATCCCACCTGATCTGGGTGGACTAGTACTGGCATATGTCCCTCGAATCTGGACACCAGGATCCAAGTGAATTTTTTCACATCTACGTTCAATAGGGAAATCGGGCGGTAAGAAGCGCATCCCGGGGGGTCCCTCCCCTCCTTATGTATCACTGTAATAAGTGCCCTCCCGAGTGATTCCAGGGTCTTCCCCGTATTTAGTATTTCATTGAACAATTCCGTCATGAATGGTAATAAGACTGGGAGAAAGGACTTATAAAACCCAGCTGTGTATCCGTCCTCGCCCGGGGACTTACCCATTGGTAATCTACCTACTGCTCTCCTTACCTCTTCTTCGGTTATGGGCGCATTTTGTGCCTCTGAGTCTGTATGGGAGAACTTGGCAGGTGAATCTCTGCGAGGTAAAGGGCTGGATCGTCCGCTTCCTGACCCACCTCTGAGATGTACAATGACTCATAAAAGGTTGCAAAGGCTTCTGCAATCCCATGACCTGGTGAGTCAGTATCCCCGTCTGCCCCATCAATACCCATAATCCACCTTTCAGCCCGTTGCGTCTTCAACCTAGCTGCCAATAATGCATCTGCTTTATCCCCCCTTCTCATAGAACTTTTGCTTCAAATACTGGCGGTTTCGGAGTATCTTCCCCTCTTCCAATAAGCAGAGTTCCTCCCGTTTACCCCTTGCAGCCGCAATATGTTCCTCACATCTTCTGGACTGTTCATGTGCTATTTTGTCCAACCTTTGAATTTCTTCCCGCAACCTACCTTCAATTAATGCATGTTCCCTTTTTCTTTTAGCCCCTTCTCTAATTGAAATCCCTCTGCAGGTGGCCTTTCCCGCCTCCCATTCAACGTCACGCGCAACCTCCCCCATGTGTTTCGTTTTGAAGTATTCCCTAATTTCCTCACTCAACTCAGTGTGAAATACGTGTCCTTCCATAGTGATTAATTGAACCTCCACTTCAGCCCCGCCACTGGAGTTCAACTGTAACCATATCGTGGTCTGACCAAGATATCTGGGTAATCTCTGATTCTATCGCCTCTTCCCACAGTTGCCTCGATTATATACACGTAATCTATTCTGGTATATGTGCCATGTGAGGGTGAGTAAAAAGTGTATCCCCTCTCATGGGGGTGAAGGTGTCTCCAGATATCTCTCAACCCGTATCCCACTAATGCTTCCTGGAATTCAGTGTCCTGGTCCGGGCAAATCCTGTACCGTATCCTGTAATGTCTGCCTGTCAAGCTCCTTATCTGCCCATATATTGAAGCCCCCACCAGTGATGAGGTGGCCCGTACTCTCAACCAGTATCTTTGCCAGGACATTCCTCAAAAACCTGAGCTGGCCCTGGTTTTTTGAAAATCATATTTTATTGGCATTTTTAGGTTATCACATCATGCATTGTAATTCAACATTATTCACCTTTGAGGACATTATAACAATAACCCTATACCCACCTGCCCTCCCCTCACCCCCACCCATAGATCAAGCACTGATTTCTGGTCCAACCATAGAGCTCATGGAAAACATTTCAAGGCACAGTATCGGTCCCATGCACACTGGCGTCTTGGGTTTAGCTTTTTTGCAGCTCCTGTGGGGCCTTGTTTATGTGGCCTCTCACGCATGTGGGGTATCCTTCTCAACGAGTATTGATGTCCGGGGTGGACCCCCGATGCGTTACGTTACTTCGAGCCAGGCACCCATACTTCTCAAAAAATGGGAGCCAGAGTTCTTCAATATTGGATCTAGATTCATCAATGAGATGTGTCAAGAATTCCATGTCATAGATGGCCCGGACTTTGGTGATCCAGTCTTTTTCTCCTGGCATATGTGGGCTTTTCCACTTCTGGGCCAGATAGCACCTGGCAGCTACCAACATGATCTACAGCATGTGACCCTGGGTTTCCTCCTGGTCATCCCCCACATTGATTCTGAAAAGGAGAAGCCAGGGGCACCTAGGCCTCCCCACTCCATCAACCCCTTTAATCCAGGATAAAACATCTCCCCAGTATGTCTGGACTGTGGGGCATTTCCACCACATGTGTATGTAGTCACCTTTTTACTTTACAGCATTTACAACAGTGCGGGTCATATCCCGCCCTCATCCTGGAGATCCTCTGGGGGAGATAATGCAACCTGTGCAGTATCTTCAGGGCCTGGTGTCGGTATTGGAGCGAGGCTGTTGATCGGTTGGCCTGGGTGCACATTTTGGACCATCTTTTGTCAATTGCCCCCCCCCAGGTCCTTTTCCCATTGTATCCGGGCTAGCAGGGGATCCCGAGGGGCCGAGAGCAGGAGGAGTTTGTACAATCGTGATATAGCCCCCTTGATGCCACAGGTGGAGATCAGCAATTTCTCGAAGTCTATCAAGTCTCTCCTCAGAGTGTCCCCCCAGGAGGGTTCGGTAAGGACTCCCTTGAGTTGGAGGTAGCAGAACGGTGATAGTTGGCCCAGCCCCAGGGCCACCTCCAGGTCGAGTAGGGGCAGGAATGATCCCTACACCCATAGGTGGCCTGTCTTGGTGAGACCGGCCTCGTACCATTTTTGGAATGCGGCTGGTTCGGCTATTTTGTCTATGAACGGTGGAGCACAGATGCAACTCAGCGGAGAGGGCCAGGTTGTGAGCCATCTATAGTAGCCCCCCTCCCTCCATATTGACCATAGGACCCCCAGCACCGGGTGGTGTGAGACCCTTCTTGGAAGACGTGATCTGGGGACCCATAACTATTCGTCTAGTGTGACTGGGGCAGTACCTTATTGTCCATTGCCACCCATTGCTTTTCCGTACCTGGGGTGAAATGGTCCATCAGGACCCTCAACTGGGCAGCTTTATAGTATGTTTCAAGGTCTGCGAATCCCACACCCCTGTCCTTCTTGGGTCTCAGTAGAACCTCATATGAAATGTTGTGCTTCTTGCCCGCCCAGAGAAATCTCAAGAGAGTTTGTTTTATTTCTGTTAAGAACGTTTTAGGTACCTGGACGGGGAGCATCTGGAACAGGAATAGGAATTTGGGGAGGACCACCATTTTGATCAGGTTAAGACGTGCCATCCATGAAAGCCCCGACCTTGCCCATCTATTGACATCCCTTTTGACCTCAAACCAGAGCGGAATAAAGTTATTGGGGTAGAGGCCTGAAGGGGCGCTGGTGACCTGGATTCCTAAATATCGGAACCCGTCCCTCTGGAGTCGGAAGGGGAGCTTTCCCAAGTAGTCTGTCTCTGCCTCTGTTAAATTACCCGCTATGAACGCCACCGACTTTGCCAAGTTAACCTTGAATCCCGAGAGTTCTCCGTAGCGCGCCAAGGCCCTGCAGCACTCGGGGGACCGTCTGGGATGGTTTAGTAATGTAGAGCAGCGCATCGTCGGCAACGAGACTAATTTTGCAGTGGGCGTCCCCTATCTGTACTCCATTGATTGCCTCATCTTTTCGGATCGAGATCGCCCAGGGCTCCATGACCAATACATAAATTAGGGGGGATAACGGGCAGCCTTGTCTTGTGCCTCTCCCCAGGGGGAAGGCCCTCGATTCTATCCCATTTGCAACCACCTTGGCTAGGGGGGCGGAATACAGTGCTGACATCCAACCCAGCCACCTCGGTCCCATTCCCACTGCTGAGAAAACCTCCCTCATGAATCCCCAACTGACCCCGTCGACAGCCTTCTCTGCATAGAGTGCGAGCAGGAGGGCCCCTTCATCCCAGACCTTCCTTGAATTTAGCATGTGAAGGGTTTTGCGCATGCTATCGGAGCCTTGCCTGTTTAGGATGAATCCCACTTGGTCTGGGTGGATCAGGCGGGGGAGATGTCTCTCTAGGCGCGTTGCTAAGAATCTGGCAAAGATCTTGGCATCTAGGTTTAAAAGGGAAATGGGCCTATATGAGCCACAGTCTGTTATGTCTCTGCCTGGTTTGGGTATTACAGGGATGAGAGCCTGCAGGAATGTGGGTGGGATTGAGTCTTGGTTTCTGATTTGATTGAACAATTTAGTCAAGGGCTCTGCCAGGATGGTTTGGCACTGTTTATAGAAATCCGCTGTATACCAGTCTCCCCCCGGGGCTTTACCCACCTTTAACCTCCTAATGGCGCCCTTAACTTCCTCCACTGATATGTCCCCCTCTAGTCCCTGCAGCCCCTAGTCTGTCAGTCGGGGTAGTGGGTGTTCCGCTAAGTATGCCTACACAAGACTCGAAAAGATAGGACTTAGTCCTTTATCAACAAGTCCTATCTTTTCGAGTCTTGTGTAGTCTTAAGTCCCAAAAATAAGATAGGACTCCACACTTGTGGAATTTGGGCTCTCTATTGTATTCCCTCCGCTAAGTATGCCTGCATCTCTTCCGTCGATTTCCCCCCCTTGTTTTGTGTAGAGTTCCCTGTAGAAGTCAGCGAAGCATTCTATTTGCTCCTTATTGCACTTGTTTGCCCCTCTGTCTCTAGTGGGCCCAACCCTCCTTTCCATTCTGCATCCCCTCGCCCTGCGGGCCAGGAGAGTCCCCACTCTGTCCCCTCTTTCATAGTATCTTTGCCGTGTGTATCTCAGTTTCTTGACCACTTCCCCTATGAGGACCGTATGGAGTGCCCGTCTCTTCTCTTGCATCTCTATCAGGAGGGCTTCCCTTCTCGGACCTTTTGTTCTATGAGCCCTTTCTCTCGCTTACGCCTAGAGCCCTCGGCTATCAGAAGACCCCGGAATGTTGCCTTCGCGGCCTCCCATACCCATCACCATGTCGGATTCCGCATCGTCGTTTGTTTTAAACTCGGCTACTATTTCCTTCCTTAGGAAGTCTTTGAAGACCGGGTCCCTCAGGAGTGTATCGTTACAACGCCAACGAGAGGATCTCAGGGACATGGGTAGCGACCAGTTTGCCACCAACAACTCGTGGTCCGACCATGTTATTGCTTCCACCCTGGGGAGCATGGCCACCCCTCCCCCTTCCTCCGAGGTTAAGAGCAGATCAATTCTTGTATAGGTGTAATATGGGGGGGGAGAAGATGGTGCATCCCCCTGGGCCTGGACATGCCTTGCGCCATATGTCTACCCAGTAGTGTTCCCTTAGAAGAGTCTGTAAGGCTAGATTGTCTTTGGTTGCTCCTCTTGACCCTGCCCCTCTCGCCGTCCACCCGTCAAGTTTAGGGTCCATTATGAGGTTAAAATCGCCACCTAGTATCATGGCTCCCTCTGCCCATTCGTCCATTACCCTGAAGATCTGGGTCAAAAACCGTATTTGGCTTGAGTTGGGCGCGTATAGGGTGGCCAGTGTGATGCGTTTTCCCCTGCATGTTCCCTTAATCCCTAGGAATCGCCCCCAAAGCCCCTTTTAGTTTCCATGTTTGTGAGATGGAGTATTTTGTTCAGGAGAATGCCTACCTCTTCCTTCCTTGAACTTTTGTGAGAGGCCCAGATGTTGCTCCCAATCTCTTTACCCTTAATCGCCAATTCTTTACCTTGTTTGTAGTGGGTTTCCTGTAGGAAAAGTACCATCAACTGTTGCTTGTGGAACATGTTGCTAGTCAATGATCTTTTGTGTTGAGAGTTTAAGCCTTTGACATTCAGTGTGCCTATCCTGCCTTCAACCATTGTGGTCCTTGATCTCGCCTTCTTTGTGCTCCTCTGTTAGTTTCCGGTGTAGTACCCATTGTGAAGCGGAAATCCCTGGCTCGATCTGTCTGGCCCCCTTCCCCTTAACCCTAACGGGTGTCTCCCCTCACCCCATTCTGTTGCCTTTTCCCCCTTGCTCCCCCGCCACCTGCCCCTTCTCCACTCTTTAAGGCGTTCGTCCTCATCCCTCGACGATCGTCGGGACTGATCAACGAACCACCAGGGTCTCTTCCGCAGTCTCGGGGTAAAACGGTTTGTCAGGGTTCCCCAGCTTCAACTTCGTGTCGGAGCCATTGCCTTTTTGGGGTCGTCGGTGTGACCCCTACTCAAGACTCCTTGATCCTCCCTCCCCTCATCTTACTAATACTTCTTAGTAGGTCTGTGGGCTCATCCACTCTTCAGCTTCCGTCGGTAAACTTCAATTGGCTCATCAAACTCGGGAGCTAAACCTGGCACCAACATGGTGTTTAAATGTGGTGCTTTGGGGCCTCTGCCCTTCGCGTCTCCAATGACCTTGTATGTGGCCAGCAAGGCTGTAGGTGATTTTGGCCAAGAGCTCTTTCATAGCTTCAGTATCATCTTAAGTGCCCCTCTGCGGCCGGCGAAGGGTGTCAAATTTTCTGGAACTGGCGGGCACCCTTCACCTTTGCTTTGTCACTAAAAGTATCTGGGCCACTGGGGCCTTGGCCGGGGTTCCGCATGTCTCCGTCCCGGCCACCTGAGCAGTGGGCCCGATCACTTAGCAAATCTTCTGTGACCCTCTGAATGTCTTCTTCAGAAACAAGGTGATGGTTCTCTCCCTTCTATTCGAATGCTAGGTAAAAGGGGTGCCCCCAGCGATACCTGACCCCCTTCTCTTGGAGCCATCTGATGAGGTTGCCGCATTGTTTCCTCATCAGCAGGGTGAGGGCCGAGAGGTCCTGGAAGAAGGCCACCTTAGAGTCACTGTACCGTATATTCCCCATGGTCCTGGCCTTCTCCAGGATCTTAGCCTTGTCTCTGTAGTAGTGTAATCTTGCCAACACCGAACGGGGGCCCTTGCCTCCGCCTCCCACACATTTTGATTTCCTCAGCGCCGTCTGTGCCAAGAATAATCTGTATGATGTCGTGCACCTTGCCCTCTAGGCCCAGCGGGCTCTCTCCCTCAGATTCCGCAAGGCCAAAAATGTGTAAATTGTTTCTCCTTTCCCTGTTTTCCATGTCATCGACCTTGAATCGTAGCTCCTCTTCGCAACATTGGACCTCCATAAACCTCGCTTCCATTTCAGTCTCTAGAAGTGCTGTGGAAAGTTGGTTGTTCTCGACCCCCTCCATACGGTCCCCCAATGTTGTTACTTTCGTTACTTTCATTGTGAGGTCTGCCAACTTGGCTCCCATGTCCGTTCTTATCCCCCCGATTTCCTCTAGAACCATTTGGATGTTGTTCTGTATCGCGCCCAGGTCCTGTGCCGGGGTGGGTGGGCCCCCGGAAGCCATCACGTCTTCTCCGGCTCGGAATTGGAATATGGAGAGGGTCTCTCTCCAACTCAGAGGTCGTGCTGAGGCTGGATGTGGGGGTAGCCCATGTCCCGTGTGTGAGGGTGGCCGTGCCACCAGCCCTTTCCTGGTTCTTTCCTCGTTGGTGTTTCAGTGGCTCCGATTTTTGGGTTGTCCTGCCCGCAGCTATTAGATCGGTGGTGAAGTTGGATTATAGGTGGTCCGCAGGTTGTTAACCTGTCGTCTTGTCCAGGGTCCGGGGTGCCCTGGAGCCAAGTGTGTGGACCTTGTCTGAGGCCGGGGGGGCTCTAAATTAGGCGTTGGGTCACGGCCTTCAGATTAAGTGGTGCTTCTTGTTGTGGCCCAACTTTGGAGGGGCACCTCAACTGCCCTCCTCTCCAGCGGTGTAAAGGGCGTGCTCCTGTGACGGCCCAGGCTGGGAAACAAAGGTGGGTGTTGCGGACCCCCGTGGGTGGAGGCCCAGGTCCGGGTGTGTGGGTTCGTGGACTCCAGTGCAGGGCACTTCTGCCTGGTTCTGTGTTACGACACTCCTCTAATGGTTACAGCTCCGGGGTCAATTCGATCCCCGCGTGTGGGTTGTGGAGGTTCACTGGTGTCCGGTTAGGGCCCCTCCAGACTGCCTCCTTGACTCCCGGGACCCCGACAGCCTTGGTGTGGGCGCGCTCCCGCGTCGACCTAGGCTAGGGGGGTCCTGCATGGATTAATGTGTATGTTGTCCGGGTCTTATTGTATGAGTCTATGGGCCCTGGGACACCTTCCCGCGACCTGGACCAGTGACCTTCTCCCTTATGGCGGACCTCACTTGGGGTCCATGGGTGTCGCTGGTGTCTTCTTGGGGCCCTCGCCCCGTCGCTTCTTCACCTGGTTGCTCCGCTTTGTACGTGGCCTAACCGCTCGGGGGTCACAGCATGGGCGCGCTCCCGCGTCAGCCCGGGGAGCACCCCTTCCTTCGGGGGGGTGGGGGTGCTTCCCCTACGCTGTGGATGGCTGCCGGGAGGGAGAACGGCAGGGTTGCCTCCTGTCAGGTGGGGGCTTCCTCGCTCCTTACTGATCGCGTGGCATGTGTCCGGGTCGTTTCTCCAGGCGCAGCGGGTCATGAGCGGCTCTTGAAGTCCGCTCACCTTCACACTCCCTGTGGCGCTGCAAGCGAGGCCTGGGGTTGTCTCCCGGCCTCAGTCCACATTTTGCTGAGTCTCCTGTCGTAGCGTGGTGTGCAGTCCTGGGGGGAGGGGCGCCCGAGCCTCCCTCCGTGTTGCCAGAGATTGGGGGCACCTCCAGACTTGGACCACTGTGTGCGGCATTGTTTCCCGGGGCTGGGATGAGAGCTCTCGGCTCAGGCGGCCCTCTTGCCTGTGCCCCCTGGTGGCCTCGCTGGCCCTGGTTTGGGGCATAAACTGTTGAAAACGAGAACCGCACTCCCCTTATGTTGCCTGAGGTCACCAGGGCCCGACCCTACACATCCGCCCAGGACTTAGTGAACTCCATCCTTAGCGATCTGTTCACCAGGATCCCCGCCTTCCTCAGTGGGCCCAAGCCCCTGTATTGGCTGCCTATCTGCACACTTGGGATCCTCCTCTCCTCCCCCCTGGAGAATCTAGTCTCCTGCAGAAACATTATGTCCAGTCCTGATCAAGGAACTCCCTTGCTACTAATGACCTTTTTGTGGAGTTGAGCTCTTTGACATTTAGGGTGCCCACTTTCAACGTGTCCCCTCGGGGGGGCGGGGGGTGATCCCTTGAGTTTTAGCCATCATGTTATCCTTGCAAGAGGTCTCGTTTCTTGCCATCCGTGAGGGATAGGGATGCAGACTTCAGAATAAGCTGTGCCATAAAGTTCTGGGCTAGAGAACAGGGCCTGTACTAATGGTCCCCCCCTCTCCCTCCCATCCTTCACCCACCCTCCCCCTTAGGTGTCTGGTCCCTGCCGGGATAAGGCACCAGGTCTGAACTAAACCACCAGAACTCCACCGTCACCCGGGCCCAGCCTTATCAAACCACTTTCCCCACCTGCCCCCTGCTGACCCCCCGCAGATCCAGCTTTGTTCATCCCTGTTTAGAAGACCCCCTAGAGTTAGCAATTATAAAATAAACAACTCTCAATATAATTCACTCAATCTTCGTTCCTGGGCTCCAACCTGTTAGGCAGAAACCTGTGCAGTTCCCTTAGGGACCACTGCAAAAGATTTAAGACTACAGGTGTTGGCAGTAAACCCACTTGGTAGCAGTCTGTACCACCCAGATTTACCTGGTAGCTGTGGCTGAGCAGTCAGACTTCCCTCAAGAAGAGTTAGGCAGTATGCAAAGTATACTCAATAGGCACTCAGATACAATAATACAAGCAAACACTGACCAGAGCTTTGGTATCAAAGTGTATAATTATTTATTTATAAACACACAGTTGAAACACTCCAGCACTCTTATTGTAAAATATTCTAAACACAGTTACTATTATGATATATACACCCCTTTTTCCCTTATTAGAAAATCACAGTAAGACGCCACTTATTTTCATACAGAGGTGAGCGCTTAACTAGATTGCACTCTACTAAGGTTGCGAAAAAGGGAGGGAAAAAGACAGAATATGCAGGATTACACCACTCTACGATTCAGGAACATTATCAGCAAGGCAGAGAGCAAAAAGTCACTGGTGAGCCAAAGTCCAAAGGCTGAGCCCATTCTTAGAGAGAGTAGAGCACAAATGCGCCCAAGATCACACAGTTACACTAGGCTTAGAAAGTCTTGCAGAGGGTTCAGAAAAGAGTTTAGAGAGGTTTAGGAAAGTTTACCCAAGGTGTCCCAGGCTAACCCAGGTTCGAAAGCCGGGGGCTAAATCTACCCCGTACAGTCGGTTGCAAGGGAAGCCAGGCGGGACACGGTACCTTAAGTGGGAAGGATCCTCCAGCGGTGGCAGTTGTTCCTGGTAGTGGTTGCAAGTTGCGTCGTCGTCCAGGGGAAGAGAAGATCTCGACGTGGAGGAAAGTTGCAGGTCGTTGCACTACCAGGGCAGAAACCAGCCGCGGAGTTTTCCGGTAAAAGGTGGTACCTTTATCTCGCGGTCGTTGTAAAACGTGGTATACCGGTTGCCGGGGTGCTTAGCACGGGCAAGGCGGCCACGAGATACATCGGGAAAGCAAAAAGACGGTGAAACTGGTTATCCCCACCAGTCAAAGGAAGAAGACTCTCCGGCGGGAGATCTCCTCTGTCGTTGGGAAAAGTGGTGAGACGGTCCAGCAGGGCTCCACCGGTCGTGGTGTTGTGGCAGGTCGGCTCAGCTTCTCCCTCGTCGGATTCTTAGGTCCTGTGGTGACTTCTGAAGTTCCAGTCCCCAAAGCCCTGCTTTTATGCAGAAAACCCCCATTCACTCAGCCTAGCTGTCACTCAAACATGCTAAGTGGTGAGCCAGCCGGCTCACCACTTGGGCCAATCAGGACGGAGTGCGACTTGAGTTGCCTAGACAACTCAGTCCAGGGTGCCTAAATTCCCCTCCACCCCTCCTAAGTACTCCAGACATAGTGGCACCACTTTGGAGGGCTTCTGTGGAGAAGCCCGCCAAAAAGTGGAACAAAGGGCTCGACTTGGGTTGGAGTCACAGAAGAGAACACAAACGCCATTTTAGAATCAAGTTTTGGCAAAAAATACCAACCAGAGAATTAATATTAATTAAATAAACCGGCGGGATGTTCGAGGCTACCTTAAATAATTAAATAAAGATAGTAGCCTAAAACAATGGGAAATCCCATAGGAAAATATTCGCGGTTGAGTATAAAAAGTAGTATCCACTGCCACCAGCCAAAACTCGATCAGGGGGGACGGAGACGTGCCCCCGCGACTAACAGACCCTGGGGCAATCGAATTGCCCCAGCCAGTACGTCCACAATATGATGGTTTGTACTGGTTCTGTTCAGAATTTAAGACTAGTAAAGTCAATGGTGACTTTACATGCCCTGGGAGACAGTCAGTCCCAGGGTATGGAGTCTATACTGGGGGGTCACTATGACACCCCTGTGTTACTGCACGGAGGGTGCTGTGTAACACCCATCACAAAAACACATGAAACCCTATGGAGTAAAAGACCCCATAGCCCATTAAACACATCTAGATTCAAAGAAACACACTCAAATCATGTCCAAGAGTGAGGGTAAAAGAGTCTCACTCTTGGCAGGAGAAAAAAATAAACCCCAAAAATCCAGCAAAGCTGCTGGGGGACTCACTAGGTTAGGAAATTCAGCCTAAACAGAGAATTCTCCCTAACACAACCGGGGCCAACTCCAAGTGGCAGCCACCTCACCACCTAGCCGTTTACTGAGCCTCGTCTGTATGGTTACGGCTCAGCCCCCTGTGGGGTGCCCAATTTCCAATACTTCATGCAGCCCGGAATAAGTCCTCTTCTCGGACCCTTCACCTGCCAGCGACCCTCCTCATTATTTTCCCTCGAAGTTTGCGGCGCCTCCTCCGCATCCGTCAGCTCCCTGGTGCTCCTGTGTATCTCCTCTGCTGTAGAGAGCCTGTACTTGTGGCCCTCAATTTCAAAGAAGAGGGCAAATGGAAACCCCCTCCTTTACCACACACCCTTCTCATTGAGTCACTTGGTGAGGGGGGAGCAAAGGCGCCTCTTCGAGAGTGTAAGTGAGGAGAGATCTTGAAAAAATGTTATCCATGCAGAACCATATGTCACTGATCCCTTTGATCTCGCCCTTTCAAGGATCTTCAGCCTGTCACCGTAGTTATGGAAGCGGGCAAGGACCGATCTGGGACAGTCTGCTGTTCCCCCAGCCCAATGAATCATTTCGATCTTCGCTTTGTCTACTGAGTCATTGTCAAAAATGACTTTTGTGATCTCGTAGAGGGTCCTCCTCAGGTCTCCCCCCCCCCCCCCCCCCCTCTCTCTCTCCGGGATCCCAAAAAATTCAGAGTTTGTTTTGCCTCTCCCAATTTTCAGGGTCATCCATTTTGAGACCATCTCTCTCCTCTCTACCTCCGAAAGGCGAACGTCCATCTGGGACCTCCAGGGTATTGAGGGAGGACTGGTTATGCTTCAGCTCCTAAAGCCGTTCTTCCATCTTGTCAATCCTTTGAGTGATTTTATCCATTCTTCCACCAATGTCCACTTTCATATTTCTAATCTCCTCCAACGTTCTGCAACATCTTTTTTTGTTGCAGCGGACTCCTCATTCCCCTACGACATGGCATCTGTTTTATCTAGGCATTCTGTGTCCGACCTCGGTATGCATCTGAAATTCACTTGTTTGGCCCTTAGGTCCATACTTTTCCTTCCGACCCCGCCTGAGCACTTGGGGGGACAGTCGGTGACTCCAGTGCCAGAATGTATCCTCTCTTGTTGTCTTGTGATAGAGATCCGACCGTTTGTCCTCCGTTTTCAGGAGGCCTGTCCAGTCTTCAGCTCCGGCATTCCCTGAAGGTGCACTGACTGGGGAAGTCCCACCTTGGCCTTCGTGTAAGGCAGTATGCCATAGTCAAGACATGTGTCATAGGGCTGCACATCCCACAGGACCACCTGCATCTGTTGACCCGCCCGCAGTCGATGTCTGTACGGGGTCCCCCAGGCAGACTTCCAGTGGGGGAGGCAGGCACACGCCCCAGTCAAGGGGGTCCACCCCCTCCTATTCTTCCACCACTCTTCTGCTGCTCACAGTATTCCAGGGGTACCAGGCTATCTGTAAAAGATCTCAGTCTGATTCTGTGATTAAGGGTCCGGATCCGGTACTTGGATCCTAAGGCAGCAGGGCACTAATGCCATCCACAGTGGCCAATGTTTTGTGGGGCAGTTCAGGGAAAAGGCACCCCCGGAACTAGGGGCCAGGGGCCAACTTGAGCCCCTTGGTGCAGTTGGTTCCAGCCTCCTCCATAATGATAAGCGGTCACGTGGGTCACCCTGAGGCTGCACTTATATATTCCACCGGGTTCCCAGGAGGAGCCCTCAGTCCTCGGCCCGTACCCAAGACAAGAATCTCTGCACCCACCAATGCCCCAGCATCACCGGGGCTTTCTCCTCTGTGGTTGCGGTCAGTCAATGAGGGGGCCAGGCTATCCCAAGCACCCGGAAACAGGTAGAATGGGGTTGGGCATGAGTGGGGGAGCAGCCCCCACCTCCCCTACTCCCTGTTGCCACAGCAGCCCTTGTGGGGGTCCATGCTGCCCCCTCTGTGTCCTGATGAAAAATTTGGAGAGCCCGGTTGCTGGGCGAGAAGTGTTGGCCAACAAGCCTGGCAGTTAACGTGCCACCATCGGGGTGAGTCCCTACACGAGTGACCCCCACCGCTGGCTCTCTCTCTGTCTTTACAGGGTCCCGCTGCAGATGCCTCACCTTGGTCCGTCAGTAGGGGATTAGCTTCTCACTTGTTCTGTAATGGCGGTATGTCCAGACTCCTCCAGAAGGCCTCTCCACTTGAGATCCCTGTGAACACCCCGGCACGGGAGCTTTCTGAAGGAGCCTCTACTTTCCAGCTCGCAGGGAAACTGCAGGGACGGTCTGCACTGCAGGCACACGGTGGAGGTCCTGCCTGCTTCCTCTTCCCTCACTGCCGCAAGCCGCACTCTGGGGGCCCATCAACGCCACACAATGAGTGGCTGCTCAGCCCCTCGAATATCCATAGTTGCCACCCTGTGTTGTGGGAGGGCAAAGCGGTCCGCCGCCAGCGGGATGCCCGTCCCACTTGGAGCTCTGACCCACGTGTAGTTGGGGCACTGTACCACACGCGGCTTCACCCGCTTCGCAGCCCAGGCAAGAGGGAGCACTTTGAGCTCTGTACGGCAACAAGGGTGCTGTTCTCAGGGCTTCCATGAGCGTTTTCTCTCCTTCTTTGGTCGGCGTGTGCCAGGGGCTTCACCTTGTATTTGGCTTCTGCAGGGCCCGGGAAAGACAGGGGCGAAAAGCAGGGGCTAACTTTAATTTCTCGGGCCCGGTCAGTGAGCGCCCGCTATCACGGACCAGTCATCCGCACCCCCTGGTGACCTCCAAAATGATTGAATATTTGTAACCACATTTATTACTGCAAAATGCTGGGGAAGACACCTCAGGCCTATCTCCAACCCCACCCATGACCCCTACTCAGTGTCTACTTGTTTGGAGTAAACTGTTTATTAAAAATAATAAGACCATTTTACATTCAGTCAAAAGGGTCAGTACCTCTGTAGCCTCAATAGATAGTCGAATGCTTCTGTAAAGCAGATACTTGCGGCAGGGGCCACCACTACAGCAATGGTAGGCCCTGATCTAACAAACATAGGACATGAATTAGGCTAAATGCCTGATTGAGTGCAGGGTGAGGAGAGAATGGATATGTAGAGGCTTCTTCAGATTACACAATCCCCCTCTGTCTGCCGATATCAGAGTCCGAATTTACACATATACTTGCTGAATGCTCTCTGGTCATATCACAGTAAAGCGCAAAGTAAAATTCGCTTTGTGTCTCCTGTAGCACTTCCATGCATACCCAAAGGTGTTCTCAACATTACAAGTAACCCAGATCTCGAGCAAAGCATTTGTGGCAGAATTGCCATAACTCAGAGGTAAGATGCTGCCCTGTAAGCAAACCGCCAAGGCCCTGTCCTAGCAGTCCACAGCCCAACGCTAACATCACAGACGCTAACATCAGAGTGCGACACCAGCAACAGAACATAATCTATGCTCTAGCACAGCCTTACTTCAGTCAGAAAAGTAATGGAGGATAACGGAGCACTGCAGCAGGTTGCATCCTCCTGCAGAAATGCAGGGACTTGCTATCAAGAGCAATTACAGGTGACCAGTCCTGGCATTTTTAAATGTCTTAATTTTCTCCAAAATGTTGGGTTGAGCTGTATAAAATTGTCATATCTTGCCAACCGTGGACCTCTACTGGCAAAAGGTGAATAAAGGCTTGTTGTTTGTTAAAGCTAAAGTTACATGTTCAGCAGCCTTCACTTGAATTTTGCAAAGGTTTCTTCCCCAGGCCATATGGGTAAAGCTCATGTTTATCCGGCCACAGATGTTTGGGCCTCTTAAGCTTTCTAACTCTAAAAATTCAACATATGTGCTCTGACAATTAGTTGGCATTGTACTTAAGTCATTTTGAAGACTGCTAATTTTGTGCTCTGCCAGAACCATTTCCAGAGAGCACACTTCAATACAAGCTAAATGGTAATTCTCTCTAAAATGAGAAGATACAATTTCTTATTAACAATTCAGCCTATCTCCCTGGCAGACCGGCAATTTTGATGAGGGTATACAAGCCGTTGCTAGTAATCTTACCGTCCTACACCAAACTCATCCCATTTGCTTATGCTTGGTGAGCTCCATGCTGAAGTAAATTGATTTCAGGTGGAAACAACTCTTGGATACCTAGGGATACTGTACAGAACAACTCTTAACAAATGCCCAAGTTATGGAATCTTCTCCAAGAATTTGCTTCAATGTAATCCTTTAGTTCTACAAAGTGAATTACATTTGCATACATGTTCTAGTACTGATAGCAGTGATATATTCTTTCCAGTCTGCATAAGCGTATCATCAAGGGAACTAGGGTAGTGCAATGGGACCTTCTCTCCCTGGTGGCACCTACGCACTTGAAAAGGGCACTTGGATAATAGGTTCTCTAGTCTGGGAAATTCAAAATGCCTAATCAATTTGTCTGAAGATAGTCACACAAACTCTGGAGGAGGCATTCGCAGTCTCTGGGAATGGAATTGGCAATCTTGCTTTCTCTTTTTCCCCTTCTTCGCAAGTGTGTTGCACAAGCTACGTCAACGAACAAAGTTAATGCCTGTGTCCTCTTCTTGGGCTTAGCAGCGCTGGGTTGCATATTGCCTGTAGTTCACTTTAACAAACTCCTTGCTTTTAACCCAGATCGCAATTTCCTGTGCAGACAAGAGGGGCACACCTGGTATAAAAATGCACCCCCTCTAAATCTGAGCAGCTTGCTTGTAGGGTTTTGGACTTTTGACTGGTGGGCATGCCTCAGAATTTGACATACACCTTTTTTGTAGGGAGCTGCAACTTATAGAAATGGCAAGAGATCGTACCCACTAGATAGATCCCTCTTTCGAGGGGATTGGGTCCTCCGATGTATTCCATATCTATGACAGTAATCACCACAGCTGTGCTGCTTCAGAACATTTTCGGCGTCTGCCTCGATGACGTCGATACTCTGTCCTCAAGGGCCTCCGTTGAGCCGACGTCACCGGATGTTATAAGTAGGACGCACGACGCCCGTAGCCTCAGTTCCATTTTTTCCGTGAACATGTTCGCTTCGGAGATCTCGGCACGCCTCGGATCTACGGAGTTCTGTTCTTTTGGTCCTTCTAACCTGTTTGTTGTGTAATCCTATGATGTCTTTGGCTTCTTCCACCCCGCGGTCGGGTTTTAAGAAGTGTTGCGTCTGCGGGTCCAAGATGTCGTTGAATTACACGCACAACGCTTGCCTCTGGTGCCTCGGGGAGGTCCAATACGGATGATTGTGTCGACTGCCAGTTGCTTACATCGAAGGCCTTGCGGGAGCATAAGAAGAAGCTGTAGGTGGGTAAGGTGGGCAAGCCCCGGAAGTTGCGATACACTGGATTTTCGACGGACGATTCAAGGGGCGACTCTCCGCATCGTCGGCGTAAGTCCGGGGGGGTCTCGGTCCAGGAATAGGTCCCGCCATTCCTCTGCCTCTTCGAGGCACTCATGGAAGCGCTGTCACCGGTCGCCTTCCCCGTCCTCGTCCGAGGACTCTGCCCGTCGGCAGGTTGCTTGTCCCAACAAGCATTCCACTCCTGTGGAATGGGATTCGTTCCGGGAGGAGATGATGGCGATTTTTCAGTTGCAGGACTCCGGTCCGTCCACACCGTCGAAAGACGCCGGCCGTGAATGTGCTAGAGACGTCGCTCGTCCGGCTTTCGGACTCGAGCGGTCGTCGCGAACACCGGGCGCCTTCGAGGTCCTGGTCGGACAAGGATGGTCGCTCTAGACATGCCCGTGCCAGGTCCCGGTCCTCGACGCCCTCAAGACCGTCGGAGCCTATGAAGTCTTCAAGGAAGACATCGACGCCTTCGGCGCCGAGGTCATCGAGGGACTCTCTCAAGGTTCCACCTCCGAGGAAGCCGTTGACACCATCAGCGCCCAGGCTGTCGAAGAACACGCTCGGGGCTCCGTCCTTGAGAACTGTGTCAGCGCCGTCGAAGCTGTCTGCGCCACGCTCGACCTCGACGCCGATTCAGTCGACGCCCTCAATGCCTTTGTCGGAGGTACCCCGTGACACAGTGGAATCCCCCAGAAAGGCTCTGGCCAAAGCTAAGAATGTCGTCCCTTTTTCTGTGCCCTCATTCCAGCCTCTGGATTATATTTCTGAGGGGGGTGAGGGGTTTGAGGAAGGTATGGTACCTGAGGAGGTGACTGACGAGATTTTGTCTGGTCATAGCCAGATTGAAGATCTGCGTCAGTCTCTGTACGACGCCAGTGGTCTGGACACCTCTCCGGAGGTGGAGTTCTGTAGGCCTGAGCCTGGCACCCATGCCGAGTCCTCGTACCAGCGCCTTATGTCGAGGGTCACGGACTACTTGGGGTGGTCTGCGCCAACTGTGGATTTTCTGCAGGATGACCTGACGGACATCCTCGACCAAGGTCCTCCAACTGACTCAGTACTGCCATTCCACATGGCCTTACAAAGAAGGGTGGCGGCGGCTTGGACTGCTCCGGAAAGTCTCCCGGCAGTGAGCAAGTCTTTGCTGCAAAAATACCACCCAGGCAGTAGCAACCCCTGCTATTTGACCATGCACCCCACTCCGGAGAGTTTGGTGGTGCAGGTGGCTACGGCTCCAGCAAAGCAGGCGTCGTACCCTACCATCCCTCCTGATGGAGACGACAAGCGTTTTGATGGCTGGGCGAAGAAAGTGTTTTCTTCAGGGGGTATGGCTTTACAGGCAGCCAACTCTGTGTGTGCCTTGTCGCGTTTCACGCACACTCTGTGGAACTGTATTTCATTGGCGGCTGAACATATTCCTGAAGGGGAGGACCGGGATGGTTTTCTTGCTATTGTGCAGGATGGCAAGGATGCCATGTGTGAGTCCGTTCAGTTGGGTCTGGACATGGCAGATTGTGTCAGCCGGTCCATGGTGGCGAGCACCGTAATACGCAGGTTTGCGTGGTTGCGGAAGTTGGGGTTTGCTCCTGATGTGCATGCCCGGCTCCTCAACATGCCCTTTAATGGTGAATATCTTTTTGGCAGCAGACCTCAAAAGCTGCAGCAAAGTCGTTGAGCGCTGCAGTTCGCCAACCTCTGCCTTTTCGCACTAGGGGACAGCAATGGAGGGGACTGCCGCAGCCACTTCAGTTCAGTCATGAGGCCATGTCCCATGGTTCGCCGGTTGGGGGAAGGTTGGCGCAGCATCTTGTAGAGTGGCGTGCCATTACTTCAGATGTGTGGGTTCTGGACATCATAGCCCACGGCTACTGTCTTCCTTTCCGGCAGAGGCCTCACGACAATCCACCAGGGAATCTCTCTTTGAAGAGTCCGGATCCGCTCCTAGCGCAGGAAATTCAGTCCTTGCTGGAGAAAGGCACCATAGAACTGGTGCCTGTAGCGGAGAGGAACAAGGAATGGTATTACCCTTATTTTTTGATTTCGAAGAAAGACTCGGGATTGAGACCCATCATGGACTTGTGCGGTTTGAACAAGCTCCTCAGGAAGGACTAGTTCAAGATGGTTACTCTTTCTCAAGTCCTCCAGGCCCTTCAACTTCAGGACTGGTTGGTGTCTCTCGACCTCAAGGACGCTTATTTTCATGTGCCGATCCATCCCAAAGACAAGAAGTACCTGATGTTCGCGGTTGGTGACTCACACTTTCAGTTTCGGGTCCTGCCGTGCGGATTGACCTCCGCCCCAAGGGTCTTCACCAAACTCAAAGTGGTGGTGGCAACGTATCTCAGGAAAGGGGGGATTCACGTCTACCCCTATCTGGATGATTGGTTGATCAGGGCGCGCTCTCCCGAACAAGTCCTGGATCATCTGTCCTTCACCTGCCACTCCGTTCACAAGCTGGGTTCTCCCTCACCTTAAAGAAGTCTCATTTGACGCCAACCCAGCGGCTCCAGTACATCGGAGCAGTGCTCGGCACATCCATGGGGCAGTATTTTCCTCCCCAGCTGAGGGCTCATCACATTCAGCAGATGGTGCACAGGTTTCAACACGCCCAGAGTCTCCCCGCGATCGAGTTCTTGGGGTTGCTCGGCCTCATGGCATCCTGCATTCTTCTGGTGCCAGAGGCCAGGTTGCGGATGAGATCTCTGCAATGGGCACTCAAGATGCAGTGGTCACAGTCCTCCGGCAGGATGTCAGACCCCGTTCAGGTGCCGCCCTCGGTCGCCCAGGACCTTCTGTGGTGGGCCGTCGATGGCAATCTGATGAAGGGGGCACCGTTTTGGCTACACTGGCCGGAGGTAACGATCTTGACGCACGCATCCCTCACGGGATGGGGAGCGCATGCCAACGAGTTGACAGCGGTCGTTGGTCTCCATCGGAGTCCAGACTCCATAGCAATCTGTTGGAGCGGAGGGCCGTCAGGCTTGCCCTGAATGCTTTTCTGCCGACTGTGCGAGGGAAGACTGTCCTGATTCTGACGGACAACACAGTGGCCATGCACTACCTCAACAAAAAGGGGGGGCAGGGTCGCTTCCTCTGTGCAGGGAGGCGATGCAGCTCTGGTTCTGGGCCATCCAGCAGGAAATTTCGATCTCGGCAGTTCATCTGGCCGGAGACGAAAATGAGACGGCGGACGCTCTGAGCAGGCAGAGCGTGATCTCTCACGAGTGGGAGCTGGCTCAGGAGATTCTCCTGGAGATCTTCGCCCTTTGGGGGACGCCTCAAGTGGATCTCTTTGCCTCCAGTGTCAACCGGAAGTGCGAAAGGTTCTGCTCGCGGGAATTTTCTCCAAAAAGAGCCTTAGGAGACAAGTTCATGGTGGAGCGGTCCTTCCCACTGCTGTATGCGTTTCCTCCAGCCCGTGCCATCCCACAAGTGCTGCGGAGCTTAGGGAGGTTCGGTTCCCGGATGAACCTCATTGCTCCGGCTTGGGCCCGGAGGACGTGGTACCCAGACCTTCTCAACTTGTCCATCTGCCCTCCACGTTGTCTTCCCTACGGAGACGATCTGCTCTCACGGGAGGGGGGTCAGGTTCTGCATCCAGAGGTCAGATCCCTCAACCTTCACGCTTGGCTTCTGAAAGGTTGAGTTATAAGGATTGGGACCTCCCTGAAGACGTGATGGAGGTGTTGCTTTCGGCCAGACAGCCGGCAACAAAGTCCCTGTACCATTGCCGTTGGAGAAAGTTCTACGACTGGTGCAGGGTTAAGAATGTGGATCCTTTTTCATGTGACATTCCTGTGGTTCTGTCTTTTTTGCTTTCGTTAGCCCACAAGGGCCTGCACGTGGGTACCGTTCAAGGTTACCTGGCGGCACTGTCCATATTTAAGCGCTCGTCTGAGGAGTGTTCTTATTTCAAAATTCCTTTAATTTTTCAGTTTCTCAAAGGACTCACTAATGTGTTTCCGCCGTCACTTTTCCAGGTGCCTGGTTGGTATTTGAACCTTGTTCTAAAATTCCTTATTGGTGCTCCGTTTGAGCCTTTACATTCTTGTCCTTTGAGACTGTTAACCCTTAAAACTGTATTTTTAGTTGCGGTCACTTCCGCCCGCAGATTGAGTGAGTTGCAGGCACTTTCAGTTAAGCCAACCTTCACTGGGTTTTATAAGGATAGGGTTGTCCTTAGAGTTCGTCCTTCCTTTCTTCCGAAGGTGGTGTCGGAATTTCATTTAAGCCAGAAGGTGGTTATTCCGGCATTTAATCCTCCTCCACATCCTGGTAAGGAAGAGGAGAGGCTCCATAGGTTGGATCCTAGGAGAGCTTTAAATCTCTATATTTTACGCATGTCCCGGGTCAGAGTGGACGATCAGCTCTTTATTGGTTACGCTGGAAGGCGTTTGGGAGAAGCTGTTACCAAGCAGACTTTGTCTAGATGGATTATCTTGGCAATTTCTGAATGTTACCGCTTGGCGGGTAAGGACCCTCCGGTAGGCTTATGGGCCCATTGTACTAGGGGTATGGCTGCCTCTACTGCCCTGCAGGGGGGTGTTCCTATTCGTAACATCTGTGAAGCAGCCACATGGGCTTCGGTTCATACTTTTGTACGACACTACTGCCTAGATCTGGCCTTTGGCAAGGCGATCCTTTACTCTGCAATTTGATTGGGCATTCCAAATTTCTATATTCTAAAATCTTTTTTCCTCTCCGTACGTTGGTACTGCTTTTGGAGTCTGTCATAGATATGGAATACATCGGAGGACCCAATCCCCTCGAAGAACAAGTTACTCTTACCTGGTAACGTTCTTTCGATGGGATGGTCCGACGCCGTATTCCTTATCGCTCCCTCCCTCCCTGTCCCGCTACAGAATTTCTTATGCGATTGCAGCTTATGTTTCGCAAGGCTTTCTGTGGTCATACTGGCAGTAGTTTGGTGCTGCACGTTCTGGGGAAAAAAACTACAACTGAGGCTACGGGCATCGTGCGTCCTACTTGTAACATCCGGTGACGTCGGCTCGAACAATGCCCTCGAGGACAGCGTATCGACGTCATCGACGCAGGATGCAGACGCCAAAAATTTTCCGAAGCAGCACAGCTGTGGTGATTACTGTTATAGATATGGAATACGTCGTTGAACCATCCCATCCAAAGAACGTTACCGGGTAAGAGAGTAACTTGTTCATCTAAGGCATAGCAAAGGTATTCTGACACATGCCTCCATCAAGATGTATTTATGAAAAATGTCAGCCTATGCTAGATTCTCAGACCCACTGTCTCAGTACTCACAAAGGCTAATTAAAGATCCATAAAAGGTCTTTTTTCAAAATTCCCTCATCAATTGCATCTGCAAGGGAACAATTTTATTCTTTTGGAACTGCTTGCCGTTCATTCAAGTTTTATGCTTGGGCATATCCCAATCTTGCATCCTGGCAAACTGTGTGCTTTTAGCCATTGCTTCTGTGAGGAGAGTGGGGGAGGCCCAGGCTTTTGCAAACAATAAACAATAAACAATTTTTAGCAGATTTCATAAAGACAAGCTGTCGATACTGTCGATACTTACCAACCCGTAAGTTCTAATGTCTTTCTCTCAAGTAGCCGGTTGACTTACCAACCTTCTCTGACACGTCTTGATCCTCGGTTCAGAGTTTTAGACCCTCGAGGGCATTACAAGGGATATAAAAACTTTAATGATCGGACCAAGGAATGCTCAGCCTTCTTAACTCTTACTGCCTTGGCACTAGTGTCATTGTCAAGGCAATCTCTAAAGCGAGCATAGCAAATTGGATTTCAACATGCATCAATATGTGCCTCTGAAAAGGGTACAGAAGTAGGACGCTGACACAGTGGTGGCATTTTGATAATTAAAGACTTTTATTAATACCAAATACAGGAAAAGAAAAGCCTACCTTGCCCTACTTACTATGAGGGGTTGCCCAACCCCAACAGAAATACTAAGGACCCGGGCAGGATGTCTGTAAAGTAAAATGTCCACTCTCCAGTATCTAAACCTATTTCTGTCCCTTACACTTGTCAACTAACTAAAGAAAATAGATGTTTCCTGGCTTCCCAAAGGAGGTCTTTCTCACTCTGGATGCTGGCTCCCAAAAACACAGTTCCTCTGCCAAGAATGTCTATAGTTCACTGTTCAATGTTCACAAACCAATACAAAGAAAACCTAGCTGCCCAATCTCCTGCCTTTATCCGATAGACAAAAATTCCTCACAAAGTTCTGGTGGGATCCTCCTCTCCAGCCGTGACACAAAAATATGCCTTTTCTGTTTGTCGGGCCTGGTTCACTAACCTGCAGACTTTCCAAATGATGTATCGAGTCTGCTTTTCTAGCCTTGCAGACGTGATGTTTGCAGCTTGTAGTTCTCTTGCACTTAAATGGGTCTTTGAACCTTATCCATTCCACTGATGGGTCTTGCCCATTTCTATCGAGTCCCATACCCTCTACCTCTGCTTTACTTATTTTCCATATGGACAGACCTGGTATATTCTCCTACCAGGTACTACTATCCCTTGTATCGGAGTATATGCCTTTGCTGTTATCTCTTTGTACCCCTTGGTGTGTAAGTAAAATGGGAGATGGTTTATCTGTTTCACCACGTTCTCAGATATCTGTATGTTTCCTCTTTCATCCCCTTGTAATCTTTGGGGTATTTTTATATTATTTGCAAAGTTTGTATCAACTGGTATCAGATTCCTTTTGCCCCTTTGTGCTTGTCGGGATGCATTCACAATGTTGCTTAATGTACTTTAGCACCCTTAATGCTCCGCTAACCGGCCTGGCCCCTTCCCTATCTTTAAAGTCTCTGCACGGTCACCAGTCTCTTTGTGTGGCTGGAGCGTAGCTTCGTCCTTGCTGCCGCTCTTGACGTTCTCATTCCCGTGGTTCCACTGCTCCAGAATCTCCTGTACACCTTTCGCTACCTGTGTCTTCAATCTCCTTCTGCGTTCGCCGGTCGGGTTTCCTGCTTCTCTGCCCCCGGCTAGGTCCGTCTTGGCAGGACGTCCTGGATTCCTGGATACCCGCGACCTTCAATGCCTCGGCTTCCAGCCTTCAGGTCTTTTGCTTCGGTGCAATTGTCTTGTTCCCTGCTCTTCCATGGCTGGCTCGACGAGACGGTAAATCCTTCACTTTTTTTTTCTCCTTCAAGTTCCTATTAACAATACAGTTCAGATTATAAGCTCAACAATTCTGACATAGTGATTTTGGAAAAAGCAACGTGCGCATTGAACATTTCAATATTATGATTTGCATAAAACGTGAACAATGTCCTCTTTCAATAAGAAACCGACCCTACCCTACCTCCCACCTATTGGGTCGTTGAAAGACAAACAGCAGGCAAAGGGTTTCCGGAAATATCTAAAACGGGACCAGGATGTTATGCGTACATTATACGCATCGTATTGGGGTGGCCAAAATGTAATCTGTTCTCCCCCTGCCAGTTTGTGGTATCTATAATATTCCAAAAAAGAAGCCACACCATGTTGACATGAGCATGTGATGACAGTAATATCGCTGTTAAGCTTTCCATGTCATATATTTCATAGGCTTTCCTCAACCACGCTCCTAATGTTGGGAGATTACTCCTTTTCCAGTGGAGTGTTAAACAAAATCTGGCCGCCAAGAACAGATTTCTCTGCATATGAGAACACAAAAAAATCTTCATCCCGCCTTTCAATACCAAAGTGAATCAGTAGCAGGGTCAGGTCCCTATCTGTTCCGTCTAAGGGCTTAACCCACCCAAGCACCTCTTTCCAAAATCTTCTCACTAAGGGACATATCCCACCACATATGCCAGTATGTACAATTCAGACCACAATTTCTCCAACATAGGGGACAAACATTAGGATGCATTTTAGAAAATTTTGAGGGGCTCATATGCCATCTAATTGCAAGTCTACTGTTGTGCATTTTGTACTGCATCACTATCGAAGACTACCATACCGCCCTATAAATCACCTGCCAGACATCCATATCATCAGTGAGCTGGAGTTTGGTAGAGCATTGTTCGAGTCTTCAGTGTTCCTATGTGTCCCCTCGATAGGAGTAATTTATACAGATCGGAAATAGTCTAAATGTATATTGAGGGTATGTTTTAATTGGGTCAGCGGGTGTTTCAAGTTATCATAACAGAAATCCGTCAAAACCTGCTTTAGTTGAAGATGTAGTAAAGGGGGGGGAGGTGGAGACCAGATTGAAGGCATTCTCAAGATCTGGTTTAGACACAAATGTCCCTTCTTTCTGTATTTTGCCAGCCCTATCAAGTCCGATTCATAGCAAGTTTGGAATCTGGAGGGATCCATCATCCAGTCTCTAATGGGAGGAGACCAAATACAATTAGATGGCGAGGTCCATGAAGTAATTCCCGTCATCTCTTTCGACTTTCTCCACAGATGCCAAAGTATTGATAGTACGTGATGAGTTCAAATCCTCTGAGTCAGGTGCCTGTGGGGAACCCACAACCATTCTGCCAGAGTGAATGGTGAAAAAAGTAAATTTCCTAGAGGGACGCACTGCTTAGCTATGTTTTCCCTTAGATGATCTACCAAGACTCTAAACAGGGCAGCCCGATAGTATTCATAGAGATCCGGGAATCCCACCTACCCTTCTCCTTCGTATTCATAGAGATCTGGGAATCCGGTCCGCCTTTCTCCTTCGTTAATATGAGGGTGGAGTATTCAATGCGCAGTCTCTTACCAGCCCACAAGAAGATGAGGAGTGTCTGCCGGCCTCGTTTTACGATGAACTTAAACAATGTCACTGGGAGCGCCTAAAACAGAAATAATAATCGTGGGAGGCGGGCAGCCCATTACAACATAATCTTAGACCATGACTTGAAGATTATTTTCAATGTTGTCCCACAAGGGCAGGAAATTAGCCTCATGAATATCTAGTTTTTTCTTTAACTTTTTTTTTTGAGTAGGTACAGAACAAAATCCAGAGCAACCCCCGTCCTCCCCCACATCCCATGTGAACTGCCACCCTGCTCCCCCCTCATCAACTCCTCTCTTGCCATTTCCTCCACATTTGCTCCTATTTGTGGGGGCAACCTCTATCTCTGTTCACCCGCTGCTTCATCTCGCAGAAATAGTCCATACTCTCCAGCCACCTGGGGAACCCTGGGGCTATCCCACCTCCCCAATTTGCAGCAATGTCTCTCTTGGCCACAATCAGTGCAGTCTTTATCGGGCATAACTCCTTGCAGGTGAAACCCGTTTCTCCCCATCTGTGCAGCAGACAAATCCTTGGGAGAGTTTGGTATCTATTTCCCCACTGCCTCCTACACCGATTCCCGTACCATCCCCCCAAACGCTGTAGCCTAGGGAAAGCCCAGATAGCGTTGAAAAAGGTGCCTGCCTCCTCCCCGCACCTCGCAATTGAGGTCTGTTGCTCCCACACATCTTGTGGAACTTGACACTAGTGAAGTACACCTGTGCAAAAACTTAAACTTAACCAGTCTTAATTTAAAGACCCCAACATCCCTTGCCGATCCCAAAGGCCTCACCCAGTCCTCCTTTTCAATTTCTCCCAGGCGCCTTTTCCAATGTTCCTTCAACTTATTCATGGGAGTGGTGGCGAAGCTGTTGATCACCAGGTAAAGTGTGGTGACCACTCTCCCCGGAAGTTTCCCATCTAGCAGATTAGTCTCCAACAGGGATTTTTCAGGGAGGTCCCACTCCTCCCTCTGTTCATGACTTATGGCATGGCATAGCTGTGTATAGGTGAATTGCTCGTTATCACCTAACCTGTGATGTTTGTGTTAATGTGTTTAATTTGTAGTATACCTGCTATGGCCCATCTGGATTGATAGCCTAGTTTCCCCACTTCGGGGAGGTCTTTGTTCCCTCAGATGTAGGTTTCCCTTGTCACTGCCCCACCCCATTGCCCCTAGGGCTTTACTTTATTACATTTATATTGCGCAGCCATAGACCCATGGGTGTGAGGGCGCAGACAGGACAGATAAAAGACATGGAAAGACCGGGAAATCCCTAAGTATCTCCAGAGCAGGGAAGAAAGGCACTAAGAGGTTCAAAGCCTACTATTTAAAAAGGAAGGTTTTGAGACCCTTCTTGAAGTTACTCAGGGCTACGGAGCTTCTCAGCTGATCTGGTAGGGCGTTCCAGAGTGCCGGATCCGCAAATGCGAAGGCGCCCCATTGTGCTTTTTTAGTTTTAAATTTGGGCTGGTGAAGCAGGTTCTGGTTATTTGAACGAAGATGCTTCTGTCGTGCACCCTCCATGCGACAATGCGGCCCTACGCGAGTGCCCATAGAGCAGAAGTGCCGGCGGGTAATAACCCATGGTACATTTCTTCACCTGAATGCGTGAAGCCCACTGGTCATCATATACCCATTCATTCATGGCCACTAATTGCGAAGCCCTATATTTCCTGACATCTGGTAGCCTCAGGCCCCCACACACAGACCTGACCATGGTGGACAGTGCCACTCTCTGCAACTTACTGCCCGTACAGCCTCTCTCTGTACCCCCTCTCTGGTTCGGAATGTTTTTTCCGGTATCTTCACAGGCATGTTCTGGAGGATGTATAGCATCCTCGGGAGAGTCATCATCTTAAATAAATGTGCGTGCCCCAGCATGGACACTGGAAAGGAAGGATGTCTGTCTTGGCCCTTGCCAGTACCGGGTCTAGGTTGTCCTGGAAGAAGGTGCAATCGTCCAGACCCATGTGGATCCCCAAGTATTTAATCGTCCTTTGTGCTACTGTTAATGGGCAGTCGTGTGGCACCGCCTCCTGCCACCCCACCACGCCCCACTGCCTCACTGGCAGCAATTTAGATTTATTTATTCTTTAATGTGATTTAGTTTAAGAAACTCAAACTTTACACATAACATACAAATATACATATTTACCAAAAAAAAATTAAAAAGAAGGAAAAAATATAATATACATAAAACCTTAACCAATGGAGAATTACCGTTAAAACAGAATAAACCTAAAACATACAGTAGTGCTTTCTCAAGTTCCATTACATCTTTGTCTCAGTATGAGAATCATTAGTCCTGTTAAGTTCTACATACTATGCATGCATATTTAGACGTTCCTCACAGGGTTCATGGGTTAATTGCGGGGTACAGTTATACTAACAATTGTCCCCAGAGCAAGATCTCATCATTTTAGCATTACAACTCTCATATTTCTCATATCTTGGGGCCCAACCTGGATTCAATTTTTATCCATATATTATAAAGAGCGATGAACAGGCGCATATTAAAGGTGTTCGTGCAATATAGCCAGAAGATCAATTCACCAATGGTTTCTAAATTATGTACATATTTACCAATATGCGTCTGGATTGTGCCGGTCAATGTTTGGCATTCAGTTAATAGATGTTTGGCTGTCTCCAGTGATTCAGATATATTACAGAGGCGACAGACTCGCTCTTTAGCTGGAATATTTTCTCTATTCCCCAAGATCATCCTAGTAGGTAGTTGTTCCATTCTGAATAGAATGATAAAGCATCTAAGTCTTTTAGCAGGACAAAGATTTAAATACGCCTGTGGCTTCATAAAGTATATTGTCTATATTTGACAAACAGGTAGCTCTTTAGCATGCTCAAATGGGCAAAGTTCTCCAACCAGTCCCAAAGGTCCACACGTTTCCCAAGCGCATTTTGAACTTTCTTCGAGTAGCTAGCTCATCTATGGGTCCAGCCTATGTCTGCTAGATACTTTGTCATTGATTTAAATAGTGGACATGTGGTATGTTTTTGGCCAGTTCCTGATGTATCACCATCAATAGCGGATTGGTGCTGCCACTGATCATCCTTAGGAAGAACCCAACCCTCTTTTTTAGCACTATAACTTTTAGAGATGGGTGTCCCAGTTCCAGCCTTATGAGGGCCATCGGAACCCCTGGGGGTAGCCCCAGGATCCGACGCCAGAATTTCCCTTCAATCACCTAAAGCCAAGCCAAGTCAAAAGAGAGACGAGCCTCAAGGCCGTATGTAATCATAGGGATAAACACTTGGATATATAGGTGCTGTGTCCCCCAAAGTGTAAAGCCACCCTGCTTGCTCGTAAAGTTAGAAATCAATGCAGTGATTTGCGCTGCTCTGATTTTGTGTGCTTTTCGGCAAGCGCAATAGACACCATTGGGCTCAGTCTCAACTCCCAGGTAACGGTAAGAAGGTGCATATGGTATATTTATTTTACCAACCATCCAGTTAACACAGGAAGCTCTTTTACCAGTAAATCTCAGCACTTTAGTCTTATCTAAATTAATGGTCAGGCCACTAGCGCTAGCATATTCCCATAAAGCGGTCGCAGATCGTCGAAGTCCGATTATGGTATTATCGAATATTACCAAATCATCGGCATATGCTAGCACAGCATAGGGCGCCTCACCAATTTTAGGTGGACACTTATAGACTTCTGTTATTGCTGCTGGTATGTCATAGACATACAAATTATAGATGAGCGGTTCTGTGACGCATCCCTGCTTAACCCCCCCTATTTTGTTGCACTCTTTCAGTCATGTTACCTTCCTGATTTAATTTGAGTCTGGCCGTGGTATTCTGGTGCAGAAGTCTAAAATAGTACAAGAGTCCCCCCGGGCAACCCGTAGCTTCTAGTTTTAGCCATAGTCGGTCTCATGGGATGGAGTCGAAGGCAGCCTTAAAATCGCTGTAAAGGGCATAGAGCGGAGGCTGCCCCCTACTAATCGCTCTGGTGCGTAAAATGTCCATCACCATGAGATTGTGAGTGGTGGAATAGTCCCGCCGGAACCCACCTTGAAATTTACTTAAAATATTGGCATTGTCTACCCATTTCTGTATTTCACTTAACAGCAGTGAGGCAAAAAGCTTTCCTGTTATGTCTAACATAGACCAAAGCTTGTAGTTGTTGGGGTCTAGACGATTTCCCTTTTTAAAGTGTGGCACCGCCTTCTGCCCACCCACCATGTTCCACTGCCTCACTGGCAGAAATTCAGATTTATCCCAGTTGAACCCCAGGCCACTTAAGTCCCTGAATTCCCGTATTAATTTCAGTCACCACTGAGCCAGAGACCTTGGGCTTGCCCAAGTAGACAAGAATGTCATTGGTGTAGAGAGAGATCGGTCCTCGCTCTCTGCCGACCATCTGAATCCCCTGATCCCGGGGTCTCCTCGAATCCTGGCCGCCAGGGGCTCCACCACCATTAGGAACAGGGGGGAAAACCGGCACCCCTGCTTACTACCCCTTTTGTAGCGTAATCTCCAGGGCAGTACCCCATTCACTCTGACTCTAGCCATGGGTCCCGCATACAGCAGTTTCACCCAACTCGAAGGCTTTTTCAGACTCTAAAGCCGTCCGGGTGTGCAGCCCCTCCAGCGTATTTACCTTTCCCAAAGTGTTTTGCGCCCTGCGGAGGTTCATCCTTTTGGCCCGTCTCAGTAGGAAGCCACACTGGTCACTATGAATCAGTTTGTTCAGGACCCCCAGGAGTCTATTGGCCAGTACCTTCTCCAGGATTTTGGCTTCTATGTTGAGTAGGAAAATGGGCCTGTAAGCACCACAGATCTCTGGGTTTCCTTTTCTTATGAATTACCACTATTGTGGCCTGGCGCAGATCTGGCAGCTGTCATGGCTATCCCAGAACATCCCTGCCATGGCCCCCCCTCACTTTTTGACTCGCTGCTTTCCAAAATTCTACAGGAAAGATGTTTGGTCCTGGGGTCTTGCCCGTTTGCAGCTGCCCAGTTGCTAGCTGTATCTCCTCCTCAATCTGTTCTACCTCCAGGGCTGTCCTCTCTGTGTCCCCACCAAGGGCAGGTTCATTGCCTCTAGGTAGGCCTCCATCTCTTTCTCCCCATTTCCCATCTAAGGTCTGGTAGTACCTTGCAAAGGCCTCTGCTATATCTGCCGCCTGTGTTAGTGTTCCTTGGCTCATTCCCGATTTCTTTGTCCCATCGGTTCCCTTCGTCCCTCCTCTCCAGATAAGTTAGCATCCTTCCTCATTTGTCTCCCATCTCGTACAATCTAGCTTTCCTATCCCAGAAGACCGCCATAGCCTCATCCTTTGTTAGCGTATGGTGTCCAAGGGTGCTCCTAAGCATGGCCCTTCTACTCTCCTCAGCGGGGTGTTCCACATGGGCTCCCGCCGCTGCCTCCTCCCGTTCTGCCATCTGGAGCTTCCTGAACCGCTTATGGTGCCCCACCACCAAGGAGATCTCCCCCCGCATCACCACATTGTGGGCCTCCCAAAGTACTCAGGGGCTATTCACCGATCCCTTGTTGTGTGTGTAGTAATCCTCGGATGCCTGAGCAATCCACTTTGCTATTTTGGGGTTTTGTAAGTCATTTGCATTTAGTCTCCAACCACCCTGGGGCCGGCTCCCCCTTTCCTTCACCGTGACCACCAGTGGGGATCGTCCGAAATGCCTCTTGGCAGAAAGGTAGCCTTGGCAACCATGATTAAGTTAGTGGATGGTACTAAGAAGTCATTGATTCTTGAGAAAGAATTGTGTGCATTCAAGTAAAAGAGGAGAACCCTCTCGTTGCTGGATGTAGCTGTCCCAGGCATTCCGTAGTGCCAATGTTTCTGTGAAGGTGTTTAGTCTTGTGTCTCGTGTGAGGTCTCCCCGCCACCCTCCTTGTTAGGCAGAATCCTGTGCAGTGCCCTTAGGGACCACTACACACAATTAAGACCACGGGTGGCAATACACGTTTTACCTTTGGGACAAGCCTGTACTACTATGTCAGAGTGGTAGCAGTGGCAGAGCAGCCAGGCTTATCTCAAGAGTATATGAGCAGTTGCAGAGATTACACAAAGGGACCACAATTACTGTGACTCAAGCAAACACTGACTCAAGGTTTCAGGTAGAAAAATAGAAGTACATTTATTTTGAAACCATTCGTTATAAACACAACACTTCTATTAAACTTAAATAAAAAACACACGTTAAATATACTAAAACTAACCAATTCACTTTGTACAGTAAGTCTCAAGGTAAGTACCCTGTGTTTGAATGAACCAGTTTTACGAACAAAACACGTTCCCGCGAATACGATTGGATCACTTTTTGACAGTTCGGTCCACTAAATAAACGTGTATCCGTGACATGAAATGCTACCGGGGCAAAAACACACTTAGCACCTGAGATACCCAGAGGGAGTTGGAGGCAAAAATCACAGGCAATATTTTGGTTAGGCAGACAGAATCGAGAAACACTTAAAGACAGGAGTTCAAAAGTCAAAGGGCCGGAGACAGGGTCGAATGACACCGGGGGCTGGTTGCCGAAGATCACGCAGTCAGACAGTTCACGATTCAACGTAGCCAAAAGTACTTCGATATTGTCAATGTTCGGAAGCAAAAGTTATAAGAAGGAGGGAAGACGAGGGCAAGCCTTGGAAATGAAGAAAAGGGATTCACCCAGTTTCCTCAAGCAGAACACAGTACCTTGTTCCAATGGTGCAGCTGGTGACCTGGCAGTTGTTCCTGTTGGTTTCACGCAGACCCATGATTCCTGGAGCTTTGTTATGAAGGAGGACGTCTGAAGGGCGTCTGCACCACACAGGGATGGGGCCGGAAGCAGCGATGAGGAATAAAAGGTGTGCTCCTTAAAAACAAGAGAGGCTCTTCAGATGGCTATCCGGACCACTACAGCAGCGTGCAGTGATTTCGACCAAGGAAGAGGATCCTCTGGCTGTGGAAGATGAGCTGGTTATCCCCACCAAGCTCAAGGGAAGAAGACTCCGGACTGGATTTTCTCTAAGTCGTTGTAGGGAAGATAGCTCAGGACTGCAACAGGGCTTCACCGGGACGGGGTAGTTGCAGCAGCCGTTGTTCTCTCCGCTTCTCTTCGGTTCCTTGTAGTTCCAGTGGCGACTCTGACTTCTAGCCCAAGAGACCTGCCTTTTATGCGGAAAATCCCCATTCACACAGCCTGGCTGTCAATCGCCCAGCAGGGGGGTTGTCCAGCCCGGACAACTACCCTGGCCAATCATGACAAAGTGCGACTTGGGTTTCCTAGGATACCGTGTGCAGGGGGTAACTACATCCCCCCATCACATTCAGCCCACCTAGACACCCAGGCGCCTTGAGGAGGGCTTCTGAGCATAAGCCCGCCAAAAGACAGTGAACAGAGATGGCGAACCTAGTTTGCCGCGCAAAGTAAAACACAAGAAGGACTTTAACAAAAAGAAATGGTGAATAAACCCAATCGGAGCCAAAAGAAAGACGATTTGGTCAAGCGGGTTTATGTTTGAGACTAATATATTAGCCAAGAACAGTACCACGTTTATCTAATATAATCGCGGTAGAAAAGTTAGGGTAGATACCACTGCCATCAGCCAAGTCTAAATGTTAAAAGAGCAAAACAATGCTCTAGGAGGTACAGATAAAAAGGGATACAAATTAACCCTTTGCAGTACTCCATGGAAGATGGGGTGTACTGGATCTGTGGTAGATTGACAAAGTAAAGTTAATGGTAACTTTACCCTTTTCTGGGAGACGGTAATCGCCTCAGAAATGGAGTCGGGGGAAGTCTCAAAGACAACCCTGTGCCACGGCACTGAAGGTGCTGTGTGACACACAAAAAGGAGGGAGGCTACTGAAGTGGTGTACTTCAGAGTCCACAATCACAAAAACAGAGAAATATACATGGCAAAACATAGGTAAGAGTGGGGGGAAAAGCGCTCACTCTTACCAAGTGGAAAAAAATAAACTCCAGAAGTCCAGCAAAGCTTCTGGGTGACTCACTAGGTGAGGGAAATTAGCCGTAAATGAGAATTCTCCTTAACACTCCTGCACCTCCCTCCCCCCATGAATGATGACCTGTCCCTCTCGGGAGAGATTGTATTATTGAAGTCGCCCCCCCAATGTCGTAAGATCCCTGCATGGGCTGCCAGCAGAGATTGAATGCTTGTATATGTGTCAGCTTATTGTAGGGAGGGGGGGGCATATATCGAGACTTCGCATACTGTCTCCCCATGCAGTGAGACTGAGACAATAGGGTATCTTCCATCCTCTTCCTGCTCAACCAAGGGGAGGGACTTCCTCAACAATATTGCAACCTCTCTGCACCCTTGTGAGAACCCCGCATGTTCCATCACTGCAAACTTAGTCCGACCCAGAAAAGCACAGTTCGTCCCCAGCAAATGCAAAAATACTATGTCCGTTCTATGGGCGGTAAGGAAGTCGGAGAGTAACCCCTTGCTTGACTTTGTCCAATAGCCCATTGGCCTTCTAGGACAGGCAAGTCAGCTGGGAGGCTTCTGACCCACACCCCCCGGTCCCCTTATTAAGTCACCCACACTGTGGCTTTTCTGAATGGTGGCCCCCATGAAGCCCCCTCCCCTTTTGGCTCTCACATTTGTCTTCCTCTGGCTGTACCTTAACTCCACAACAAACCCCCCTCAACTCTTTCCTTTACTTCCTCTCCTCCCCCCTAAACTTTGCCCCACTCCCTCCTCCCACCCCACGGTTCCCCCCAACTCAAAGCATCTGTCGGCCCAAAACTAGAAATCAAACTGTGATCATAGTGGCCCTCCGGCCAGCGACCTGCAGGTGTGCTGCACACGGCAGCTCTCTAGCTCTGCCCCAGCTATATGTCTCTCTTGTGCCATGCCTGCTGCTAGGCGCCCCTGCTCCCGCACCGCCCCACAGTCAGGGACCCGTATGTTCACAAGTCCCATAACTCTTTGGTCTGAGCTCTCAGCCGGGCCCACTCTGCTCTGCCATCTTCATGTTGCTTCATTTATTTAGGCCCTCACCATCAGCCCAGTCCCAGGTTTCCAAAGCATTTTGAAAAAAAACAGACCCCTCCTGGTCCTGCCTTCTAGAAGGTGGCCGGGAAGAGCATGGCATATTTGACCTCTGCTGCTCTGAGTCTTTTCTTTACCTCTTCAAAGGAGTGTTTCGCCCTCTGCACCGTCCTTGTAAAGTCTGGGTAAATTGTCACTTTGCCCCCTTCAACCATTATTGGGCCATTCCTTCTTGTTGCCTGCAGTATCGCATCTGTCTCAAAAGTTTAATATTTTTGCTATGACAGGCCTGGAGTGTTCCCCGGGGATCGCCCTGCCATTGACTCTGTGTGCCCGTTCCACAGAGAAGAATTTGGAGAGGCCCAACGGACCCATCCACTCTACCAGCCATTTTCAAGGTATAGCTCGGCTGATGGTCACTCAATTTTTTTTTTTTTCTGGAAGGCACAGGACCCTTATGTTGTTCTGGCGGGCCCTCTCATCCGCATCCTCTGCCCTGTCCTACAGTACCCTTGTCCTCTGTTTAAGCTCTTGAAGATCTTTTTTCCTAGGTTGCAGGGCATCCTCTACATCTGAGATTATTTGCTCTTCCTCCCCCACTCTGGCTGATAATATCTGCCGATCTTGCCTCAGAAAGCTCACCTCTGCTCCCACTAAGTCCACCTTCTGTTCGAGTGATGTTTTGGACCCAGTTAAGGCGAGGAGTAGCTCCTGTATGGAGGGCGACGCACCTGGCTCATTTCCCCCACCCGCTGCTCCATTTCCTGACATCTATTGTTTCTTTGGGGGCTGGGGGGCTGTAAAAGCATTCATTTTAACTTGGAGGGGGCCTGTCTTCCCCTTTGCAATGGCGCGCCCTTTATTCCCCTGGTGTCCGTTGTGTCGGGTTGCGTGGCTTACCTATCTCCAGTGGTCCTCCGGCCACTAGCTCTTGTGTCTTTTTCCTAGGCCCCCCAGCCCCTTGCTTTCCACTTGTGTTCCTTGAACTCCCTCTCAATTTTTCTTGGACCCCTCACATTCCACTCCCTGCTTGTTCTCCGGTATTGCCTCTGAGGGGTTGGGGGCGTCAGCGTGTTAGGGAGAATTCTCTGTTTAGGCTGAATTTCCCTACCTAGTGAGTCCCCCAGCAGCTTTGCTGGATTTCTGGGGTTTCTTTTTTTTTCTCCTGCCAAGAGTGAGACTCTTTTACCCTCACTCTTGGACATGTTGAAGTGTGTTTTCTTGGTTAACCTTGTGTTGAATGGGCTATGGGGTCTTTTACTCCATAGGGCCGCATGTATTTTTGTGATGTGGGTTACACAGCACCCTCTGTGCCGTGACCCAGGGGTGTCCTAAGGACTCCCCAACATAGACTCCATACCCTGGGACTGACTACTGTCTCCCAGGGCATGTAAAGTCACCAAAGACTTTGCTAGTCTTGAATCCTGAACAGAACCAGTACAAACCATCATATTGTGGACGTACTGGCTGGGGCAATTCGATTGCCCCAGGGTCTGTTAGTCGAGGGGGCACGTCTCCGTCCCCCCTGATCGAGTTTTGGCTGGTGGCAGTGGAAACTACTTTTCATATTCGACCGCGAATATTTCCCTATGGGATTTCCCATTGTTTTAGGCTAACACATTTAATTATTTATTTACGGTAGCCTTAAACATACCGCCGGTTTATATATTTATTTTTATAACTCCGGTTGGGATTTTTTGCCAAAACTTGATTCTAAAATGGCGTTGGTGTTCGCCTCTGTAACTCTGACCCAAAGTGGAGCCCTTTGTTCCACTTTTGGCGGGCTTCTCCACAGAAGCCCTCCAAAGTGGTGCCACTCTGTCTGGGGTACTTAGGAGGGGTGGAGGGGGATTTAGGCACCCTGGACTGAGTTACCTTGGTAACTCAAGTCGCACTCCGTCCTGATTGGCCCAAGTGGTGAGCCGGCCGGCTCACCACTTAGCATGTTTGAGTGACAGCTAGGCTGGGTGAATGGGGGTTTGCTGCATAAAAGCAGGGCTTTGGGGACTGGAACTTCAGAAGTCGCCACAGGACCAAGAATCCGACGAGGGAAGAGCTGAGCCGACCTGCTTCGACGACACCACCCGGTGGAGCCCTGCTGAACCGTCTCACCACTTTTCCCGACGACCGAGGAGAACTCTTAACGGAGTGGCTCCTTCCCTTGACTGGTGGGGACAACCAGTTTTCGCCTTCTTTTCGCTTCTCGAGGTATCTCGTGGCCGCCTTGCCAGTGCCAAGCACCCCGGCAACCGGAACCCCACCACTTTTACCCCAACCACGAAAGTCGGTACAACCCTTTAACCGGAGGACTCCGCGGCTGGTTTCTTCCCGGGCAGTGCAACGACCTTCTTCTTCTGCTCTTCAGCGAGAACTTCTTCTCCCCTGACCGACGTCGAGCCTTGCTGCCACTGCCTGGAACAACTGCCACCGCTGGAGGATCCTTTCCGCTTAAGGTACCGTGTTCCGCCTGGCTTCCCTTGCTACCGACTGTACGGGGTAGATTTAGCCCCCGGCTTTCGAACCTGGGAGTGCCTGGGACACCCTGGCTAAACTTTTTAAGCCACTCTAAACTCTTTCTAACTCTTTGCAAGACTTTGAATCCTTAACAACAGTGTGATCTTGGGCACATTTTCGCTCCGGCTACTCTAAGAGTGGGCCCTGCCTAGTGACTTTTGCTCACCTGAGACTTTGTGCTTCTTTGAGTCTATTGCAAGTGTTCTGGACCTTAGAGTGGTGGGTTTAACCCATTCCTGTTTCTTTTTACCCCTTTCTTGAACCTACTAGAGTGTCATCTAACGTTAAGCGCTCACCTCTGTTTTAATTATGTGGTGTTAACTTAGAGTTGTCTAGATAGGAGTAAGGGTTGGAACTGCTTTCATTATAACTGTGTTTGAAGTGTTTTTACTATATTTTGCTAGAGTGATTTCAACTTATGTGTGTTTTATAAATAAATAACTATATACTTTTGAAACCAAGCTCTGGTCAGTGTTTGCTTGTGCTGTTGTGTCTGAGTACATATTGTGTATACTTTGCATACTGCCTAACTCTTCTTGAGGGAAGTCTGACTGCTCAGCCACAGCTACCAGGTAAATCTGGGTGGTGCAGACTGCTACCAAGTGGGTTTACTGCTATACCTGTAGTCTGAAATCTTTTGCAGTGTTCCCCAAGGGAACTGCACAGGTTTCTGCCTAACACAGCGCACCTCAGACCGCCACTCTTCCTCTGCTGGCACAGCTTCACACACTCTTTTCTTTTCCGGCGACTGTCTCCGGCTCCTGGGCCCCGTTCACTATCCCCCGCACTCCGGTTGAGCCCAGCATTCCCGTGGCTCAAGCTGTGGCAAGTTTTTCGCTGCAAGGAGGTCAGATAGCCTCCTCGTATCCAACGCCGGAGCAAAGCTAGTTCTAAACACGACTAGCCCGCTATGTTGTGCAACAGCACTCCCGAAGCTCGTCTAGTTTGCAGTAGTATGTATTCCCAGAAAAAGTTTTCTCGTTAACCCTGTATGCCGAGATATGCCTGAATTAAAAGCGTTTTGCTATCTGTCAGCGGCAGTGTCTACAGTCTTTGCAAGATTAACATTGGACCTGAAAGCTGGCCATATTCTGAGATTGGTTTCAGAAACTCTGACTGAAGTACTTGTGCGATCTTAAATATACCAAGATGTCATCTGCATAAACTGCTAATTTATATTCCCTATCACCCAACTTCAGGCCTTGAATTCGGATATTCAAGCAAATTCCCACAGCCAACGGTTCAAGCTTGATTCAACACTAAGTGGCAACAATGGGCATTTCTGCTGTGCCCAGCAACTGTCTAAATTCTGGGAAAGCAACTCCATTAACTATATCCCTCGCTGTAGTATTTTGGTATAATCCCAGCATCCCTGCCCACCATCTAGGCCCTTTGCCTGCTTTCCTCAAAGTTGCCTCCATGAACCGCCACTCACCCTGTCGAAGGCCTTTTCGGCATCAACTGATAACAGAACAGTGTCCTTGTTCCCATCTGTCCCTGCTAATAGGTGTAATGTCTGGCGAATATTGTCCGCCCCCTGCCTGCCTCTGCTAAAACATACCTGATCGCTATGGATCAGTGTGGGGAGGACATAGTTTAGTCTGTCAGCGAGGACACTAGCGTATATTTTGGCGTCTGTGTTTAACAATGATATGGTCTATAAGACCCACAAACAAGTTTGTGCTTGCCTTCTTTTGGAATGACTACAATTCACTCCTGTGCAAAATTATCTGGAGCCATCACTCCATCCAATATACTGTTAAAGAGAATGGATAAAATACAGGACTATTAAGGGGCAATGTAGTTTATAAAAAGCTGGCGTATAGCCATCCTGCCTCAGTGCCGAACCAGCCCTCATGCCTGATATGGCCTGAAATATTTCCTTGTCTGAGATTGGTGGGTCTAACACTGATCCAAAAGTACTGAGTGGTAGGCTATCCAGATATTTGTGTATCCCTCTCTCTGCGCTCCGATCCTTAGATGTATAACGCTGGGTGTAGTATTTACCAAAGCGCATTGCAAACTCTTCATGTTTGCTAAGTGGGCCATCTTGATCTTAAAGACCGCTCTTTCCATTCTCTGTCCTTTCAAATGGGACGCCAATATAGTGTGGGCCTTAACCCCCTTCTCGTAAAAACTGTTTTACAAAACGTAGTTGGGTTATCCGTTTCCTTTTCCAAATGTCCCCTAGCTCTTGTCTCATGTCTCTTATTGCCCCTATTAGGTCTTCTGGTTGGTCCTCTAAAATGTTCAGTTCCTCCTACTTCAGCCTGATCTTTGGCTTCAATTCCGATTCATGTAGTATTCTCTTTTTTTCCCCATATAATGCAGATGGCATCTCTCCTGTGTCATTCCGCCGAAAAAATTATTTTCTCCGTCTGAAGGGTTTCTCTAAAAACAAAATCTCTGAGTGGGGACGTAGCTGGCCGGCATGGAGACATGCTCCTGGTGAGCTGCATGCACCGATGCACGCTGGCCGCCTTCCCTACAGCCCAGGCTATGTGAGCATTAACCCCCTGCAAGGGCTGAGAGTGGCAGAGAGTATGGGGGGCATTAATTGTGGTAGTGGCAACCAGCTCCGAAGACCCCAAATGCAGCATTCCTTGAGCCGTAAAGAATCTGTGTGGCAGGGACGGATGCTGAAAATTGCGCCAAGAGCGATTAACGCTGTCTGCAGATACAGCGTAGCACAGACCCTGTGCCGGACAATGTGTGGAACCCAGCTAAAGCACTGATACCTGGGCCCCGGAGGATCCAGCATCCCTGCAGCTTAGCAGAGCAACGGCAGCATCTTCCCCGCTGTTATACAGGCAACTGGAAGCGAGCGCCGTGGAGCTGAAGCGGCGGCCTGGCGGTGAGCAGGCGGCAGAGTGGGCGAGGAGAAAGTGGCTCCCTGGCTCGGTGGTCACCGGCTCCACAATTTACAGTAAGGCCCGATCACTGCGGGAAAGAGAGCTGTCCCGGCCGGGAGCTACAATTCAACGGATAGTAGGAACAGTGCATACCACAGCCTTACTGAACTGCCTCAGGGAACACTAGAAACTGGAGAGGTGGACACGGCGGCAGCCCTAAAAAATACTGGTTTAAGGAGGATCAACTTCATTACCCCAGCAGAATGACAAGCATTTAGTGAGAACTGGTTGGATAGGATTTTATATTCCTCGTAAGGAATAGAGGCAAGGAGCCATTTCCTGCATCCTGGCAGCTAGCCTTTTCAGCATATACCAAAGAGGCAAGTAGGAGCCACCCTGTGCATATTGAAGGGTATGACAGGGGTGCAATTGATCCTCTGCAGAGGCACCATAAAGAAGTCTAGACTGGAAGGTAGTGCTTGCTGGGTTACAGGTCATTTGGTCGAAAATAAATGGTCGACAGGACAAATGGTCGACGCAATTTGGTCGAAAGACAAATGGTCGAATTTTTTTTTTTGTATTTTCACTTTTTTTGGGGGGGGGGGGTCCCCCCCTAGTCCCCTTTTTTTGGTAAAAAAAAAAACCTTTTTTCCCTAAACGAAAACCTGAAAAATAAATAAAAACAAAATTCGACCATTTGTCTTTCGACCAAATTGCGTCGACCATTTGTCTGCGACCATTTGTCTGTCGGCCAAATGACTGGACACCGCTTGCTGACTGCAAAGGCATTGAAAAACTTCCTAGGACAGCGTTTAAATCAAGCCTTGGTAGGGATTGGATCAGGAGTGCGTGGATTGAGGCCACAGAACCATAGCCAAGCAAGCAGCCAAAGGCAATTCATCCTAGGCGGGGGGGAGACATCGAGGCACTGCTTCAAGGGTGGGAGGGGGCCCAAGAAGGGTCTGGTGGTGGCCTCTTGTCAAGTGCACTCTCCTGCGGACCAGTAGCCTGATCTGGAGGAGGAACCCCCACAAGGCGATCAGATCTGCGAGCGTTGCTGGACGAAATTAAGCAGGAAATCATAGATGGCACAGCGACACTATCCAAATCTATCATGGAGCTGAGCAAGCAAGTGGTCTCGGTTGAATAACGAGTCGAGGAAGTGGACACTGCGGTGTATGAGCAGGGCTATGCGCAGGAACAGACCACAAAGAGGCTAGGAGAGGTTGAGCAGCAGATGGAGTTGGTGCTTAGCAAGCAGTTGGATGCCGAAAACAGGTTGAGGCGCAACAACATTCAGCTACGGGAATCCCCAAAACAGTGCCAGATGCATAACTGGAGGCTTATGTAGGTGCATTGATTAGTCGGATATTGCAAGTTCCTGATGGGGGGAAAAAATAGTCCTAGACCGCAAGCACCGAGTTTACACGAGCTTCCAGCAAGCCAAGAAGTTGCTGCTGGATGTGCTCACAAGGGTTCATCTGTACCAGTTAAAAGAAAAGATAATAGGGCTAGCATGGCAGCGGGATGTGATAGAATTTCCGGGATGCTTCCATAACCCTCTACCAGGATCTATCGCAAGTTACTTTGCAAAGAAGGAAGAGCTTGTGGATGGTGATGGACTGGCTGCGTGAGAAAGGAGTTAGGTACCACTGGACAGAAGGTGTCTCAACCACTAGTCCCCGGGGATTTGTCATCCAGGTGGCCGGGAAACAGCCAGTTTTGGATCCAGTTCCTGGGGGTGGACCAGTGCGAGATGATCACCTGGGTGAGGGGTCTTGTGGGAGTGGGACACCGGATGGTGAGACGCGGTATGCCCTTCCCTATAACACCTTTACCCCATCCTAGCAAGGATCTTAAGGAACTCTACCACCCCTTTACAACACACACAAACACTTTCTCACAGCCAGCCCGCGATGAGTGAAAACATACTAACACCCGAGCTGTATACCGGACGTGTCCCAATACAATGGTCAGGCAATTAGGGACCATCACACACACCTGACTTCCATTAAGCTTCCCCCCACGGATTAAAGGTGGAGCACGAGAGCACAAACTGAGTGAGGCAAAACACACGAGTAAACAGCAGTTCCAAGATGACAGTTTAACGAGAGAAAATACGATACCTTTGACAGATTGGGCCGGCACCACCTGTGTGCTCAATCAAAGGTCCCTGTAAAGGTATCCAGCTGAAAAGTGAAAGAGTTGTAGAGAATTGTGAATCGAAGTGGTCCTGCGATGGGTCAAACTGAATCCTGCGTACAGTCGAAAGTCTTGCATGTGGATACAGTAAAGAAAGTTTGTGGCAAAGTAGATAAAGTTGGCTCGAGCCCGGCAGAGGGAGATCAATTGAAAGTTTTTTGTTAAAGTGGGTCCGAGCCCAGGGTAAACAGAAAATCACTCGAGAATTTGTACATGTGAAATCCTAAGAAGAAAGGAATTTTGATGTTTGTCGTGTTCCATCAGGCCCTCTGAAATAGAGACTTTGAATGTTTTGAACTGCACCCTCGTGCTAGAAAAGCCAGAGACTGTGCTAAGCTTGAGTGTGCTGCCTTGTCCTATGCTGAAAAAGTGGGGAAGGGAAGTCAACGACTTGGGTATCCAGACATCCTTTCTTGAACACTTTTCTTTTGCATAACATTGTTTCCCACACTGTGTATTTAGAAGTAAGGATTGGCAATATGTTTATTAGTATAGGCTCTTTTATTATTTGACAAGACACCACTAGGACTGCGTTATTATTATTTGATGGTCGTAGCTTGCTCCTATCTTTAGATTTAGGATTAGATAGGCGTTTTTCAAACCCAATTGAAGTTCAATAAACATCCTTGAACTGTGATCACTTGTGTATGTCTTACTGTTTGAACTAGTAATCAATAGGGCTCCTGGCTAAACCCTTATCTACCCAAGTAGGTCAAATAATTGAAATAACAAATGATCAGGGTGACCGAACGTAGTATACACACTTCAAAGAATCATTCAATTCATATGGTGGATGCCATTCTCTTGAGGTTGGGTAAAATGAATTTTAGTTTTTACCAAATGCTTCAGTGCATTCATCATGAGTATTGGAACAAAAATTATAACACAAAAAGTTTTGTCCACACATTTTGGCCTGAACATACATTTTGAACAAAAAACAAAATGTTTGGGATCATGGTGATAAAATTGAACGCAAAAGACATCAATGTAAATCACATTAGAACATTTGCGTGAATGGATGGGATGATTTTCCCGCATCCAAAGGTTCGCATGAACCAAAAGTTCTAAAAATGCTACCACCAAAGGTTCGAACACCAAAAGTTCGAACCTTTTGATGGTAGCATTGAAAAGAAAAAACAGGGGCTGCGGGGGGGGGTTGCCCCGCTCACTATTCTTTATGGTATAGTGAATGGGGGCTGCGGGGGACACCCCTGGAGCCTTCCGTTAAAAAAAAAAAGAAAAGGACCCTGCAGCGCCAGTTCCTGATCACCAAAGTGAAAGGGAACTGGCGCTGCAGGAACCAGCGTGAAGATGAAGGTAAGTGGGGGTTTGTTTATGTTGTGGGTGTGGGTCGGGGTGTGCTTAGGGTGTGGGTGGGGGGTGTGTAATGGGTATGCTGTGGGTGAGGGTGAGAATGTATGTGTTCACATGAGAAGGTGCAAACGTTTGGTGGTTCGCACCTTTCTCATGCGAATGATTTGGGGAGGGAGGGAGATGGTGATCCTTACTGTGTTCTCGTATTTTCAGTGTTTTCAAAAAAATCCACTTCGAGTTATGGCTGCAGAAGACAGCGTAATGCCGAACTTTCTTGCTCCTGGGGTTCTTATGAGTGAACAGTGGATATGGTTATGGGGCTAGTAAGTGGTTTCAACCCAGCACACCAACTAAGTCAATGCCTAGCATGAGATGCCCAGCTGGAACCCTTAATGTATATATTTTTATGTCAAAAGTTCTTTTATTTCTGGACGATTTACCCTTATGTAACGCCACTCTCTTTGAGTCCCCCCCGTCTCACTGAGCCAAGAAGTAGGTTTGTTTTGCAAAGTTAAAAGATTTATTTGATGAATTGAACCATATATATATCACACTTTTATGAATATGAACAATATCTAGATATCACACTTATTAATAATTATACATTGATCAGCAATGGGTGATATCACAACAATCAACAATCTCTTTAATCAATAGGAGTATGGGTGATGAGAATAATGTAGCAGAGAATAACTTTGTGTGGGTTCAGTGAAATGCAACGATATGAAATTAATGCAGCACAGAAATAAAACTTGATATGCATTCAATCAAAGACAACGTAATCACCCTTTCCCCCTGATACTACGCAATCCCCCCTAATATGCAATATGAAGAGATGGAATGAAGGCACACAGGTTTCAGGAATATACAATCAACAATGCAGTTCAATCCTGATTCCCCCGCAAGATTAGAGGGAACAGGAATGATTTTAAAATGTGATTTGAAATGAATGGGAAAAATGCAAAAAATGGAATTTAATTTGCTAAATGGGATTCAAAACTAGTGGGAGCCGCTTTGGATAGGTACAGGTAGGCACTGGCAATGATGTTTGAATGACTGATAGATAGGAAGCTGAATTCAGAGATTGCATGCAAGAAATAGCAATTTTAAATGGAATGAAATTTAGCCAAATGCAGAATCGCAGCAAACTTTTCAGCACGCAAGAAATGCGATTACAGGAGTTGGAGTGTGGTTCTTAGTTCGATTGAAAGCTGGGGATGTTAGCTTCAATTTGACATTTAAATTTCTTTCCTAGCACGTATGGTTCAGAAGTTAGAGGTTTTAGTAAAGGTTGATTTTTCAGAAAGAGTCAAGATTTACAAATGAGATGCGCTTTTGGAGATTAGAAACAATGATTTCTTAACACTAGGGAGTCTATGGAGCCACAAACTACACGACAGCACAGCCACCGATCCATGGGCACCCCCGGATGGTTTCTATCTGCCGAGACGCTTGCCTTTCTCCAGCAAATATATATTAGCGCAAAGATGATTATCACTACAATTATCACAGGATTATGTGGATCAGAGAAGGAGTCGGGATAGACGAAAGAGATTCTACAATGCAGTTCTGGATATGTTGGAATGGGTTGGATAGGATTACTTAAAACTAAGATTGGCTATGGATAGTTCTATGCTAAATACTCACACTATGGGTCTGGAATGGAATAGGCCCGTCAGGAGCTGGTCAAGAGTTTTAGACTGGAATCTGCTAGCCACCGGACAGGATTCAGGCTCTTGGTTCTGCTCTCAGCAAGGCACTCTGGTCTGCACGGCCTCCTGGACTGGATCTGACGGGTTGGTTCTGGGTACAGCTCTGCTCTACTGGTTTGGATCTCTGGGTTCTAGCAAGGGTTCTTGGCAAGAAGCAGCCAAAACAGCATGGTCAGGCTGTTGGATTTGTGATGTCCCTTGGAAGTTTGGGTTTAAAACCAGGTTGCAAGATTTTAAAGGCCAGCTGAGAAGGGTTCAGCTTTTTGGATTGGGCCTTTTGCTTCAGGGTTCTGGAGTCTGGATTCTCCTTCAGAGCGCTTCGCCAGTAGATCAGTGATGGGTGAATGTCTCGGTGTCCCTGTGCCCTCAACCGTCCCTATTTATGTATTTCTCAAGGGGGTGGGGAGGCTGGTTATACTAAGCCCAACCCTCTAAGAAGCCAATAGGTCAGAGAATTTCCTCTCCCCTGATTTGAGAAGCAACAGTGTGTCATGTGTCATGTTTATGGTCCAGGGAGAAAACACTCCCCTTTGTTTCTGTACAGTGTATCTTATTTGTCACAAAAAGCATATTCACAATATCCCCAACTTGCTAATATTACATATTTACATACCAAATTAAATAAGGCACACATCCGTCAAAGTCCCATCTTCTGGAGAGCTTCGGTTCACAAATGAGTTTTTTGCGCTTTTGGTCGATTACTCCGTGTCAGTTTTGTACCCATTTTTTCACATACATGCACATACCATCTGGGCATATTCCTGTAAAGTTTCATATTTTTAACATTATCACAACTGCTACAAAGTCCACATATTGATAATTCTGTCTCTGAATATCGCACAAGTTGCAGAGTAGTTTCTACTTGTGAGCAACATTTTCATTTTAATAACCTCTAAATTCCATATTTTTACCAGTTCGGCACAATTTTATATAAGTCTTTTTATCAAACATATATTTTCTGTGCTTTCTGACTACACAAATTGTTTGTCTCCGCCCCCAAGGTCTTGGCTGGGCTAGAGAGCAGTCCCAGGCCTCTCTGACTTTGGCATCTGGTTTCAGCCTACACCCGAATTAGCATTTCCTTTGAGTCAAAGGGAGTCTTTTGTCTCCTAGCAGAGCAACAGGCCAAAGTGCTCCTCCCTGTTCTTTGTATACAGTGATGTTTAACACCCAACAAGGAGGTTATATCTTTCGTGATGTTTGGGAACCATGATTTTTGCACTTTCCACAGTCAAGGAAAAATTGTTTTTTAAACAGCTGTGTGTTTCTTTTGCATTGCAGGACTGCTTTTTCAAATAGTTTCATTTTCCTCTGTGGGCAGCCAAATGATGGGTTTTGGCAGTGGTCTCCTGTGTTGCCACTGACATAGTCAAAAGAGGATTGGCAGCCTATTTTTCGGGTTTTCCTGCGCACTTCTGGGTGATTTTAGCGTGCATAATGCTTTCCAGCGGCCATTCTGAGGTTTCTGATGCAAGCACTGCACAGTAATGTTGCAGGGCATGGACTAGTGGTTTAAAACATCCCACAGGCTGTATTTCCCAATGAGCTTCCCATATGCCAAGACAACTATTGTATTGCCCATATACAAAAATGTAGGATAGTGCTCCAAAAGTATTGCACTGGCCATTTGTTTATTCTCACCCAGTGGGTTAGTCTCTGGTGGGTATAGGATGGTCCCCTTCTCGGTATATGGTGGAATCAATCGTACCCGCTGCTGGGCTGGAGCGAGTATTATCCAGGTCACTGTGGAGGGCAGGCTATATGTATTTGTAAAAGTACAACCTTGATCCATTTGAGCATCATTATGAGAGTGCTCAATTAAAAACACTTAATTCGGCTGAACATATTACTCAGTAAAATAATTCCAGTTGTGTCCAGTCCAAAATTATCAAAAAGCTGTCTATTTCATTTTTATTTTTTGTTTTTTGTTGTGTTGTTTCGTGCCTTTTATCCTGTGTGAGCTGTTGTCTTGAGAGGTTGCTTGAGTCTGTGTGTTGTCATGATGGAATGTGTGGTGTGTATGTGGAATGGTTGTGTTAGACTGAATGTTCCACCCTGGCAGTTAGAATGATGTAGCCTGGGTGGTGGGAGCCAGTGGGCTCCATTCCCTGCTCCTTTTGCTATCATAGCTCCTAATCTTAATGGATGTATACTTGATGCAACCCGAATACCTAAAATGCTTAATAAATGGCCTTTCCTGTTTTTAGTGAAATCTGATAAACCCCGCAAAAACACCCCCAGAAGAAAAAGTACTTCCTAGGTTTAAACTGAAACACACTTTCAAGGGGATTGGGTCCTCCGACGTATTCCATATCAATGACAGGTAATCACCACAGCTGTGCTGCTTCGGAAACTTTTTTCGGCGTCTGCATCCTACGTCGATGCGCCGTCGTCGAGGACCTCCTCCGACGTCATCCGATAAGTAGGACGCACGACGCCCGTAGCCTCAGTTCCGTTTTTTACGCAAACGTGCTTCGTGAATCTCGGTTACGCCTCGACTCTTTGGAGTTCTGTTCTTCTCGGTTCTTCGAACCTGTTAGTTTTTGTGAAAAAATCCTTTGTGTAAAGTCGTCTTCTACTTCGTCTTCGACCCCGCGTCCGGGCTTCAAGAAGTGCCAGGAGTGTGGGTCCAAGATGTCGGTGACGGACTCGCACGACGCCTGCCTCTGGTGCCTCGGGGAGGCCCACGACACGGATGACTGTATCGACTGCCAGTCACTCACGTCCAAAGCCTTACGGGAACGGAAGAAGTTGTTGTCGGTAGGTCGGGTATCCAAGCCCTGGAAGTCGAAGTCTGCGGGGCTTTCGACGGATGATTCAAGAGGTGACTCTCCACATCGTCGTCGGAAGTCTCGTGGGTCTCCTTCTAGGAGTCGGTCTCGCCACTCCTCGGCCTCTTCAAGGCATTCTCGGAAGCGCCGACAGCAGTCGTCTTCCAGGTCCTCTTCTGAGGACTCTGCCCGGCATGTTGCTTACCCCACCAGCCGTGCGACGCCGGAGGAATGGGCTTCCTTCAGGAAGAAAATGCTGGCGATTCTCGAGTCGCAGGGTACTAAGCCGTCCGCGCCCACGAGTGCGGTCGGCCTTGAGAGGTCGAGAGACACCGCTCGCAAGAGTGGTCGGCACGAGTCACGGGAGAGGTCCCGTTCTCACAAGGGGACTCGTTCTCGACATACCCGTTCCAGGTCCTCGACGCGTTCGAGACAGTGTGCACCTGTGATGTCTTCGAGGAAGACATTGACGCCTGAGGCGTCGAGGGCGTCGACAGGCTTTCTCGAGGCTCCGGCTCCGAGGAAGTCATCGAAGCCGTCGACGCTCAGGTCGTCGAAGGACACGCTCGGAGCTCAGGCTTCGAGGACTGTGTCGACGCTGTCGATGCTGCATCTGACGTCGACGCCGATCCTCTCGGCACCGATGCCTGTTCTCTCGACGCCGGCGCCGATTCACTCGACGCCCTCGACGCAGTTCAAGGCCGGGGTGTCGGAGGTACCCCGTGGCACGGGGGAACCCCCTAGGAAGGCTCTGGTTAAGAGCAAGCACTATCGGGTGCCTTCTTTTCGCCACTTGGAATATATTTCGGAGGTGGATGAGGATTCTGATGGCCTGGTTCCTAGTCAGGTTCCAGATGAGATGGTCTCGGGCCATAGTCAATTTGACGATTTGAGGCAGTCGCTGCATGATGCCAGTGGACTGGACACCTCTCCGGAGGTAGAGTTTTGTAGGCCTGAGCCTGGCTCTCATGCCGATTCCTCGTACCGGTGCCTTATGGCTAGGGTCTCCGAGTACTTGGGATGGTCTGCTCCCCCAGGGGAGTTTGTGCAGGATGATCTCACGGACATCCTTGATGTTGGTCCCCCAACTGACCCGGTACTGCCGTTTCATATGGCTCTACAGAGAAGGGTGGCGGCGGCTTGGACTGCTCCGGAGAGTCTCCCGGCGGTGGGCAGGTCCTTGTTGCGGAAATACCGTCCAGCCAGTAGCGACCCCTGCTACTTGACCCGGCACTCCACTCTGGAGAGTTTGGTGGTGCAGGCGGCCACGGCCACGGCAAAGCAGGCGTCGTCCCTACCATCCCTCCTGATAGGGACGACAAACGTTTTGATGGCTGGGCAAAGAAAGTGTTTTCTTCAGGTGGTATGGCGCTTCAGGCGGCCAACTCCATTTGTGCCTTGTCTCGATTCACGCACACTCTGTGGAACTGTGTTGCGTTAGCGGCTGAACATATTCCCGAAGGGGACGAACGGGATGGTTTCCTTGCTATGGTCCAGGATGGTAAGGATGCCATGTGTGAGTCCGTTCAGTCGGGTTTGGACATGGCTGAATGCGTCAGCAGGTCCATGGCGGCGAGCACCGTGATGCGCAGGTTTGCCTGGTTGCGGGAGTCGGGGTTTGCTCCTGATGTGCAGTCCCGGCTCCTCAACATGCCCTTTGACGGTGAACACCTTTTTGGCAGCAAGGCTGACGAGAGCCTTGAGAGGTTGCAGACCTCCAAAGCTGCAACGAAGTCGTTGGGCGCTGCAGTTCGCCAACCTCCGCCTTTTCGTCCTAGGGGACAGCAATGGAGGGGTGGTTCCTTTCGCTATTACTCGTCCTTCATTAAAGCGAGAGGAGCTGGCAGTCAAAGAGGCCAACGCAGGGGTACCAGAGATGGACATCAGGGTACCCGTGGTGCCAAGGCCGCTCGGGCAGTTGCCTCTTTGCCCTCAGGTAACGCTGCAGCTGCTACCACTCAGTCATGAGGCCATGTCCCATGGTTCGCTGGTTGGGGGAAGGCTGGCGCAGCATCTTCTAGAGTGGCGTGCCATTACTTCAGATGTGTGGGTTCTGGAGATCATAACCCACGGCTACTGTCTTCCCTTTCGGCAGAGGCCTCGCGACAATCCACCGGGGAACCTCTTTGCAGAGTCCGGATCCGTTCCTTGCGCAGGAAATTCAAGCCCTGCTGGAGAAAGGCACCATAGAACTGGTGCCTGTAGCGGAGAGGAACAAGGGATGGTATTCCCCTTATTTTTTTATTTCAAAGAAAGACGAGGGATTGAGACCCATCATGGACTTGCGCGGTTTGAACAAACTCCTCAGGAAGGACAAGTTCAAGATGGTTACTCTCTCTCAAGTCCTCCAGGCCCTTCAGCTTCAGGACGGTTGGTGTCTCTCGACCTCAAGGATGCTTACTTCCATGTGCCGATCCATCCCAAGCACAAGAAGTACCTGGGGTTCGCGGTTGGCGACTCGCACTTTCAGTTTCGGGTCCTGCGGTTCGGATTGACCTCCGCCCCGAGGGTTTTCACCAAGCTCATGGTGGTGGTGGCAGCGCATCTCAGACAAGGGGGGATTCACGTCTACCCCTACCTGGATGATTGGTTGATCAGGGGGAGCTCTCCCGAGCAAGTCATGGATCATCTGTCCGTCACCTGCCACTCCCTTCACAGGCTGGGCTTCTCCCTCAATTTAAAGAAGTCCCATTTGATGCCAACACAGCGGCTCCAGTACATCGGAGCAGTGCTCGACACATCCCTGGGGCAGTGTTTTCCTCCCAAGGTGAGGGCTCTTCACATTCAGCAGATGGTGCACAAGTTTCAGCATGCCCAGACGCTCCCTGCGTTCGAGTTCTTGAGGTTGCTCGGCCTCATGGCATCCTGCATTCTTCTGGTGCCAGAGGCTCGCCTGCGGATGAGATCTTTGCAGTGGGCACTCAAGATGCAATGGTCGCAGTCCTCCGGCAGGATGTCGGACCCGGTTCAGGTGCCGCCCTCGGTCGCCCAGGACCTTCTGTGGTGGGCCGTCGAAGGCAACATGATGAAAGGGGCTCCGTTTTGGCTTCCCTGGCCGGAGGTGACGATTGTGACGGATGCATCCCTCACGGGATGGGGAGCTCATGCCAACGAGTTGACAGTCAGCGGTCGTTGGTCTCCGTCGGAGTCCAGACTCCATATCAATCTGTTGGAGCTGAGGGCCGTCAGGCTAGCCCTGAAGGCTTTTCTGCCGACTGTGCGAGGAAAGAATGTCCGGATCCTGATGGACAACACAGTGGCCATGCACTACCTCAACAAAAAGGGGGGGGGCAGGGTCACATCCTCTGTGCAGGGAGGCGATGCAGCTCGAGTTCTGGGCCATCCAGCAGGAAGTTTCAATCTCAGCAGTTCATCTGGCCGGAGACGAAAACGTGACGGCGGACGTTCTGAGCAGGCAGAGCACGATCTCTCACGAGTTGGCTCAGGAGATTCTCCTGGAGATCTTCGCCCTTTGGGGGACCCCTCAAGTGGATCTCTTCGCCTCCAGTGTCAACCGTAAGTGCGAGAGGTTCTGCTCGCGGGAATTTCCTCCAAAAGGAGCCTTAGGAGACGTGTTCGTGGTGGAGTGGTCATTCCCGCTGCTGTACGCGTTTCCTCCAGTCCCCGTCATTCCGCAAGTGCTGCGGAGGTTACGGAAGTTCGGTTCCCGGATGATCCTCATTGTTCCGGCGTGGGCTCGGAGGACGTGGTACCCGGACCTTCTCGACTTGTCCATCTGCCCTCCACGTCGTCTTCCCTACCGAGACGATCTGCTCTCACGGAAGGGGGGGTCAGGTTCTCCATCCAGAGGTCAGATCCCTCAACCTTCACGCTTGGCTTCTGAAAGGTTAAGGTATAAGGATTGGGACCTCCCTGAAGACGTGATGGAGGTGTTGCTCTCGGCCCGACGGCCAGCAACAAAGTCTCTGTACCGTTGCCGTTGGCGTAAATTCTGCGACTGGTGCAGAGTTCAGAATGTGGATCCTTTTGCATGTGACATCCCCATGGTTCTGTCCTTTTTACTTTCTTTGGCCCACAGGGGCTTGCAAGTGGGTACCATTAAAGGTTACCTGGCAGCGCTGTGCATCTTTAAGCGCTCGTCCGAAGAGTGTTCCTACTTTAAAATCCCTTTAATTTCACAGTTTCTGAAAGGGCTCACTAATGTGTTCCCTCTGTCGCCTTTCCTGGTGCCCGGTTGCGATTTAAACCTTGTTCTTAAATTTCTTATGGGTGCTCCCTTTGAGCCTTTACATTCTTGCCCTTTGAGGCTGTTGACTCTGAAAATTGTCTTTTTAGTTGCGGTTATTTCTGCTCGCAGAGTGAGTGAGTTACAGGCACTTTCAATTAAGCTACCCTTCACTGTTTTCCATAAGGACAGGGTTGTCCTTAGAGTTTGTCCTTCTTTTCTTCCGAAGGTAGTGATGGGATTTCATTTGGCCGAGAAGGTTGTTCTTCCTGCATTCTATCCTCCTCCGCATCCTGGTAAGGAAGAGGAGAGGCTCCACAGGCTTGATCCTAGGAGAGCTTTAAGCTTTTATGTTTCACGCATGTCCCGGGTCAGAGTGGACGATCAACTCTTTATTGGTCACGCTGGAAAGCGTTTGGAACAAGCTGTGACGAAACAGACTTTGTCTCGATGGATTATTTTGGCCATCTTGGAGTGTTACCGCTTGGCGGGTAAGGACCCAACGGCTGGCTTGCGGGCCCATTCTACCAGGGGTATGGCTGCATCTACTGCCCTGCAGAGGGGTGTTCCTATTCGCAACATCTGTGATGCAGCCACTTGGGCTTCTGTACATACATTTGTACGTCACTATTCCCTCGATTCCATCCGAGGACAGGATCTGGCCTTTGGCAAGGCGATCCTTTGCTCTGCTATTTGATTGGCAATTCTAAATTTTGATTCTAAATTCTTTCCCTCCTCCTTGCTCTGGTACTGCTTTGGGAGTCTGTCATAGATATGGAATACGTCGGAGGACCCAATCCCCTCGAAGAACAAGTTACTTTCTTACCTGGTAACGTTCTTTCGATGGGATGGTCCGACGACGTATTACATATCGCTCCCTCCCTACCTTCCCCGCTGCAGAATTTCTTTTGCGATTGCAGCTTACGTTCCGCAAGGCTTTGTGTCTGACTGGCAGTTGACTAATGTCACACGTTCTGGGGGAAAAAACTACAACTGAGGCTACGGGCGTCGTGCGTCCTACTTATCACATCGGATGACGTTGGATGTCGGAGGAGGTTCTCGACGACGGCGCATCGACGTCATCGACGCAGACGCCGAAAAAAGTTTCCGAAGCAGCACAGCTCTGGTGATTACCAGTCATAGATATGGAATACGTCGTCGGACCATCCCATCGAAAGAACGTTACCAGGTAAGAAAGTAACTTGTTAGTTTTCTCTATCCCAGTGGTACCTTAGTGTGACCAGGAATTGGGGGAAGTTTGGTTGTGAAGGGGTGGCTTGAGAGGGGGCTTGGCAGACAATAAGAAAAGGGCCCTACTCCCCCATGTATGCTTGTTTGCTTTCTCCCATTGCTTCCCTTCTTGTCCCCTGACCTTATTAAAAAACACTGCATATTCAATGCTACATTATTTTCTTTGTAAAACAAAATATTTGTATGTGTTTGTACTCAGAGCTAGTTTGAGGATTTGTAGACAAATGTGAGCCATTTTTGTGGTTGCCTATTTACGTCTTAAAATAAGCTAAAATTCCTCTAAATGGCCCTTGACTACTGACAAATATTTGTAATTACAAATAAAAATGCTTTAACATGGATTTTTTCAGTGTCTGTCTGTGGCCACAGATCCTCTGTGTATGTGTATCTGTCTGGCGAAGAGCTGAAAAGGTTCAGCTGCCTGTCTGCTTTAAAAGGAAACCTGCGTGAGGCTTTCATGTATGAGGCTCGAGTGAGGCCAGTGTCAAGGTCAGCTCCCAACCTCCTGTGGCTCTCTAGTGCACCCGCACCCACTGGCCCATAAGAAGGTACAGGCCCCTTAATTGCTGCTTAGCACTTTCTTTCTTTAAAGATTAGGAGCGATTTATACATTATGGCTCATTTAAGGGACCATTGTTTTGAACAAGATGCTCTTTTATCTTTCTGTGTGAAGAAATACAAATTGGAATTTCGTTCCGAAAGCACACAGAAAACACAAGTTAGTTGTCTAAATCTACCCTGTCCATCAAGCCAATATCACACAGAACAATTTTAAACGAACTACATTTTTTTCAGATGTTCATATTTAACACCAAAGAGTGTTTATTTTTGGTAGAATGTAATATGTTCATCACATCATAGATGAACCCTGAATTTGTCAAAAACAAAGGGGTTACCCTGTCATACATTGGATTTTGTTATAAGCCTTTCAAAACCCAAAGGCAATTTTTTACCTTTTGCTAAGTTGCAATCCTGGATACTGGTGCAGTTCCTTTTCCCTTCTTGTGGCAGCTTTTCAAGGCACAAGTAAAGGATACATGTCGGTGGACAGCATAACTTTTTTTCAGAGGGCAGACGTAACCCATTGTTTTTATTTTAGGTTGGCAAGCTTGCTCAAGTACTTGACTACCAGGATTTTACCGAGGTTGTCATGTTCCCAGTGCAGACGCGTACCAACAAGAAAACAAGCACTTGTCTCGTATTGATATTTTGTTTTCCTGGGAATATTTCACTACAGATTGCTGGGTTTAAAACGTGAGCATCTTTTATACTTTGCCAGCATATTTATTGGAACATTTCCTCTCTCAGGTTATTTTCTGGTGTTCATTACTTTTTTTTAAAAGTCCAATGCTCTTTTGTCTTGCACACTTCCCTCAAGGGGAAGGTCAATTGAACTACATTTGCATATTTCACTTTGAGATATGTTCACTTACTGTGCGTATATTCATGGGTGCCAGCTTTTGATTTTTGCTATGCGGACAAAGGTACCCACAAAGAGTGAAGCAAGAGAGCTGTGCGTATTCCCAGTCAAAACAACACATTTCAAAGCACATGTTGCAGCAGGAATAGGAAAAGATCCATATGAATTACAGGAAGGTATAAACATAACATTCAGCAACAATCGCCTAACCTGATGAGGTGCCTTTGCAACATTCTGCTATAGGATCCCCTGATATTCCCACACAGAGCAAACAGTTTCGGCCTTCTCCCCCCCTCCAGCCAAGCCTCAGGGGGGTACATTAATGCGACACCCTTCTCAATTTTTAGTAAGCAGCGCTTGATAAATAGTTATGTATTTATGTATTGTATTATACTTATAGCCGCATGGCTTTGTATATACAAGATAAAACATCACATGTTAACATAAACAACATTAAAACACAATAAACAATAAAACAGTCCAGGTAGGGCCAGTCAAATACCAGTCTGAGATTAAAATCAAAATCAATAAATCTTAACAGTCCACATATCCAATTATTTGGTTCAATAGAGCACATCATTAGATAACATGTTCAAAATGTCCATGCACTTCCAATAGAATTTGACTACATAAAACATGAAATGTATATCATCGCCTTTCATAAAGGTATGCCAGACCATGGATACATTGTTACATTCATAGTGGTTGTCATATGATTTTAAAAAACCTGACCTAATCGCAGTTACGCTTGTACATTCAACTAATAGATGTTCGACACTTTCCAATTTAGATACTCCACATAAGCGGCACCATCTCTCTTCACGTGGAATGCCTAGTTTCGCACCTCTAATCACCAGTGCATCACGGACATTACATTTCAGTAACAGATATTGGCGGAAAATCTGGGGACACGGGAAGGCTGTGACATAAGAGGGGGTAGAATTACTTTCCATTCTATAGTGGAGGTAACTCCCGCTATTTCTAAGTGTTGCGAGTTGTAAACTGTTATTATCTGCTTGGAGTTTATTTCATTTGACAGTCAAAATTATCCTTATCCCCACCAAAGTGGGTGCTCTCAGGCAAATCAAATCCTGTGCCTTATCTGCTAAAATTAGAAGTCTCTACAATGTGGAAAGGTTGTTTTCACGAATAAAAGTCTTCATGGGAAGAAAGGAAAGGACAAAGATGGGCAAAGAGTCCCTGAAAAAGAATTGCTTGATTTACTACAATAATTTTGACTTGTAGAAATGTTAGAAATTACTGGATTAACACATTCATCTTTATTCTCTGTAAAGTGTTCATAACATCGTGCTGTGAGAGACATTATGCATGCAATTAAACAATAAAAGAATATTTGTATGTTTACACTGGAAAAAACTGTTATCTGTAATTTTTTGAAGGGGCAAACTGGAAAACACTGATAAACACAGATTCTCAAATTGTGTGAGAGCACTGGAAAAACACCCCCGGAAGTCAAATAAAATAAACCCCTAAAACAGGAAACCCTATTGATAAATAAACGTATGGGTTTTACCTGCTGCCTCTAACGTTTCAAGTTTACAACAGTTTGCACAGGCGGTTTTGTAGCACTAAACCTCATTATCACTGCTTATCTTGCAAGGTACGACCTTGAGTGTTCTAACTGCTTTGTAATCAATTCAAAGCATATGATTCAAAGAAAGATCCAATGCTGGTGAAGGAAAAAGTGAATTACCTGTAGCTATGGTTCTCCACCATTGGTATCTTTCATAGATTAATTTGCGTGCCTTCCGCCAACCCCGCATGGGGCTCAATATGATACACTGTCAGTGTGTTAAAAGAATCTGGAAAAAGCCTCGAGGGGTGAAGCAAAGGGGCGATTGCATTTTGGCTGAAGGACAAATGGTCCAAAATTAAATCTAATAGAGCATTAAATTAAAGTGAGTACAGTTTTCTTGTGTTTACAATTGGAACTGCTTTGTGTGACGGGGCTGCGTGCAGGGCCTGTCGGGGAAGGAAGGGAGCCTCGCCCCCAGCATCCCTGCAAGGCGTGTTAGCAGGCTCCCTTCCAGCCCCTCCTAACCTTTTCCGATGACGACAAGGGAGCCACAGCAGAGAACAGGCGGGTGGAACAGAGAGGATGCTGGCAGCAGCATGAGCTGGGTGAGCCACAGGACTTCGGTCGGCACTATAGCACGGAGCCCAAGGAAGGAGCAGCAAACACGGATCCCGGGATGCGGCAGCCATAACCACTCATGCTGCAGAAAAAGAGCACGGCTCCAGCGGTCAGTGTCAGCTGGAGCCTGCGCTAGCCCACCAGTGAAAATATTTTTCTAAGGAAGGCCTCTATGAAGGTCACCAGAGTATTGCTGGTCCACCAGGGAATAGTAAAGTTAGACTGGGCCTATCCTCAGGACGAGGGAACAGAAGTTTCTGTCCAGCCAGTGCAAGGCCATTGTCGGAAATTCAGCACACGGGGGACAGGGCTCATCTTCCCATGACACCCCCCCACCCCCACGCCAGGTAAGTGCATTGGTCAGGGTAAGGATCCAATACTGGGAGGGGGTGGTGTATATGAGAAAGAATGTGTGAATGCTTGAGGGTGAGTTAGTTGGGTGAGGACAGGAGTTGGTGAGCGGTTTCATCCTGAATTAAATTTACTTCAGCATGGATCTCACATAACATGAGCAAAAGGGATAAGTCAAGGAGACCACAGTAGGCGAGAACGATTGGAGTGTGTTGGCTGTTGTTAAGAAGGGGGGGTCTGTGTAGTGTGTGTTAGAGCGGAGGGTGTGAGGAGTAGAGGTCGAGTAGAAGAGGCAGAATATTAGTGTTAGTATTGGCAGAGGTACTATTAGTTGGGAGTAAAGGTAGTGGGAGTAGCAGAATAGTGTGAGGAAGAGGGAGTAAGTACTAGTCGTATTAGGTTAAATGATAATATTTGTTTTAGAGTAGTTGATAGATGCCAATAGCGAGGGTTAAGCATGGAGAAGAAAGAGTAGGAGAGACGGAGCAGTGAGAGCGACAGTGAGTGGGAGAATAGACGTAGACTGAGACAGAGCTTACAGGGTAAGATTAGCGAGAGCCCAGGAGGTAGCAATAATAGTAAGTGAAGGAGTTGAGAAGTAGGAGAAGTCAGATCAAGGAGGTTGAAAGGCTGAGTAAGAGATTGGAGGGACAGTTGTACGGTGGGAGGAGAGGATCTTGATAATAGTATAGTGAAGGGTCAGATACGAGCCGGTGTGAGATAAGTGAGTGACAACAGGTGAAAGAAGGCACCATCTCTTACATTCATAGAAATCTAAGCCGGCTAGGAGAGGCAGAGTTAGACGACCCCCTGCGAGTCAGGTAGCCAATGACTTAGGAAAGCCTCACTTAACCTCAGGAACAACGATAGGCAGTAGGGGTCACCTGGCTGTAGTGCTAACACCCCATTAGGGATACCTGAGTTGGAGAGGCAGGGACATGGATGGGGAAGTGGAAATAGAGTGGGACGGCCCTAGCACCATCCCCCCTTAAAGACACTGGTAAATCCTGAAGAACCTTGAGAGCAGAAGCCATTCTATCGACAAGTATTTTTAAAGACAACCTTGGACATGTATTCCGAGTGGCCGTGGCTCTTTGTGGGGCCACCCAGTCACATTTGTCAATGTACTGAGGATTCGGAGCCTGACACAGCATATTCAAAGGATATGAATCTAGGAAAGGTGTTAATGCTTGAGAACCATAGTTACAGGTAAGCAACTTCTAATGAAAAAACGATTGTCCATTGTGTCTAAGTCCACTGCCCGACACTGGGGCCATCTAGTCTGGGGCTTCTCCAACCTTGTGGATGGTGGGCTCCAGGATGGTTTGGAGATGATCCTCTGGTCACCCTTCTAGGCCCCATCACTGTGCAAGGTGATAGTGCCATATTGCTTCCCTCCCAATGCCCAGCAGGGTGTCATTCAACAAATCCAAATCTTATACACAATAAAACCCTCCCATAACTTAGACCCACAAAGACTCTAGACCTTTGTGTACTCATTTAAAGGAGACCACACTAAACCGCTCAAGCCAGAACAGCAGGCAATTATTAAAGCCATGCTCTCCCCATGCCCAATAGAAAGTATTTTCATTTGTCGTAAAGTTGAGGAAACATAGACTGCCCCTTTCAATGAAAATAAATCGGCAATTTAGTAAAGCCCTGAGGCGAGGGAATGTATTCTTTCACATGGCAAACAGATTTAGATGCCATAAAGACCCTCCATGTTCTTTTGCCCTCGCTCGCTGAATGCCCTTGGGAATCGGAGGCCCTTTACATTTTCTCTAAGCACTTGCCCAGCGATCCTCCTCTGACATCAGAGGCACTAAACTAACTTTTTCCTATGGTGCCTTCACTGACATCCGAGGCACATCAGATATTTTTTGCAATGCTCAGTCAGTGAACATCAGAAGCACATTGGCTTTCCTCTGACACTCACACAGCGAGTTAATTGTTCCCCATAACATGGTTTTCATTTCGTAACAGCCCAAGCCCAATCAGCACAAGTAGGCAAACTGCACCAAATTTAAAAGTGCTTTACCTGCTCTGTGTTTCATGTGACTCACCTGGGGGATGCCATGCGGAACCCCGGGCTGTCCTGAACAAGGGATACAATGCAAATAATTGGTCAGCCTTTCAAAGACTTGGCCAAACCCTAAAGAGACAGAGCACACCCCGGTGAGGACTTTGGGCTAAATCAATCAGCCGTTCATTCATGTACATCCAGAGATGTAAACCCTCTCGCAGGTTATTGTTGCATCAAGAGATGGAGGAAGCACACCAGGCTTGGTGGTTGACTGATGAGTTTCAAGACCCCCCACATCAGAAGAGGCCAATCTATTTATGCAGGGAAAGCCCTAAAAGTGTTAACTTCCTATCAAGCTGGAAGGGCAGATGATTTTAACCATGTTGCACTCAAGAATCCACAAGACATGCTGACCAGTCCGACCTGCTTCTAGCAGAAAACATAAATGCACACAGGTTGTACACAGCCCATTTGTCAATGGGGTATATCCAAAAGCCTGACTGCAATTCAGCGTGAAGTGGAAGACCTATGAAGCAAAGCTGGTTTTGCTCCCAGGTTTTGCAGAAGACTGGATGCTCAACTTGAGAACTCATAGGCTCGAAGTAAAGACTTGGTTGGTTGATAGATTCAGGTAGACACTGTGGATCATGAAACAGCCTCCTGATTTATTAGAAGGGGGATAAAACAAACTGGGTAGGAGAAAATGTGCCCCTCTATCCAGGTCTGATTAAAAATGTTTTAAAAAGCAGACAAAGAGAAGGGGTGGAGATATGGGACGAAGTCCCCAGTCTGACTCTAGAGACATCAAATGGTGTGACCACAATGGCTGGGTTCCCTTCTGAACTAGTGTGTGACCGGTCACCCCCACTTAGTCTGTGTCACTGGGCAAAGGACAGCCCCATGCTGCACCATGCATTCTTTAGCTGGGTGTCGTTAGTTAAACCCAAACCTTGCACACAGCAAGACCCTTCCCATAACTTAAAATAACAAAAGCAACCAGTCAACAAGACTCTGGACATTTGGGTATTTGTTCGGTAGTAAGTGATACTGTCCCTATAACAGACAGCCCTGGTCTCTGGCAAGCCTTAACAGTCTGGAATTTAGAAGGCCATGCACTTCCCATGCCCAAAACATAGTATTTTTACTTGTCCTAAAGTTGAGAGAAAGAAATGCACTGCCTGTTTTTCGCGAAATTGTAAGAGTAATAAAAGACTTGTAGCAAGGGAAAATGTACTTCAGCATGGAAAATAAACACCAGACTAGCACAATAGACACTCTTCTGCATCTTACGGCCCCTGCTCGGTAAGTACATTTAGGTATCCATGTCACTTTACATTTTCCTCTGGCACTCTTCGACATCAGAGACACTTTATATGTTTCCAGTCATGTGCCTGGCAGCCCTGCCCAGACATCAGAGACGCTTCCATTTTTTTCCACTGTGCCTGCCCTGCAAGACTGCACAGACATCCGAGGCACACCAGATTTTCTTGTGGCGCCTAACTATTGAGCCCACACAAACATCAGCGGCATACTGAGATTTCCGCCAACACAAACTTGTTTGTTTTTTCAGCATTGCCAGCCAAATCGGCACAAGCAGGGGCATCATGTCTGAAAGCAGAAGTTTGGAGGAGGTGCCAGAGAAAAGAAGACTTTTTGAGGAGTTGATGTAGGGTTTTAATTTAGAGATTACAATAGAAGAAACATTGGGGGGAATGCAGAGAGTATCAGTAGGAGGTGGGAGTAGTGGAACATCAGCTTGACAGGACAACCACATCAGGAGGCAGTTTGGGATGATGGCAAGGAGAAGGTGGGGCTGGAATATGTGTTTATTTTTTGCATTTGTAGCAGTGCACTGAACCCTCGGGTATCTAGGCGCTATTCACATTAGGGAAAGGGGAAGGGGTGTACAGGTAAAAGTACATAGGGAAAATAGGAGGCCTACATTAAAGACGTTCAGCAGTAATACAGTGTCTTGGCTCTGGGGAGTTTAGGCAAAAAGCCACGTTTTCAAGTTTCTCCTAAATGGCCAATAGGAGGGTTCCATTCTCAAGAACAAGAGGAGATTGTTCCACAACTTGGCGGCAACGACCGGGAAGCTTGAGCCTCCTGCAGATTGCTGATTGAAGCTAGGCACTTTGTGCAAGTGGTCGTGTGAGGATCTTAGTGGGCGAGGGGGGGTGTATTTTTCTATGCCATGAGAAAGGTAGCCAGGTGCATTTTTGGAGAGGCACTTGTGAACAATGGAGAGGATCTTAATGTCAATTTGCTCTTGAATCAGCAGCAAATGGTGTGATGGGGAAACAGTAGCAGCCACTACGGAACAAAACAGGAGGGAGGGGTATGAGTCTTATATCACACAGGCCCATATAATGACAAGTTTAAGAGACATGCGTGAACAATTAAAAACCCAGACTACATGTCCCAGAATGCCCCACCAATCAACTATCACACCGGACGAAACAAATCTAAGAGACACGAGGGAAAAAGAAAGGACACAAACTACATATCCCAGAATGCCCCAACGGATGCATAATCAAAACAAAAGCCAGAAAATGGGAATAGAAATCAGACAAGGAAGACGAAAAACCATGTTTACATATAATGGGGGTTCCGGCCAGTCGGGGGTTAAATACAAGGCTAACTCCGTGAAGTTGAAGCTGGGAGGAGGTGAATTAGCCTCAGGTTTAAGGAGCCCAGCGCTGGGAATGCCTGACGCTAATTGCTGGGGAGGAGGCACACCGGGGTTAAAAGCATCAGAAAACAGCTCAACTTGTGTCTCGTTTTGCAGGAATGGAAGGAGGCTGACAGAGTGGACTCGGAATGGTACGAGGCCAGTACCTCATATCGGTGGGCGTATTAGAGGGAAAAGGAAATCTCACCGGAGTGTCCCATACCGGTCCTGTAGTCAAATCGGACTGCACAGCAGATGAAGACGCCTGAGTCACAACAGCGTAAAAAGGAAAGTTTGTTTATTTACTGAATTCCAGCCTGAGGCCAGAGTGGAACGGCTGGCTCCGGGAACCTGCAGCAGAGCTTGGACAAGAAAGCTCTGAACCATTCAGGCGTGTGGAGTAAAAGCGCTAGAGTCCTGAATAAATGATGCTTTAAGAAGAGGATTTTACTCCAGGGGTTTTCAAGGTACAAACGGCTGTTTTCGGACAAAGAAAGGCTGCCAATCCTGTGTTTTCCACGTTATGAACTGCATTTAGTTGGAATAATACAAATTTGAGTTGAACTTTACGAACTTCATTTGTGGACAAGAAAGATTGCAATCCTTGAGTTTTTTTCGAGCAGCCTGGAAGGCCCTTTATTTGTTTTGCGCTATGAACTTTAACTGAAGTTAATGGGCTAAGGAGAAGACCGGTTGCACCCAACCATTTAACCATTGGTGTGCTGTAAGAATAAAATACTATTGGTAACCTTACCTTCTTGTCTCTGGCTCACTACTTTACAATGGGTGTATTTTCTAGCTTCTGGGATGTGGGCTTGTTTGGTAAGCTCGGAGGGTAATGTTTTGGATGATTTGTAACCTTTCAGGTAGCGTTCTCAAGTGTCAGCAAAGAGGGCGTTGAAGTAGTCCATCTTGGCCCCAGTGAGGGCTCTGGCAATTGGAAGGCGGTTGGATATGGAGAGGAAAAGCTTACTGGCGTTGATTAGTTTGGCAGCAACGGAGGAAATGGCGTTAACTTGACATGAGAGGTCAAGTGAAGCGTCCAGATAGACACACAGTTTTGGTAGCGGGTGAGATGGGGATTGGTTTGCCGTCGATGTTGGAGTTGTAGGCCGGATCCAAGTTGCAGCAACTGGTGGGGGAGCCAACAATGAGAATCTCAGTTTTATCCTTTAAGCATGGCATGTGTGTTGCCATACAGTTTTGGCCGATGTTGTAGACTGGTTGATGGTAGCGGTGTCTTGGTGGTAAGAGCCTGAGAAGGGGAGGAGAATTTGGGTGTCCTCTGCATAGTTTGTGTAGGAGATGCCGAGGACATCCAGGTGATCGAAAAAAGGGTTTTGTATAAATGTTATACAGAGTCAGGGGAAAGGCAAGGACTTTGGGGGATGCATCAGCGGACTGCCGTGGGTGAGACGGCATGATCGTCTATGAAAATCCGGGACGATCTGTCTGCTAGGAAGTATTTGATCCAGTCAGTGACTCCAGGAGAGAAGTTTGCTATGGTGGTGAGGTGATCGCAGAGAAACTGATGGTTGATGAGATAAAATGCAGCTGAGAGACCCAGCATGAGGAGCAAGGCAGGTTTATCTGTGTCTTTGATGCCATCTAGTTGATTTTTCAGGTGGAGCAGGGCAGTTTCCATGCCATGCCATACCTTCTGTGGAAGCCTGATTGACAGGTGCCTAAGATGTGGTTGGCTTCAAGGTATTGTTGTACCTGGATGTTGGCTGCACGGTCGAAGATCTTTAGAATGAAGGGCACTGTTGTGATGGGGCGGTAGTTGGTAAGGATGGAGGGGTCGAGGGAGTTTTATTTAGTAGCGGGAGGATCCATGCTTCTTTCAGGGATGCTTGAGCAGTTTTTGTGGAGGAGGAGGCATGGATTATGGCTGTGATGAATGGTGTGAGTGGCTTTGCACAGTCTTTGATGATGGGGGCCGGGCAAATGTTGCCTTTGCATCGGGCTGGCTTGAGGCTTTTGATTATGTTGGCTACTTCCAGTTCTGAGACAGGATGAAAGTCACATAACGTGGAGGATGGGAATTGTGGTGCTGCAGGGTGAGAGGAGGGTGGTGGTTTGGATGTCTTGCTGCTTGGAGCCGATTTTTTTTTTTTTTTTTTTTTTCTGGAGGGTGCAGATTTTTCCTGTAAGGGCTTCTTGCACCTTAGTGCACCAGTCGTTGTCTACTGTGTGAACCGTGGGAAGGGTGATTGGAGACTCGAGTTTGTACAAGTGAACAGTTTGTGAGAACTAGATTTGGCACTTTCTATTCTCTTGTTGTAGCTGTTGGCTTCGGCAGTGTGTATGTCCTTTTTGCATTCTTTTGCGAGAGAAGTGAATTGGACTTTGTTAGCTGATGAAAGGTTTTTTCCTCAAAGGTGATTCTGCAGCATGTTTCAGAGTGCACGAAACAAGGAGCCCAGGGGTGAACCATGAATTTTTCCTAAGCGCAGGGATGGCTTTACGCTGTTTGAGGGGGCGAGTATGTCAACTGTTTGAGCAATCGTGGCGTTGAAGAGATAGACTAGGGCCACATGGTCGGTTGTTCTGATGGTTGGGTTCTTGAGATCGGAGAGGAATATTAGGAGGTGATGCTTGGTTAGGTTCTTGGTGCACCAGACTAGGCCATTAGGTTTCATTGGGTGGCAGGAGGAGGGCCGTTTGCCAATCGGGATGTCAAAGGTGATGGTCTGGTGATTTTCCCATGGGCAGGTCGAGGTGGTCGGGCAGGAGATGTTGCATTTGAGATCAGCAAACCAATCAAGGGTGCGACCATGGATGTAGGCTGTGTCAGTGATTTGCTGAAGGAAGCCAGCATGATCGAGAGACATGGCTATGCTTTTAGCATGTGTGTCAGAGGGGTCGTTTGGAGGTTGCTTTTTATGAGGGATTGATGACATGTATGAGAACTTTGTCATAAGGAGTCAATGGGGTCAGTGAATCAGTAGCTGAGGTGTAGATTGATGGTGCATGTTGGTGAAATTAAGCACTTGGTGGCGAGGGATTCACAGTTTGGGATAGTGCTTGAGTTGATGGTTCTGATGGCAAGGTTTTTTTTGAAGATGAGTGTGACTCTGCCACCTCTGTTGCATTTTCTTTCGTTTCGTAGGGTGGCATAGCCAGGGGGGGGATATGAAAGGATAATGTAGGGCTAGCGACGGGATGGAGCCATGTTTTGGATATGGCAAGCAAGTCAAGGTTGTTAGTCAGGAGGTCATAGATATCAGGGACATGAGCTGGGACTGGCCTGCCGTTGGTTAAGGCACATTTGAGAGGAGTGATATCAGTAGGGGTGGTGGGGCGGCAAGGTTTTTTTTTTTTTTTGGTTGGACGATGTGGGTGAGGGGTTGGCCATATGTGCATACAGAGGAACTTGTTTCTGATATGGATGGGGGTGGCTCTGTGGATGGGGGAGTGCGTACGGCTGTGGAGGGTCTCCTAGTGCGGGTTTTGAGATGATAGTTTCTGGTGGTGAGTGATGGAGGAAGGCTGGTGAGTGAAAAGGTGGGTGTTCTAAGCAGGGTAGCGGGATTAGCGTATAATGTGAATTCCACCGGATGAGGGCTAATCCTGAGGCTCAGGTCCTCCGGGCTTTGTATTAGGTTCCCCCACTCTCCCGGGCCAATGAACTCACAGGGCGATACCCTGGCGCAGCGTTTTCCTTTGTGCTGAGGTTCAGCAATGAGCCCAATATTGTTCAGGCTCAGGGTTATAATTGCCAAGAGAAAGGAGAAAAAACTGGCTGGGCTAATGGAGAGCAAAGAGTGGGTATTGATGGGCAAATAGCTGTGGGCAAGAGTTGTGGAAACTAAGCAGGGGTAGACTTTTACGATTCCAGATATGGCAAGCATTCCAAGACAGTGAAGGGCTGCAATCCCAGCCCCACTATAGTTATTCCAGGTCCTACGTGTGGTTGCCAATCCGGGTCTTTCAAGGCAGTTAGATGTTAGGCAGAGGCTGGGGCAGAAAATGCTAGTAAACAGGAGTGAGGTTGGAACCTCAGTAGTCACTTGGGAGGAGAAAGCAGTGTCTCGAGTAACCAGGGCCACAAAAAGCAATTGCAGTTTACCACCTCCATCAGGCTGTAGTGTCAGTTATAGTCTCCGGATAAGAGCCGTGGCATCCCTTCTTCATTTACCAATCCACAGGCAGCAGGTGTAACCGCTGCCAAGGCGCAATGCGCACAATGAGCCCCACAGTGGGCTCCAATGACACTCCAAGCCCATATGATCTGTGTCAAACAACTTAATTGTTCCTGCCAAGGCAAAGCGTATCACACGAGGTCCCGTGTGGGCTCTGGAGACGCTTTAGACTGCAATGAGCTATTCAGCTCTCCACGGGTCTTATGCAGAGCTGCGTACACTGTGCTGGATGCCGCTGTCCTGTTATGTTCCTGATCCAAACACTTGGCTTTCCATCCACATCTCAGGTATTTCAGGCGCCACTGACCCCCCCCCCCCTCCACTTCAGCTAGCACAGCTTCCAGTCTGGTTCAGTAGCTTGCACTCGATGTTGCAGAATGGGTCAGCGCCTCACACACCAGACCTCAGGCGTGTATGGTCACTGCACTCTATAAGGCTGCTTACGTTTCGGTGCTAATACTTTTGCTCTTTCCCTAGTGAGCCGCCTTCTTCCGTCTGAGTGTGCCTGACCTCTTCCCTTAGCTAGCGACATTGCTAAAACCATATGGGGAGGTTGTCATAACTCTTGTGCCGCCATGAATAGCGCATTTTTATGGAGCTCTGCTTTTTCATACCTCTTTGTCATTCCGGCGAGAAACAGCACTGTGTGCCTTGTATATGTGGCCTAATACCCAGCAATAGGCTTGCGCAGGAAGCTTCCAGGTAAAAAAAACAGGTATACACGCATTTCGTTGAAGAATTTTTCATCGTGGGACTTTTCATCGCCGACCCTTTCATCGGCAACATTTTTTTTTTTTAGGGTCGGTGTTTGTGCGGGTTGGGGTATGATTATTTAAGTAAGGGGGAGGTTTGGAGGGCAAAGCCCCCCATAAATAAATAAATAAATGTTGGCGATGAAAGGGTCGGGGATGAAAAGTCCCACGATGAAATTTCGTTCGGCGAAATAACGTAGAACCAAAAAACAGTGGCTGTATAATTGACAGGCAGCCTAGAGAGTGACGTGGTTGCAGGGCACCACGCCCGGGGTCTGTTCTCGTAAAGCACCCTGCTGTTTTGAGAGATGCACAATGTTTTCCACCCTGCGAAGGGCCCCCTAACAGTCCGGGCCGCAGTGAGGCCGCTCGCGCACAGCAGCACTGTGCAAAGTGCAAGTCAACCTCGTGGTGGAGCTCCAATAGCTGGCAAAAGTGGTAGAAAAATATCAGGAGGAGAAGGGAGAAGGCCTAGCAAGGAAGGATAGTGACCAGAAGTTATGCCTGCCTCAAAGCAGGGGATAAGGATGAAATCTTAATCTGAGGGATTAAACCCATGGTGGGAAAATAAACAAGCTTGTGCATGGCTGTGAGGAGACTGAGCAATGCAGCAGTCAAGCCTTCTTGAAGCCCTTTGGAAACACAACAAAGGCAAGCCATATTGCAGAAGTAATAAAGCTTAAGAGGAAATGGGGAAGGTGCGGAAACTCTTTAAATCCAGGAGCCAAAGAGACAATGTCCAGAGAAAACCAAAAGAAGAAAAGTGTAAGAATTGTTTTAACCCGAGACTGAATTTCCCAGGAGGAGAAGATCCTTGGAGCACAAAGAGGGAGTGCAGGAAAACCTTAAACCCAACTTTCAGTCACAGGTTGTGACAAATTCAGGAAGTTCATCCCTTCTCCCCAAGGGGGAGTCACTCTCTTGGGACTAAGGAGGTAAACCTGATACGTAATACCCACCCTCAGGGACAGGGCAAGTGGGATCTCACTGGGGGCCACCCACACCCCGCTTTCGGAGACTAGGAATGCCCTAATGACAAAAACACCCATCCTCCCCTTTCCTCCCACTGCATCATGTTTATGCGATATTTGGAAACTGATCAGGACCATCGGGCACAGGGTCCGTTTAAGGTGAGAGGCTTGGTTTCAGACCTGTATATGGTGCTTCGTTGTGGTGAACGACAGGACCAACCAGATTGTTCCTTCCATCATAGAGGGGAACTTAAAACCAGCCAGATACCCAAAGGAAAAAATAAACCGCAGAGGAGCGGGAAGCCGTGGCCTGCGGAACCCCGCAAGAGAGGAGTTCTGTTCACGATGGGCGACCCGAGAAACCATAAGGGCTGAAGAAACCTACAGATGACAAGGGACCAAAAGAGAAACTTCAGAGGAGAAAAACCACCATAGCCCGTTTGGAGAAGCATGTAGTACACCAGTGGGGAACAAAGAAATCACAAGATCTAGAGAAGCTCGTACCCCGCAAGTGACAAGTGGAGACACTGTCTGGGCTAAAGAAGCTCATAGTCTGAGAAGAGCCAACCGAGAAGCCTACCACCCAGAATGGTCTAAAATGAGAGGAAGAGTAAACCGGGCTGAAAGAGCCTCAGGCTGAAGAACAAAAGGGCCTGGAATGCTCAGAGACCAATATTTTTGGACGTGGACTTGGGGAGCAACCCCAGTCAAGTTGCACTATCCCCGTAGACAGTATAAGTCATTTTAATATTTTGGAGGAATGGGTCTCAACTAATGATATTCTTGCTCTGATGCAACTGGGTTTCGTCCTTCATTAGGAACAGTAGAACAGGGACTACATTTGGATATGGTGATTGCGTAAGCACCGCCTTCGACTAGATAGAGAAGTTATGGCAGGTGCTCGAGTCCTATGGATGCCCATATAACATCTTACACATCCTTAGAGAACTAAATCATACAAAATGAGCCCTGTGTACAATCTGGCAGGGATGGTCACTGCACACCCTGGTGTTCCTTATTGGTACAGGGGGTGTAACAAGGGAGTGTGTTAGCTCTGCTTCTGTTTTGATTCTATTTTAATAACCTGCTGAATGATCTACTGGACTGTGGTGCCGATATCCCACAGATAGGTGAGATGTAGCTCTCGGCTCTAGTTTGCGCAGATGATGCAGTATTGATTCCACACACTCCCAGGTCTTCGCAGGTTTTGGTCAGCAAGTATGCGTCATTTATGAAAGAACTAGGTCTATAGGTTAACTCAAAACAGCTGTTATATGTCACCATGTAAATAAGAAGTTGTATGTTCCCCCCGATGTGCTGTAATGCGAATTTAATCCCTAGAGTACAACACTTTGATTATTTGGGGATTCGATTTTCAGAAACTTATCACACCGAAACCCCACTCTATAAAACAAGAGGTTTTGGATGAATCAGTCTATTGGGTGCATCTTCCGTTTTGATCAAACAACAACCGCTCAAGATGATTGTCTATTTATACTGCTCTAACTTTTGGGTCAGTTAAATATGGGGCAGCAGTTTTGGGATTCTGTACTGCACTTTCCCCTCTCCCTTTCCCCCTTGCACTTTTCCCTTTCCCTCTACCCTTTGCCCTTGCGCGATCTGAATGACACCTGGCCTAGTAGGATCGTTGTCTGTCTCCCCTTGTTCCCCCCTGCCTCGTCGCGCCTTGAAACACTTGTGTATAGGCGCGTTACAAATGCCATAACATATATCATATCATATCATTCTCAGATGATGTGCAAGTACAGACAATCGAAAATCTTTTTTTGAAGAATTTGTTGGCACGTCCTAGTTTTGCCCCAAACGATGCAAGACACAATGAGGGTTGGCCTTAGTTTTATTCAGTATGAGTTAGTTCTGGAACCTCTCCTACTATGATATATTTTATTTATAGCGTGCCCCTACACAAGTGTTTCAAAGCGCGACGAGGCAGGGAGGGGAACATGGGTGGGATAAGACATTGATCTTATTAAGCCCGGTGATATTGAGATTGTGCAAGTGCAGGGGAGAGGAAAGGGGGAAAAGTGCTGAGGGAGGGGAGGGGGAGCAAAGTGCAGGACATAGGATCTGAACATCAAGAAACAGGAAGCACCGCCAACAGGTGCCAGTGCAAGGTTAAGTGCATAACAGCAAGTGATAGTGCAGGTAGGGAGACTGTAGGGTAACAGATACAGCCCCAAGTGCAGGGTTGCCAGAAGGCAGTGCAGCTGGAAGGGCAGGGCCCTGGGCCCGTGGTTCAGAGGGTAGCCAGGTAACCTCTGCAGTATCAGGCAGGAGATCAGCAGGGAAGAGAGAAGGCAGAAGCAAAGAGGAACGTCTTCAGCTGCTTCCGGAACTGGATATGGTTCTGATCAAGCTTCAGAAAGGCATGGAGGCTGTTCCAGAGGGAGGCGCCTGCAGGAGAGATAGATCTGCCCCCAGCTCGTTGCTTGGAAAAGTACCTGACCCTCAAGCAGTTGGAGGTGTAGGATCAAAGGTCTTGAGTAGGAAGATACTTCAGAAGAGAAAGCTGGAGATATTTTGCCCCAGGCCCCAGAAGCCCTTGTGAACAATGCAAAGGGTCTTGCATTTGATCCCTGCGGCCACTGGGAGCCAATGGAGGGATTTCAGTGCTGGAGAGATACAATCCCTGGGCTTGAGGCCAAGGACAAGTCTTGCAGTCCTGTTCTGGGTGAGTTTCAGAGGGCAGTAGAGGCAGGCAGATTTAAAAAGAGGTTGTTAAATTAATCAACCCTAGAGAGAGCGCTAGAAACCGTGAGCTTCTGGGGGAAGGAGAGGAGAGGGAGAATACCTCTGAGGAGATGCAGTTGGTAGTTTGACTTCTTAGAGACGTCAGTGATGTGAGGAAAGAGGGAGTGTGTAGTCGAAGATAACACTGAGGTTCTTAGCCTCGCAGGTGGAAGCAGGAGGAGGGCCAAGGGAGGCCAGTCAGAGAGTGAGGGGAAAGCAGGGTGCTGGTGTGCCAATGAGGAGGATCTCAGTCTTGCTTGCATTCAGGCAGAGATCATTGGCGGTACACCACTCTTGGATTGCAGAGAGACAATCCGGGATGAGAGAAGAGGCAAGAGTAGGGAGCCTGAAGGCATGTGCATAGCATTGGAAGTTGGCGCAGAAAGCAGCAATGCAGTGGGTGAGAGGTGCCAGGTATTGGTTGAACAACCAGGGTTAGACCCCTGGGGAACACAGCAGGTGGAGAGAGAGATAGAGGAGAGGAAGGATCCAAGTTGAACCTGGGAGGGTCGGTCAGAGAGGAAAGAAGTTAACCAGGCCAGAGCCTAATCAGTGCTACCCAGATTATCACGGAGCCGGTTGAGCAGGATGGCATGGTTAACCATGTCAAAGGCAGAGGAGAGATCAAGTAGGATGAGGACAGAGGGGGGATTAGAATCAAGCTTAGAGAGCAGGTCTTCACGGATGTTCAGGAGAGCAGTTTCCATGCTTCTGGCTGCTCTGAAACGAGACTGATGGTAATGGAGACAGCCAACAGATTCAGTGTGAAGATTAAGCTGGGAGATTGCCAGCTTTTCCATGAGGTTGCGCAGGAAAGGAGTGATGGAGATCGGGCGATAATTAGCCAGAAGGGAGTGGTCAGCTGAGGGCTTTTTGAGAAGAGGGTGCACAAGAGAGTGCTTCAGGGGGAATGGGAAGGTACCAGAGTCGAAAGAGTGGTTGCAGAAGTCAGCCAAGGCTGGGGCAATGGTTTCAATTTGGTCATTGATGGCTTTGGAAGAACAGGGAAGAATCTGCTTAGATGAGGTTTTCATAAATTGGACGTGTCTAGAAAATGCATCAGGGGAGAAGAGAGGAAAGGCAGCAAAGGTAGGGGGTGGCTGCAGGGGGGCCGGAGGGAAATGAGAGCGTGGGGAGAGATGCAGGAGAAGCTGAGGGTTAATAGGATGTCCTGAGTTTTAGAGATGAAGTGAGAAGCCGGGGCCGTACAGAGTGCCTGGGAAGGGACATGAGAGTTGGAGACTGCAGCAGGATTGGCCAGCTCCTTGCAGATTTTAGAGTTCGTCAGAGTTTTTAGATGTCGCAGAAATGCGGGCTTGGATGTGAGCTCTCTTCTTAGTGAGGACAGAGAGTCGGTATTGCCTTTGGAGCAGGCGACAGGCAAGTTAGTCAGAAGGTGTAAAAGAAGCCAACCATTTCCTCTGAGCCACCCTACAATTGCATTTAAGGGTGACGAGGTCTGAGTCGTACCAGGAGTTGGACTTGATTTTAGGCTTCATGCGGATCCTCATAACAGGGGCAAGTACATCGATAGTATCAGAGATAGTAGAGTGGAGTATGGAAAGGGCTGTTCTAGACAGAGGTGCAGGAGTGGGAGAGAATGATGCAGTGAAAGCCTCGGCTGACACACGCTTCATGGGTGGAATGACTGAGAAGGTGGGTGGCAGTGTGGGGGATAGGCTTGGCCTGAGGGGTAGAGGGGTAGAGAGATAAATGAGAGAACCTGATCACTCCAGGAGAGAGGAGTGGTGAGAGAGTTAGAGAGCGGGGGGTCTGAGGATATAAATACATCAAGAGTGTGCCCTGCAGTGAGTCGGGCGAGCGGGAAGAATAGAGAGAGAGGGAGTCGCAAAGGTCGCAGTAAAGTCCTGTGGGGGGACATGAAGCATCCAGGTGGATGTTGAAGTCTCTAAAAAGGAGGAGTTGAGTTGTTGAGGCCAGGAGGGAGGAAGAGAGGTCTGCACACTCGGAGAGGAAGGAGTTAACCGGACCAGGTGGCCGGTAGATAGTAGCCACTGTGAGAGAGTGGCCAGGAGAGAGAGCAAGCCTACATAGCAGACATTCAAAGGAGGAGTAGACCTGCATAGGAATGATAGAGGCAGGAATCCACTCAGGGAGATCAAGGTTACAGCTCCACCAGAACACTTGGATCTGGGCGAGGTGAGGATCTTGTAGCCATCAGGAAGGAGAGTGTCCACGCTTGTGACAGAGCTGGCTGTGAACCATGTCTCTGTGAGACCAAGGAAATCACGATCGAGTTCTTCCAGGAGACCGCAGATGTCAGAGCAGTGTTTGACAGTTAAGCAAGAATTAAGAGTGGCGAGGTGGAGAAGGTTGCTGTGCTTCAAAGACTTCCGGGGAGGGGTACAAATCAAAGGTACTCCCCGCAGAGGTGTAGAAGGATCCCGAGGGAGGGCAGAGGAGGTAAGAGGAGAGGGCAAGGTAGCTGAGAAGGAGGAAGAGAGCACCAAACAATGGATTATGATCTGGTCTAATCCGGAAGCATCTATGATTTGCTATATTCTAAGGAATGTCCTTTAAAAGGAAAGGTGCAGAGAATATTAAATGGCTCAATCACATCAAAAAAATGCCAGTGTGCATTAACGCAATTTTGCATTTTGATGCCCCAACTATTGTTTTTGCTTCCAAGAGTCGTGCTTATAAATAAAGTTTGAAATTGATGAGGGGGTAATCAAAGGGGAAGTTTCATGCATCTAGCACCTGACACCATTAAGGATTACCTTGTTTGATGCCACTCGAAAGCCCAAAGGTACCCAATAACTAGAGGGCATTTTAATGGGTTATTTTAAATTATATTCTTGCAAAAGAGCATAGCAGGATGCTGTGAGACTATGCCCAATGTGTCACGTGGAGGTAGAGGATTTGTCCCATTTTATGTTGTTCTGCCCTGCGTATTCATCCCAGAGAAGTAGCTTACTGGTCCCCTCCTTTAAAGGAAATCGTTTCAGCCAACACTGCCCGACACTTTATTTTATAATTGAATGTGGAGGCTCCTCGAACAGCATGGGCGTTGTCCCTTTTATATACATAAAGCTTGGCCAATAAATGAAAAGATGATTAAATGTGACACATAAGCGAACACAAGAGCTCCCAACTGAGTTTTGAGCCTTTTTTTTTAAATATGATGAGGATATTTTTGATACACTGTTGTTTTTATGGAGGTTTTCTTATGTCTCAATTTCAACCGCAAAGTGTGACTTGATTTTTACGTGTATTTGGAATTAATTCACGCTAGTCACTTTAAACGTCTGTCTCCAGATTTTTATCTGAAGCTTATATTTATTTATGTTTACTTATTCTATTCTTATACGTATACTGCTATTCAAACATTGGACTTTTCTTTTAGAATTTTTGATAATACTGTGGCATTTTACATTTGATAATGTAATGATTTAAAGTGATTTACTTCAACCCTAATGACTAGATGGAATCAAATAAAATGAGTCCATATGGAGGGGATAGTATTGTAGCTATTTTGTTATGTTGATCACTTAAATGTTTATGGTTTGTGATTGCCATGGCTTTTATGGATATATTGTTTATCTGAATAAAGCAGATTTGATTGACAGGATAAGACTCTGGTACTGATCAGGGATCTTATTGAGAGAACTTTTTTATGACATTTTGATTTGAAAAACGGTTTCCTTTCACTTTATGTGCCTCTGAATTGGGGGTAAAAATCTGCTTTCACGAAGTTCCCTTGGTGGAGTAACCCTAAACGAAGCACAAGCTTAGCATTATTTTCTATCGTCTCTTTCTACTAGAATACGCTAGTGATATGTCGGCTTAGGTTTTGAACTAAATTTGTTTTGGGACATTCGGACGATCACCGGTTTGTTTTGTAGCAAAGAGAATCCACTGTAGAAGTAGAGAAGGCTTTTTCTTTACATTAACCAATAACGTCTTTGTTGATTCATGTCTTCGTGTCAGTCTCGAATTTCTGCCTTACCTCAAGGGATAACATGAATGATTCTCTCTGAGAAGAAGGGAACCCAAGGGTGCAGGTACCCCTTTAAACTCGATCTGTGGTGTTCTACGCTGTGAGAACACTCATTTAGTTACTGAGTAATAGTTATAGTGCTCTGTTTGTAGTTTTGCCTAACCTGTGTTATCTTTCCAAAATAAAGAAACTTGGTTTAATTTGCTTTTTCTTTCTTGGTCTGGTTATTGATCCTGGTCACCCTTGTGACAGACTCCTCTGTGCTTCCACAGTGGCACATTTCCTGACACATGATGGCTTTGTGTTGCTTAGGTAAAGATTCACAAAAGTGCAATTGTGTGACTTGCTTCTCTTTAGTCACTTTCTCCATTACATATATTCCATATCTCTGATGAACACTGGAATGACCATACTAAATAATTTACTGAATACTAGATGCTGGCAAAATCAAGTTGTTTTAATTGTAAAATGCACTGATGTAAATTTTTGTCTATTTTTAGTAACTCTTCAGGTACTATACAAGCTAAAAACAGCGAAAGTATTTGAGAAGTCCAGAAATAAAGAGGACAAAGCCAACACAGACATTGTAGATGAAGATCCATATGCTATTCAGATGATATCGTGGTGTCCAGAAAGTCGAATGCTGTGTATCGCAGGAGTTTCCGCTCACGTAATCATTTACAGGTTCAGCAAGCAGGAAGTTACCACGGAACTTATATCGGTAATACTTCTTTCCTCAATTTCTGCACTTTGCTTAACATATGTCTCTCATGTTTCAAAATATGTACTCTTAGTTTGTTTTATAGCATAATTGGTGGTTTCTCAATGCCCTCCAGAATATTACGATGTTGACTGCTCTGTTCCGCTTGAAACAGTTTCCAGTAGTCACATTTCTTATTTTTTGTGATTTAAGATCGACTGTGTTAAACATTGATTATGATGTACTTGTTTTCCAACTTATTATTCTATTTGCAATGAAGCATGAGCCATAGCAGTACTCGTAATAAGCAAAAAAAATGATCAATTAGCACATGAGTACCACAACTTCTTGCAGGGTGAAGGGTTTATAAAATAATAGCGAGATCAGTCAAGTCATAGCAACGAGTCACACAAATGAATGGTACCAACAGTTTAACCTGTGGAGGGAAACATTTAGACCATTCCAATCTATTAAAATTAGATTAGATTTATTTACAACATACATCAATCTATGCAATATTTAAATGTAATGTATTTGACTCCATTCAAGTAAAACAAGTGGCAGACTGAAATCGGTCATTGTTTCTCTTGGGCGATTTGGGTGTGTATGCTTGCTAAATATGTCAAGGTCTACTTATGTAATGATACAGAGGTTGTTAGTCCTGCATCATGGCAAAAGAAAAATATTGATCACAAATTAGTATAAAATCAGATGTCTTATCATATAAATTATAAATAAGACGAGTTCTTATCTAAGCTAACATTAACCGATGGTGGCACGTGCTATGTTTCACCCTGTTCGGGCATTTTCAAAGCCTATAAATCTCAATAATTAGCATTTAGAAACCATGAGTAATGCTTTTCAGAAACCCCTGTTCAAAGTCACAGGTGGTCGTGGGTTAGTAGCATTGAGTGCGTTATTGAGTCAGAATTTCACATGCATTAATTAGCCAGTATTCCTAGGCTTTTGTATAAATACAGTTGGTATTGTTTCACCTATACATTGTTACAGATACAAGGGCTGTTGCCCTTTCAAGCATTTCCTGTTGAGCATAGATGGGGGTAGGAAAGGAATGAAGAGGAGAGTTTGTCATTTGTAAAGAATTTTCTTTTGATGCCAGTGTGATCTTAGGTCGCCCAGGCATTCAGTGCTTAATTAAGTCACCTGGTGGGGGTGTCCTTAATGATTGAATCCATATTGCCTTGGTAATTGTTATTTTGGTGCATGCTTGTAGTGTAAATATAGTTGCATTGGTGCGCCCCTGTGCACATCTCTAAAAGTTCTTTTAGTGAAAATGCAGAGTGGTCTAAAGTACGGTTGCCCTGTTAATTTTTGGAAGGTGACTGATTGACATTGCAGCAAAGAAAAGGCCTTGGGAACTATTCCCCAGCAGCACTTGTGATATTGTGTAGTTCATCTCGTTCGCGCCTTTGGCAGCTGACTATAATTACAGCCTGTTGATCAGACGCCGGGCGGTCACGGAGGATAAGGAGAGATTTCCAGGGAGTTTCCAAGGCACGCCGAAGGACTGGTCATGAAGAACTGAAGTCCAGGCCAATGCTGCGGTGATTGTCAGGGGTGCCGGCCTCCAACGTTCAACATCTTCGCGTCCGGGTAGGCCCGTGGGGCACCCGGACAACAAAGCTAAGTGCACAGTGTTCGTTTGTCTAAATGATATGCGTGTTTCTGGTCGGTGTTCCAACTGCATTGAGCAGTCTTCATGCCTCGAATGAGGGATAAGCTTTATGTTTACAGTGCAAATGTGTTATGCTGGGGAAATTGTGACACAGTGATGAAAACCATTACGTTCCGAGGTGGAGCGTGCCATTTTTTGTGTGTTTGCAAATGGGTGTGTGAAAACTAGTACACTTGAAGCAGGCAAGACGTACAAACTCGTAACTGGTTTTTTGGTTGTAAAGAGCAAGTGTTTAAGGTTCAGTCCCGGACGCGGGTGCTCTGCTAACTCATGTAAGATTTACACTAACTAATCCAGAATTATTATGTCAAGGCGCAGAAGCTGAATTCAGTCTGTCATGTTTGCTATTGTCTGCATCTGGGGCCATGTGTTTGTATACTCATTTGGGATAATTCCACAGTTTGTTTCATTTTGGTTGCTAAACGTTGTCATGTTTCCATGCTCATTCTGTTTTTGTTATGTTTAACCTTCCTAAATACATGCATTTGACAGGAAAGAAGATATATGTTATAGAAGGAGGTCCAGCACAGGAGGTGAAGTGTTGATAGGGGTCAGACTGAAGTAGGGTTGCCAGAGCGTGCCAGGTTATTAGCATGTGTATGTATTTTATCCCTGTGCTTCCCCTTACCTATCACAACAAGTTTTCCCTACACCTCTTTCCGGTTTCCCTAAACTCCTCCTCCCTATCCACAACCTCTCCCTAATGCATATACAGATTATGCCGACTATACGCAGGTACTCGTACCACTCTCGGGCGCCTATGACGTAGACGCTGCAGTCCTCCATTTAATAAACGCCACCATCCAAGCTTGGATGGCGGCTAATGGGTTATGTCTAAATGGAGATAAGTATTACCAAAAACAGGTAAAGCTCCCAACTTTTGTATCGGGGGACCAAGACTCAAAGGGAACTAGCTCTAGGGCGAGCACACTATGAAACATGAAAGTGAGTCCGATACCCCTCTTTCCATTCCCCAGTGTTCTAAAATGAAGCCACAATTATACCATACACAGATGCCTCTATTTACAAAAATATTTTGAAATTTATTGTTTTCACATGTTGTATAACATTAAAAAGGCACAAAGTAGTGCCAAATACATGGTATTACACATTTTAAGCTCTTTGCCAATGGATTAAAAAACTGTAAATCTCAAACAAAAATGCGTTGCGCAACAATCGAACGTTAATGAAATTATATAACAAGGTTTCATATTATTCTGACCACTTTGTTCATATAAAACACAATCCCACAGTTAATTAACATGGGTATTCTAGATCGCTGTCGACATGTTTCAGCCTTTAATTTATTCCAGACACTATCCCTAGTGTCTTTAAACTTTCTTTTTTTATAGCCATCTTTAGGACAGAATTTCTTCAAAGTAAGTCAAGGTAGCCTTTATACCCCAATAGTAGATTTGGACAACTGAATTGTTGTCATCTGAAAATACTATTTTTCTTTTTCCACAAATATGGCCCGAAGTTTTATATATACAGGACTCTCAGAAAAAATACACGCGGCACTGCTGCACAGCTTCTTTTGCTGCCAATGTCCTCCGGGCGAACAAATACCAATTCAAAAAATCATTTACAATGCCCCTATTGCAGCGAAGACCACGTGTTTTCAAACGCATATACGGGTTGCTTTTATTTCGGATCTAACGGCATTGACCGCAGCACAGTAATTCGTTCGTTACGATGTTCGTAAACACCTCGCATCGTATCTTGATTTAAACCATCTTCCGTCGGTGTCCACGTTCACGCCGTGAACGCATTTTTGTTTGAGATTTACAGTTTTTTAGTCCATTGGCAAAGTGCTTAAAATGTGTAATACCATGTATTTGGCACTTTGTGCCTTTTTAATGTTATACAACATGTGAAAACAATACATTTCAAAATATTTTTGTAAATACTGTATATGTATTGGGTTCATGACTTTAGACAGTAGCTTATGCGAGAGGCATCTGTGTATGGTATAATTGTGGCTTCATTTTAGAACACTGGGGAATGGAAAGAGGGGTATCAGACTCACTTTCATGTTTCAATGGAGATAAGACGGAGATTATTACTCTTGGTCCTAAAGAAACGTTATCCAAACTTAGTAATAAATACTGTAACTTTACCATCGATAACTCCATCATCCCTGTCTCCTCCTCAGTAAACATACAAGGGGTCTACCTAGACTCCACCCTATCTATGACGCGGCAGGTCAGTGCCATTGCCTCTGCTCACACCACCAAACTAATAAATGCAGTAAAACCCTTCCTATCCAAACAGAACTCCTTTCAATAGCTAGAGCTACCATTGAGGCCAAACTTGATTATTGCAATGGCCTTTTAGCTGGCAACTTGGCTAAAAACATAAATAGTCTCCAAGTCATACAAAACAATGCTCTTAGCGCAACATTACACATCCCCAAAAGAGACCACATCACGCAGGCCAGGCGAGCAGCTCAGTGGCTTCCCGTGAAGGAACAAATAACTTTGGAAACCTTCACTCTTACGCACAAGTGCTTAACATTCACAGCCTCTCCCTACCTATCAGAGACTATCATCAGAGCTACTTCCACACACCCAAAAGACCTGGCCACGCCAACCAACTGCGCATCCCCCCTATCAAAAGGGCCAAAGGGGAGCAGAGAGGTTGGCTTCCCACATATAGTACCAACGCTATGGAACGCCCTACCCAACACACTCGAATCTCAGACCTCCCTCCCAGCTTTCCGAAAAAAGCTAAAATACACTCTATTTAACTAACACTCCTTACTCCCCTCCCTCTTGTACTCTATTTGTAATTAACATTGTATTTTGCAACTAAGCCTCTTACTCTGTATGTTTTTTAAGAATGTACTATGTAACTAAGCATGCTCTCTTGTAACAGTGCCACGATACCTCCGGGCTGTTACGCTCTCTATAAATGTTAATAAATAAATGCCTTTTCCCCCCATTGGCTGCCACGTGGCTACCTGTGTTCTTGATAATCAGGCGCCCATGCCAACCACAGTGGGAGGGTCATATCTAATCGGCTTCCATGGGTCGGGGGAGAGTATCGATACTCTTCCCTTGTGTTATTGTGATAGGCAGAGCATACAATGAGTTTGTACGTGGGCAAACATGGGTTGCAGTGAGTGATGGCGATAGGTGGATGTGTGGTTGCTTTGTTAGGCCTTAGCAGAAATTCCTGGTTAGCTTGGGTGCTTTAAGTCAGTTACTTGCTCGTTGGAGGCTTTAATTCTATCTTCTTCTGTGGGGAGAATTAATTGGGTAGGTAGCTGAAAGGTTGTTACCTGAGGCAATACCTAAAAGGGAGGCTGGGACAGTGCCTATCGTTTTCTTACCTGTTTAGGAATGTTACAGCTCCTTAGGTCTGGATTCTATATGGCGATGCTCGGTTGAATATGATGGGCACCACCGTCTTGGGATCGGCTTAATAAAGTCATCCCATGATAACGTCATGCGTCATTTATTTATTTATTGTTTGCTTGTTAGGCGCTTAAACAATAAGAATATACTGTTTCAAAGCGCCCACAGGGAGGGATTGAGAGAACTACATTACAACACAATATTTAAGAGCAGAGGGGGAAGTGGGAGGGGAACAAACCTACTATGCCTTGTGAGTATTCAGAACATGCAAGTGCAGGAAGGGAGAGGGAAGAGGGGGTAAGTGTTGGGGAGTCTGAGCCCGTGGGTGAGCCATGGACGAAGTGTTAGAATGTTGAGTGCTAAACGGCCTGGGCTGTGGGAGGTGTTAGTGTAAGTCTCCAGTGCGTAGGGTGTGCAAATGCAAAGGGTCTGTGGAAAGACAGGAACTGGGAAGTTTTGGTGTGGGAGGTCAAGGCCCCGAAGATGCATAAGGGCCAAGGACATTGATTCAGCAGCTGTTAGATTAGCAGAGAAGGGAAGGAGGAGGAGGAAAAGTGGAAAGTCTTAAGGAGCTTCCAGAATTTGAGAAGATCCTGCTCAAGGTGCAGGGGGAGGGGCAGTCTATTCCAAAGGAGGGTGCCTGCAGAGGAAAGAGAGCAACCCCCCCTGCCCTCTGCTTAGCAAAACGCTTTACACACAAATAGTTGATGCCAGAGGAGTGAAGTGGTCTAGAGGGAGAGTATTTAGTGAGATAAAGTTGAAGATAGTGTAGTCCTCGGGCCCAGACAGCCTTGCAGATGATGCAGAGGGATTTGAATTTAATCCGTTCAGCACACAGGAGCCAGTGAATACTTTTTAGTGCAGGAGAGATGTGGTCCCTGGCCTTAAGGCCAAGGATAAGTCTTGCTGTCCTATTCTGGGTAAGCTGGTAGCGGTCGCAGACTGGGCGAAGGAAGGTTCAGGAGGAGGCTGTAACAATAGTCAAGTCTAGAGGACAAGGGCTTGAGTCACAATGAGCCTCTGAGGGAAAGTGAGAAAAGGTAGAATTCCTTTGAGAAGGAAGAGCTGATAGTTGGACTTCTTGGCAATGTCCTGAGTGTGAGGGAGGAGTCGAAGATGACTTCAACGTTTCTGGCTTCAGTTGAAGGCACAGGGGGAGAGCCCAAGGTGGAAGGCCAGAGTGAAGGGAAGAAGGAAGGAGCAGGGGTCCCAATGGGAAGGATCTCAATATTACAGGCATTGAGGCAGAGATCGTTGTAGGCGCACCAGGACTGAATGGCAGATATGCAGTCAGGGATGATGGAGGGTGCAAGAGGGTCAGCAGGGAGTCTGAAGAAGAGCTGTGTGTCGTCTGCGAGAAAGGGAAGATGAGGCGGGCAAGGAGAGCAAGGTAGATTTTTAAAGAGGCACAGGAGAGTATAGAGCCCTGAGGGACACCACAGGTGGAAATGGAAGTAGGAGAGGAGAAGGGGCCCATGATGACTTGGGAAGAGCGGTTAGTGAGGAAAGAGGACAGCCAATCCAGTGCCCGTTCCGAGATACCAAGTGTATCGTGGAGCCTTTGTAGGAGGATGGAATAGTTAACTGTGTCTAATGTAGTGGAGAGATCGAGAAGGATAAGGACAGCTGGGGAGTTGGAGTGCAGAGATGCGAGTAGTTCTTCACAGGTGTTCAGAAGAGCAGTTTCCATGCCTCTGGAAGCTCGGAATCCAGATTTATGGTCGTGGAGGCCTCCAACAAATTCAGTGTGAGAGTTAACTTGGGGCAAAGCCAGCTTCTCGAATAGCTTCACCAGGAAGGGGTTGATCGAGTTAGGGTCAGAGGATGGTTTTACCGAAGTGGGTGCACAAGGGAGTGAGTGCTTAAGGGAGGAGGGGAAGATCCAGTGATAAAGGAGTGATTGCAGAAATCAGCGAGAGCAGGGGCAAGAGAGCCGGGGCAAGAGAGCCAATGGGAGACCTATTTAGAAGAGACCTTCATGGGGCTGACAACTCTGGTAATTTCTTCAGGTGTGGGGAGGGGGGAGGTGAGAGGGGAGTGTGATGGGGAGTGGGAAGGGTTGTGAGGGAGTGCAGAAAAGGTGGTCAGAATGTCCTGGTTTTAGTGGCAAAGTGTGAGGCCAGTGCATTGCAGAGGGTCTGGGAAGGGAAGGAGGAGACTGTGAAGGGGTTGGCTAGTTCCCTGCGGATTTTGAAAAGTGCAGCTGTGTTATTGGATGACCTGGAGACCCGTGCCTAAATGTGGGCTCTTTTCTTTGCATTGATGGCGAGTCTGTATTGCCGTTGGAGCAGGCGGCAGGCCAGTTTGTCAGAGGATAAGCCTGTGGTTTGCCACTTCCCTTCTTCTGCGCTGGACTTTCATTTCAAGGCTGCAAGTTCGGTGTCGTACCAAGTGTGAAGCTTTGAAGCAGGTTTCAGATGGATCCTCATGACTGGGGCAAGAATGTCAAGAGTGTTTGTGATGGAAAGATGGAGGTTGCTGAGGGCAGAGTCAGAAGTGAGGGGGTGAAGGTGGAGTCAAACGCAGCCACAGTCACTCGTTTCATGGGGCAGGTGTTAGTAAACGAGGTTGGTGCGACTTTTGGGAGGGCGCCAGTGGGGCCCAGATGGGAGGAGAGAGTGGTCTGACCAGAAGAAGAGGGGTGACTAGTGGGGGGTAGGGGCGAGAGGTTAGAGTGTATGCGGGCATCCAGTGTCCAGCTGTGTGGGTTGGCCCCGAAGGGAGAATGGAGAGGGAAAGCGAAGAGCAGAGGTCAGTGAATAGAGTGGATGCAGAGCCAGGGGAGTCCAGTCGAATGTTGAAATCACCCAGGAGGAGAAGGTTAAAGGTGGAAGAAAGTAAAGGAGAGCAGAGGTCAGCCCATTCAGAGAGGAAAAGGGAGGTGACGCCTGGAGGCCGGAAGATAGTAGCAATAGTCATGGTGGAGGTTGGAGAGGTAACCAACTTGCAAACCAGGCTTTCAAAAGAGGAATAGGTCTGGTTGGTAAGATTGAAGCAGCAACCCACTCAGGGAAGATTAAGACACCCCCCCCCCCGCCAGTGTGGTGAGGTTGAGGCTTGGAGATGATCTTGAAGCCGTCAGGGAAGAGGGAGTCAAAGGCAGTGACTGAGCTGGCATTGAGCCAAGTCTCAGTAAGAGCGAGAATGCTGATGTCAATGTCTTGGAGGAGACAGATGTCAAAGGAGTGTGTGTTGGCTGAGCGGGTGTTCAGAGTCGCCAGGTAGAGGTGGTCAGCGCTTTTGTAGGTTTTCTGAGGTGGGATACAGGGGCGTGGTACACCATTCAGATGATAGAGAGAGGCAGAAGGGAGGGATGGGAGCGAAGGATGGAAGTTAATGAGAGAAGGCAAGATTCGTCAAAACGAAGGAGGTTGGGTTGTGGAACCTGAACCAGAATGGTGCCAGTGCGATAGACATTAACGAAGCAACGATGGATGCAAAGCCAGCCAAGAGGACTTCGCACTTGGTTCCACCGTTAATAGAGGAGTGTGAGGAGGTGGGGGGAGAGTGGAGATGGGGAGTCCAGAGATCAGGAGAGGGGACATAGAAAAGAATATCAGTGAAAACATCTCTAGAGGAAGCACTGACGTAGCTGTCTGCAATGGGAAGTCCAGGTTTTGCACTCAGGATATCTTTTTTGTGCTTTTTCCTGCCAGACTTTGAGAGAGATGGGCGATAGGTGATAGTCTAGCAGTTGGAGAATATGGGAGCGATGGAGAGAGCCATGGGGAGCAGAGGATTTAGCCAAAGAATGAGGGAGGAGTGGCAGCCCTGTATAGTTCTGGCTGAACTCACTAGGGGGGCTAGTAGGTTGAGTCCGAGAGAATAACACACGCAGCAAAGGCAGCAAACAAGGCAGCTGGAGCACAGGTGATGCAAAACACCCAAATTCGACTTTAAAAGCACGCCCCAAATTCAGCTTTAAATGAAGGCAGCAACAATGCAGATGGAGCTAAGGTAATGCAAAACACAAGTGAGAGTAATGCATGCAGTCAAAGGAATGAAGTAAGTTAGGTGAGGTTGTGAGGTGAAAAAGCACTGACGATGCCTCCGGAGAGTTAGTTCTGGAGGTCAGCCAAACTCACTTTCATGACAGGAGGGATCATGGGGTAACCCTTTGACTCCGTAGCATTGAAGCAGTTAATGAATTTGTCCGGTAGACGGCTCATAGTTGGTGGTGTAAGGCCCTTCTCCGCCTGGACATGCACATAAAGGAGCCTAAGGAGTGGGCCTTAAGAGGCGGGCCGGGATTCGCCTGCCGGCTTTGCTGATTGTACCTTTCAAGGAAGAGAGGCCCAATCAAATAGAATCGACACAAGGAGGTCAGGCACTCCACTTCCAAAAGAACAGGGTGGCCATGATGAAAAGTAGGCCAACTGTAGCGTTCCAATGGATGCCAAGGCACACGGCACGAAAGAGAAAGTGATTCATGCATTTTAAAAATAGTATTTTCCTTTTTTCTTTTCTTTTTAAAATTCTACTGGAAACGTGATTCAAAAAATGTCTTTGTGTGCCGCTTGCACAGGGTGTGGGGGTACTTATGGCCCCATAAGGCCCCAACTGGCTTATCTTCAATGTAGGAGTGGGGGCAGCCTTTAATTATAGGCGTGATGTCATCAGCGGGAGTGCAGGGCCGCGATCGAGGTAAATTTTGTATATATATAGTTTGATTACTGTTCATTAGATGAACATTAAATAGTAAGGAGTGATAAGGAACCATACCCTAAGTTCCATGTACAATGATCATAGATACAAGGGAGATTCCCTGACGTACGTCCGGAGGCAATGTCGAAGGCTCATGACAGGGTGTAGAAAAATGAAAATTGTAAAAACTGGAGGAATAAGTGAGTAAATGGGATGTTTCCCTTGTTAAACTAAATGAGGAACAGAGTCACTAAATTAGTGGTTGTTACGTCTACCGCAGCCGACCATGACTCCTGGGTGTTGGCATGAGTGAGAAGTTTTAGGAGGTAGCTCATGTTTCATTAAAAGTTCCTGTGATAGGAGAGTGATCCGGTCGGAGTCAGGGGGTGAGAAATGTGGTAGTGGTGGGCATGCATGCCATAATTGAGTCTGAGTCCCTGTTTCATACGGTCGTTGCATGCCAGTATGACCGAGGGTGAGTGGCTATGTTGTCTAATCACAATATCTCTTGTAGGCATGTCCCATACATCTTTCTTTTCTTTTCTGTTATACATACATCCATATATTATTACTGTTCATTTATAAAAATTCATGTAATGCGTATGGAATGATCTGATGGGTTTGTTCATAGGAAGTAGTGCATCCAGCTGTCTGCGTTGAGCTCTTCCTTGATAGTTCTTAAGTTGCAGATGATCTTGGCGGAGAGTTTTCTCTCGGTGTCCCAGTCTTGGTGGTCCAGTTTGATACATCGTATACCGAAGAATTTTATTTTGTCTTTTTTCTCCGACTAGTGTTCCATGAACCAGTGTTCAGCCAGTAGTGTGTTCCGCTCGGTTGCTGTTAGACTGTGAAGATGTTCCCTTATTCTGAGTTCACATATGGTGCTCCTTACATAGTTTGTTGCAGATACATACAGTGATACAAATAACATGTGTTGTCCTGCAGTTGCTGAATTCATTTATTTTGATTATTTTGCCATACTTAGTTGTATGCAAGTGCATATTGTTCAAAGCATAGCAAACCTATTACAAATGGAACACTTACAGAAGCCTGTTATTGGTTTGCCGGTTATTAAGCTAGTCTGCCCCACCAGTTTCTTATTTGACATGAAGCTTGGGCTTAGTTTCATTGCTAGGGTGGGTGCCTTGGTATAGACTTTGCTTGGTCTGTCAGTGATGTGGTTATTTTAGGTCAGGATCCAGCATCAATAAGTGCCAGTTTTTCTGGAAAATCTTCCTAATGACATGGTTGTCGTTGGAGTACTGGGTAATCAATCTGACTGTTTGTTTTGGGTGCATTGGTCCTGTTTTGGGTGCATTGGTCCTGTCTCTCGGTTTCAGCAATTCTGTTCTGTTTCTAGCTGTGACCTTTACTCTTGCTTTATTTATATTTATGGCGAGGTATCCTCTTTCTATGAACCTGTTCTGTATAGTGTTGCATTCTTCATGGTAGGTTCTTTCTGTACTGCAGTTTCTCCTTGCTCTTGTGAGTTCAGCAAGTGGTATGTTGTCAGTGGTGCTTCAAAGGTGTGAGCTGATGGCATGTAAAGTTGCATTAGCCTCCTCTTTTTTTTTTTACTGTAAATTCTGGTTTGTATTTTTCCATCCTCAATGTAAATACAAAGGTCTAAATAATTGATCCTATCTTTCCTTCTGTCCAATGTCATTCCGGTCTTTGCTGTATTAGTCAAATTGCTCATCATCCCCATCCCATATAATCAGTACATTATCTATGTATCTAAGCCATTTGATCACATTCTTAGATAGGTTTGAGTGAATTGTGACAACTTTGTGTTCAAATTCCACGACAAAAAGGTTGGCCATAGAAGGTGCAAAACATGTGCCCATTGCAATCCCCTTTGTTTGTTAGTATAGCGTTTCGTTAAATAAAAAGACATTGCTTTCTTGTTCAAAGTAGAGGAATTTTTTAAGCATTCCAACATAAGTTTGAAGGTGTAGTCAATGTTCTTCAGTGCCAGAGTATAGTCAATGGATGGTTCCTAGCATATAGCTGTCCTTCCTTTCGTTCTATTGTACTCAAATATTTCAGTACATGCATGGTGTTTCATGTGTGCGAGTCACGTTTATATACTTTGGGTCTGAGAACAGTGTCTATGAATTTGGACATGTTTTCTGAGATGCATCCATTCCCACTCAATATTGATCACATTTCCGGTAGGTATGTATATTCCTTGTGGATTTTGGGAAGGAAGTATATTGTGGAGATCTTGTGTTTGTGCATAAGAAATATCTTTTTTCATCATCTATTTGTGATGCCATTTGATTATCAGCTCGTTCAGTTCTTTGGTTACGTGTGGAATATACTCTCTATTGATCACTTTGTGACATCCCGGGGTACTCTTATGTTAATCACCCATCTTGAAGTAGTCATCTTTAAGTATGACGATGTTGCCCCCCTGATCTGCTTCTTTACCTATAATGTCTTGGTATGAGGCTATATTCTTTAATGCTAGCTGTTCCTTGATGCTTAGTTTCTTTGAACTTTGGAATCTGCTCTGTTATGCCATATTCAACTTATTTTCTGCGTCCTTGATTACTGCTTTATGGAAAGCATTGATGCAGTTATCCTGTGGAATCATAGGGATGAATTTTGGTTTAGGTTTCAGATTACTCTTGACCAAAGTACTGGTGTGAATGCCTAAGTGGTTGATAAGATCTCCAATTGGGAGTTCGATTTAATCCTCAATTGAGAGCAGTGACTGGGTGTTCGCTATATATCTTTTTTTATTTATTTTTTCATTAGTGTTTTAACACTGGACCTTTTCATATCCATTTATATTGAACTATGTTTTATAAAAATAAAAAAGGAGAGTATCTAAAGAATTAAAATTTAATTGAGTCAATATATATTTCTAAGAATATCAATAGTCTATACTGTCTCCATTTCTTGGTCTTTCCATTTTTCCATGATTTTGTCCCAGTATTTCATAATTCTAAAAGTCAATCGAAAGCAATTTCCACTCAACAGGATCTGTTCCCATTTCTCTTAGGGTTCGTAACAGACCAATTCATCTGGAAGCATCTGTTTGAAAATGTTCCTTGTTTCAGCGAGCTTAGGACAGTCGATGAATATATGTTGGAGTGATTCCGCTGATGTGGCTTCATCACAGAAGCTGCAGATTTGTTCTTCAGGAGGAATTTGTCGTGTGTGGGCTAAATATTCTCTAGGTGGTAGGATATTTCCTCAAAATCTGAGAAAAGTGTCTCTTATGCGAGTACAAGGGAACCTTTGCATGTATTTTGGTGGTTCATTGATTGCTGTATTTTCATATCGTGAGTATAAGGCAAGTTTATAGTTTTTTTGGGCTTCTCTTGTTTGAATCCAATCACTTTCTCGTAGCTGTCTTAGCTTTCATTGGTCTGTTGATTAGCATCTCTGCACTTTTTTCGTAGTTTTTCATGATTGCCATACAGAGCGAAGGCCAGGAGCAAAGGCCTAGCTCGCTCTCAGCAGCTCCGCTGCGAGGGGACTTGCACCAGCTGACACGCCATGCATCCCCTGCCCTGCACCTCGTAGCGCTGGAGCGTGCAAGAACAGCCACCGACAGAGCCACCCACCGCTCTTATCCCACCCACGCCTCACTGAAGCCATCTGGATCTCCAGGACTCCCAAAGCTGCCTTTGGCCCCCACTGCCCCCACCGCCAACCACGAGGAGCCGAGACTCCAGAAATCGAAAATGGCCGCCAAGGCCGTTCCCTTGACGACCATCCTTCAACATGAGACAGCCAATGGCCATCGGTCCACCCACCAGGCCCGCCCCTCCACCCCTGCGTTATATGGGCTGGAGGGACACTGACAGGCGAAGCGCAGCAGAGCGAAGGCCAGGAGCAAAGGCCTAGCTCGCTCTCAGCGGCTCCGCTGCGAGGGGACTTGCACCAGCTGACACGCCGTGCATCCCCTGCCCTGCACCTCGTAGCGCTCGAGCGTGTGAGAACAGCCGCCGACAGAGCCACCCACCGCTCTTATCCCACCCACGCCTCATTGAAGCCATCCAGATCTCCAGGACTCCCGAAGCTGCCTTTGGCCCCCACCGCCAACCACGAGGAGCCGAGACTCCAGAAATCGAAAATGGCCGCCAAGGCCGTTCCCTTGACGACCATCCTTCAACATGAGACAGCCAATGGCCATCGGTCCACCCACCAGGCCCGCCCCTCCACCCCTGCGTTATATGGGCTGGAGGGACACTGACAGGCGAAGCCGCAGCAAAGCGAAGGCCAGGAGCAAAGGCCTAGCTCGCTCTCAGCTGCTCGACCGCGCAGACCGCAGCCTCCAAATCTTCTCCTCAAGGTAAGAGTCATGACCCTGCTCAATACCCGCATGCCATGCTACCCTGCAGACTCGCAACCAGGAACCTGCGGCTCGGGTTACGCATATCTGCCTACCCCCCGCCTACTTCCTCCCCTGGGGCTGCCTCGAGATTAGCCCGCCTTGGAGTCAGGATCTCCCGCTCCCTCTGCCGCTGCAGTAGCGTCACCCCCCACTGCCATGCTCCTGCACCTTGCACGGCCCCTCCCTCCTTTCCAGCCACTGATGTAGGGGCTTGCTCCCGCACTACCACTCCATGGAAGGCCAACCACGCTACTCGCCTGCCTCCATCCATCCAGCAGCAGAACCTGCGTCCACGCTCCCAACGGCACTGGTGTGGTGCCTCTTGCCCATCGGCTCACACCAAGATACGTGCCGACTCACCTCTTCACCTGGGACCACCCATCCTTGTCAGTCAAGCGGACCCTATTGGACCCTTCACGTCTCACATACAACCTTGGTATCACTCCTGACCACGTCCAGCAATTCCTTGACCCTGCTACTGATAAAGTGTCTTGCAATATTCTGCCAGTATTGAGGCCTGTTGCCCCTGCTAATACTGATGCGCCTTGTACTCTGTTGCCTGTTTCTATGACTGCTGCCCCAGGTAAAAGTGTTGCGCCCTGTACCTTGGTGCCTGCTTATATGACTGTTGCCCCTGCTAATACTGATGCGCCTTGTACTTTGTTGCCCGTTTCCATGACTGCTACCCCAGGTAAAAGTGTTGCGCCCTGTACCTTGGTGCCTGCTTATGACTGCTGCCCCTGCTAATACTGATGCGCCTTGTACTTTGTTACCTGTTTCTATGACTGCTACCCCAGGTAAAAGTGTCGCGCCCTCTACCTTGGTGCCTGCTTATATGACTGCTGCCCCTGCTAATACTGATGCGCCCTGTACTCTGCTGCCTGTTTCTATGATTGCTGCCCCTGGTAATAGTGCTGCGCCTTGCCCTGTACTGCTAAATCGCACTGTAGCAACTCCTGCCAACACCAACCACACCCTGCAACCTAAGGACACCACATTAAAGTGTGCCTTAGTTAACGGCCGGTCCCTGCCGGCACACCCTCTCGATATTCATGACCTTTTCACCTCTAATAAACTTGACCTACTCTTCATTAGTGAAACCTGGCTAAACGATACATCTGGCCCTGCCCTCTCACTTGCCATCCCGGAAGGGTATTCCATCCATAGACAAGATCGCTCCACTCATAGAGGTGGGAGGGTGGCTGTCATTGCCAAGGAGAACCTACAATTCAGAAGGATTCAAGCAGACTTGGGTCAGAGCTCTGACTACCTCCTGCTCAAATTCCAGCTCTCAGCCACCTGTACCATTGCTTTCCATGCTGTCTACCGCCCGTCTGGGCCAAGCACTGACTTCCAGGAAGCCCTAATTCACTCGCTCTCAGACAATCTAAAAAGCTCATCTAAAGTTATCCTCCTAGGTGACTTTAACCTCGGTCTCAATGACTCTAAGGACTCCCACACCACTGCCCTCAATAAAGCTCTCTCCAACCTTGGGTTCTCCCAATCTATCTCCAGGCCCACCCACTCTAAAGGGCGGACGCTAGACTGGGTTGCCCACCACAACTGCACCCTTGAGGTCAAAGATATCTCCCCTATCCCTTGGTCTGACCACCATTGCATTAAATTTGACATCACCACATCAAAAGGGCCGCATAGGCCAGCGATTTCGCTCCCTGCCGCACTCACCAGAAGCTCTCGGCAGCTCTCAAAGGAGAACCTTACTAAACATCTCCTCGTATCTGCACTATCTCCGCCCTTCTCTAATGATCCATCAGTACTTGCTAAAGACTTCAAAAGGATCATCACCAAGGCCGTGGACACTGTAGCCCCTCTTACCCTCAAAAAAGCAAAAAAGGTCAAACATACCAATGCCTGGTTCACCCAGGATCTCTCACAGCTACGTCACAAAAAAAGAGCTGCACTCTCTGCCTGGAAGAATAACCCCAAAGACACCACTAAAGCAGCTTTTAAGGCCCTATCTACTGAATACAAAAACGCCATAATTAAGGCTAAGGCGTCCTCCTTCAACGCTAGGATTTCAGAAGCCAAATCAGGGACCAAATAAATCTTCTCCATCTTTAGAGAGCTTGAGACCCCTGCCTCCCCCCCTCCTACTCTCCTAAAAGATGAAGCCTGGTGCAACAAAATTCAATACACCATGCTGGATAAATTGGACACTCTTCACGCCAAGATCCTTGCACACCAAAAAGCACTCAACAACCTTCTAGCCAAACACATTGGCTCCCCTGCTCCACTAGCTGACACCAGCCAAGCCCCTCTGTTTGAGTTTAAGGACATGGCTGAACCCGAAGTTGCTGCCCTCCTTAGATCCATCAAGCCCTCCAATTGTAAAGGGGATGTCTGCCCAGCCCAGGTGATCAAGGACTGTGCCCCCGCCCTTGTCCCCCTCATTACTGCCTTCATTAATGCCTCATTCAAGTCTGGCCATGCTCCAGCTGAGCTCAAGGAAGCATGGGTTTGTCCGCTCATCAAAAAACCCTCCCTAGACCCCTCGGTCCCAGTGAATTATAGACCCATTACCACTGTCCCATTTTTACTAAAAATCTTGGACAAAGCAGCATACCTGCAAGTTCAAAAATTCCTCGAAGATAACCATCTTCTTGGTCTTCGGCAGTCAGGCTTCAGGCCAAGACATGGCACCGAAACGGCACTTAACCTCAAAAACCAGATGGACGACCTCAGAGATGCAGGCAAACCTGCTCTACTCCTCCTTTTGGACCTATTAGCTGCATTCGCTCTGGTGGATCACAAGACCCTCTGCCACCATCTTGCCACCGCAGCCAACTTCTCCCCGACTGCCTGCAACTGGATAACATCCTTCCTGCAGGACAGAGCAATGAAGGTCTTCTCCGACCCTTCCTGCGCTGACCCGAGCATCATCCAATGTGGCGTCCCACAGGGATCATGCATCGCCCCAACCCTCTACAACCTCTTCACGAGGCCGCTGTTCAAGATCCTTGACGCCCTGGGCATCTCATACACGAACTATGCTGATGACACTCAGGTGCTTATCCCCCTCTCCGGGGACTACCTGTCTGACCTGAACATGCTCAACTCCATTTACACCACGATCCAATCCTGGATAGCAGAAAACTGGTTATGCCTCAACAGCGAGAAAACTGAGCTTCTGCTGATTGGCTCGCCGTCCACCCTGGGCAAGCTGGACAAGCAATACAACTCCTTCACCATAGATAACATTCCTATCCCTGTCTCCCAAACAGTCAAGACCTTGGGTGTCTACCTGGACCCGAACTTGAACATGAACAGGCAGGTCAATGCCATTGCATCCTCCTCAGCCTACTACTCCAAACTGCTCAACGCAATCAGACCGTACCTCTCCCAACAGAATTGCCTAACTATCGCCAGGGCAATCATTGGCTCAAGAGTGGACTATTGCAACACCCTTCTAATAGGGACGTCAGGAAAAAACCTAGCTAAACTCCAACTGGTCGAAAACAATGCCGTAAGGGCCGCCACTGGACTATCACGCAGGGACCACATCTCTGACCTCAGGCGTCAGGTCCACTGGCTACCAGTCAAGGAAAGAATCTTGTTCAAAACCCTTGCCCTCACGCACAAATCTCTTCACGATCAGGCCCCTATATATCTCGTCCAGAGATTTTCTAAACCCTGTGCTTCCAGGCCCTCCAGAGTGGCCTACTCCAATTTACTAACTGTGCCAAAAACCCGCAGAGTGCGTGCTGGTGGCACGAGCTTTCCCACCATGGCATCCACCCTCTGGAACTCCCTTCCACCGCACATCAGACGACTCGACTCTCACATTGCCTTTCGCAAGGCCATCAAGACTAGTCTCTTCAAATAATGTGCCTGTTTTTTGTTTCGCTACCCTGGACCTATGTATCTGTAACACTGTATGTATATTCTAAGAACTCATCTGGGGCGGCTTTTTTGTAACCCTTAATCAAGCCTTCTTACGCACCACTTATCAGCGCCTCTATGCCTTAGGCCTGCAGTGCGCTTTACAAATGTAAAAAATAAAAATAAAAAATAAAAAAATAGTGTTCCTTCCATTTCAATTCCGTTGGAGTTGTTAATTCTTCTTGTGTGTTTTTCAGAATTCTGATTGCAGGAATGTCCACCGTTGTTATGGTCTTTTTGTAAAGTGCGATATGCTTCCATTCAGTTAATGATTTTAATGACTGAGTGCCTAATTCATAGCCAATTCGGGAGGCTGGATATCTTGGCGGTAACGATAGTACTTTCCTCCAGAATATCCCTTCAAGGATTGTCCATATTGGCCTGTGGATGTTCAATTAGCTCTCACTTCCATAAGTCAAGATTGGCATGACTTTTTGTTTGTAGAACATGAGAATTGGATTGAATGAAAACTGATCATATTTTTTGTGGATGATAAGGCCCTGACGTGCTAATGAAAATATTGGTTTTCAAGTGCTCAGCCCATTGTGTTTCAATTTGTGACTGGTTTATGTGTATTCCAAGGTATTTGATTGTTTGCACTTTTTTAAATTTTTTTTGGTTTATCATTGTATAGTATCTTTTGTTTGTGTTTTCCATGGTTAGTGGCATTATTTGTGTTTTGTTTATATTAATTGCCAGTTCATTTGCGTGGACATATACTTCAAAAGACTTCAATCTTTTTTGTAGACTGGTTAAGTTTTTATCAAGTATGACCAGGTTGTCTGCATATAATATGTAAGGTATGGGCTTTCCATTGATCTTAGAGGATTTGCACGATGTTTGCTTGGTTTTCTTCGATGTCATATATGTAGAAGTTAAATAGTGTAGCTGCTAGGGGAAAGCCTTGCTTGAGGCCTCTAGCTGTAGGGATGGAGAATGAGACTATGCCATTCGATGTTAAGCATACTTTCACTGAGGTGTTACTGTACAAGGCAATGATAGGGTCTAGTATTTCAGAAGGACACCCCCAACTGTGTAGTTTATTCCACAGTTTATTACGGTCCACACTATCAAAAATCGTTTGTAGATCAATGAATGCTGCATTGATGTGGCTTCCAGTTTTGAAGGCTTCCTGTTCTATGATATTAAGAATTGTCAGGTTTACGACTGTTAGCAAACTAATAGTGGGAGCAATTCTATCCTCTTCTTTGATGGGATCCATGTTCTCAAATAATGTTGTCAGTTTGAATTTCCGTACAAACTTGAAGCTGTCCATCTGTAGGTTGGTATAGCACACCTAACGAACCACGGAAAATGCTACTGGTTGCCCCTACAGCAACCAGGTTCCCATTAAATAACAGGTAACAGACACAGCCTCTAAACATAGGCCCCCACACCACCATGTGCACCACCATGTAGTTAGCCAACAGTGAAAATGTGCTGAATTAAGCAGTACTGGTCACTTTTCAACCACAGGCCCATCGGAGCAACAAGAGTAGAAGATACAGAAACCTGTCAAAACCAAAAGGGGACCCCAACCAGGGCCAACACACTACTTTGTAACGTAGGTAAAACAAAACACATACATACCAGATAACTTCTGTTCAACCAAAATATTATATTATTCTAATCTGGCGCGGGTCTCCTTCATCCCCCTCTTTTTTTCTCTCCAATTTACACTGTCCTATGTTAATGTAACATCAACCATTGAATTTAACATGTACTATGAAAATGAATGCCTAAATATCGAAAATGGAAACAATGTATGCATAATGGATGTATACATTTGCACAATTATTCACTGACTCACGCACTTGCACACACTTGACACTTGCCTTCAACATGTCACTTACCTCACAAATGTCACCCTTATCGATAAACTGCTGGATGTGTGTAATTTCAAAATCAGCCTTGATAAATGCCCCACGAGGTCGAAGCACATGTCGGCTGACCACCACTAGGACCATGAGTCCACACTGAAATAAAGCCTATGCTGTACCAACCGCAATTAGCGTGGAAGTCACTTTTTCCAAAACACACAGTTGATAGGTAGCCAGAACTTCCTATTTTGTCATACCAAGAGGTGTGGGCTTCACCTCAACCACCTGTGACCTCGCAGCAAGAATAACAGCAATACAGATTAACTAGGGTTTAGCGCAGGAGTGTTCATCAACTAGGGTCCACTAACACTTTCTGAAACAAATATAAGCACATAGATATTATCATTGTGATGTTGACTGCATGACCCGCCAATGTTAATGGTAAGGTATTCCACCCATGCAACTACTTAGTGTAATATCTGTTGCAAACTGACTCAATTCAACTCATCTAAGTCCCTGTAGTGTGACAATCCTACAGATGGGGGTCACTTCTCCCCAGCAGAGAATCCCTTCCCATGAGGCTATGGAGGTGAGGCCGCTAAACAATAATCCTCCTAGGGGTGGTAATATGTTGGACGATCTCATGGGGAGGGACTCCTCTCCCGGTGATAAGGACACAATTGGGAGGCACAACCCCTGTGAAATCCCATCACCTAGGCTGACAATAATGCCTAATATTATCAACATAAAATCATCTCCGAAACTGTGTTATTGTGAAAATTCAAACCCATCTGATGACAAAAGTACTAAGTGAAAAAGTGCTCAAAAACATTACATTTGACCGGGACAAACACTAGAATAGCTGTTGTCAATTAAAAGGATGTTGCGGTGGTGCTGTGCCCACTATTTAAAGACTTTTTGCTTTGTCATTCGATGACACAATGGCTCATGGATTTCTGGCAAGCTGGAAGCTGTGATACGACCAGAGGGAGAACCAGGTGACCAAGGAGGCCACACTGAAGCTGGGAGAGCTGACGCAAGGCTTCGGGAGACTGCAGCAAGGCTTGTCTCCAAGGCTGAGAAGAGGAATAGGAGGACGCCTGAGAAGTGGCTTGCGAGTCAGTTGGGAACCAGCGTGTTAAACTTGCAAAAACTGAGAGGTGGTAGCATAACCTGTAGTGGGTGGACCATTCGGTCCGACAATGGTGTCAAGACCGCCTACCGTAGCGTACCGTAGGTGACTATCTGGCTAGAGACTGTGGAGAAGATGTAACCTGTCACAACATGATCGATGGTTCCAACAGCTACGCTCAGGTGGTCCACAATAGCTCAAGGTGGAGAGAAGAAGTTGAACTAAGAAGTGTGAACCTCTGGCCCCTGGCAAAACCGGGGAAGAGTTCCACAGGAGAAGGTAACGGGAACACGTACAATTCCGGGGTGGGCTGGGAGGCTAGAAGACTGTAAGCCTTAGAGAAATAGAGAAAATCTTAGAGAAAAACATTAACAGTTTTGTGATAGTTCCCATGCCTGTTCCAAAGAAGTGTGGTGCTGAAGAGTCGAGAGGCACTCCTACAATAGCTTCATTGTCCCAGTGGGGACGGATCCAGAATTGTACAAAACTTGGAGGTTGTGAAAACCTCTGTAAGGGAACTACAAACCTTATTAAGAACTGTGAAAGACATTAGAGAACGAGCTAGGAGACAGAAAGCTTTCTCCTAGCCCCCACAAGAACGTCATGTGACTGTTTATTTTCTGTTGGGTTACGGAGAACCCGGAACTTATGTGGAACCTTTGCTTTGAACAACCTGAGAGTAGTTTGGATGCTTTACATCCAGGAGAAGGGAGTCGTTCTCCTGGATTACGAACAGTATCCGGACATTATGGTGTTTTGTTGTAGTGACCGGGATAGCGTAAGAACCTTTGTGACCAGGACAGTGCCTTTTTGTTTTGACTCACACGGATTTCCTGACCAGCACAAGAGTTTCTTTAGTTTAGGTCAGGTAATCCCCTTAGAGTTAGGGATAGGTTTGGTTTATCATTTTAATAAATGTCTATAGCAACCACTATGGCACCACATGGTCAGTCTCTTCATTCCTGGTAGCCACAGCAACTTTAACCCCCAATTACTTAACCAATCTGGAACACCCCTGGAATCGCACATCAATCAGTGAGCTTAGCAGCTAATGCAGTCAGAGAAAAAAATCTCAGATTCACCTCACTTAATAGACAGGGTAGAGTAGGGCTGAACAGCTATTATTTCATTGATCACTGGTTTCAGATTGTCAGTAGGGTTGGTGATTTAAACCATATAATCTGCATAGGAAGCTATAAGGCTGCTGTCCTAGAAAGACATGTGTACATCTAGGCAATTAACATTGCCAGAGTGCTATAGGCACTGATTCAATGGGCTTGACTGGTGCCCCTCACAGGTTTTAAAACCTCTAACTGGACAAAAATGGTTTGCAAGGAGATTTACAAAGGAGGCATTTCCATGTAATTATGCCATTGCCAGACCCACATTTCTTATTTACACCAAATGTACCCTATTGCACAGAATTGAGTGCCTTCTTGGCTTTGAGGAAGCCAGCGACTACTCTAAAGGATGGAAGAAGTAAAGCTATTGTGGCCAAACGCCTCCGGAAATGTAGTTAAGTCAACCTACCTAACATAAATTCAGATTGGTTTGGGCTGTTTAAGATGTTGCTAGAAATATGTATCCTGTTGGCTGCAAGGATCTTATCAAAATGAACACAGATAGTCTGAATGAACCACAAACATTTCTGGGCTTTCCTGGCTTGGGGAGCAAAACAATTATAGCCTCATTAAGCGTGTTTGGTAGAACACCCGTAATAAAAGCCTCACTATAGAACATAAGTAGAGAAGGTAAATGTTTATCTTCACAGGCTTTACAAAAATCTAAAGAAATCCCTTTGGGCTCAAGTGCCTTCCCAGCACGCATGTCCCAATGGCTCTTGACATTTCTGATGATTCTATTGTTGCCTTAAGGATGTCTTTAATCTCAGGTGTAAATGAGGGGGGAAAATAAGTGGATTTATGAAGGCCTCAATCGCATCAACTATATTCGACGTTTTTTGTAGTACAGTGTGTTGCACTCCTTAATGGCTTTGCTGCCTTTAGTTTAAGAATGCTATCGCCATTAATGTCAAGGATTTTTGCAATGCTCTATTCTCTGCATTCACAATTTAATAAACATGCCTGAGAGCAGCCTGGCCTCTCAGCTTCAACATGTGTATGTTAAGCAACAGTCGTGTGCAGATAACTGATTTGCAAATCGACTGTATCATTGAATACCCTAAGAGTATTAATCATGAGTATGCATATGCCTGCTTGTTCCGTTTTGTCATACTGTGTCAGATCTACTTAATTTACCCCAGCGTTCATCTGTATTTTTGATGATACAAATACCCCAGACAAGCTTTAAAAGTTTCTCTTTGTGTGTGTATACTAGATACTTACTCAACATTGGTCACAAAACACTCTTGAATCGCTGTGGTATCCTCTTCGAATAAAAAGGGTCTTAAAAGCGTCTGTTTCTTAAAGTGCCACCCGCTCAAACATGGCCCATTTGGAGGAAATCTCAGTATACTTTTTTCGGCTGTGGTTGATAATGTGCAGGCCATCATTTTGCATTCCTAAACCGGTGATACTGCAGCCTTTGATATAGTAAGCTAATCTGCTGAAGTAGCTGAATCAAGCATGTTGAAATGAGTAGTAGTAACCAGACTTTATTCAAATAAAATTAAAATGTTTCAACTGAGGCACAATGCATTATTTCCTTGATTTCCCACACAAGGAACCAAAAACAGAATATGCAAGCTAGTTTTAATGTTTCTCAATCAAAATCACATTTTGGAAACTGACACGACCCAAAGGTTGAAGACACAGAATGCAATGGCAATTAGTTAAAACAAAAGCATTGAATACATTTCCTAGCCTTCGGATTTACTATACAGTTAAATTAAGTACTAATAGAGCTTATATACATACTCGTTACAGTATCAGTCACTTTTGAGGGAATTTTATTTTTGTATGAACGCATTTCTCGTTTCAATTTTCAGCAAATGCTAAACTTGTTTTGCCATTTCTGGTAGCATATAGGTACAATAAGTTTAATAAGTAGTGTTTGAAAAATATTAACCATTTTAAAGTTTTAACACCAGTCATATTCATAATATTGTTAATAATTGGAAGAGTCAGCTTGACTTTGCATTAGATCATACCTCAAGTGGTAGTGTTGCAGGAGCAGCAGTTAATGACACCTCTATGGGAACAAGTAGAGTTTTCAGATGCAGTAATTCTGTAGCCGTGAATTTACTAACACTGAAGAATATTTTTTAAAATTCCCTCTCAACTTTCTATTAACAGTCAATACAGTAGCACAGGCTCCTGCTGCATAATGTGCTGATCTACAGGATTTGGCTTTATACATATTTAGAGCAGCGATATCCACATTACCGCTATAATTCACCGAAAACGCAGCAGACTTTATTTGAGACATAAGACTTGCCACACTTTGGATATGCTTCAGCCATGGGCCATTACTATTAAAAGAAATCCTGAGATAATTACCCCTTTCTACTATTTGCAGCTTCGTTGAATTTATAAAGGAGCTACGCACCACTGCAATCGGTGTCCAGTCAATTATAGCTTCATTGGCTCAGGTCTGTGTATAGTCTTTGGCCTATTTGGGGGACATCAGTAGTGAACAGTACTAAGGCCTTTCTAAGTCCATTAGGCTAAAGCTTAAGCATAACCCTAGTTACAACCCTGTTACAAGTTAGAAGTGTACAACCCTTGCGAACGTCCCAATATATTGGATGTGTCAGTACTGTGACTAGCCATGATACACAAAACAAAAGCGGAAATATTTATATGGACTTGCTTAATTCTACTTAGCAGATCTACATTATAATTAAATTTGCATCAAAATGTCCCATCATTTAGACCTGTCTACTTTGTCAAATACAGTGTACAGGTCCCTCAGTGTGTAGTACACATCACCCACTTTAGCTTGAACATATTTCCCCATTATCAGTGAGAGGTTATGCATTGCTATGTTGTCCAACTGCAGGATTAAAACCTAGTTTGGTGTCAGATATTTACTGCAAAGTGCTACTTTTTAGAAAAACCAGGCCTGTCTAAAGGTGTTGGTTTCCTCTATCCAAGTTTATTTTACTAGTGCAAAATCCCCGCGTAGTTTGAGCAACACATTACTAATCCATATTGGCCTGTAGCATACACACTTCAATCGATCACACTTTTGAAAGATGGGAACTATAGCACTTGCTAGCCAGGTATATGGTAGCACTTTTTTATGTAATATGAAATGGAATACAGAATGTGTGCCCATATACCTGTGTTCATTTTATACACAACTCCTGGGACACTTTCTGGTCCAGGGGCTTTATCCCATGTAAATTTACATATAAGATCTTCAATTACAAAAGGAGTAATTTTGTCGGTTAGGGACTGGGAACAAGGTACAAAAACATAATCAGTTGAAAAATTAGAAACCACATAAACAATTACTATACTAGTTAAACCATTCTTCGGCTTGAACATGGTGTCTGTTCTTTCAGGTCTTGTACTGAAGCCATTTGATACAATCTTCCAAAAAGAACAGGCATCATGGTTATCACATGTTTGCATTAATCTGTTCCAAGCATTCTGTTCCCAACATTGCTTTGCTCTAGCAACATTGTCTTTATAAGATGTGTTATTTTTTTGCAACTGAGTTTCAGTAGTAGATTTTAATGTATGGCACAATCAAGCTTAAGGGGACAACGGTCACTTTCTGGTCTTCTAACTTAAAAATCTGAATCTCCAGAAATGTGCTGTTCTGGTAATCATATAATCATATAATCAGTTGATCCTAGGAAAGTAAGTGTAATTGTCTCATGTAAGGAGTGAGCACCAGATATTGCGGTCGGGCAGACTCAGGAGACTAACAATTCTTGGTGTTTTGGAACCTTGGCATTATTGAAATACCAAAACCCTATCTTGTTTTACAGCTAAAGTCCAGGGTTCTAAGTTGAGATTTGATTTGCAGGAGCCAAAACTAGCTCCTGGGCATTGGGCATCTCCCAGTCGGAAGGAGCAACCCCTAGGGTACCAGGAGTTAGTGCAATAGTGTGCTGCAAATCTAAGTTTCCCATAATATGCAAATGGAGTCTGCTGCAGAGTCTTTTGGTTGCGGTTGCGAGAGGACTCTACAGCTTTTGCTCCTGAACCCTGTGAGAACCTGCTTCTTGTCCTACCTTTGTTTCACCTGCTTCCACCTGGTGACTTTAAAATACCCAGAAGACCGCGGAGCGGCCGCGGAGTCTGCTGCAGAGTCTTTTGGTTGCGGTTGCGAGAGGACTCTACAGCTTTTGCTCCTGAACACTGTGAGAACCTGCTTCTTGTCCTACCTTTGTTTCACCTGCTTCCACCTGGTGACTTTAAAATACCCAGAAGACCGCGGAGCGGCCGCGGAGTCTGCTGCAGAGTCTTTTGGTCTTTAGGCTCTGCAGGCTCCACGGCACCCCCCCAGAAAATCTACCCACTGAATTATTCAAAGACATTCAAAACCGCGCAGGTGACCTGCTTCCCATCACGTTACATACACCCAAAGCACCGCTGCCCGCCCCGCGGGATCTTCAACCCGTGACAGGCTCCTCGTCTCCCACCTACCCACGCTCTGCATCACTGACGCCGAACTTGCCGATCGACTTGAGCCCAGTCGCGACTGCTGACAGCTGTACTGTCCCCTCATGTGCTCGCATCGGCTGGCCTGGAGCTGCGCGACTCACCTCTGACGCCGGAGCCTGCCTGTGCCTAGCGTACACGCGCCTCCACTCCACCTGACACCGAACAGAATCCTCTGCTGCTCGTGCTTTTGCGGCCTCGCCCCTGCCACTTAACGTGCTAACTCCCGGCATCCCCAGCTACCCTCGTTGATCAGGAGACCGAAAGGATTTGCCCCTTGGATCCTGAAACCTCAACCCTAACCGCTCCAGAGAAACAAAACGATCATATAACCACGTACCATTCGCTGATCAGGAAACGGAAAGGGGCCCGTCCTTGGATCCTGAAAGCGCACTTGATCCTCTACAGAAGACCGAAACGAAGATACACCAGTGCAGCCTCGCTGACCAGGAGACCGAAAGGGTACGGCCCTTGGACCTGAAAGCGCAACTCGAGCCACTACAGAAGAGCGAAACGAAGATACACCTGCGCAGCCTAGCTGATCAGGAGACCGAAAGGGTTCGACCCTTGGATCCTGAAAGCGCAACCTGATCCACTACAGAAGAGCGAAACAAAGATACACCTACGCAGCCACCGCTGACCAGGAGACCGAAAGGGTTCGACCCTTGGATCCTAAAAGCGAACTAAAAAAAAAAAACCACGGAAGACCGCAACGAACATACATCTGCGTACCTTCATCGAGCGGGAGACCCTTGATTCCCAAACGACACACCACCTAACCCAGCTCAATCTAATACAGTAAGCTGCCTACAACCTTACTCTAGGCCCTGAAACAACTTGACCCCAGCAAATACCAAACCGCTCGAATCAGACAAAGACCACAGCAGCAAACCCTAACCAGGGGGCCAGTACTCTGAGAAACCAAACAGAAACCTCGCAAAACTTAAGTTTAGCAATCTACAATCGGGAAACAATGGCTACAAGTCGCACCAATAAACAAAACCCAACTCAACGCCCAAAAACAAGACAAACAACCAAGACCGCGATCGCTAACACCACGGAGCAAGATTCACTACAGCTAACATTGGAACAATCCTTCAAGAAAGTGACATTGTACAAAGAAATCCCAAAGTCCCTGACACAGTGTTCAGATTCTAAACAGAACTCAGAAGACGCCAGTGACCAAATTCTAGAAACTGTTAATTCCACTGTGACATCCTCCCAACTATCAGTGGAGTCACACAGTACAGTAGAAAATCAGCAAATAATCTCATCTGAGGTAAACAGCCCGGACACCAAACCTCAAGCTCAGAAACCAACTACAAAATCTGGACAACCCATTATGTCCGTGCCATCATCACCGCCTCTCCAACTCGAATCTGAACAACAACTGATCAGTCCTTCAATTGCTCCGAACACAAACCACCAGCCCACAAAACAAGATCCTCTAAACAACGCGATACAAGACACCTTGACAAATCTTACAACCAGCAACAAAGAACCCATGGCACTCACAACCAAACAGGACTTAACACCGGACAAACAAAACCGAAATCAGCAATCCATGAAATCGAAGAAACTACACGAAATAGATAGCAATCCTCAGGAAATGGCTAATAATCAAGAACCAAAACTCACAGCTGACCCTGTCGTCTTCAAGCCAACCTCAACCTGCCAACAACCTGAACGAACACAAGACCTAACTACAAAACTAGCAGTCCCAACACCAGACCAACTGAAGCAAAAAGAAAAAGCAAGATTAGCACGGCTTGCGTGGCTTAAAACCCACAACTCCGTTAAATCCACCAGCATAGTGGAACCAACAACATCCAAAACAAGTAACAAATTGGCAAAACTATCACTGGACATTACCGAAATCGAGTCAATCATGACTACTGCAGAAAAAAGAAAAGAAGTATTTGGAGAACGAACAGAAGCAAATCAAATGCAATCAACTTCAACCCCATGTATCCCCTATGGAAACCAAAACAAGCAGATGAAAAAGGAAGACAACCAGAACTGGATGAACGTAAAACTGTCCCATCACGATTCAACTATGACTCGGATGAATCCTACTATACCCCAGACCCAATAATCAAGAACCAAAAACCAAAAGACCCCCAACAGAAAAATGACAACCATGAACAAGATGAAGAAGACACACATCCAAGAATCCCAACAACAATGTTAGACTTGCAAAATATGCTCATCGCAACACTCTCCCAGTCAATGATCCCCTTCTTGAAATTACAAGAAGACTTGAAAGATTCAATAAAAGATCAAGCGACCCTTCTAGCACTAATCCATTCAAAACAGATACACATCGAACATTTTGTCTCGACAGTGGAATCAAGACTGACAATAGAAGCAGAAGAGACACACCGGTGGCAACAAAGATTAGCTGAGATCGCAAGAGGAGACCGACAAGAGAAAACAAAACTTACAGGAGAACTACTACAGATGCTCAAAGAACACCATCAGCAACAAGCAACCAGACCAAACGACCAACGGCTACAAATCTCGCCGGTTCCAAAATCACCACAATGCCCAATTCAGACACAACCTGAAACAATCACAGATCTTGCCCAACAAATACTGAAAGAACCAAGTAAAAATATTACTAACAAAAAAACAGAAACCATTATCTCAAGCAACATAACAAAGAATCCAAAGGAAAACTTTCAGATTTTCGAAAAAGAAAAAACAACAAACGAAATAAAAGGCACCCAACAGAAAAATAACAAAAAACGACAAACGGGCTCGCGAGCGTTTCTAAGAAATATAACCCAGAACACCCAAACTGCTCAACAATCAAAGAAGAAACTACCAGCTGCCAACACACAAAGCATTCAAGTTCAGCTAGCCCAGACAAAACCCAAACTAGCGCAACCTACCCTGCCACAATCGCCGATCGACGAGGAATTGCTCGACATGACCACCCATGAAGAACAACCATTAGAAAACAATCAACACTCTCCACACAACCATTAATCTAGACGAGTTACATAATAATCGACGAATACGCCTCAATACTCGACCAACAATCGAATCAAAATCAAGACAACTCTAATGAAATCTCCCTAGAAGAAATCTCAATGATCTCAATGGAAAACATCTCAATATTCACAACCAGAGATGAGCCCTATGACCCCATCTCGTCGATCTCGATAACAACAACACCACAAGACCACAGTCAACACAGCCAGATCCGACCAACATTCGTCAATCCACTACGACAAAATGAAACATATGAAATCCACATTGAAAATGCAAATAAAAACCAGGAACCGGTAACTCTAAATAGAACAAACCTACTACGCCTTTTTGGCGTAATACCTCGCCTGAACAAACTCACAACAAAAGATATTGCTCTGATAACCTTTAAAGACGATCGGAACCTGGACAAGATCGTCATAGAGCTCCCAGACCCAAATAACCAAGAACTCATCATATCAACAAAAAGACAATTACACAAATTAGGCTTCTCATGCTGGGCATCAACATCCTCAAGAATACCAAGCAAACCAAAATATAAAGCAACCGCAAGCTACGAAGGCAAATACATTGAACAAAGGAAACAAAAACAGGCAACTGACGATAGATACTCAAATCGTACCTCTGAAGAAGCAGACTCAAACAGAATTAACAAACCCAACAGAACTAGCTTTGAAACTCCCTCATCAGATATTGCATCTACAGAAGACTCAATAAGAAGCCAACGACCAGACAGAGATGCCCATGCAATCAGAAGAATCTATGACTTCGAAAACACCTTTTTAGAAACAGAATCTACAGAATACTCAATGAACTCAAACTCATAACAATTAATGAACTATGGATTTAATTGGTCATTGTGCTCGTGGAACACCAGAGGTAATCTACATCTATTCACGGACACAGCCGCTGAACTAGAGCAATACCATTTCATATGTCTCCAAGAAACCTGGCTCAGCGACCCACCGGCATGCGATGGTTTTTATCACATTCCTAAACCCAGCTATCACACAAAAACAAGGAAGACCTGCTTCAGGCTTACTCACCCTAATCAAGATAAACCCTCACAGCACAGCAATACTCTCCGAGAATATAAACCCTTGGACGCAACTGACCATAATAACATCTACAAAAAACCAGCAAAATCGAGAAGACAAAAACAACTCAACAATCCTAAACCTCTATTGGAACCCTCTAGCAATATCAACAAACACGTTCCTAGACGGAGTTTTCATCTCAATTGATGAGGCCACAACTAAATACCCGATATCGGAAATAATAATCTGTGGCGATCTGAACATCAAGTTATACGATAAAAACGGTGGCCTCTTAAAGCACTCAGAATTATCGCCAAATGCAAAGAGATGGATAAAAGAAACCACGACACGCAACCTACTCCTTCTAAGTCAAGGGAACACCTCGAAATCCTATACACCAACATGGAGCAGAGGTTCGTCCCATGCAATCATTGATTAAATATTTCTATCTGAAAAACTTCACCAATCAGTCACAAACGTACAGACGATATTAATGGACAGGAGCGACCACAACCAACTTACCGCACACTCTGAAGCGACACTAGAAAAAACAGCGACAGCACTAGCACCTCCTCCATTAGAACTAAATGGAACAACAAGAAGACTGAGAATCCCACAAGCATCCTTAACCTCACTACCGGAAAAATTCCTACAGGCAAGACTGACAAATGCTATAAAAATCGACTACGAATGGATCCTAATTCCATTCCAACAAACCAGTAAAAATCGCCCGCAGAAAGACCATCGACATTCCTACAACCAAGAAATTGCTGAAAGGAAAAAAGCCCTAAATCGAACAATAAGAGAGTTAAAGAAAACTCCAGCTCTCGATACTTCATACCAGATCAAAATTCTGAAAAACAACCATCGAAACTGGACTAAATCACAAAAAAGTCTCATTCAACAAGCAGATGCTGAACAAATACTGAAAAGCCACAAATCCCACAATACAAAAGAACTTTGGAACCTACTCAATGACAATCAACAAAAACAGCATAAGCTTACAGCTAATGTAACCCAAGAAAAATGGATAACGCACTTTACCACCATTTACGCACCACGAGAAACAGCTCAACAGAATACACAGACTACAACAGACCCAACATGGAAAGTACACGCAGAATTCGAAGATTTCATCTTCCTGATTAACAAACTCAACACTTCTAGAGCACCAGGTCCAGATGGACTATCTAATGCCATAATCAAAGAAGATCCAAACGCTTGGGCAAGCCTCCTATGCCACATCACAAACCTGATCAATAAACTGCATAGAATACTTAACTCCTGGAGAACAGCAGTAATCGTACCAATCCATAAACAAGGCCCCAGCGAAGACCCTCAAAACTTCCGTCCGATTGCCCTGCTAGATCCGCTAGGAAAACTATTCGCAACAGTACTTCTAAACCAACTCACTGCGTGGGCCATAAAAAACAACAAATTCTCGACCAGACAAACAGGATTTACGGCCAATGTTGGAACAAACCTCAACCTGATATTACTACAAGTAATTAAACATGAAGCTATCAACTCCAACTCGACAATTTACGCAGCATTCATTGACCTAAAAATGGCTTTTGACGCAATCTCGCGCGAAAAACTATGGTCGAAACTTAGAACATGGAACTGTCCATCTGACATCCTAGAACCGATTATTCTACTATATTCAAAAACCACGATAAAAGTTAGATTGTCGAGACAAGGAACTACAACACCTGCCATACCAACAGAACACGGACTCAAACAAGGATGTCCACTGGCAGCGACACTCTACAACTTGTTCACTGCTGATATTGAAGACCATCTAAAATCACACAAAACCAATCCCCCTAAAATCAACTCGATCCCAGTCCCAGTCATGGCATACGCCGATGACATCGTGTTACTAGACAAAACACTGACTGGGTTACAAACAACACTGGCAGACCTAAGCCAGTACATGAAAAAAAATGAATTAACGATCAATACGGAAAAAACAAAGACAATGACTCTCACCAAACCACTAAAAAAAAGAACAAACCAGCGTATCTTTACGATCGACAATGTTGAAATAGAAAATGTTACTTCGTTTAAATACCTTGGGATCACAATAAACCAGTCTAAATCAGAAGAGCAGTGGCTAGACAAAATCGAACAAACATCCCAAACGCTATCAAGACAAGGCTGCCTCCTCCACAGAAAATACGGCAAATTCTCCTTCAAGCCAATTATCTCCTACTACAGACACAAGTACATTCCGATTCTCACCTATGGTACTGAAGCAATGCTGAACGCTCAGAGAGTCAACTGGACAAAATATGAAGCGGCTTTCTGGCGCAAAGTCCTTCGCCTCCCGCAAACATTTCCAATGCCAAGAATACGCTACGAATTGGCAACTCAATCAATTGAATCAGTCGTACAATGAAAAAGACTAGACATCTTTCGCAAAATATTGACAGACGGGAAAACTCCAGCAATTCAAATACTGCGACATAAAGAAAACACCTTCAACACGACAATATTGCAAAAATGGAAAGACACAATGAGAAAAGAAATGGTTAGTGAAAATATCACAGAAGAACTACTCATACTTCGCCCACAACACGCAAAAACAAAACTGCTGCACAATGACTGGATAAAGACCATTCAACAAAAAAACACCTACAAACAGAATCTACACTGCACAAAAGACAACAGGAGAATCCACGAACCACCAGCCTACCTGCAAACCTTTCCAGACCAAACCATTCGAACAACATTTTTAAAAATTCGACTAAACATTCTTCCAACAAAAGCATACCTAGCTACAAAAAGACAGATCAAGCAGGAAGACAACTATTGCAGGTTCTGCAAAGACCAAAAAATCGAGGAAACCATATTCCACCTCGTCATGGAATGTAACGAACTCGCGTCACAACGCAAAGAATTTGGTGCCTTTTACCAACTCTCTTCGATACAAATGTGTACGCAAGAAAGATGGACCGCTCTCCTCAGCGGCCACAACAACAAGTACACTTACACAATTGCTCTCTTTCTATCTTCTATACTCGAACTAGACAAACAAAAAAAAAAAAAGCCAATCCAACTTAACCAAATGATGAAAAAGTTTTCAAATAAACTACAGCATCAAAAAAAAAAAATGAATACATTTTTTCTTTATGTATGATCTTTTGTGCTTTAAATACACTCTAGTTGTGTCCTAATGCTTCATTATAAACATTCCAAAATACACAAAGTTTATATCACATAGCTGTGTTTATATGACACCAGCTTGCTTGGGGATTGGAAAGTAGCTTCTAGGAGCTGTTGGTGTCAAGGTAACCAGGCTCTCTTAGGTTATAAGCACAAGCTAAATAGCTCACAGCTATTTTGAGCCCTGAAGTCCCAATGCTAAAGGAAAAGAGTTGAAAAGGTTGCTCGTCATGATGTCGCACAAAAAAGTCTGTCTGCCGTCTAGACACCTGTACTTGCCTGACTTTTGGCCCTACCAAATAAAGAAAAGCCTAACTCATACAGAAAGCTATCATAAGGGTATTCTACCTAAATGATAAAATGTTGAATGGTTTCTGTCTCCCAGTGTAGTGTCTCTATTTGTTTACATTTACATACATTTGTTTACTGGGAAGAACGAGATATTTAGATTGAATAATCTGTATATTTTTTCTGTGCAATTGACTGAACGGCCTTATCCAGGGGCTAACGTTACCTTTATCACTTGTATTTACCTAGTAACACATGTGATGTGATTGCCGCTCTCGTTACCTGAGTGAGTTCTAATTTAAACCACATCAGCTGGCATTTACTGTGGTCACTTAGTATAACTTGTTTATTGAATTTTGAATCTATTTTGCAACGAGTAAGCACTCGTATAGATAATCGCTTTGTGTATGCCCTGCTGAACGGGAACTACAGCTCCCAAGAGCACTTGCAGGCTATTTCCTGAAACGTCAGGCGCTTCAGCGGCAAACCGGTCTGGGCTGGTCCTCGCCGATCCCTTGGCCAGAAACCCTGCCTCTCCAACGCTCTGCCGATCCAAGTAACTAAACCTTGGTAAGAATGGGTATAGAAAACCTTAATGTACTTTTCTCAAAGCTACAAGATCTACAAAGGACAGAAGCCATACACGCACAAGCTCCGGAGACTCTTGACAAAGTCCACAGCGTATCGGCGTGCCTCGACCATGACTCCATTCCAGATGCCATCCCAATGTCTTTATGTACGCGGACAACAGCAGACAAGGCACAAACACAAACTCCTATTAACGAGACCATGAGAAAGGAAACCAAGCACAAACAGAATGAAGAAAACTCTACTTACCTAAATACGAAAGAACTAAAAATATGCCCACTGAATGCACGCTCTCTTAATCAACATGCCTTATGTGTACACAATCTGATTTTGTCAGATAACATTGACATCATGTGCATTACAGAGACATTGCTAGAGGACCCCATAGGTCCTACATGTACTCTGGCAGTTCCTACAGGCTATACGATCCATTACACTAATAGAGCTAGTGGGAAAGGGGGCAGGGTAGCCATAATAACACGCGTCTCGCTGCCCGTTTTTTCTACGACATTACCATGCTCGGGCTGCGAAACATTACAACTAAAATACTGTCCCACAGACAATAACTATCAATTTCTTTCTCATGTACAGACCTCCCTCTCTGGAATCTGAGTTCAATGATGAACTTATTTACCTTGCCAACTCATTAATTGGCCATAATAAATCCACAATCATCCTTGGAGACTTAAATCGATGGCGTGGAGATCTAAAACCTAAAGAAGCAATCCTCCTTGAGAAAAATTTACAAAAAATATAGTTTAATGTAATGAACCATGATCCTACTATGGCCAACGGTCATCAACTGGATTGGGTCATCACTAACAGCATAGAGACAAACAACTATGTAACCACCCCTTGTATATGGACGGACCATTATAAAGTAGCATTTAACCTACACTTAACCCAACCAGCTAAGAAGCCCTTAAATGAAGCAAGGAAAGTCTTTTCTAGAAACTACAAAAACATTGACAGTTTGGACCTACAACTCTGCATTATCATCATTCTCGCCAACCTTAATGAAAAGGACTCCTGTGACACCATTATTAATAAATATGATCAGCAGATGCTCATATTAATAAATCAGAAAGCTCCTAATAGAGAAAAAACAGTCAGGCCCAATCTTAACCATCAAAAATGGTAAACACCGGACCCGAACTATCCTTAAGAAGGAAAAACAACGCATTGAAGCACAATGGCTAAAAAATCCAACTGACGGCAATAAGACCAGCTGGAAATTACTAGAAAAATCCTATAAGAATAACATCAATGAGGCCAAAAAGTACTACTTCAATAGTCAAATTGAAGGTTCCACTAATTCAGCTAGCAAACTCTTTGACATTCTCAAATCTATAGATAAGCCCCAGGCTTTGGCCCCTGCTTTGATTCCATCTCAATCAGAATGTGAAAACACTCCGATAGCTTTCGCCAACAAAATCATAAAAGCTAGAGAACGCATTACCTCTGCTCAGACTAATAAACCTCAACCCAGTCGCCCTGTAGAATTGACGACCACCGAGGGAAAAGAGAAATTCCAATTCCAACAAATCTCTATTGATGTCATGATGAAAACTCTTGCGTCTATGAAACCATCTTCCTATGCCGAAAATAAACTTCCCCCAAAGATCATTCTCGAACCTGACTTAGACCAACGTGATCCCAACAACTTAAGGCCTATTACAAATTGTTACTTTACACTTAGTCATGGATAAGATAGCAACAGCACAACTTCAGAAATATGTAGAAAGGCATGAGATCCTACACCCAAAACAATCTGGTTTTAGAGCCGTTCATAGCACCGAGACAGCAATGCTGGACTTACAAACCAAAATGCTGGGGTTTATGGACAAGTGAAAAGCTGGTCTACTAGTCCTTTTGGATCTCAGTGCCGTCTTTGACCTGTTAGACCACCAGCTTCTACAACAGGCACTTGATAAAATCACAAACTGCTCCAAGGAAGCTATAAATTGGCTATCCTCCTTCCTTGAGAACAGAATCTCCCGAGTACTTTGGGGTGACAAATTCTCCTCTGAATTCAACATCTTCTGTGGGGTACCACAGGGAGCTACTCTGTCCCCTCTGCTCTTTAACTTGCACATCCGCTTCTTGTGCGAGCTACTAGAACATCTCCAGGTGTTCTTTACCAACTATGCTGACGACACTCAGCTGGCCCTGGAACTGAGTGGGGACTACGCTAAAGACAGTACGACATTAAACACTCTTTATAAGAATATTGAAAAGTGGATGGACAACAATTGGATGTGCCTAAACTGCAATAAGTCTGAGCTAATGGTCTTTGGATCCACCCATGCTCGTCCCAAACTCGCCTCTATCAGGCATTTCAAATCAAAGAATCCCGCATTGAAGTGGCGGGCAAGGTTATAACACTCGGCATGACCCTTGAAGCCTGCCTTAACGCAGATGCATGTATGTTAGCAAAAATTGTAATTATTACATCAGACTTCTTAAAGCTATCAGACCCTTACTTAGTGAAAAAAATTGTGCTACTATAGCCAGAGCTACCATCTTGTCATACCTGGACTATGGAAACACACTGCTCGCAGGTGCAAGTAAGCAAAACATGCACAAATTCCAACTGGTCCAAAATAATGCGATCAGAACGATTAAACAAAAAGCAAGAAATGAACATATCAGTGAAGCCAGACGGGACCTCCAATGGCTGAAAATGAAGGACTGTGTACAATTTGTCCTTATGCCTAACACACAAGTGTCTTTATGGCAAAGCACCAGCCTATCTGAAGTCCAAATTGACTCTCTACAATCCCTCCAGGGCACTAAGATCAGAAGCCAAGGGCCTGATAACAACCCTGAAACATAAAAAAGAACTTGGTATGGGTAGAGCTTTTCCCAACCGAGCAGCAGTCAACTGGAACACACTTCCGATCTGTCTTAGGTTGGAGACCAATCACTCTGCCTTTCGAAAAAAAGCTTAAAACTATACTTTTCAAGTAAACCACAGTTAAGTTAAATTCTTCACGCTCTCGAGCTGCAAGACTGTTTCCTGCATTTTTCTGGTGCCAGAGGCCAGGCTGCGGGTGAGATATTTGCAGTGGCTCCTGCAGTGCCAGTGGTCCCAGTACTTCAGAAGTTCTCACAGTGTCCGGGTCAGTGGTCACCGACCTATCTTGGTGAGCCAGCAGCAGCCACATGTTGGTGTGGGAGCTTTTGTGGCCCCTTTGGTCTCCAGCCAAGGTGGTCACGGATGCACCCTTGAAGGGTTGGGGCGCTCATTGCGAGGACTTGCGCGGCCTTTAGTCGGCGATGGAGGTCAGGTGGCGCATAAACAACCTGGAGTTGTGAGCCATCATGTTATCCCTGAAGGCGTTTGCACCCTCTCTCAAGGGGAAACATGACCTAGTTTTGACAGACAATACAGTGGCCATGCACTACCTGAACAAGCATGGCGGTGAGCGCTCCCTCCCTCTTTGCAGAGAGGCAATGAAGCTGTGGTTCTGGCTGTGCAAGAATTAGGTCTCGGCAGTCCATTTGGCAGGGACAAAGAATAGTTGTTTGACGGATTCTCTGAGCAGGCAGAGCACTGTCTCACATGAGTGGGAGGTGTGCCAGGAAGTCCTGGAAGAGGTCTTCTCTCTCTGGAGGTACCCCAGCAGTGTATCTGTTTGCCACACCGTCCAACAGGAAGTGCAGACAGTTTTGCTCGAGGGAATTCCCAGCGAACAGTGTGCTAATGGATGCATTTCTAGTGGACTGGACCTTCACCCTCCACTATGCCTTCCCTCCGATTCCCGTCATTCCATGAGTTCTCAGGAGGTGAGGAGTTTTAGTGCAACACTGATCTCGATTGCCCTGGATTGGGCGAGAAGGACATGGTACTGACTTGCCATCTGCCCACCTCTCCAGTTGCCTCGTCAGCCGGGTCTCCATCCAAATCCATAATTTCTCAACCTACATGTGTGGCTCTTGAGAAGATGAGGTATGATGACTGGGACCTCTCTGAGGAGGTGGTACTGGCTGCACGCAGGCCGTCAACAGGATCACGTACTCCTATGTCCTGTCCCCTTTCCTCCATAGTGTATGGGCGGCTCTCGCTAGGGTCGGGAGAAGGAACCTCTTTCACCAGAAAAATCATCTTCCCCTTAAAATTTAGATGCACGCGGGGGCACAGCCCTGGGAGTATGCGCTCCCTTGACTCCGCCCACCGGTACCACTCCTCAGTCCTCTTTTACTCATCAACGGGAATGGACTGCTTTCACCAGCGCTCCTGGGTTAGGCCTCCGGCCTTGTAATTCCACGCACTTTTCCCCAGAGAAGTATTTTTGTCTTCTTTTTTCTATTCCAATTGTTAGGTACTACTCTGTCCTCTGGTGCCACACTCCTCCCTGGCACATGACGACGGCGGGCTTCAGCAGGTCTCCAGCCTGCAAGGGTCCCTTCCCAAAGTCCAACCCCCACGCCCGCTGCCTCCAGTGTCTTGGCCCAGACCACGGCTGGGACGGCTGTACTGCATTCAACGCCTTGACTCCTCGGGTGCTCAAGAATCAACTAGCCAGGTGGCGGGAGCTCTTCGGAAGATCAGCTCCAGAGGACCTTAAAGCATTTGTGAAATGGAAGACCTAGCGCAAGGTAGGTGCTCTGTTCTCCTCCGCACCCCGCAAGGGTGACTCCTTCCCTGGAATACTGAGGCTGCTCCAGCTGCCGGCCCCTAGGCCGAGGGGTCGCAAGATGGGCTGCAAGGCTCCATTACTGGGTCCCAACCTGAGGGGCTATGCCCTAATTCGGACCCATGTCTGAGGGGGCACCTGCACGCAGCACTACCAATGGCCGAGGGCACTCTGCCTACCAGGCCGTGACCTGAGGTGCAGGGAAGGTCACAACGACCACTGCTCAGCGCGTACTGGGGGAGGCCGGTCCCATTTTAGCAAATACCACGACTCAGCCACGTGGCATCTAGCAAAACAAAATGGCTGCTGGGCCAAACAAAATGGCGGCTCACCCGGTGCCCCTTCCCTTCAGAGATCAGGCAGGGGAGCGTGTTTCCAGGTGGGATTGGACAACGCCTGTCACCTGGTCCACATCCTATCCCTCCACTTCGCAGGGCAGATGCACATCGCCCAATTTAGCAAGACAGGGCACGCCCAGGACATAACACCCTTAGGGCCCTACCCCTATTACTAGCCCAACAGGCACACCTCCAGCTTCTTAAGACAGGTTCTTCGATAAATTCCTCGCCTTCATGAGATCCCCGCAGATGGGTAACATCCTCAGGGACATAATTGGGGACATGCTCCCTCTTGTACATTTGCAAGCACGCACGGCAGTACGCTGGGTCCAGCTCAGCCCCTGGTCCAATGCCTGTATCAATCACGGCAGCTCCGACTCTGCCCCCTCAGCAGCCTCCGGCACTGATAATCAGCACGCCACAGCTGCCTGCACCCAGCACTCCTCCGGCTCCACTGGACACAACAGTGCACACAGACGAGTAGGGAGACCCGGACTGCCCATAGTCGGCCAAAGCTTTTCATGAGCGACTGGTGGGCCTGGCTGAGTGCCTAGGAATCCTGCAGCCACAGGTGGAATGACCGGAGACGGGGTTACTGGCTGAAGTTCTTATGCTACGTCCTCCTACTAGAACTAGAATTCCACTTTAAAAGGATGTCGAAGCATTAGCCAAAAAAGGTTGGCTCAACCCACACTCTACCCAGCCTACCAAGAGGCGTCTCGATGCTAAGTACAAGCAAACGGTAGGGGACACCCTCCTATTGTCGGCGCACCCCCCAACCTCACTCCTCGCTGAAAGCGGCAGCATCACTATGCTCTAAGCCACAATCCTCCTTGGTGGCTTCGGCATCTGCACTGCTGGGCAAAGAGGAAAAGCTCTTGGAGGTGTTCGGGAAGAAAATGTACTTTAACGCCACTCTCCACCTGCACCAGGCCAACGCTGGTGCCATGTTGGCGGCTATCAACCAGAAGCTGTTGTCGGAAATTGCAGATTTCCTCCCTGAGCTCCCCACCCACAGCCAGGCTCGCTTCAAGGCTGGGCTGGCAGAGGCCAAAATCATGGCACAAGATATAATGGAGTGCATGGTGGCCCACATTGCCACGGACATGAGAAAGATGGCTTGGCTTAAGGTGACAAAATTCAACCCAGACATGTAGGAGTGCATACTAGACCGGCATTTCAAGGGGGGCGACCGGTTCTATTCAACAACTGATGAGGAACTTCATAAGAAAAAGAGTAGCTCCCAGAGAGCGAAATCGTTATCCATTGTTACCAAGTCCACACCCAAGACCTACAGCCAAATGCACCAGCGCTCGGACAAAGGTCAGTCCTTCTGAGGCTTTAGCGGCTTCCAGGAGAGACGGTCCAGACAACCGGACAGATCCCTTAGCCAGCACAGGTGCAAACAGCACCAGGTGTCTAACAAGGGGTTTTTCCATTTCCCCCCCCCATCAGCTCCTGCCTCAGAAGGCAGAAGAAGTTGTGACAGGCTCATCCGGATCCGCAAGTCTCTGGTGGTTGGCAGGCTTGCCCTGCACGTACACTGCTGGCGGACAAAGTTCACAGACCTGTGGATCCTCTCTGTGGTATCCACAGGTGTTTCCGTCTCTCAATTACTCCTCCTCCTTCGTCTCCTCCTCATCCTTTCTCCTCTCTGCTCTCGCAGATTGGTACAGCAACTCTGCTGGCGGAAATCTGCTTGCTCGCAGCAAGCCGGGAAGTGGAGGAAATACCAGCCTCGCACCGGGGTCTTGGCTGCTATTCACGGATTTTCGCCATACACAAAAAGAACCAGGCTGGCCTGAGTGTTGTTAGACCTTTCCTCCTTGAACCTTTCCCTTCCCCCTCCAAATGTTCAAGATAGTTACCCCAGCCTTCGTAGCAGAGACATTGTGTGTGTGAGACTGGATGTGCTCCCTTGATCTGAAGGATGCCTACCCACATGCCCCGATCTCGGAACCCTACATGTCCCGATCTGGGGTCCTTCCTGAGGTTCAGTATCATGGGTTTTCACTTTCAATACAGGTTTCTACCCTTTGGACTCAATTTGGCCCCCAGGGTCTTTACAAGGCTAATGAACACAGTGGCAACCCTACTCGGGGCACAGGACCATCGCATGTATCCATATCTAGACGACTGGCTAGTAGGGGCGAGATCTCTGGAGGCAGTCCAGCACATTGCCTCTGCCCTCACGGGTACACTGTATGACCTGGGATTTTCTTTCAATCTCAAAAAGTCAGTTATTGCCCAGGGAGAGTCTGACCTTCCTGGGCCTTATATGGGACACAAGGTCTGAGAGGATATTCCCCTCGGCTAACAAGATCGCAGCTATCAAGTGGCCCACTGGACATTTTCTCAGCAGAGCAATGACCTCGGTGTGGTGGTACCAACACCTGTTGGGAGTCATGGCCGCATGTCTCCTCACAGTGCCACATACGAGGCTCAAAATGAGGAGGCTGCAGCTGTACTTCGCAGCCTCCCGGAATCGGGAGAAGGGATCGCAGGTGGAGCAGGTCAGCATACAACAACATCTCCACCAAGATCTATTCTGGTGGGGTACAGACATCAATCTGCGGATAGGCAGGCCCTTCGGGCATCCAGTACCTCAGGTCACCATTACCACAGACTCATCCCTAGAGGGATGGTGGGGCTACCCTGGACAGCCACATTTCAATGGAGTATGGACACGTCGGAAGCAGCTGGCGCACATCAACTGGCTCGAGATGATGGCTATCTGGCTTGCCCTCAAAACCTTCCTCCCGGTATCACCGGCAAATCTATTCTCATTCAGACAGACCACTCAACCTGCATGTATTACATCAACAAGCAGGGTGGCACCAGGTCTCCTCCCCTCTGCAGATTGTCGATCGACATTTGGGAGTGGGCTCTGGTGAACAACATGCACTTGTCAGCAATCCACCTCCCTAGGGAGTGCAACCTAGAGGCGGATAGGCTCAGCAGGCTGGGCTCGGACAACTACAAATGGCAGTTGAACGCGGAGGTCCTTTTGGGGATTTTCACCGGGTTGGATCATCTGCAGGTGGACCTCTTTGCTACCACTGAAAACAGGAGATGCCCCCAGTTCACCTCCTGGCTGGGGCAATGCAGTGGTTCGTTAGGTGATGCGATGCAGATCCCTTGGAAGAACCTGAGCGCATACCCTTTTTTTCCCCCCACACCCCTGGTGCACTGGGTCATCTGCAGGGCCAGGGAGTCGCAGGGTCTTCGGCTCATCCTGATAACGCCATTGTTGCCCGCAAAACCCTGGTTATCGGAACTTCTCAGTCTGTCGGATCAGCACCTGGTACATCTCGCGGTGGGCCCAGCGCACCTACTCTCCCAGCAAGGCAGCACAGTGGTTCTCCCCGCCCCGCAGAAGTTAGCCCTCGCAGCATGGTGCCTGAACAGGTTACCCTGAAGCATCTGCCCCTGTCACAGGCTAACCTGGCTATCATACAAGGGGCTAGGAGCAACGCTACCAGGAGCCAGTACAAAAGCAAGTGGACCAGGTTCTGTCACTGGGCAGAATCAAAGGAAATTGATCCATTGACTTGCTAGTTGGACGACGTTCTGTCCTTCTCAGTGCACCTCGCCCATTCAGGGGTGCAGGTAGACACATGCTGCACGTATCTGGCCGCCATTGGGGCCTACAAGAACTCAGGCAAGCAGGTATTTTCATCCTCAAATCCAGTGGTTAAGAGGCACTTGGCGGGTCTGACTAAACTGTATCCACCTATCAACAAACCACATTTGAACCTATGGCGTCCACGGACATCGGGCTAGTTACCATCAAGACGGCCCTGCTAGTGGGCCTTACCTCGGCATGCCGATTCAACAAAACCCAGGCACTGGTGGCTTCAGAGCCATATACTACATTTCACAAGGACAAGGTGGTGCTCAGAACACACCCCACATTTTTACCTAAGGTCGTCTCCTTTTTTCACCTGTATGAGTAGATAGTATTACCAACATTCTTCACGGATCCTAAGGATGAGGCTCAGAGGGTATTGCACTGTCTGGATGTCAGACCTGCATTAAGATTTTACCTGGACAGAACCAAGAGCTTACGTAAATCAGACTCATGCTAAATCATCTTTGGGAGATCAAAACCAGGCTGTCTGGCCTCCAAGGCTTCAATAACCAGGTGGATGGTTATGGCCATCAAGAGGCGTATGAGGTGCAGACAAGCCATTGCCAGCAAACATGCATGCCCACGCCATCAGAGCAAAGGCCTTGGCGGTAGCTTTCCAAAGACACATTCCGTGGCAGGCTATCAGCAAAGCGGCTACATGGGCTACTCCCTCAGCGTTCTGCAAACAGTACTGCTTGGATGCCAGCGCCAGGTCGTCCTCAGCATTTGGCCATGCAGTGTTGAGGAAATTGTTTTCTTAAGAGGGGCAACTCTCCATCCTGGGGCTCCATTCAGTTGTAATCGCCCATGCAGTATGGAGGAAAGGGGAGGGGATGTTGGAGTAATTATAAGTTACTCACCGTAGTGACTAACGTACTGCTAGTCCATAGTCCCCTTTCCTCCATACGTTTCACCGTCCTCCCCCAATAGAATTGGTGTCATTAGGCAATGTTAATATTGTTGACGTGTCAAAGGGGACTGAGGAGTGGTGCCGGTGGGCGGCGTCAGGGAAGCGCATGTGCCCAGGACCACACCCATCTTAATTTAAAGGGGAAGAGGATTTTTCTGGTGAAAAAGGTTCTGTCTCCCGCCCCTAGTGAGGGAAGCCCATATAGTATGGAGGAAAGGGGACCATGGACTACGGTGAGTGACTTATAATGTATGCATGCAGGTGGAGAAGATTTGAGGCGTGGTGCAGGGACCGTGAGATTGACACCATATCTTGCCCCACCACTACAGTGATGGAGTTCCTTCTGTCACTGGCCTTGTCCTGCCTATAGGTCAAAGTCACCAAAGTCAAAGGATACTTGATAGCTTTTTCTGTGTTCAAAAGATCTTTGGATCAACCTTCTTTCTTCACGATCCCGGTTATGGCCCAATACCCGAAAGGCCTTGTGAATACGTTTCTGACCTACTCCCTTTATCATTCTGGACTGGGACCTTAATTTGGTCCTCACATTTCTAATAATGGCTCTGTTTGAGCCTTTACATTCTTGTTCTTTGCGGTTGCTCATCTTGAAGACCGTTTTCCTAGTGGCCATTACTTCGGCCAGGCGGGTCTGCAAACTGCAGGCCTGGTCTTGCAAGCAACCTTTCCTTCGGTTCTTTCTGGAGAAGGTTTCCCTAAAAGTGCAACCTGGATTCCTTCCCAAGGTTGTGTCAGAAATTCATTTGTCCCAGGACATTGACCTTCCTGTTCTTTATCCACCTCTGCACCCCTCCGAGGAGGAAAGGATTTACAGGTTAGACCCGAGGAGGGCATTGAGTTTTTATGTGGCCAGAACAGCGGAATTCAGGAATGTAGACCAGCTGTTTGTGGCCTTCTCGGTGGCTAGGAAAGGCTTACCTGTTTCAAAACAGACCATATCATGATGGATCACACTTTGCATCTACGAGTGTTCTCACAATGCAGGGAAAGAGTTGCCTGCGGGCATCAGAGCCTATTTCACCAGAGGGGTGTGTACCTCAACAGTGCTGCAAAGCGGAGTAGCAGTGAGGGACATTTGACGAGTGGCAACCTGGTCCTCACTACATACCTTTGTGAAGCACTACAGTCTGGACGTCACCCTTGGGGATGTTGCTCGATTTGGAAGGGCGGTTTTGCAAAATCTTCTGCCAGTACTGCTTTGGGAGTCTATCTGATGTGGAATCTGTGGGAGAAAGGCAATCCGTTCAAAAAGAAATTACTTACCGTAATATTCTTTCTATGGATTTTTCCCCGCAGATTCCTCATCACACATCCCATCCTTTACTGCAATGAAAGTGTTTGTGGTTAGTGGCCCTTTTTCTCTGGGGAGGAAAGAGATAAGCTATGGTTTCAGGGTTGATGGCCTCTTTTGGTTCAGTGCTGCATTCCTTCTGCGGTCTCCATTTCCCACCAAAAAAGAAATAAGAATCCCATGTTGGAGCTTTCATTTTCTAATTTTCTATTAGCTGTTTGGCCGTATCGTTAGTTTTCCTCTGCAATGGCTGAGCACAGGGGTGGAAAAGCTGGGTACTGAGGTATGGTTTGTACTGCGCAATATATGTATGACGACCAATGTCGTGTCTGGTGCGACGATCGAGGCAAGACGGATCAACGGCCAAGTCGAGGTGCACTGCACCCCTGAATTTTCCAAGCAGCTGACTCTTGAAGGATATGTCTGATAAGGAATCTGCGGGTGAAGAATCCATAGAAAGAACATTACGAAAGTAATTTCTCCTTCAACCCAAAATCTCCTTGCTCAAACTAATATTTTCGGTACTTTACCATGATTACACCCGCAAATATTCCATGTAAAGATTCAAACATAAATACCATTCATGTATTTGTTGCACATTAAACTTGTGCCCTTCCCATACTTTATTAAAGTTCCTCACTGTGTAAAATGAGACCAAGAACTATCTGTATAGTCTTCAAGCAAGAAGTCAGTAGCATGAACATAACGTATAAACAATACATTAGAAACTATTAGAGATCAATGTAGATGGATGAAGGGGTATTATCCCCCAACCTCACCCATTGCCTTGCTTTCAACTCTGTTCTAATCAAGTTTCGGAAACACATGCCCTTTCATCCTATTCGCAAATCTGACCACCTCCCGAATTTGAAACAAAACTAATTTTCCCAAATTGTAAAGCATGTGTACACGTACTAGGAAGTATACACTCCACGCTGATAGTAAGTATCAGGACCAGTGATTTTTAGCAGAATTGTTCATGATTGCATACGTCAAGTAGAGATGCACCCTGTCTGGAAAGGCTCAATGAATTGCATGGCTTGTTTAGGATCCTTTTACAAGGATGTTTTCCCCAACCAGCACCAGCTGCAATTTAGCCATAAATCATGAATTAGCTGATATCCTTACTCGTGAGAAGCTTTATTTGCATTTTCACATTTTTAAAATGTAGTGCATCTGCCTCCATAGAGTTAAAAGTATGCTGAATTACCATAATACATTATGGTTGTTAATTGGCCATTACTTGTGCCCAAAGACCAATTATTAAGGTTAATTGTAGTTTGTAAACCTGTATTGGTGTGAGATGTGTTTATTCAGATCTAATAATGTGTATATTTCTTCCCAGATGCTTGAAGTTCGGTTACTATATGAAATCAGTGACGTGGAGTCTCCGGACATCGAGCAAGTGCCAACTCCTAGTGGAGGGCCCAATTCGCAGCCCACCCTTCTTCAGTCTCATCCATCCACAAGCAGTGGTTCATCTGACGGATTTCGCGACAATGTTCCTTGTTTAAGGTATGTTCTCCTTGGATCTTTACGTTACATTTTTATTCTCTCCTGAATAAAGAAATATAGGACACAAAAAAATGCAGCTGAAGCAGCTTTGAGGCAAAGGAACATATAGATGACTTCAATAGGAATAGAAGGGATTGCGTGGATGTTGCCCAGAACAATTAAGTATTTAAAGCTATTGTGAGATAATGCTGCCCAAACACATTAATCTAATTTGTGGGAAAAGGCACATATTTATTGTGGGAAATACTTAATGCTTTTCAGTGGAGATAGGGGTGTGCATTCATTTAATACATGTATATTTGACTTGACCATATAGCATGCACAGTATTAGTCCTTTTCTCTACAAATGGGGCATGTGGATTCCCAGCAAGAGAAGTTGGTGAAATTCCTGGTGCGTTCGCCACTCACAGCAGCCGGTTTCTTTTGCTAATTTGATTGTCCAAAAGGTTATGACTACTCATATTGTCCAAGATGTGGAAAGATGCTTTGATTGTGTCTTTGTATCACAGATCTCCCCATCTGTAACTTTCTTACATAAAGTTCCCGCACGCTCATACCATTTAGCAATGCCTGTTACAAGGCCTGGAGGCCACAGCATAGTGCGACATGCAGTGGATTGTGTCCTCCAATGTATTCCACATCTTTGACATGTAATGTCCACAGCTGTGCTACTTTGGACATTTTTCGGCAGAGGGCGTCCTGCGTCGCTGGGGTCGGGTCTATGTTCCTCGAGGGCCTCCGTCGAGGGTGGCGTCATCATATGTTATAAGTAGAACGCACAGCACCCGTAGCCTCGCTCAGTCTTTTCCGCAAACGTGTTTGCTTCGAGAACTCGGCATGCCTCGTTTTATCGTCTTCGATAATGTCTTCTGCATCGACCTCTACAACCCTGCGGTCGGGCTTTAAGAAGTACAGGGACTGTAAGTCCAATGTGTCCATCAGGGACCCGCACTGTGTCTGCTTATGGTGTCTTGGCAAGAGGCACGACACCGACGACTGCTCGAAATGGCAGTCGCTGACTGCCAAGGCCATGCAGGAGCATATTGGGAAGTTGCAGGTAGGTCGGGTGTCCAAACCCAGTAAATCTTAAAAATCTACCGGTCTATCCACCGATGACTCGAGGGGTGATTCTCCCCTTCAGAGGAAATCCAGGGGATCTCGACCCCGAGTGGTTCACAAGACTTGTCCACCTAATTGAGGCATTCCCGAAAGCGGCATCACCGGCCGCCTTCCCCAGCCTCGTCGGATGATGGCTCTGCGAGGAAAGTGGCTTGCCCCACTTAATCCTCTACCCCAGAGGAGTGGGAGGCATTCTGGGAGAAGATGTTACAGATTTTTCAATCTCAGGGCACTGCCCCGTCTGCGCCTTCAGTTGAAGCCGGCGAGGATCGGTCTCGGTCTGAAGCTCGCACGCCTTCGGGCCCGGCGTTCATCGCGATAAACATCGGGAACCTTTAAGGTCCCGGTCGGACAAGTCTCCGGGAGAGCGCCAGAGACGTGCCAGATCCAGGTCGCGGTCTTTGTCCCTGACGAAACCGTCGAAATCTGGGAAGGTGTCGAGGAAGGTGTCGGCGCCGTCTGCGCTGAGCCCGTCGGGCGCTGCTGTCGGAGCCTTGTCCTCGCCCATGCCCTCAGAGCCCTTGGTGCCACTTTCAGTGTCGGCTCCCTCGACGCCATCGGGGCCTACAGATCTGAATTTGCCTGTGGAGACCCCTAGGGCTGTTGATCCTCTGAGGAAGGCTCTGTCCAAGTCTGGGAGGCCTACACTTGACTCCAGGTCGACTCCTGTTCCAAGGAGAAATTTTCTCATTTTCTACAAGATATTTATGAGGAAGATGAGGTTGCGTTGGAGCCTTTTGATGCCCCGGGGGATACTCCGGACTTGGTCTTTTCGGAGGATAGTCAGTAGAATATCCAGGGTCAGAGTGGACGACCAACATTTTGTGGGATACACTGGATACAGATTGGGCCAGGCTATTACCAAACAGACCTTGTGCAGGTGGATTATCCTCACCATTGCTGAATGCTAGCGCGAGTTATGGTTGCTTAGCTTACCATAACTGTCAAATTTCTGAGGTTTTTCGGTTTTACTTGTAATCATGCTGTTCCTTTAACAATGTTTTTTCACTGATAGATATATTAACATTCTTATATCTTCTTAAAGTACTTTACATAAAATGTGATTTCACTTCATAATGCACATATATCGGGCAATAAGCAGGCCTTGAACACAGGAATTCATTTGTGCACATGATTATCATCTCTAATGTTACTGTCATTTTTTGGTGCTGTTGTCTTTTTCTTCCTTAATTTAGTTTCTCTGTATGTGGCTCTAATTTATATGGAGACTGGGTTTTGATATGTATTTTTTGTACTAACATAAGTATGTAGTAAGTTTGAAATTCTTAGCTATTTATTGCATGATTTATGTTACGCGAAACTTTGATAAAGTAGCATTTATTATTTTACTATTGGAAATTACCAATTTGTGGTACATGGTGCAGCCATTGCCTCTGTGTATGTATGATTAGGTTCCTTTACTAACAACAGCACTTGAATATAATGTTTTCTTTAGACGAGAACATTCTGTAATACATTAAGTAGTTTATGGCAGATCGCCTCATCACCCCTGACATCTTGTTACCAACATTATAAACTATTCCCTGTTCATGTTTAATATGTGATGTTATCAGTGATGTCGTCAATGAAATTGTTGATGTCATCTATCATGTACTGGGCGTTTGCTTTAGCAGTGCACGGTGGTGGGGCGAGTTATGGTTGCATAGCTTACAATAACTGCCGGATTTCTGGTGGTTTCCGGTTTTACTTGTAACCGTAACGTCCCTTTCACAAAGTTATTTCTCCAGCATGGGGTCTGGCATGGATTCACATGCTCATGACTATTCCCTGTCGTCAGGCCGGGAATCCTCGGTAAAGAAAAAATCAGTATCAGTTTAGTTTCTGATCTGTCTTTCTCAGTAGTAACCAATCACTGGTCTCTGGGTCATACTGCTCACAGCCAATGACTGCCCTCTTCCTAAGCCCCGCCTCTGGCAGCCATCCTCAGATTTTTACTGCACGCTCAAGTGTTGGGAGTCCTCGTGTTTAGCTCTCAGGATTTTGCTGCATTTTCACGCTTTTTCGAAGAGAATTTCTAATTTTTCGGTCAAATAGAGCCTCACGCTCCACTGTCTCTACATCTGATTAACGGGGATCCGTGTCGGATTTTTTTACGCCCCTCAAGGGTGAAGATTTCGTCGAGTTATGCTTCTTGAAGGAGTCCAGAAGTTTCTGCGGCCTACCCGAACATGGCCCAGGAGAAAGGAAGCTCGACGCCCGGAAAGCTGTTCAGGGTTTGCCCTGGATGCTAGCTGCAGAATGTGTTCAAGGGGGACGAGCACTTGAAATGTCTCTACTGCCTTCATGAGGACAAAACGCACGTGGAGAAGGACTGTGCGTTTTGCAGGAACATGTCGGAACAGACCATCAGGGACCGACACCTTCTTCTCTTCAACTGGCTGGAAGGAAAGAGCCCGTCAGGTGAGAAGAAGAAGAAGAAGAAGTCCGAGCGGTCTTCTAAGTCCTGTGAGGGCGCCCCGGCGACGGGGCACAACAGAAGGCAAAGCACTGCGAGTCCGCGGGCACCGGGAGTGCCGAACGGTCGGGCTCCTCAGCTGCCAGGCAGGGCGCATCCTCTCCAGCGCCATCAACCACGAGCCAACACTCTGGATCAGGGAAGAGGAAGGCCGAGAACCCGGCAAAGCTTCTGGAGAGGCCCCGGTCGAGCTCGAAGGAGCCAGCCAAGGGGGAGCGAGGCGGTGACCCTCCCCCAAGGTGAAGGCCACAGGCCCACACAAGGTGGTAAAGGCCTTGATTTACCCGAACAAGGTCTCTATCGAGGAAGTTGCAGCGGCCCTGGCGCAGCCTGTGGAGGCTACACCAGTGGAGGCGACCTCGGGGCCCAGAGTCTCCCTGCCTCCGCGGAGGGAAGCCTCTTTCAGACCCATCGAAAAGACCACCATGAAGACCCCAGCAGAAAAAGAGGGGGGGCCGGTGGCCATTGTGGACACGGACACAGCATCCGAGAAGGAGCTGGTAGAAGTCTTAGAGGGCCTCGACGAGGGCGTCGAAGAGGCCTGTTCCCACAGGAGGGACCCCGACGAAGGTGACTACGAGAGTGACGGCGGTACCGGAGAGAGTCCTAGTCACCCGTTGCTTCCAGAGCCGCAGGATAACTCGGCGGCCATTTTGTTGGTGATACAATCCTTATGTTCGGAGATGAGGACGAGATTGCCCTTACCACCGACGGAGGAGCCGGAACCAGGCTCGACGGAGGAGCCAGAGCCAGGCCCGGCGGGAAGCCCCCCGAACAAGAGAAGACAGATCCATCCAGCCCCGCCTTTTCAGCCCTCGCGACCTGCTCAACCTTTGCCCATGTCCCCCGTCCCTGGGGATGACACGGGAACGGACACAGCCACGACGGGTACCGATGATAACGACGACGGCGGTGACGACGGGCCGGAGCTCCCATCGCCCCCAGCCCGGGCCTCCCCGCCCGACGAGATCGGATCTTTACATGCAATGATTGCCAGGGCATCCAAGCTTTTTCTGCTCTGCCCCGAAGAGAAGAAGGAAGGTTTCCTTTACCAAAGGCGCGAGGCCAAGAGGAAAACAGTCCTTGCCGTGCCTCTGCTGGATGACATCTGGGACGAGGGTCTCACCCTTCTCAAGAACCCGTCTACGATGCCTGCCAAGAGAAATCGGTACGACGCGGCCCCTTTGTGCCTTAGGGCACAACCGACCCCTGACTCGGTCGTCTCAGCGGCTGCCAAGAAGAAACCGGAGGGGGGGGGGCGCCATCAGCCTCAACGTCAACTTCCCCGCCGGTCGACGAAGGAAAGAAGCTGGACGCAATGGGACGACGGGTTATCTCGTCGGCGGCAACAACAATTAAGGTGGCCAACGCCCTCGCGATCGTGGCCCGCTACGACAGGGAGTTATGGTACAAGATCGCCCCCCTGTTGGACTTCCTACCGGACGACAAGATGGCTGAGGCCCTGGAGATCTTGCAAAAAGGCGAAGTGGCGTCGGACCACGCTATTACGGTGGCAACGGACATTGCCGACACCGGTTTTCGCCAGCTAGGCAACAGCGTTTGCCTTAGACGACGAGGGTGGCTCAAGGCGACGGATTTCCCCCCGGACGTACAAGCCAAGGTTTTGGACATGCCGTTCGACGGGAACAATCTGTTTGGGAAAACAATGGATGAGTCCCTCCAAGCCATCAAGGCGGACACAGAGACAGTTAAGGCCCTAGGCGTTCTCTGGCAACTAAGGCCGTCCTTTCGGAGCACCGGAGACAAGCAGGGTGCCTCCAAGGGATTCAGCGGTGGCTCCTCTACGTACTGCCAAGCTGCCCGCTCCTCGTCGCAGGAAGCCTATAGAGGACGAGGCAAGTCGGGTGGACCCCGCTGTTGTCGCCAGGGAGGCCAAGGCGTCTTCCAAGCAAGATTGAACCGACAGCGGTGTCGAGCCCCCACCGAAGCATCCTGGTGGGAGGCCGGCTGGTGAAGTTCATCAGCGTGTGGGAGTCCATCTCTGCCAAGCGTTGGGTGCTGGATGCCCTGGCCCAGGGGCACGCCCTCCAATTTCTAAAAAAGTGCCCCCTCATTCCACCCGTGGCCAGGAAGGAAAATCACGTCCCTCAACTGCTATTGGAGGTAAGGGCGATGCTCAAAAAAGGTGCCATCGAGCTCGTCCCAAAGAGGCTCTGGGGCTCCGCAGTATACTCAAGGTACTTCCTCGTGAAAAAGAAGACAGGAGGATGGCGCCCCATCCTGCGACGACTGAACAAATACATCGAGGCACAGAAGTTCCAGATGGTCACCCTCCAGCACATGCTGGGACAGCTGGAGGAGGGCGATTTCCTGTCGTCGTTGGATTTGGAGGATGCGTACTTCCACATCCCCATTCTAAAAGGACACCGAAAGTTCCTCAGGTTCGTGGTCCAAGCATGGCACTACCAGTTCAAGGCCCTCCCGTGCGGATTGAAGTCGGCACCCAGGGTTTTCACCAAGTGCCTTGCACCGGTGGCGGCACAGCTGCGCCTGCAGGGGATCCACGTCTACCCCTACCTGGATGACTGGCTCATCCGAGCAAGGACAAGGGAGCTCGCCGTATATCACACAGCGAAGACCGTCCAGCTTCTCACGGACCTGGGATTCTCCATCAACTTTCCCAAATCCCACCTGGTCCCGTTGCAAGTCGCACTGTTTCTGGGAGCCAAGCTCGACACAGTGGCGCGTCTGGCCTCGCCGTCGGAGGAAAGGACAAAGGCCATCCTGGGCAAAGTGCAGCGTCTGCTGGCCACGGACGTGGCCAGGGTGAGGTCCATCAAGTCCCTTCTCGTGATGATGTCCTCCTGCATATATCTTGTGCGCCTGTGCAGGCTTCGGATGCGCCCTCTGCAAGAGTTCCTCGACGCCCGCTGGATCCAAGCGACGGGCAGCTTCGAGGACAGGATCCCGCTCAACGAGACCTTCCGACGAGCGATCCGGTGGTGGGGCACCCGCACTCATCTGACGGCAGGCACAGACTTTCAGACCCCATCTCACCAGATAACGGTGACGACAGATGCCTCCCTGGAAGGGTGGGGAGCGCACACCGGAGAACTTCACGCGAGAGGCCTTTCGATCCCGGAGGAGAAGCCGCTCCACATCAACATCCTGGAGCTCCGAGCAGTGTTCTGGGCCCTCAGGTCCTTTCTTCCGTCCCTCAAGGGCAAGGTGGTGAGAATCTTCACCGACAACACCACCACAATGTTCTACATCTGGAAGCAGGGAGGAACTAGATCCCCAGCCCTCTCCAAGGAAGCCCAGGATCTGTGGCATTGGGCTGTCGCCCAAGGGATGTTTCTGGTGCCCTTTCATCTGGCAGGGATAAAGAACACCATCGCCGACTCACTCAGCAGGGAGCTGCGCTCGTGCCACGAGTGGGAACTATGTCAGGATCAAGTGGATCGACTCTTCCGACGATGGGGGAAACCGCTAATTGACCTGTTCGGGACGGCGACGAACTCCAAGTGCCAGAGGTTCGCCATCAGGTTCCCCCAGCCGAGGAGCATGGGCGATGCTTTCTCGTTCCCCTGGGACGGCCTGTTCCTATATGCGTACCCTCTGTTGCCGTTGCTGCTCCGACTCGTCAACCAGCTCAAGAGGTCCCGGTGCAGGATGATCCTCGTCGCACCGGCGTGGCCGAGGCAGATCTGGTTCCCGGACCTTATGGACTTGTCAGCGTCCCCACCAGTCAAGCTGCCGACGGACGCGGATCTTCTCTCCAGAGAAGGAGGCGCCATACTTCATCACGACCCGGAGTCGCTTAACTTGCCGGCCTGGCTCCTGCAGCAACAGAGTTTGGAGGGTACGATATCCCGGCTAACTGCAGAGAGGTTCTTGCAAAGGCCAGGGCGTCCTCAAGTGCTACGGAAATAAGTGGAAGAGGTTCTCTGTCTGGTGCCGTGCACAGAAGATTAACCCTCTACGGATTACAGCCCCTCTAGTGCTGCCGTACCTACTGGCGCTGGCCAAGGCTGGACTGGCTCACGCCTCCATCAAGATACATCTGGCTGCGATCTTCCGATACACCAGAACCACAGGACGGGCGTCCTTGTGGTCCCATCGCCTGGTGAAGGAATTTATGAAGGGACTGTTCCGATCGTTGCCACCGGTGAAGGCCCCTGCCCCGGCGTGGGAGCTAAACATGGTGCTGACCAGGCTCATGGGGGCGCCATTCGAGCCACTGCATTCAGCACCGTTGAAGTTCCTGTCGTGGAAGACTGCGTTTCCTGTGGCCATCACCTCCGCACGAGTGGGAGAGATCCAGGCCCTATCCTGCAAGCCTCCATACTTGACCTTTCACGACACAAGGGTGGTGCTGAGGATGCACCCCTCCTTTTATGCTCAAGGTGCTGTCGGACTTCCACCTCAACGAGGCCTTGGTGTTACCTGTTTTCTTCCCGTCGCCTTCGTCGCCGGCCGAGAGGACTTTGCACTCGCTGGATGTGGCTAGAGCGCTGAAGTTCTACGTGGACCGCACAAAGAGTTTTCGGAAGACATCACAGCTATTTGTGAACTTTGGACCTGTGAACAGAACAAAGGGAAGTCTCTCTCGAAGGCTTCAATTTCCAGATGGCTCTCCGGCTGCATCATGCACTGTCATCGGTTGGCAAACCGGCCGTTGCCTTGCCGTCCGAGAGCCCATTCGACCAGAGCTATCGCTGCTACCACGGCGTTCTTGTCTGGTGTGCCCCTGCTGGACATCTGCAACAGTGAGGCTGAGAGAAGGTAATAACTTTTGACTTGCTCAATGGATTTTGATGCCATTTTCTAAACCAAGGGATTGTCAAGGCCCTCCCCCACCCCGGTCTCCCAAACTGGAAAGTTTGAGAACAATTAATCAAAAATTGAAAGTTGGTCAGAATGGTGTGTGTGTATAGTGGCCACAGCATGTATAGTGGCCCCTGCCAAAAGCCATGGCCACCTAGCGAGTCCAAAAGAAACATATTGGGGGTACATGGATATCAGCCACAGCCGAAGGCCATGGTAGTGGCCCGTAAGAAATCTATGGTACAACATAAACCTTGACATTCACTGAACAAACTTTAGTTAGTGCAGTTAAATTGACTAGATTTAATGCAACCGAACCCTTGGAAATTCTGCGGATGTGGAAAGTCATGACGCTTAAATCGGCCAGTTCCCGTTGCAAAGCCCATGAGCAAATGCATATTGTAAGAGAAGGGGTTCACAATGACATGCAAAATGGCATTATGGTGGGCCTCAACGGGAGCATGCAGAGTTAAGCTGGGCATGGATTACCACACCTGCTAAATTTCAAGGGTTTTGTGTTAAATCTGGTCAACTTAACTGCACTTTAGTTAAAGTTTTTTATATATATATATATATATATATATATATATATATATATACAGTCACATAGTTTCAGTAAAAAAACTTTATTAAACGGACGTTATGGTTCAAAGTAAAACCAAAAAACCCCTGAAATTCGCCAGTTATGGTAAGCTAAGCAACCATAACTCGCGCCACCGTGCACTGCTAACATTAACACCCAGGACATCAAAGATGACATCACAAATGTTTCCGATCCTGTCACCACAAGGAACACTCCTGTGGGAGAGCGTATCCCTCCAGCTGCCTCACAGGCCATTCGCAATGCTGATGACCCTTACCTTTCGAGGGTCACAGTTTGTGTATGTGCTGTGACACAGTACTCTGCAGGGGGGAGAGACTTTGTAGTGCTTTTGAGACTACGGTCTCAGAGCACAAGAAGACCTGCCCACTACCTAAGTAAGGCCCACCCTACATCTTCCTCTCTCCACCCGCCCTTTCTTATCCCTGTGGTTGGTGTCCCACCCTTACCCTCCTTTCCCCTCCTCTCCTAGTGTGTCGTGTGTAAAAAAAAAAATATATATATAAACAAAAATCACAAAAAAAGGCTCTTTTCAGAGCTGCCTTTCACAGTTTAAAGATAGAAGTGGCAAATAAATGGAGCAGGGCCCTGCGTATTTTTTTAGAAGTCTGCGGACAGTTCGCGGACATCTAAAATTTTGGGGTGCTGCCCTATCATAACCATTGCACCTGAGCCTTTTGGTGGTGTTTGTTTGTGTTTGAAAAACTTGAAATGGTCAACACCTACTGCAAAATGGATGGCTGAAATTCCAAAAAAGGTTGCAGTGCATTTTGTACATTTCTCAGAAAGATCTGATTGCCAGCATAAGTAAGATGGACTCCATCTCTGCGAAAAATGTATGTCCTATGAAACATAATATTTTCATTGTGAAATGAGGACATGCCAACATCTCTTAGAAAGGCAAAAACAGCCTTATTGACATTGCGCCTCCCTTTCTCCATTTGTGGACCAAACGAAGAAGAACGCAGCCACATTTGTATCTGTGCAATCCGAGAAAAAATTACTTGAGAATTTGGAAACTTGTCCATGACCTTCCCAAGTCCTTCTTTCATTGCAAATTGCAAAGAAATTCCAGACAATGTCCTAAACTATTCCCATAGTCCTATGGGGAAAAGATGCATATGAAACAGAAGTCATGAAACATCTGAATGACAATACTTCATATAGGGCACTGGTACAGGACCCCACACCAAGGCTGCAAGATGAAATAGCCAGTCTTATGAAACATGCGATGGAAGAGGGTTGGATAGATCCGGAGGAGAAAGATTTTTTAGTCAATTTACATCCTACTACCCCGGCTTTCTATATTATACCCAAAATTCACAAAAACGACAAAACACCTCCAGGCAGACCAATCGTAGCGGCCATCAATTCAATTCTAGAGCCCCTCTCTATCTATTCGGATTGGTTTCTGAGACCCTTTGTGTCTAAAATGACGTCGTATGTAAAAGATACCACCAGTATGCTTAAGACTTTAGAAATGTTTCATCTAAATCCAACAGACATCTTGGTTACCTTGGATGTGGTAAGCCTGTACACAAGTATCCCACAAAACGATTGTTTAAGAGTGATGGCTAAGTATTTAGATAGACGCACTAGCACACTTGACAGTGTACCAACGGCATTTATTTTAGAATGCATTAGATTAGCCCTCACTGAAAATTTCTTTCTGTATAACGGACGTTATTACAATCAACTTAAAGGCACAAGCATGGGAGCAACTTTCGCCCCAGATTTGGCCAACCTATATATGGACGACCTGGAACAACATTCTATTTTTGATTTAGCAAATCCTTTCTCAAAATCAATCATAACATGGCTACGATATATAGATGATGTCTATATGATATGGAGAGATACACCAGACAATTTGGCACTTTTTCATAAATGGTTGAACACTCAAAACCCCAACATACAGTTCACCATTCACACAGACTTACACACCATTCCATTTTTGGACCTCCAAATACAAAAAACAAATACAGGAGACATAGCAACTAGTCTGTACAGAAAACCGACAGATAAAAACACTTTGCTTAACTACCACAGCTTTCACCCATTGGGTTTGAAAGAAGGCTTGCCATATGGGCAATTTCTGCGCGTACGCAGGAACTGCACACAAGTAGAGATGTATAAACAGCATGGAAAATCTTTAAAAAAAAGGCTACAAGACAGAGGGTACCCCAAAAAAACTGTCCAACAGGCATATAAAAGAGCATTACACATGAATAGAACTACATGCCTAGAACCGATTCAACGCAACAAAGAAGACAAAATCACATGTGTAAGCACATACAGCCCTATCAGTAGCCATCTCAGGAAAATCATTAAAAGACACTGGCACATGATCAAAACGGAAGATTTCAATCCCTCTATGCCCCGTTTTGCATTCAAAAGAGAACGCAATATCAAAGACTTTATAGTCCATACATACCCGAGACCCCCAAGGGCAATCACCACTCAAACCCAACTGTGGAGCTTACCACCGGTGATAGGTCATCATCGTTGCGGCAACTGTTCAGTATGCGCACAGACTATGACAATGAAAAGCATTCAACTTTGTAACACCACCATACATTTGAAGACCTTTACTAACTGCCTCACCAAATGGGCGGTATATGCCATTAAATGCCCATGTGATTTAGTTTACATAGGCAAAACCAAACGACAGGTACGTCAAAGAATCTGCGAACACAAATCCTGTATTCGAAATAAAATAGACAATAAACCCCTGGTGGCTCATTATGTTCGTAAACAGCACAAATATACAGAACTACTTTGGTGTGTGATCCAAGTGATCCAACCATCCCCCAGGGGCGGCAACATGGACCTCAACCTGTCCAGATGTGAGCAGAAATGGATATACAACCTTGACACTGTGAAACATGGCCTCAATATCGCCATAGAATGGAACACATTTCTTTAAAAATGAGTATAGAAACGTTGTCCCTTAGAACTAACGGTGATAGAAACAGCACTCTGTAGTATTACCACTCCGTATCAACAATGCCGAAGGGTGGATACCTAATAGAAACAGGTAAACAGCACCATCTAAAAAGCACATTCCAAAACTGTTCTTACAGTGCTAATATAGAAAATAAAATCGACTAATTAGCCCTCGAGGCTGATGATGTATTATTAAAGCTACACATAGTGATAGTCCTAAATGAGTTTTCCCAACCCATTTGAGCGCACATATTCAAATTAGGCAAATCCAAGCAAAGCCCATTTCGCAAAACACATAGAAATATAACAAAAAATAAACGAATTTAGGTCACATTTTTTGTTTTAAACTACCAGTCCCAACTCCCTGCAGGCTTGTAATAATATTCCGGCGCCCACGTGATTGGAGCGTATATTTTGAAATTAGGCAAATCCAAGCAAAGCCCATGTCGTAAAACACACAGAAATGCATCACAAGAACAAAAAATAAACGAATTTAGGTCACATTTTTTGTTTTAAACTACCAGTCCCATCATCCTTCAGGCTTGTAATAATATACCGGCGATCACGTGTTGGTAACCCTGAATCATGTGACCCCATAAAAATCAGACTTAGTTTCACTTTAAGCCGTGCTGCCCATGCCGAAGACAAGTCAGCTTTCTAACGCATGCCCTTTGCGGACTAAAAGGTAAAATATGCTCTCGACTTCAGTGACTTTAACATGAAAATGTAATTAGCTCAATTCCTGCCTTTCGAACTTGTACGAGATAAAACAACCTGGGAGTGTAATCATTTAAAAGGGCACTACAGGTTTAAATAACCAAGCAAGGACTTTTTCCTTTACAAGCCTGCATTTTACAGCATGTCGGCTAGCGCGGCCACGAACAATGTGTAATGAATCATGATGAGATTGCAAACAGCTCCAGGGCGCATTTAACACCAACGGCATAAAAACTGACGGGCTGAGGCCTTGTAACAATGAGTTTTAAAACAATAATAGAAAAATGTGTTAAAATAACATGCCCCATAGCTCGACTAGAGCTTAACTTTACAAGCATTTTTTCAACTGGCTCATCATGCATTCAAATGCTGTCAGGCTAATTATGTTTTGTTTCCATTGCCATAGGAAACAAATCCATTCACGGCCTTTCAGTCCATCCTAAATCACCAGAAGGCACCTGGCAACATTCAACCAAGGCATTAACGACCATTTATGCAAAAACAGCTGATGCCAAACTGAAAGTCATTATTTCTCCTCATATCATCTAAGAGGTCAGCGACAAATTGTGGTATGTTCAAATAGTGGTCTAGAATTAACCACAGGTGCCATTTCTAAACAGTTGTTTTAATTAACTACAGGCACCAACATCACAGAGCGCAACTTAAGTTACCTTCGCGAGAATTTTTGAGTACAACAAGCTCAGACAGCGAGATAAACCGCAGAATTCTAGTCACATAAATACAAGATGTGGACATGTAAGTGTTTTTAATATTTAGTAATTTTTAAAAAATGTTAAAAGACAAGTTAAAGTGTAGGGTTTTCCATTAAGTGACAAAAACCTGAGACGAGGGTAGTTGTACAGTTAGTGACACCGTTTGTCTAAGTATTCTCAATAGTCTAAATAGCACAATATGGACTTAGTGGGGTTAAGGCAGGTTTAGTATAACATAAAACTAGCCATCGCTCTTAAATTTAGTCAAAGTGGAGATACGCAACTTGTTCTGTCGTTTTTAAAAAAACAAATGTCTTACAGCAGAGTCTTACACAAGATTAATATACGTATACTGATGTGTGAAAAAATTCTTTTACAGACGTGTGTATGTACTAAAAGGGGATCAAGATTGATCAACTACAAAGCAATTGGTGTCCTGAAGATGGCCTTATACTTAGTCTGGTGACCACTGCTGACAAAAGTGGTATATCATAACGGGCCGAAACATATGTCGACTGTTTAAGGAAAATCAAATGTTTTTTTCCCATGTCAAAAATGCATATTCAAACTGAAATGTTATGCCTACAAAGATTTATATTCACTTTAAAACTCCCCTGTTAGATGAGATGTATGTAGAATGAGTGATATGATTGAGTATCAATTTAAAAATGCTTTTTAAAGATGTTTTACAACTATTAAAGAGACAGAACCTTTGTTACAAGTTGGAGTGATTAGTGCAATTTTTCTCCGCCTGCGACTTCCTAACTAATGACATAGTTAGGTTGCCTTTAACTCTCACGTAAGATCCATACAAGACTAAAAGAGAGGGGTAGTCCATCTGTTTTTCACTTTTCTCCCTAAACTATTCCCTCCACAATTAATTATCATTATGTCTGGATGATGCTCTGTCTCCAAAGTAGCACAGAGAGGTAGCAAGTCCAGCCACTTCATTCCACGCACTCCATGCCAGTGCACTTCCACATGGGGGAATCCAAGATCTGCAGCTACTCCACAGCTTTCTGCATGCACCTTCAACCAACGTATCCACGAGTCTCGCAAAATCCAGACAATCTGTTTTCTGAAACACACAGCCATAGATATCTGTTCTTCTCTCAGGAAAAATACTTTCTGACAAACTCTCTCCTGACACAACACACCCACTAAACTTTACTGACCAATCCCTTGCTCTGCTCATTCTCATTTGCATGCCTCCCCACCCCAAAATCCCCATATGTAACATGCGATGTCCGCGGACATATCGTAACATGGACAGCCCTTCTACCATTTCCACTTCACTCTCTGTGCCATTCCCTCATTGGATACAGCTAAGCAGTCACACAACCATCCACCAATCACATCCAAGACCTCTACATCTAACTCCATCATCATACATCAGCACTTCAAATGTACTATTAATCACTCTAAGGACGAGTGTCATATAATTTGGAAAGCACCTACTACAAGAACTACTCTACAAGTCTCCAAGATTTCTACTTGCAGCTGCATGCATATCCATATGCATGAACACAAACTACAGGTATGCATATTTTCTGTATAGTACATGTACAATTATTTTATAAATGCATATAAACAGATTAACTGTCTTTTAACCTGTATAACCTATAAAATGAACTTACTGTCATTTTTCCCATCTGTTATAATCAACTGTCACTTTCCAAACCGATCTGCTATTTAATTTCTTTTTACACACACATTTGCAAAGCATGTTGAACTAACATATTTAAAGTAAAATATAAAGACTGCACATAGTCAAACGAAATTGCATGCACACACTATGTTTAGATATCATACAAGAATACTTGTACAAAAACATAAAAATCAATGTCTAAATTAACATCAGTGCTATAAACGCACAAAATTACTAATTTCTTTCCTTTACAATTGCAGTGAAGACCACTCTCCTGAAAAGCAGCAGCAGAATCTGAAGTACAAACAACAACTCAGAAGAAACCTGCTCATTCCACAAAAAAAGTAGGTTAAATACCTCCATAATATTTGTAATTTTAACTCAAACACACTGTGGGGTTCATTCATGGTATTTCTACGCCTAAAAACAAATTGTGCACCATTCTGTCCACAAATCCCCATTTGTTAAACAGGGATTTGCAAGCAGAATGGGGCACAAATCCCCATTTTTCGATGCACAAATGACATCTCAGCCCCTAGATTTTTAATATTATAGAACAAAGAACTGTTTTAATTTGATACCATTAGATTTACTAATTGTGCTTCTGCTCACCTCTAGCTTACTTTCTACGGTCATCTGAACCCCAGTTTAGTAGCACATAAATTCAAGAATACCCATCCCAACTAGTTGTAGCTGCCCAATGCACAATCACACATCTTTATCATCATACTCAAACACTCATGCCCACATACATTGCAGAACACCCCAACCCATACCTTCTTTATTTTATTCAACAGACCCTAAAGAATGCCTACCAAAAATCAAGTCCGTAAAAAGCAACGGAGAAGTAGAGCAAATGAAAATAGAAGTGTCCAAAATAAGCATCTATCTCTAGCAGAATTTGTACAAGAAGTTCAAGCAAAACAGCTAATAGTCATTTAGCGAAACAAAACACACTTCAAGTACAGAAACTTTGCCTCCTCTATCAAAATGTCAAACAAAACAAAACGATGAACAAGAATTCAGCTACCACTACTTCTCAAACTGTTCCTATAAATCTTGATATAGTGCCAAATAAGCATACCAAAAAAAGTATTTTAGCAAAAATGTTCCGCCACATAGTCCTTCAAAATCTTATAAAAACAGGAGAGAAATCATGCACAACCCTTAAAACCTACCGTAGAAAATTAATCTTAGAAGCTTTGATAGACAGTGCAATCCTTCCCAAAAGAAAGTTATTTATTTTAGTGTCAAACAAAATGAAACCACTAACAAAACTAATGACTAAATTACAAAAAAGACTTCTCAATAAACGAAAGGTCAACAAAAATAACTTAAATATCTGTGGAGGTGAGTGGAGTCACACCACAAGCACAGAACCCTATTTCAATGAAGAAGCATACAAACAAAAGCAAACAAATACAATTGCCATACATAGCAGTGGACGAGGTTATGAAAAAGTTAATAATACCATAATGGAACAAGAAATACAGCTTACAAAAATATCCCCAGAAAACTTAGAATTACCTCTCCATTCAACTGAACCAGAACGTCAAGTATACAAATGTGTAACATTCCCAAAAAATCTTTGAAGTCTTTACACCAATTCCTCAATCAGTATGTGAAAGGCAAAGACAAAATCAAAATGAAACTACTGCAAAATATGGATACCTGTCCAGTGCGCAAGTACACAGGACTACAAGGACATTCATTAGCCTGCATTTCATGACCTATTTGCAAAACTCTTTCCATCATATCAACACATCATTCAACTATAAGAAATCTAGTCTATAAACTGTACTATGCTAAAAGTCCTGCTTTAGCACTAGCCAATTTAAATAACATTCTTCTACATGGTACAGCCAAAGACCTACTTGAAGAAATCGACTATATGCAGAAAAAATATTTTGGAAGTGAAAGCCACTTACAAAACGCAATAGCTTTACAACAGACTAGCAACAATTCTACGCATGGCAACCTTCTACTACACACATACAAAAAAGAAATACTGAAATTTAAAAGTACATCTGCTGAAGTACCAAACCATGTGTGTGTATGTTGCTGCAGAACTTTTTATAAAGGTAAAACCAACTGTAGACGTAACATACAAAATAGAAGACAATGAAGATTCTAAATGGTTTGAATTAGCTCTCTACCTTGTAGCAGAAAACAAATACGAAATAACTGACCCCTTAATACTTTGCAGTTACTGCACTATAAAACTTGACAACAACCAAACTCCTTCACGTGCTATCACAAATAATTTGGAATTATTCCCACTACCAAAACCCCTACAACAACTCAATTTATATGAGAGCATCATAATTCAAACAGTGCACCCCTTTCAAGCAATAATACGCCTTCAACCAAAAATAGAAAAATTACCTCCCTCTGAATTGGTGAAAGGCATTCGTGGCAAAGTAGTGTATTTACCATTAGATCTAAAACAAAATGTGCACACTCTGGGAATGCAACGTCCAATGGAGCAATCTTTAATTATCTTAGCAAATGGTGTACCTACAAAAGACAAAAAAAATTGGCAACAACTGGTAGACTTACATAAAGTTAGACAAGCCTTGCAATATCTAAAAGACAATAATGAATACTACAAAGAAATTAACATTGAAGAAAACTTGAAGGAAACCACTGAAATAATTCAAGAGTCACCAGAAACTGGTCAATTTGAGCTTCTGGATCCTGCTACAGTATCCAATACTTTAGACCATTATACAATTCATCCATTGCACTCTAATGACACCGTAGAAGATGCACTAGAAACGTACCAAATGCGACAAACAAAAGGATCACCAATCAGCATATGGGAAAAAAGTATAGAAGCACATGCTTTTCCTCTACTCTTTCCTACTGGCAAAGGAGGAAGGTACGATGATAGACCTATTCAAATAACAGCATCAGAATACCGCTCGTTAAAGATGTATTCTGAATATCCCAGATTTAGACAAAATGTGGAATACATATTCTACCTATTCTTTGAAAGTGAACTAGCAACTCTATGTTACGCAGTTGCACACACATTAAAATCAGGAACCCACTTTCAAAATATGTCAGCTACACAATTATTACAAAAAGTGCAAGAAAAAGATGAGGTTTTACAATCAAGTATTACAAATCTATTAGCAAACATGCGTGGTACTAAAGAGTACTGGTTCCGACGTCATGGAGATGTACGTTGTATGATAAGAAACCTTGGCCCACCCACTTGGTTTGTTACATTAAGTTGTGCAGAATATGCATAGGAAGATTTACATGATTTCCTACGCATATCGAACAAAAAAAAAACAAACATAGATATACTAATACCTGGAGAACTTTGATCTCTAGATCCTGTTAATGTTTCTAGATATTTTCATCATCGCTTCATTGCTATGCTACACTTTATTTGTAATAAAACTGTTCCTCCCCTCGGAGAAGCGCAACACTTCTTTTGGAGAAAAGAATACCAAGCCAGAGGAGCACCACATATCCACATGCTTATATGGATTAAAGATGCTCCTAAATTTGGTCAAGACAATGATGCCTCTGTGTTACAGTTTATCGAAAAATGTCACTTGTGAAATTCCATTGGAAGCAACAAATGGTGATCTTCATGCACACATTTTACAATTTTAAAGACACAAATGTGGCAAATATTTTCGATACAAATACAAAGGGAAATACTACACCAAATGCTGCTTTATTTTCCCTAGACCAGTTACAGAAACAGGTCAAGTAAGCAACTTCATGTCTTCAGTTAGACATAGTGTTAAAGGTAAATCACCTAAAAATACATATTACATAAAAAGAACAGAAGAAAAATATATCAATGATTACAATGCAGTCATTGCCCTCTTATGGAATGCAAACATAGATGTGCAGTACATTGCAGACAATTCCACTGTATTTGCACGATATGTTACAGCGTACTTAACCAAAGCAGAAAAAACAGAGCTTCAAGACCTTTGGAATGACCGGTCATCAGACAAAACACTGTCTCAGAAATTGTACAGCTTGGGCATACAAATGCTCTCCCATAGAGAATGTGGCTCCTATGAAGCAGCAGATTGTTTAATCGGTACTGCTTTGTATGGAAAATCTGAAAATATAGTATGGCTAAGTCTCGGTCCTGCTAAATCTAGAAAGAGTTCTCAAATCCTACGACGACCTAAAAACAATAGCCAAAAATGATCCCAACAGCCAAGACATTTTGAAAACAATTTGCTGGACACATGCTACCCAAACAGAAGTACCACGTTGGAAACCATGTGTCTATACCACATAGCCCAAAACTTCAAATACAAAAATATAAAACCCGATGAAAAAAAAGGTAGATACAGAGTGACAAATTGTGAAGGCAGCTTAGTAAATCTCACCAAACCAAGTTTAATTAATCATATGAAATTGTCATTAAAGACTCCTCAACATAAAGAACTAATATTACATGTCCCTGCTACAACTCTTTAAACCTTGGAGAAAAGAAGAAGAAATACTAGATTACTATGACTCCTACAAAGATGCTTTCAAAGCAAATGAAAGCACTATAACCGATGTAAACTTTACACACTACAAAACAATGTTGCACAATGAACAGCAACACGAAGGCCCAACTAGATAAGGACACTCCTGACAGTAGTCAACCTTCTGTAACAGGAAGCCAAGAACCACTGGGACAGCCACTAATAGCAAATGAGGCAGAATTAGCTATGACGGAAGTAGAAAACACCATGTGTCAGTATGAAGATAAAGAAGACTTTTTTCAAGAAGTAAGAAAAGAAATTGCACATGGTGTACAACATGAAAATAAAGAATGCACCTGCCAAAATTACAAACCTATACTACTGTACGTCAGTGGTGAAGCTGGTTCTGGCAAAACATTCTTAATCAAAAATCATCAGCAAATTCCTTCAACAATTGACAAACAACAAACTGCCCCCACAGGTTTAGCTGCCTACAACATAGGCGGTGTCACATTACACCGATTACTACTCCTGCCAATAGAACAGCAAAACAAATTAGACTATTACAAACTTTCTACAGAAGCTGCAATGGAACTACGCAGAGTATTAAAACAAATGAAAATGCTACTAATAGATGAAGTGAGCATATTCCCCAACCTAATGTTGGCTTTGATTCACCTCCGATTACAAGAAGTACTCAAAATAAACTACAAAGAGCTCTTTGGAGGAAAACACATTATTGCTTTCGGAGATCTTCAATTGACACCAGTGAAAGGTGAGCCTATTTTTAAAACCTTAGGACACAAACTCTGTCGTAAAACTGTTGGCAGCATAGGAAATGTCAACCTTTGGCAACATTTCCAATACAGAGAATTAACGGAAAACATGCGGCAATCTGCAGATCTCACTTATGCCAACATCTTTAAAAGTATTAGAGTTGGTATACTATCTCAAGAAGCACAAACAATATTGAAAACCCGGCACATTCATGCACTTTATGGTGATAATGCATGTGCTATGGATGTTATGAAACAATTGGCACACAAAAATATAAATTGTATGGCCTTAATGCCAACTCTTGCAAGCTGTTCCAAATTCAATGAAACAATGTTGAAAAAAGAAATGCAACCAATAATTGAAATTAGCGCCACAGACAAACTAGACGTACATGGTATGACACTACCTATGTGTGAGCAAGCCACAACACGACTAAATAGTTTAGAAAATTCAATCTCCAACACAGCTGGGTTGGAAAAAATATTAAAATTATCCTTAAATTGCAGAGTAATGCTTAAATGTAACCTTGACATGGATCAAGGACTAGTTAATGGATCACTGGGTACAGTTGTTGGCTTTCAAACATTCCCATGTGACAACAACATTCAGTTTGTCAATATTCTCTTTGACAAACTTTCAGAAGTGAAAAGGATAGGACGCTCAACAGCTTGATTCCTTCTCTTCAAAGACATGTATGTACGCAGAGAACAATTTTCTCTAACTCTTGCATACGCAGTCACCATTCATAAATCACAAGGTCTTACCCGAGATAAAGCATTGATAGATATTGGTAACAGTCTTTAAAGAAGGCATGAGCTACGTAGCACTATCACGCTTACGTACACTTGACGGTCTATTTCTAATCAAATTTGATGCAAGTAAAGTAAACGCTGATATTCCTTGCATTTTAGAATATAATAGACTTCGTTCCCTATACACCCCCCATCTAAAACCATATCCTGTTCCACAAAAAGTAAAACGTTGTAAAAGAAAACTAAATCAAACAGAAATGCAACAGGAATGTCACTGCAAATCCACCAAAGAGAGTAAAAGAAACTAATACTTCATCAATTACCACAACCAAAGAAGAACCTATTACTCAAAGTAACTCAAGTACTTCTTCAAAGAAACAACACACATTCCGAAAAAATGACTTAGGCACAGACTTATCTGGTCCATTTAAATTTTCGAATATAACTGGTGTAAGTTGCTACGCAAATGTAGCAATGAATATTCTATTTCAATTACCACCAATTGTTGACAACATTTACTTACACAGTACAGACCAATTGTGTTAGCAAATGTTAGTACCTCATAGAAATGCAACAAACAATCCTAACAACACGTCTAGTGTTCATGGAATAAGACAACAATTGGACTACTGTGCTGGAATGCTGAAATTCACTATAAACTCAAAGGAAGATCCACAAGAATTTCTAATGTACCTACTACAAGTAATGTAAAACAGGAAAACAAAAACATACCTATAAATGAAATCTTCCAAATTTCATACATGTGGAAACATACATGCACTCTCTGCAACAATGTGACACAGGAACAAATCCCCAATGAGCGCTTTGTGTATGTATCCATACCCAATTGTGAATCCGTTCCATTTCAGCAACTTGTACAAAATGCAAACCATGGTAGATTATGTACTACCTGCCATTCGGATAATCGCTCCACCTTACTAATAAAAAACACATAGTAAATACGTAATACTAATGCTTCTACGCTACAATGCAGATGATACCAAAAACAACTGCAAGCTGACTGGATTCACACATGGTCAAGTATCACTTGGTAAGAAAACCTTCACAACAATAGGAGTTAATCTACCACACATGAGCCACAACCAATGCAGGTCACTATACTGCATATATTAAAAAAAAAAGGTGGATGGTTCGAATGTAATGATAGTACCATTTCTCTAAAGCAGAGATTACCAGCAAATCTTACAAACACATATTTAATCTTCTTAAAACCAAAATTTATTAACTAATCTGTACTTAAACATTAACAAAACTTCAATTAAAAAAACTATAAACTGTTAGAATATGCCAACAAGTATCTAACTGCCCCAAGATTCTACAACAACTAAACAGATAAATGAATAACACTAAATTATATAAAAAAAAATATACAGTTAGAATACGCCAACTGGTATCTAACTGCCTCAAGATTTTCAATAACCAGACAGATAAATCAATACCACTTCATTATAACAAAAAAAACAGTTAGAATATGCCAACAGGTATCTAACTGCTCCACAAATCTGCAACAAACCAACATATAGAACATTAGCCAGAAACAACAAGTGAGCACTGAAAACAAACAAACAAAGACTATAGCATAACAAAAAAAGTTTTTTTTTTTAATCCAACATGGATTTTTTTTTTCCACAGACCCAATGATTTTAGCAACAAACGCAGAAACTGAGCAAATTGCACAGTACACTGGTTTGTAATCTATGAAATATGAGGGTCAAAAAAATAAAAAAATGTCGATTATTCAATGTTATAAGTCGTTACAAACTACCAATACTAACATGATCTTTTCTTTTATCACAGAAATTAACAAGTAATATATGTACTCCAGTTACTAAACCAAACAGTAAGTATATTATAATAAGTACAACCATCGCAGCAAATCACACCCATAGTGGCTTATAACTTCGGTGCTTATAAATTTGGTCTTGGCCATGCACCCAAGACTCTAGGCCCTAGCCACAACCACTACAGCATATCTCTCCCACGGTGGCTTATAACTTCAGTGCTTATAAATTTAGTCTTGGGTGCATGGCCATTGGCCCTGCCCACAACCACCACAGCATATCGCACCCATACTAGCTTATAACTTTGTTGCTTATAAATGTGTTCATGGGTGCCAAACTTATAAGCCACTATGGGTGTGATATGCTGCGGTGGTTGTGGCAAGGGCCTAGAGTCTTGGGTGCATGGCCGTACGCCCATGCACCGAAGACTCTAGGCCCTGGCCACAACCACCGCAGCATATCACACCCATAGACCACACCCATAGAATCAAACATTTTAACTATGCCATATGGGCACTTTTAATGTCCGCGAACAATATGAGTGTTCTTAGAAGAATTTCAACTTGCCTGCGAACAGTACGGACAGGTGTAGTGTCCTCTGGACACCCCCATTTCGTTTATTTACGAACATTCCAGGACACCCGTATTGTCCGCGGTCAGAACGAACACAACAGGGGTGCCTGCCACCTAAATAAATACAACATTTAACCCATCTCTTACTCTTACTCCCTCACCCTCCCCAAACAGTCTTACACGCCAACACACTTGAATAAATAGTATTTTTCCACCAAGTTTCACTGCGCTGTCCGCGTATGTCCGCGAATACAAGATGCCAGGCGTCCCCAGAAAATCTGACGCACCACACGCTCTCAACCACCCAATCAGCGAACACGTCCAATTTCGGCAGACACGACGCGCATCGACCAGCCAATCAGGACCCTGTCCGCGTAGCAAACAGGGAAGTGTGTCCGCGGACCGAACATAGATATCACTAATTTTTTGTGACCTACTTTATGGTCATTTTAAAAAAAACTACTGGACAGATTTTCACCAAATTTGCAAAAGCACACTTTCGGGACCAAGCTGCTGCTCCTGTCGCAAATTTGGTGTAAATCTGTCCAGCGGTTTGCACTGTAGGTGTGAGCAAAATTATGTTTCCATTGCATCTATGAGGGAACCCACGCATTTTAGGACCCCCCTATAATTTTGCCCCCATGGATGAAACCTCTTTGAACAGAATCAGCCCAAGGGGGCTACATACCTTTTTTGCAAAGTTTGGTGAGGATTCGTCCAGGGGGCACAAAGTTATAGGCCACCCAAAAAGGGCTCTTCCTCTGGGTTGAGCAACTTAACCATAACTACACGGCTGCTACTGCAGGCCGTGTAATACATGTATACATATTTCAGTTTGCTTGTACTGTGTTAGCAAAGGGTTGCATAGAATGTTAACTTAAAAGAAAACGAGTCGATACCTCAATTAGGCTAACTGCGTTATTTATTTTGCAGGGATGGAATGTAGCCTTTGGAAAACATCACAGCATTACTGCTTACATTGCCCCACCTGGAAATACTCTGTTATCTGTGCCTGTCTGTACCTGACTTGAAAATTTTGCTCAGAGAGGCATGTATTGGGTGTTCAGTTCCCACACACATTGCGATCATCGAGGTCTAAAGGGTACACTTTGTCATACGGGCCAGGGCTCAATGGAACTAAAGTGCAGGGACAGAAAAAACAGTCCACCCTCTTAGGGTGCTCTGAGGAAGGCAGGAGGGGGTGAGTTAGTATTGGTGATTGTATGTGCAGTTCAGTTGAAATTCGGGCCAGTCCCTTTATAAGACTAAGTGGTAGCGCAATCATCAACAGATCGGATTTGTGCCTCTAAAAGTCTGAAAGAGGGGATACACAGCCAGTTATGTGTTAGGCCTGTGACTCGTCGTGCCAGTGTGGTAATTCCGTGTCAATTACCATATCAGGATTGTGTTGCATCACAATCGGGAGGACTGGGTGGAGTTTGACTAATGACAGGGGCCCTGATAAGGTTCTGGGAAGCTTTTCGGCTCGGACATTTGGAGGGCAGATGGGGCTGAGTTTGAGGGAGTGCGGAAACAGTTAATTGCCTTAGAGAGCTAGGTGCAGTGTCAGTTGAATACCTATGATTTGCTTTGGAAAGATGATGGAATGTGCCAGGTCTGAATGTTGTGTTCCCTGTATCCCTATGGGTCAAAAAAGTGAAAGTCTGTTAGTTGGGATAGTGACTCATGAAACCACAGTGGCTGTTCAAGCCCCCCTGTCAGTGTATTGAAAATGTATTTGAATGTGCATGTCTTTCTGGCTTTGTCAGTCCTGAAATTACCCCAGAGCAATTTTTAGATCATCAAAGGTTTGATTAGCTTCTGAAAAACGCTCACCAACTGGACTCTCCTTTGTGCATCGCTTGGCACTCTTGACAATGGAGGTTCATGTGTTTATGTAGAAGTTGACCATGGGTACTCGAATGGAGCCGCAGTATGTAAATGGATTCACGGCACAATTAGAGACACATTTTCTTGGCACCTGTGACTGCAGACCTTTGTGATACCTGCTCTACATCAATGGTGACATCCTGAGGAACAGAACCTCTGACTTTTAACCGTACTCCTCCCCTCAACAGTGTGGTGGTCCTCTTGTTGTAGGGTGCAACCCTCCAGTGCGCCATCCGTCATATTCTGAGCATCAGTGACCCCTGCTCAACTATAGCAGCTAGAACCAATTTCCAGTGGTTGAATTCATGAAGGCTTTGGCCTTCGGAGATAAGCAAATGCAGTTTTTGGAAATATTATGGGCAAACTTATGGACATTTTTGGGCTATTGCACCTTCCAACCCCATGGTCCAATATGAACTCTTAGATCTTTTGGATCAAGTTCCTCCGGTGAAGACTTTGCATCGATTTAATCTGGCATTTGTAGACCCAGTTATGGCAATGCAGCAAATATCCAATTCTGCTCTGTCTGTAGATGGGAATCTTGTTAAACATAGCCTTCCTTCTGGTCTGTGTGTCTGGCTACTTACCCCTCCTTGGAGATTCTGGTTTTCCAGGCCTCCACTGTGGGGCTGAAGTTTGTACATTTCCCTCCCTTCCACCAGTCGGGGTAAACAAACACTCAATGCATTCAGCAGTGATTTCTTTTTCATCTGCAAAGCCCTGTTGTGTGTGCTGTGAACGCTACCTGTGCCTTGGCAGGACACACACAGACCTTATGGCATGTTCTCTATGTAGGACTTATAACTTGCTCCTGGTGGAAATAAGAGTGGTTCTCTGATCCAAGATGGTAAGGAGGGTGCACGGCAAGTGATAGAATTGAGCCTAGGTACGGCTAATTATTACATTTTTGCATTTATAAAGCATGCAGAACCCTTGGACATCAAGGCACTGATTATAGAACCCAGCAATCGGAGAGGTGGATGGGGTGAGTAGGCATTGGGAGGGGTGAAGAGGAGGGAGAAGGATGGTCAATAGAACAGTAATGTTTTTAGTTGCTTCCTGAACTGCCAGTAGGAAGTTTCAGAATGCAGGTGAAGTGGCAGAGCTTTTCATAGATGGTGGCGGTAGAAGGGGAGCTGGAGCCCATGGCTCTTGTGCACTTGAAGCGTGGTGTGGTCAGTCGGCTGTGAATGGATCTTTTAGGTCTAGTGGAGGTAGTTTTGGTAATTCTCTGTGAGCGGTAGGATGGAGCAGAGTTTGAGAGTCCTCTTTGGGTAGTATGCAGATCATCTATGGGCAGATACATGGTTCCGTTTGGCCTGATTCATGATGGCACAAATGGCATTGTTTTGAATTGTGTGGAGTTTGAGGTTGTGCTCAGAAGTGCCAGCGAAGAGAGAATTGCAGTAGTGAAGCCGGAAACCCATGACTGCTCTGCCTATGTTTAGGAGGTCTTGTGTGAAGAGGAAAGGTTTGCTGGCGTTTAAGAGTTTTGTAGTATAGGCTGCTGATGAAGCAATTGCAATGACCTGACGGGTCATGTTGAGGCTAGACCCAAGGTGGACACCCAAAGTCTTAATGCAGGAGGAGACTGGGATGGTGAAGGCATCAATTGTGAAGGTGCGAAAGGCGGGGTTCAGCTTTGCCAGTCATGAAGAGGGGGGGCTCACCATGAGGATTTCCATTTTATCATTGAGGCAGAGTTGGTGAGCGACCATCCAAGCTTGGATTGTGTTAAAGATCTCGTTGACTGTGCCAGTGTCGTAATCCTGGTTGCCTGTGAGGAGGAGGAGGAGGATCTGGGTGTAATCGGTGTAGTTAGTGTAGGAAATTAATAGGAAGTTGAGGTGGCCAAATATAGGTTTGGTGTATATGTTATAGAGGGTGGGGGCGCAGGATCCTTGAGGGACACCACAGGGTACTGGAGTGGGGTAGGCCGATATATTTTCTACGCAGACACAACCGGTCCTGTCTGCTTTGTTAGGGAGAATTCTCTGTTAAGGCTAATTTCCCCAACCTAGTGAGTCCCCCAGCAGCTTTGCTGGATTTTTGGGGTTTATTTTTTTTTCTCCTGCTAAGAGTGAGACTCTCTTTCTCCCACTCTTAGATATGATTTGAGATATCCTTTGACTTTGTGTGTGTTTTATGGGCTATGGGGTCTTTTACTCCATAGGGCTTCATGTGTTTCTGGTATGTGTGTTACACAGCACCCTCCGTGCCGTAGCACAGGGGTGTCATAGTGACCCCCAAGCATAGACTCCGTACCCTGGGACTGACTACTGTCTCCCAGGGCATGTAAAGTCACCATTGGCTTTACTAGTCCTAAATTGTGAACAGAACCAGTACAATCCATCATATTGTGGGCGGACTGGTAGGGGCAATTCGATTGCCCCTGGGTCTGTTGTTCGAGGGGGCACTGTCCAGTCTGCCCTGAGCGAGTTTTGGCTGGTGGCAGTGGATACTACTTTTTATATTCAACCGCAAATATATTCCTATGGAATTTTCCCATTGTTCGAGGCTAATACTTTTTAACATAGCCTCAAACATACCGCCGGTTTATTTATTTAATATTAATTCACCGGTTGGTATTTTTTGCCAGAACTTGGTTCCAAAATGGCGTTTGTGTTCGCTTCTGTGACTCCAACCCAAGTCGAGCCCTTTGTTCCACTTTTTGGCGGGCTTCTCCACAGAAGCCTCCAAAAGTGGTGCCACTCTGGGTACCACAGGGGGTGTGGGAGGGGGTTTAGGCACCCTGGACTGAGTTGCCTCGGCAACTCAAGTCGCACTCTTGTGTGATTGGCCCAGTGGTGAGCCGCCCGGCTCACCACTTAGCATGTTTGAGTGACAGCTAGGACTGATGAATGGGGGTTTTCTGCATAAAAGCAGGGCTTTGGGGACTGGGACTTCAGACGTCGCCGCAGGACCAAAGAATCCGAAGAGGGAGAAGCTGAGCCGACCTGCAACGACGACACCACCGGTGGAGCCCTGCTGAACCGACTCACCACTTCATCCAACGACAGAGGAGATCTTCATCCCGAAGACTCTTCTTCCTTTGACTGGTGGGGATAACCAGTTTGCCCGCCTTTTCGCCTTCCCGGATCATCTCGTGGCCGCCTTGCCTGTGCCAAGCACCCCGGCAACCGGGATACCACGGTTTTCCACTACCGCAAATAAAAGGGTAGTACCTTTTAACCGGAGAACTCTGCGGCTGGTTTCTTCCCTGGCAGTGCAACGACCTTCAGCTTTCCTCCACGTCGAGACCATCCCTTCCTCCGGACGACGCCGCGACTTGCACACGCTGCCAGGAACAACTGCCCCCGCTGGAGGATTCTCTCCACTTTCAAGGTACTGTGTCCGCCTGGCCTCCCTCGCAACGGTCTGTGTGTGGTGTCTCTTAAATCCTCAATTTACCACTTGTGTTGGCCCTAGGCTGGCTTTTCTGAGCTGAACTGATTCCTTTTTAAACTCTCTGCAAGACTTTCCAAGCCTTTTAAATTGTGTGATCTTGGGCGCATTGGTGTTCTACTCTCTCCAAGAGGGAGCCTGGTCTCTGAACTTTTTGCGCACAAGTAGACTTTGACTTTCCTGCCTTGCTGAGTGCTTCTAAAGTATTGTGTTGTGTGCTGTTTCTAATTTCTGCCTTTTCCTTCCCTTTTTCTTAACTTATTGGAGTGCCATCTTTAGTTAAGCGCTCACCTATGTCTGGAAATAAGTGGTGTTAACTAAGACTTATCAAATAAGGAATAAGGGGTGTATATATATTAATAGTGACTGTGTTTTTGAACTTGCTTACAATAATAGTGCTAGAGTGTTTCTAAGTGTGTCTTTAAATAAATAATTATATACTTGATACCAAAGCTCTGGTCAGTGTTTGCTTGTGCTACTGTATTTTGGTACCTATCTTGTATACTCTATATACTGTCTTAACTCTTCTTGAGAGAAGTCTGGCTGCTCAGCCACAGCTACCAGGTAAATCTGGGTGGTACAGACTGCTACCAATCGGGTTTACTGCCAAAACCTGTGGTCTTAAGCCTTTTGCAGTGGTCCCTAAGGGAACTGCACAGGTTTCTGCCTAGCATGCTTGGAACGAACCAACTCATTTAATTGCTTCAGGGGAGAAGCGGGCAGCCGAAGACAAGTGGTGACCGGGTGTTTGGAGGTTCACAAGTGTGAATAATGCCGATAGCTGAAGTAGTAGAATGAGGGCTAGGTTTCCAGAGTCCCCAAATATCGTCCATTTGATTTTCTAGGTCGAGTAGTGCAGATTCTGTGCCGTCAACCGGGCAGAAGCCCGATTGTCGTGGACTGAGGATCTTGGTGCTTTTGAGGTAGGTTTGTATTTGTATGTAGGTGGCATGGTCCAGGATTATTATTAAGAATGGGACAGTGGTGATGGAGCAGTAATTGGTGGATATAGTGGGGTCGAGGGATGATTTTTATTTTTTGAAACTTATTTTATTCAAAGTTTTATAGATGGAGAACATATATATATATTAGAGGCTTGTGGAATCTGCTTAGATCACATGCTGTGCATAGGCCGACATCTTGTGGAAGCTGCAGAGTATTAGTTTGTTTTTCGAAACTCAAATGGGCGTCGACACAGGGCGTGCCAGTAATACTATCCCTAGTGTGACGTCCACTGTACCCATGATCCCTCACGCGTGTAGGACCCTCAGATTGTTTTTTTCTGCCATACTTGTCGGAAGCATTTTGTGGAGTTCCCTGGCTTTCAGCCATATTTTGCTAAATATCATAGTATTTCCCTGTTTCTTCCACTCCCACGTCGAGACATCGAAGTTTGAAGATCGACGCCGGCCCGGAGACGAAACAACTGTCGAGAGCTGCACAACGGACTTTGGGCCTCAGAAGGCCTCTGGCCTCAGCCCTGCAAGTAGGGAGAGTGGGGGGTGGAAACATACTCAACACTCTTATTTTTCCTACACACACTAGCCCGCTGCCACAGGGAGTGTATGGAGGGTACCCCTTTCAAATTTTGTTCCAAGTGCAACCGCAAGTATCCTTGGGTTGCCAAACACGCCACCTGTAACCTCTGCTTGCAGAGGGACCACCCCGAGGCGAACTGTAGAGCGTGTAGCTGGTTCAAGGCTAAGACACTAAAGGACCGCTCTACCAAACGTTGGGCCCACCACGCCAGGCAACTCGAGGCCATGGAAGCGGAGGGCACCTTCAGTGATGGCAGCAACGCCGTACTTTCAGACAGCGAGGGCAAGGAGGCGTCGAAAGACGCCCAAGTGCAAGTCCCCGACCTCGGAAGACTGTCCAGCAGGGCAGTTATGGGGAGCACACCCGGCGACACGAGAGCTACCCACACCACTTCCACAAAACGCTCAAAGTCCAACCAAGATTCGACGCGCGTGTCGAGTTCTCGGAAAGAGGCACGCAGAGAGCGGTCCACCGAATCGGTGTGCTCTGGGTGTTCTCAGTCAAGATCGCCACACGACACCAGGCAACTGTTCACAGTTGCCAAAGGTGCCTCACTCACCAAAGTCATGGAGGTATGCTCGTCAGAAGACGAAACCGACCGCCAGCCACAGGCCGCACACCAGGAGTCGGCTCCCGTAGACCGTTTGGCGGCTGCTTCCGAATCCCGACGTCCTCACTCAAAGGAAAGGGACACTACCCCCGAAACTCTACGTCAAAAACCACTTAGAAGGTGAAAACACCAGGGAAACATTCATCTACTCATGGGGAAGGGGGGAAACAGCAGAAGAAACCATCTCACCCTTATTCTGCACCACAGTTACATAAAGACAGTTCTCAGTCTTCAGATAAGCATCTAGCCAAGGCCCCTGTACAGGCCCAAAGGTCCAGTGAAGTTATAGAAGGGGAACCCTCTCAAGAAAGGGTCATTCCCAGCTCCAAAAAATGGACCAGTGAGGATATAGACAGGGTTACTGACTAGAATGTCCTCCCTAGCAGACTTCTACTCCAAGAACCCAAACACTTCCTCACCTATACCCCTGACAGTGCTACTCTCTCAAGATCTAGGGACCTGCAGCCCCCTGGTAAGAAACCTCGGTTTGAGACTCCAACGCAAGGTCTGACTTCAGACCCTTTTTACATCCAGCCTTACACCCAGTATACTGAGGATCCACTACAGGATGAGGATCCAGACTTGGTAACGTTGAACAACCAAACTGCGGGGGGACTATTATGGGGACGACGAGGACCAAGATGAGGAGGAAGATGACCCAGAAGTCTACAGAATAGACTCCCCTGTAGGCAAAGAACCTCAAGTTACCGACTCTCCAGTCGACATCCAGCCCCTCCTAAATGAGGTCTTGACTAGAGCGGCAGAGCACTTCCGCATAGACACTCAGGGAGCACAGGAGGAGTGGGACTTTGCTGAGGAACTAGTGGGAGAAAAGAAACCCATTGCCCAAGCCATTCCAATTCTCAAGTCCATCCAACTGAGAATTGATCCTTCCTTTCTCAATCCTAACCTCACCAGGGCAGTAAACCCCGGAATCGAGAAATTGTTCAGGGCAGCCCAATCAGACCCGCTTTACATAAGGGGTCAACTGAAGCCTGACTCCCTGGTAGTTACTAACACACGGAAGAGGGCGGGGACACCTCTATCATCATCTGAGGCCCCCCCAGACAAGGAGAGCAAGATTTACGGGTTGGGAAGGAAGGTAGCCTCCACTTCTGCTTACCAGGCAAGGATTGCCAACTCCACCACTCTGTTGGCTAGTTACAACTGCCACCAGTGGGAGCAGGTAGCTGCCCTCATTGACTCCGCACCAGAACCATGAAAGGGCCAGTTGGCCCAGGTCGCAACGGAGGGGAGAGCCGTGTCCGGTTGCATCCTTAAGGCAACCTTTGATGGGAGATAACGCAGGCAGGCTAATAGCAGCACTGTCATTAAGAGGCATGCTTGGTTAAGACAGTCAGGGTTTAAACCCAAGACACAAGCATCCTTAATCGACATGCCAGTGTAACCTAATCTACTGTTTGGCAAAGCGGTAGAGGACGCATTAAAGACTGCCAAAGACGAGTATGATACTCTGAAATCCCTGGGACAATTGACCAACAAGCCCCCTAATCAAACAGGCGATGGTAATTTTTGTTGCCTACGTGGCCAAAATTCACACAGGGGCTCCAATTATACACAGGTGCAGGGTACATCATGGGGTAACAACCAGCAGACTACCCAAAGTTACGTCAGAGGAAACAAGAGGGGCCAGATAGTTGAGAATAGTTCAGGACTACAACGTCATCAGCATAAGCTAACCAATTAACTTTTGTTTTTCCAATAGTAGGTGATATTAATCATATTTCCTGCAGCCATCTGGATAAATCCACCATGAAAAGAATAAACAGAGGGGGAGCCAGTAGGCAACCCTGACGGATGCCTCTCTCAATCCTGATCGGGTTCGACAGTAGGCCAGATCTACTAAGCATCACCTGCATAAGATTATTATAATGTAACTCTCTCAGGATTGGGAGTAGACTAGGGGGAATTCCCCGGGCGTCTAGTTTTTTCCACAATAGGTTCCTATCAATTGTGTCAAATGCCTGAGATAGGTCAATTCAGGCTCCAAATAGGGAGGGGCCTCCCTTCTGGAATGATATTGCACCAAGACAGCTCAAAAATAACCCATTAAGTGATGTGGATAGGCCCTTCCTAAACCTGGTTTGCTGCCTTGGTATTATTCCCTTGACTTTAGCCCAGGTTTCCAACTCCCCTAATATGAGGCCAGTGAAGATGTTGCTATCTGCGTCAAGGAGGGAGATCGGGCGATAGTTTGAAGCCAATAATCTATCGCCCTTCTTATAGATGGGTATAACTATAGACTGTTTTCATGAGTCAGGAAATATCTTCAATGAAATTATGTTATCAAACAGTTCTTTTAGCACCCTTGCCCAGGTAGATGGATCCATTTTAAGAATTGAATTACTAAGCCCATTCGGTCCCACAGCTCTAGAGGTTGAGGACTTCCTTATTAGTTGTTCAACGTCTAAGTTGGTAAATTCAAGAGACCACTTGGTCATTGTATTCCTCTCATGGGCTTTGGGTTCCTGGGAATCATAAACCTTAGTAAAGTGCTCAATCTATACCTGTTCTTTTATGACTGAATCCTGTTTCTGGTCTTGAGTTGCTTCTTCCAAACGCACCATTGTCCAGAAATTTCTATAATTTCTAAGGGAGAGTGCCTGAAGCATTCTCTCTCCATCTTGCTGAAGTACAAGGTGCCTATGAGCTCGGAGCCAAGTCCTGTAGTTATTAAGGTGTGAAAGAAGAACTCTGTGATCCATAGTTTGTTTATGTAGATCAGAGTTTTTCCTGTCCCCCCTTGCCCTGTTTCAATTGTCGGACACAGTTCCTGTAACATTGCTTACACCATTTCCGTTCACTTGATGCACACTAGCCTGTAGTTCCTGTGAATTTCTTTCATTCCCTATCGGGGAGGATCCTTCTTCCACAATATTGGCGATTGCTCCTGTATTTAGTTCAGCCACTTTGTCGTTAGCTCTCAGGGCCCTCCCCCCCCCCACCCCCCCCCTCCCGGACTCCAGAGACATCACTTTTCGCTTTTTACAAAAAGATGGGAGCAATTTTTACCTGGGAATTGATAGGCTTACCTTTTCGTTTAGCTAAAAGGAAAATGGGAGCAATTTTCTTTGGTCTTTCAATTACCTTTGTTTGGCTTTGTACAGTCAGTTTTCCAACTGTTTCTTTTTTTTCCCTAAATGCTCCTGATTTTTCTGACTTTATAATTTAAGGTCTTTCTTCCCTTTTTTTCCTTTACCAGTCTTAAAACCCTTCTCTTTCTGTGAGTTGTCATCCTTGTTCAAACCCTCTTTTAACTTTTCCCTTAGTTTATTGGCCTGTGCTGAATTTTGCCGCTTCTTGAGATTTCCTTGATTTCTCTGGTAGGCTGGATGTGTCCCTTGCTGCCATGGCCCTTCTTTTTCTTTTCTTTTTCGATTTTCCATTCAATTTCTTTCTCTGGGGCACTGCCAGACCAGAGTCTGAGGATGATATATTTATTGGTATCCTCTGTTCTAAGTCTTCTTGCGGGGGTTCACAGCCCGCCGTAAGAGCCAGTCTTAGGAATTCCTCCATTACTAAGGCTGACAGGGGTGTATTATTTGAAGATGACTCTGGAGTAATTATTTGAGGGGTTCCTTTATCATGTATACACATTCCTCTGTCCGATTAGGTGGGTCAGATTTCTCTAATAAGGTCTCCAACACTTTCTTTTAACTCCCCACACAATTCTGTCAGGTAATCAATTTTTACTGATTGCTCTTTAACTTCTTTTTGTAAGTCTCTCATGGCTTGCCCCATTGACTCATTGATGGCAGTTTTTAGCGCCACCATAGTTATTTAATTTACCTCCAGGTCTTTTGTTGCCTCCAGTAGTATACCATATAAGACGTTAGGACAAAGTTTAACGCTGTTATTTTTGGCGCTGCAAGTTCCTGGGGTATGTTTACTGGTTTGGCAGGAGACTTCAGTTGAGAGATTGCTAACAAGTTTGTGGGCTTTTGAGTATACTGGCCCTCTCGTTGTTCCGACTCTTTCGTTTGCTGTCCTCATTAGGTCCTGGGGTACATTGCTCGGTACAGCCATCTCCAATTCCAGCAGATCTTCATCTCTCAGTTCACTGAGGTTAAAGGTGAATTGAATTTGGAAGTCCTCTAATTGTACTGGGCCCACCACTTGATTTGGTAGGTCTTCTGTAGTACAATTCATGCCCTGGTTAGTCATTGCTGTTAAGTGATTTGAAATCATTTTTCATGGTGGTCGTCCTTAAGGTATAGTCGAGATTTCCTTGAAAGAGGGATCGAATAGGATGGTTTATCGGTATTGACTCGCCTTCTCCCTGCCTAGTTGCTGCCGAGATTTTCCGGATACCGGACCCTGTTGGAGTCAGATTGTCAGCTGGATAGACACTTGGTGGTGGCAGAAAAATACCACCCCCTGATTTATAGTGTTTAAAATAGCTTGAGCTTGCCCCTCCCCCCCTTCTCGGGCGCTGTGACTTCATGCCAGCTTCAGTGGTGTTTATTACAGCTGGTTTGCGATCCCTGGGCTGAGCAGTCAATTGCGGATCAAAGCCCCTTCAGCCGCCCCTTCTGCCGCAGTGTAAATCACTGTTAGTGAAGATGATGGCTGTCGAGCATATACCGTACGGATCCGCCATGTGCCCCCAGCCCCCTTTGGGTTTGGTTTAATTATCCGGGCACTAACGAACACTGGATATAAAGTTCCTGTTCGCCACAGGTAGTTTAAGTGAATCCAGTTACTTACAGGATATAAACAAGTCGAATACAGACTATTGTCGTATTACCTTTTCTGTCTTCCCTTCTTTTTCCACTGGACTCTGGATGCACGTAACTCAGCACGAGTCTCACAGAGTTAAACGCTGAGCTGCTCGGTATCGGGTTTCACAGTCAGCTGCCCGCCGCCTTGCGCCGATGTGCTCCTTCACTCTGCGGAGTTTGAAGTGGTTTTAAAGTCTCCTCCCAGTTCAATGCTAGTGTAGACAGACTCCTGGACTTCACAGGACTGCTCCTTCACTCCACCGATGGAGAACATAACATGAGTCAGTGTCATATACTTGGCTACAACATTGTTTCTCATCCCTCTAATCATAATGTTCCCCCCACCCCCTCCTCCCAGAGACGTGATGGGTATGAAGTGTCAATCGTCACTCATGGGTTTCACCTGGATCTTAAGGCGATCTGTTATGTGGGCTACTTATACAGGTTGAGGAAGGGTAGCCATTCCATTTCCCTGCTTCGCGTGAGATTGTGTAGGGCTCCCGTAATGTTTTCCATCTCGTGTATAATTATTTGGCCTTCTGGGCCCAGGAGGCTTGTGAAGGAAGGGCTTGCGACTTCCATTTTATTGTGATGTAAACCCTGGCTGCCAGTAGAAGGAAGTGCAGCATGTGTGGGAGCTTTGTCCAGTTGTCCTTTTGTTTGAGTCCGAATAGGATCAGTCTGGGATTGCAGTCTCGCTCCACCCCGTCTAGCTGTTTAATCCATGCAAGCGCCTCCTTCCAGTATTCCTGAACCTTCACGCAGGCCCACCACATGTGCCACTAATCAGCTTGTTCGCCGCAACCTCTCCAGCACATGAGGCTGGATTGCTGGAACATCTTTGACAAGCGCTTGGGGTCATAATGCCACCTATGCCACCTATGCAAAGGGTCAGGCCATGTAGCTTATATTGTGCCGATATGGAGGTTGTGTGAGTGTAGGTGCACAGACGTTTCCATTGATCTTTGATCAGCCAGATATGGCTCAACAGCGAGGGCCAGGTTGTTTGCCCCTTCATTTCACTTTTGCTCCACCATAGCTTCAGGAGTGACCCCAGCATTTTGAGGTTAATTACTTGGATTGGAAATGATGATTCTGGGGCCCAGTGCACTTCACCCAATGTTACTGGCCGTAACATGTGGTTTTGTATTTTTACCCATCGTTTGTTTTTATCTCCTCTCAGATGGGGGATTATGGCCCTAAATTGGGCTGCTCGGTATTAGGTGTAGCAGTCCAGGAGGCCCACTCCCCCGTCCTCTTTGTCTTGTATCAGGGTGCTGTGGGAGATCCGTTGCTTCTTCCCTTGCCACAGAAATCTGGTGATTTTGGCCTTGAGATCGAAGAAGTGAGTGATTGTAATTTCTATTGGGTGCATTTGGTACTGGTAGAGGAGCTTGGTGACGATCACCATCTTAATTGCGTTAAGGCTCCCTAGCCAGGAAATTGTCAGCTTTGCCCATCTATTTAGTTCCCCCTTTAGCTCTGCCATGAGGGGCGGGAAATTGGCTTCATAGAGGTCCCTTGATTATCTCATAATGTTTATACCCAGATATTTCAGAGTTTAAGGGGCAACCAGGATTCCCTGGATGCTAGGGGTTTCTCTGAGGCATCTGTTGGGTTATTATACAGGAATAGGACCGATTTATCTATGTTAACCTTCAACCCCACCCATTTCCCGTATTCTTTTATGGTTTGTAAGATTCTCAGTATGGAGAATGGGGGGCGGGGGGTTAGCCAAGAAGATGACTAAATCGTCTGCGAACATTGCCATCTTATATTCGGCTTCCCCAACCTTAATTCCTTCAATGGTTGGGTTTTTTCTCATATTCCCCAGGGGTTCTTTGGACAAGGCGTACAGGAGAGGGGAGAGGGACATCCCTGCCTGGTGATAAGGAATCTAGATGGATCCATCGTTTACAAACTTTGGATAAACGGAGAGGTCTGAATGAGGAAACTCTGCCATGTCAATTTCTACACTGACCTTGGGGACCCTCAGAGTTAAACATGGTTTTTGCTGTAGACCATTCTGGAGCACAGCTTCACTTTCTCTTCCCCATCTCTCTTGTCTCTAGCCACCCTCATTTTGGGACACTGCTGTTTAGACAAACTTCGGCTTTCCATTTGCCCTCCTGTGGCCCCAGGAGTCCCCTTTTCCACCTTCTGCACTCAGATGGATCAATAGCTGGAGTTTCTTAAGCTGCACAAACCGGACAAGCCACTGCCAATTGTCTCCACATGTATCATATGCCTTAATATACCTCAGTCCTCTCTAATTTCCGCCTTAACTCATAGGATTTGAATATTGGCACTGATCCCCTTTCCATTTTCTGTTGAGACATCAGTTAAGCTTTTTTCCTTCTCCCCCACAGCTACTATCAGCATGAGATTAGACTATACTCGCCGCATATGGGCAGTTTTTGTCTTCCAGAATTAAGCTGAGTGTTATTCCCTTTTCTGGCCACCATCATAACAATGGCGCACCCCCAGCAACCCGGACAGTATTTCAAGTTCCGGGCTATGTAATTAACGTGGCCGCTCAAGCTGCACGTCTCTACACTCGCTGGTTCCACAGCCACTCGATTACAACTAGGATACATTCTGCCTGATAGAGGCTGCGCCCCTTACGTGTGGCGAGCACTACTGAGAGAGTCGCTTGCCGGTCGCAAATTAACCCAGCAGACCGACAGCGGCTACGAACCGTTTCTTGTTTCTATTTGACCTGTATGCCCGCCCTGCAGAGAAGACCTGAGTTCCCTCGTCTCATCTGCCCAAGGGAATCGGGTGAGTACAGGTTTACTTTTTCTTTTATCACCGCGTGCTGGATTAGCTCTATATTAATACCGCTGGTGCCACACAGCGAACATGGCGCTTTAATACGCCTCTTTTGGCCTTTGTGTTACTCCTATTGTAGAGACACATAGCTTAGACGAGTAACCAGCAATTGAACTGCGGCATGCTGACTTTGACATGTGCTGACTTCAGTGCCCAGATAAGCTCATGATTTCAGGTACAGACCTATATTTTTTCACTTCTGCTATGTATTCCAAGTACATTTGTCACTATTTGGAACTCTGGATGCGGATTTCAGAGAGACACCTATTTTATGTGGCATACATTTGTGTTTCCCTCTAGATAAGTGAAGTGTGTACACACGTTACTGGACCCTCTGGTTATCAATACCTTCCAGAATACAGATACTATTCAATCTGGTAACACTGCATTTGACTCCAGACCTTTGTTCCATCACCCCATTTGAGGTAAAGATACCCGCTCGATACTGAGCACAAGATTCGAACTCAAAGGTGATTTCTCACCAGCGGGTGTCACAAAAATGTTCCCATATCTGACTCTACTCAGATCATTTGGCTTTAATATTCATATTTATTTATTATCTCGGCCTACTCTGACACACGATTGTTTCTTGCTTGATTCATTATTCACACATTGTAATATTTCCTCACGGTGCTGGACTATGCACACTTATTGTATCTTGCTATGAACAACATTGTTTATTATTTGGCTCTTTACCCTGTGATGGGTTTGGGTGTTTTCTTTTTTCTGCCTTTTCTTTTCATGTCCGGCTTTTTCCCTTTACATTTATTATTTGAATAGAAACTGGCACGCCTCTAGTTCTTTAGCAGTCGTTTTTGGTTGGACTTTTAATCTTCCCAAAACTCTCTTTAACGTTATTTTTTGTTCCACTTTCTTGCCCTCTCTGTTTCTGCTTGTTTTTATAGGGGCTATAATTCTTACACATCTGACTTTTGGTCCTGAGGAAGGCGTTTTCTGTCCAGATCTCTACGCCGAAACGTATTTCAACTACATCTGCCTGACCCTCTTTGGCTGACAGTGTTGACCACTGGACTTACATCAGCTAGGCCAGTTTGCATATACGTAGACCTGAGCAGTACTGTAAGAAGCAGTAGTCTAGTGTGAATGCATAAGTCAAGTTGACACTAGTCATCTATTCCTAAACCCCATAAGGAACAATAATTGGCTCTTGTTTTCCTTTGTCTGGGGTTTCTTGGCGAAGACATATGTGGATTTCCAGAACCAAAATAGGGTGAAAACTAAGCAATGTCAAACCAAAATAGGGTGAAAACTAAGTAATGTCATAATATCCCTCTGCCATAGGAATAGAATTTATTCTCTGTGTTATTCATAGTTCTTGTCCAAATGAAAACTTTTTCTTATTGGTTTTTTTGTTTTTTTGCAAAAAATGTTTGTACGTTCTCTTTTTTTTACTTGTACTTAACTTTTATTGCTTTCTATGGTGCATGATTATTTCAAATGCTGACACTTTGATCGAAAGATTATATTCGAATTAATGTATCTTTTGAAAAACAATAATTTTTGTGTAAAATGTCACTGAGGCTCTTGCACCAAAAGTTGTTTTATGTTTTCTATTAAAATAATGAGAATTATAGCCAAGACTTTGGTCAATATTCAAGTGTTAAATCTATAGCAATGATCCTCTGAAAACAGCTATGATATGACCACATGCTAACCAGAGGTAAAATACATAGAGCCAGAGTTAATTAGGACACTCTTTGGAACTGGAAAGTAGTATGCCCAATTGAGAGTGATCCTTTAAGGGAACCTTGTGCTAGACCTGTCTACTAGTCTGTGGCATTTTCTTGTATGCTACAGTGTTGTACATTAGTTGTTTGCTTTTTGAGGTTAGAAAAAGTGAGGTGAGTATCGGTAATTGGTATACCGCATCACCTGTATTTTACACCCAGTGGGGTCATTATTTGTTGATATTTGTTGAATCTTTTCCCCAGACCTCCACAGAGTAGGGGATTTACCCTTCAGTATATATATATGGTGCCCCTCGTGAGGCTTAATTCCCCTGATAGCTTGCCATAGACCACCATCCTACCCATGGGGGAGTTGTATAGTGCCTTAACCCCTTTGATTAACTTTTCCCAGAATCCCATGATAGTCCGTGTGGCCCAGAGGAAGTCCTACTCCACCCGGTCGAATGCTTTTTCTGAGTCGAGGCCGAGCAGTGCCTGTCACTCCCCTTGCCCCCTCGAGTGATCCATAATATGTAGGGTTTGGCGCATGTTGTCTGCACCCTGCCTCCCTTTTATAAACACCCACCTGGTCCGGGTGGATCAAGCGGGGCATGATACCTTCCATGTGGGTCGCCAATGTTCTGGTATACATTTTTGCATCAGTATTCAATAACGAAATTGGGCAATATGATTTGCAGCTGTCAGGATCTTTTCCATCTTTGGGAATCACTACTATATGGGCCTTAAGGAGGGAGGGACTACACCTGAGTCCTGTATATGGTTGAATAGTTTTGTCATCTGCAGGACCATGGAGTTTGCAAAATGCTTGTAGAAGCCCAATGTGTAACCATCCCCCCACTCCCGGGGGTAGTATTTGTATTGCTGCCTTAACTTCTTCCGCTGTGAAGGGGGACTCCAGGGCCGCCCAATGTGCTTGGATTTATTGCATCATCCCTGTTCCGGTGCATCCCTGTCGTATCAGCGGAACGTTCAGTTTTGTAAAGGTTCTCGTAATATTCTGCAAACTGGTCAGCTATGCTGCCTGGGGCCATCACCCAGTCTCCCTCGTCTTCCCTGATTCACTCGACCCAACGCTCAGACCTCTGGGCTCTCAGCCTGGCCGCTAGCATTTTGTCTGCTTTATCTCCTTTTTCATAGAATTTTTGCTTTAAAAATGTCATCTTTTATATTGTGTCCCCTATCCCTAATGCCTTTAATTCTGCTCGCTTCTGCTTCAGAGTTAACAAATGTTCCTCCTGGTAAGTCCCCCCAGAGTGTAGGGCTTCTTCTAAATTGTTAATTTCTTTTCACGGTTTCTCTTCTAGTAGTCTCCTTTCCCGTTTCTTCCTAGCAACCTTTCTCATAATGATACCCCTCAATGGACTTTTCCTGCTTCCCAAAGTGTTGTGTTCCCCACCTCTTCAATCGCTGCTGTGAGCTCCCCCGCTAGGAGCTTGTGTCGCCTGAGGTGTTCATTGCAGCGCCACCTGGATTTGCATCCCCTATTTCCCCCCATTTTCCCCCTTGTTTCCATTGTCATGGTCACAATATCGTTGTCTGACCATCTTACTGTACAAATTGTACTATCCCTTATCGCGAGCAGTGTTTCCAAGCGACTAGTAAGTAGTAAATTCTGATGAATGTTGCGTGCACACTCAACCAGAATATATATCCCCCTCCTGTCAGGGTGTTTTGCGTCCTCCAGACGTCTAACAGGCCCCTGTCTATCAGGCTTTTCTTAAAGTTATCTCCTCCCTCACTGGCACTCCCATGTGCTGTGGCCTTGTTGCCCATCTGTCTAGTTGGGGGGGGTCTGCCCACTGTTGCAAACCCAACCCGTGGATTCTTGTGATGAGATGCCCTCCTAAAACTGTGGGCCTCTAGATAGTTAATCCCAACTAGTGGGTCTTTCAAGGGTTACATGTCTTAAAATCGTGACAAAAATGGCTGTGTATACAAAATATTGCGGAAAAAATGCTGTGGTTTTGCCGCCACAATCATGTAATGGATGCAGGGGACACCCCTGCAACCCCCAGACCCATTATACCATTTAAAGGGAGCAGGGGGCACCTATGCTCCCCTTAAATGGTATAATGGGGTATACCTTTACCGGGTCAAACCACAGCATTTTTGCAGCTATTTTTATTTGTTTATTTATTTGTTTATTTTTTTACCACCGACATTATTGCCATGATTGTATTACCCGATGCCCTTTCAACTTGTTCTCTGTATGTTTTCTTCTCTGCCTTAGGGAATTGATCTGGGTCAGGGCGGTTTGGACGGCGAAGGAGATGTTATTTTCCTTCCTGCTTTGCTCCTTTTCCATCTTTGCGGCAGCACTTTGGTTTGCGATGCCCTTGGCGAGTGGGTTCCTTCAGGGCCTGCCGGACACCTCGTCTCTCCGTTCGCTGATAAATGCTGCAGCACTTGTGTTGCTTTTTCAGGTGTAGTCACTTGATAGTCTTGCCCCTTGACCTCAAAAGTTAATGCAAAGGGATAGCCCCACCTGTATCATGTGCCTTGCTCTGTGAGCCACGTGGTGAGTGATCTACATTCCCTCCTGCGTCCCAGTGTGAAGCCTGATCGGTCTTGGAGCATCTTCACCTTTGAGCCTTGGTATTCGATAATTTTGGCCTGCTTTGCCCTGAGGAGATTTCAGTTTTCTCTTTGTACTGCAGAAATGTCACCTCCACAGAGTGTGGGCCGCTGCTGAACGCTCTCCCTCCTCTGTGGGCTCTTTGTATCTGCACTGTCTTCCCTCCCTCTGCTTGAAAAAGAAGATTCACCATGTCCTGTACTTTCTTCTCTGCCTGGGCCGGGGTCTCTCTGTCCTCTTCTTCCAGGCCAACTATCCTTATGTTCGATCTCCTTTCTGTGTTTTCTAGATCGTCCATTTTCAAGGTGAGTTCTTCTTCTTCTTTCAGCTCAATGTCCATCATTCTGCATAACTTCATTTCCATTTCATCCGCATTGACCTGGTTATGTTCTAGATTCTCTACCTTTCCTTCAATTCTTTCCACTTTCGCACGCAATTCCGATATGGATATTTGGATGTCAGTGCCAGGGCTCTTATCTCCACCATCACCCACGCAATATCTTCTTTGATGGAAGCGTCACTCATTATTGGGCCTGGGGTGATAGAGCTCCCAGCCTGATGGGGCTCTGACTTTCCAAATTGTTGTAGTGTCGCCAGGCCTCTTGGGGGGTGGTGGTAGTGTTGTCCCCTTCTCGCCTTCTTGTGACCGTATAGTGCCACCTGGAGGAGCAACCTTTGGATCCCTTATGTCTATGCACGATCACTGTTCTGGGGCAGTGGTTATTCCAGAGTCACATCCGCCGGCCTGATAGGTAGGGGTGCGCAGCATGTCTATGGAGAGCCCCCAACGGTGTGACCTACTGGGGTTTTGTTTTCAATAGGGCGTGACCCTTGGGCAGGCACTTTGCATCACCACTCCCTACGCTCTTTTCCTTGGTGATGCTGAGTACCGCTTTTAGTTTTGCGTTCTCTTCACCCCCCCCCCTCAGCTCCTACCGCTGGGCTGGGGATTTGCTGTCCTGGGGGACGACCCCCTTCTCTGGCAGGTCTCAGCTCCTCTTCCCCCATGCAGCTTTCCCTTTTTGTGTTCAGCTCTGGGTGGTCCCCAAGTGGTTTGTCATGCTCCGCTTCCCCCCACTTTCTGTAAAGGGTCTTTCTGCTCTGCTCTTCGCTCACTCCCTGATTTGTGGCTTCTTGGGGCCCTTGAGGCTGGGGCTCTTTGTCATGATGCCTACCCCCAGGCATCCGGACCAAGCCCATCAGCCCCGGGAGCAGGCATCTAGACATTTAGTAAAACCTCAGCAGCCCCGGCTAGGGGCTATCTTGGTTCAGTCCTGGCGCCTTAGGCGCCAGGCTCATAGTAGGAATCAGCCCTGGCGCCTAAGGCGCCAAGCTCATAGTCATTACTTACCTCAGGCAGACCATGCTGCAAATGACTCCAATCCAACATGAAGCCTGAAAGGGACTATTTTTCTACAGGGACTATTTTTTACTCGGGTATGGTTCTAGGGACTTCTTACCTGGGACTACTTATGAGGCTATTTAAACCACGCCCGACCAGCAACACACGCTTCAGCCTATCTACATTTCCCCACCCGGGCGTTATGGAAACCTCAGAAACCGACCAACTAGCCCTATTGTTAGGGGAACTTAGGGCAGAAGTGCACTCCGCGCGCCAAGAGACTAATGCCCTCAGGAGAGAACTGATTGTGTCAAAGGAGCGCACTGATGATCTTGCTAGACAATTACTGCAAAACCAAGCTGGGCAAACACCATTACCTGGACTCGGGGGGGCGAATCCAACTCCTGTTTAATCGAGCAATCCTGTGCAAGTGGTTCTACCAGGGAGCATTCCTTTAGCTCCACCTGAACGTTTTGCTGGGGACCCAAAAAAGTTTGCCGTGTTTATGAAACAATGCCGCTTGCACTTTTTATGCAGACCTGGAGCTTTTCCGAACGACCAAACCAAAGTAGCCTTTGTACTATCATATCTTAGTGGCAGCGCAGCGGATTGGTCAATTCCATTAGTTAACCAGGATGACCCTCTTCTTCGCGATTTTCAAGGTTTTCAATTGAGCATGGAAAGACTATTTGCCAGACATTCACAGGGACAGGCCCTGGATAGCGAACTTTTATCATTACAACAAGGTAACCAGGATCTACTAACCTATATCGCCACTTTCAATAGGTTAGTGGTGGAAACCGGATGGCCAGAGGTAAAACGAGTTGCATTATTTCATCGTGGACTTCGGGGTGAACTCAAAGACGTTTTGGCCCAAGTTGTGAACCCACCTCAGGATTGTGCAGAATATATAGACTTAGTGGTCCAGTTAGACCACCGACTTCAGAATAGAAAGGCTGATCGAGCTAAATTCGAGAATCGGATATTAGTTAAACCCAATGTTACCCTCAAAGGAACAGATGTTTCAGAACCGATGCAGATCGGGGGGTCAAGGGACCCTTAACTCAAAAGGAAAGAGAAATAAGATGGCAGATGCAATTGTGTCTGTACTGTGGGGCTTCAGGACATTTTCTACTGGATTGCCCTATAAAGACATCTAAAAAAGTAGTCGGAGTTGCTGATAAAAATCGAACAGGGCCTGATTCGGGAAACGACCACGCCCGACAAGCGTAGAGGTCCGCTTGCCGAGCTTGAAGGATACTCGGACCTCGCACTTCATCATACCAATGGTCCGTATAGATCCAAGGCAGCCATCACGTATGCACGCAGTGAGGGCATACATTGATAGCGGGGCCATAGAAAACTATGTGGACCACGAGTTGGCTTCTAGGATGAATTTATCTCTCTGCAAAAAGACCACTTCGGATGTCATCACCACTGTCGATGGAACTGAAATTGCCTCTGGGCCTGTAACTCATTCCACTGCAGAGATGACACTATTGGGTCAGGATGGGCATCGAGAGACTATTGTGTTTGATTTAATCAAAGCCCCGCAGTTCCAAATAATACTGGGGATACCTTGGTTGGAAACACATAATCCTTGTATTGATTGGCGAGAGAAGAGAATAACCTTCCCGGATTGTGCACATACTTGTTACCCAAAAAAACCCTTGAACCAAGGCCTGACCACAGTCGCTACTCCAGTCGTGCAGTTACCTCAGGAATATCAAGAATTCCAGGATGTTTTCCAAAAGGAACAGGCAAACACCCTACCACCTCACAGATCATACGATTGTCAAATCGATCTCATACCCGGTGCACAACCTCCATGTAGTAGCATCTACGCCCTTACGGAAACCCAAAAATCTTCACCTACGACTATACTTGGACCAATACCTTGCTAATGGCTTAATTCGTCCATCCAAGTCCCCTGCATCTTCAGCTTTGTTTTTCGTGCCTAAAAAGGAAGGTGACCTCGGAACGTGCATAGACTACCGCGCATTAAATCAGATCACGGTTAAGAACTGATACCCATTGCCTCTGATCCCCGAATTACTAGACCAAGTAAAGGACGCTTGCATCTACACTAGATTAGATCTCCGAGGGGCATATCATCTGGTATGTGTAAAGAAAAGCGACGAATGGAAGACTGCTTTTCGCACTAAGTACGGGTTATTCGATTACCAGGTGATGCCCTTCGGGTTGTGCAATGCACAAGCAGCCTTCCAGTATTTTATGAACAATGTCCTTCGTGAACTCATTGATGTCTGTGTTGTTGTATACATAGACGATATTCTAGTGTACTCCTCTTCAGAATCAGACCATGTGAAGCACGTTTGTGCAGTCCTTGAGAAACTACGGCAGCACAAGTTATATGCAAAATTGGAAAAATTCGTTTTTCATGCTACGGAAGTTGAATTCCTTGGATTTATCCTGACTCCAAAAGGAGTCCGAATGGACTCTCGAAAGGTGGACGCAATCCTCAAGTGGCCATCACTAAGTTCAGTTAAAGGGTTACAAAGCATGCTCGGATTTGCTAATTTCTGCCGCAGATTCATTCCAGATTTCTCACATGTTGTACACTCTATCACAGCACTCTTGCAAAAAAACAAACGCTTCTTGTGGACCGAGAAGCTTAAAAGGCCTTCCAAGAGCTGAAAGCGAAATTCACTTCTGCACCTGTCTTAAAGCATCCACGCCCCGAACTTCCATACATAGTTGAAACTGATGCATCCAGTTTAGACATGGGAGCTGTCCTGTCCCAGAAGGATCCTGAAACCGGTCAACTTCACCCAGTAGCATTTTGGTCGAGAAAGTTCTCGGCACCCGAGTTAAACTATGCCGTTACCGATAAGAATTATTAGCCATCAAATCCGCCTTCAAGGCTTGGCGGCATTATCTTCTCTGGGCCAGGCATACCATTACGGTAATCACTGATCACCCGAACTTGCAGTATTTAAAAAACAGCCAAGGCCCAATCGTTGCGTCAACTTCGATGTACATTGTTCTTTGCCGAGTTCGATTTCGTGATCACTTATCGACCAGGTTGTAAAAATGGCAAGGCAGATGCCTTATCCCGAATAGGGATGGGAGAAGCATATGCGAACCCGGAACCGGTGCCTATAATTTCAGAACAAAGAATTCTTGGCATAACCACTCTACAGACTCCAGAGGATATTCAAGTAAAGATCCAACAACTCTTCGATCCAGCCCTGCAGGACTAGGTGAAGAAAGGCCCGCACTACTCAGTCATCAATGACCTACATTATTATCAAGGGCGACTATTTCTACCACACAAGGAACTACAAGAACTAGTCATCTCCAATTATCATGACACCCTGATGGAAGGACACCCAGGTATCGCAAAAACTGAATCTAAAATTAAGAGACAATTATGGTGGCCCACCTGGCGAAAAGACATAAAGTCTTGTGGCATTTGCGCCCAAAACAAAAGTCAGAAGAAAAAAAACAGCTGGCCTCTTACAACCTTTGGATATTACACCTACACCATGGCACCCCTTATTGTTAGACTTTATTACAGATCTACCTCCATGTAATGGATTTAACACCATTCTAGTTATTGTGGATCTTTTTTCCAAGATGGCCCACTTTATTCCTCAAAAGGGATTACCTTCTGCTTCAATTCTGGCCAAGGAGTTCCTCAAACATTGTTCGAATACACTGATTTCCTTCCGCATTGGTCTCTGACCGAGGTAGTCAGTTAATTTCACATTTTTGGAAGAAATGTTGTCAACTGGCGCTAATCGACGTGAGGTTATCAACCAGTCACCATCCCCAGACCGATGGTCAGACGGAGAGGACCAACCAGACCCTTGAACAGTACCTACGATGCATGCTACACCAGACAGAAAGTAATTGGAAAGATATTTTATGGATTTCCGAGTATGCATACAATAACTCTGTACATTCAGGAACCGGACAAAGCCCCTTTTATACCATATATGGACATCACCCTCGAACCTCAGAACTAGATTCGCCTCAGCATTTAGAAATGCCTGCAGTTAGTCATTTGCATTCTACTATTATACAAACCTTTAAAGAGGCAACAGAACATTTGAAACAAGCAAAAGAGAAATATAAGAAAAATGCTGATCAACATAGAAGTGAAACTCCACAATACCAGATTGGGGATCAAGTTTGGCTGGCTGCAAAACACATACATCTGAAGGCAACTCTGACTTTTAACCCTAGATATTTGGGACCTTACACTATTAAGGTCATTATCAACCCGGTAGCCGTCAAATTGGAATTACGCTCTAATATGCGCATTCATCCTGTCTTTCATGTTTCACTTTTAAAACCAGTTCAACCAGGAACAAGATTAACCAAACCACCCGACCCCATCTTGATAGATGGAGAACCTGAATTCGAGGTAAAAAATATCCTGGACTCCAAGATGGTTAAATCAAAACTTTTTTATTTAATTGATTGGAAGGGCTACGAACCACAAGAAAGGTCATGGGAACCTAGTGACCACGTCCATGCACCTCGGTTGGTGAAAAGATTCCATCAGAACTTCCCAGACAAACCAGGGCCCAGGGGAAGAACAACTTTAGGAGGGGCCTTGGAGGGCGGGGGGAGGAGGGAGTGCTGTCATGATGCCTACCCCCAGGCATCCGGACCAAGCCCATCAGCCCCGGGAGCAGGCATCTAGACATTAAGTAAAAACTCAGCAGCCCCGGCTAGGGGCTATCTGGGTTCAGTCCTGGCGCCTTAGGCCTAGAGACCCAAGCTACTCCTCACTGATGACGCCCAACAAGGCTGAAACATGTCTGGGAATGCTTGTGGTCTCGTGCAAAAGGGATGTGACCTAGCAGTTTGGGCTGGACTACCCCTTTGGGGGTGGGACCAAGCCTGATTTGCATATGGGTTTCCCCTTTTGTAATGGCTTGGCAGGAGAAGAACGATGGTCTGGAGGGTTGCCCAGAGCAATGCCAGAGGTCAAGATTTATTCTAAACCTTCCAGCCATCAACTCTTTTGTTTTGCTACTGGCGCCTTAGGCGCCAGGCTCATAGTAGGAATCAGTCCTGGCGCCTAAGGCGCCAAGCTCATAGTCATTACTTACCTCAGGCAGACCATGCTGCAAATGACTCCAATCCAACATGAAGCCTGAAAGGGACTATTTTTCTACAGGCACTATTTTTTACTCGGGTGTGGTTCTAGGGACTTCTTACCTGGTACTACTTTTGAGGCTATTTAAACCACGCCCGACCAGCAACACACGCTTTGCGTTATTCTGCATCCAGCAGCGTAACACTCACCGTGCCTGCAGCCTGCATCCAGTCTTCTGCCACGCCTGCCTCGAATCCGTAGCTCCTAAAACAAAGAGGAAAGAAAGGGACAAGGTTAGAAAACAAACTTATTTCTATTCCACACCTGATTCTGGATCCATCTTGTCTCCGGACCTGTAAAGAACATCATTTCTGCACGCGCCGCACCTCCAGCTGCAGCGCCGCGCCATACTCACCAGTCTTCACAGCATCCTTCGGGTCAGCGCTGCCTCCATCATTTCTTTGCCGAACTTCGGCACCTAGGAGACAAAAGAAAACCACAAGGTGAGCCGAGGGAACCAACAAATATAATTCTTACCACCATAGACTTACCTATTTACCACCGGAGGCATCCTTTTGTGACTCTCCATATTTTCACGTGCCGTTTCTGTAAAGAGAGACAAAACAACACGTTTTCCTCGTGCAACATTTACCAGACAGCGCCGGGTAATACAGACTCTTACCTGAGCGCCACCAGCTGCCACAAGAGCATCTTTTCACGAGCCAGCTGCAAGACAAGAAAGGAAGGGGGGAACAAGAGTGAACATCGGACATATTGAACTCTATGAACTTAATACTTACTGGTCCTCACCAGGAACCTCAGAGTCAATACTCTCCGGAACTCTCCCGAGCCTTCAAACCAGTGAAGTAACTGGAATCGACGCGCCCCTGCAAATCCATGAAGGATGGAGAGCTCATCTTTCAAGAATATAAGGTGAGATTGCTGTGAGGGCATTTCGAAGGTGATTAGTTGGGGAGGACTGTGGGGGTGCCATCACTTGAATCCACAAGTGGCTAAATCCATCTCTCCACTTGCAGGAGAATATTTCTACGGGTTAAGCAGACAAGATTAGGAGGGCAGATCCAGTCAGTCATCACTGCACTACGCATCACGTGGGTGGAGACCGCAGCTGTCCGGATCCGACCGACGCCCCTGTGGGAGCCAGGTGAACGTAACACTCTTCCATCTTCCTGTAGTTGCTAGGGGCCTGCCTGCAGTGTCTAGCACTTTCCAGGGTAGGCTTTGTTTTATTGTCAGTGCCTCTGTTACTCTGGCTAGGCCTTCGGCAGATGCAGAGAGTGGCCCATCACTCCTCCGCAATATTGAGGTCCCCTGCTGGACCGTGTGGTCAGTGGTGGATGGTGCCCGAGGGGGGCATTCTGCCCTCCCCCCGTTTGCTTCCTCGTTTTGCACGCACCCCCCTCCCCCCCACAGCGGTTTGAGGTGTTTGAAGGGAAGCTTAGCTCACCTTCGGGTTGGTCGCCCCCTCGGTCCTCCGCTCCGTGCTCTGTCCCGTCTTCGCTTCCTCCTCTCTCTCACCATTTCAGCATGGAGCGAAGGTTCGGCATCTCTCCTCTTCTTACAAGGCTCCTTTGCAAGTGCTCCCCCTGCGTCGGAAAGCCTTGGATGCTGTCGCTCGATCCAACGGGGGTCTCTGGCCACCTCCTCACTTCCCCACAGCTGCTCCTTCTTGCCTCTCCGCACCGACCTCGGGCCCTGCTTTCAACTGGAGGGGCCGATCCCACCTTAATCTCACTGGGGATCCCTTTCTTCTGGGCAGCGGCTCCTGCCTTGCGGGTTGTGGCCACGCACCTCCCCCACTCTCCTGAGGGGAGGGTGACAGCTCACACCTTTCAAGGAGGGCCTTGGATGGGCCCCCCCAGTCTGGCTTTCTCGGCCGTTGCGGTCTCCCCGCCTCATAACATTGCGCCTTCATTTTCATTTGTTTATCCCGTTTGGATATTCTTTTTTTTAAAAATCATTTTCCCCCTTATCTGGGAAGCCGCGGTTCAGGCGACCACTGCCATCGGTGCCCCCTAGTGGTCTCGGAGGGATGATTTTTTGATGATGCGTGATCCAGGCCTCCTAAGGTTGGCTGGGACTGAGCACGTGCTGAAGGAGGAGTTGGTGATTGATGTGATAATTGATGTGAGGACTTCAGAGCATTCCTTGATGAGTGAAGCTGGGCTGGTATCACCTTGGCATTCTGAAGACTTAAGACCACAGATTATCTTGGAGATTTCAACTTCAATGATTGGGTGGACGCTGAAAGGGGTAGAGGAGGTGGGGGGAGGCGTAGACTGGTGATAAAGTTTGCTGTAGGTGTAGTAGGGGTTTCCAATTTGTGTAGAATGGTGAAGAGTTCACATGATTTGGATTGGGTAATTCTGTTGGAGAATGCAGAGGCTTTGGCTTTGAAGATGACATGTTTATATTCTTTAGAGATAAGGAAATGATATGATATGATAAGGCATTTGTAACGCGCCTATACACAAGTGTTTCAAGGCGCGATATGTGTTTGTTGTGTGCTGTGGGGGATTTGCGCTAGTTGGATTCGACAGACTGCTTCTTGGCTTGGAAGGTTCGAAGACTTTGGGTGAACCAAGTGAGCAGTTGGTTTGACCCTGTGGTGTTTGAGTGGGGCAATGGAGTCAACTGCTGATAAATTGGCAGCGTTGTAGAGGTAGACCGGTGCAGTGGGGTTAGATGGTGGTAGTCTGTGTCGGGGCTGACTGGATGATGACGGTGATATTGTGATGATCAGGCTAAGGGTATGGGGTGTTGGATGTGATGATGTTGCAGTTGAGGTCAGCGAGCCAGTCTATGGTTCTGCCTAGTGAGTACGTTGGGACGATAATGCGTTGTGTGAAATCTAAGGAATTGCAAGAGAGAGGGCTGTTGGAGGGATTGTTGAATTCCAGGTTAAGCTCTCCTAGCAGGAGTATCCTGGAGGTAGGTTTGATGCTGGGGCTTCGGGTCTGTACAAGATCATCATCAAAGGTTTTGTAGCCGGCGGGCGGACGGTATACAATGTGAAGGGTGATGGTAGTTGTAGGGGATAGAGAGAGCTTGCCACAGTGACGGTCACAGGAAGGGGGGAGGGGCTCAGCGAAATTGGTCTAATGGTGAGTATTTCCCTGTGGATGAGTGCTACTTCACTACCCTTGTTAAGTAGGCAGTCGCAACAGAGAATTGTGTAGCTTGTGGGAATGGCAATGTAGAGAGCGAGCCCTGCAAAAAGATGTAGCCATGTCCCTGTAATGGCAAAGAGGTTGAGGTGGTTGTGAGTGATGAGATCCCTGATTTCGGCTGCGTGTGCAATTATGGACCTAGCATTAATGAGTGCACAGGATATTTGAGGGGATGAAGGTAGTGGGAGATTTTCCTGTGTGGGGTGAAGGGATGCGCAGTCTAGAAGCGGGGAGTGGGTAGGGGTGCGTAAAGAAAGGTGCTTGTTTCTGGCGTTAGTGTGGTGGGAGTGAGCATTGGGTCAGTGGTGGACTGGTGCACGTTGAGTCTGTCGGCTCAGAATACAACTGAGCCTGGGCTGGTGGAGCTAGATGGGAGGAGAGCTGATGGGAGAGTGAGCAGAGGCAGGGCTGCGGCAAGAGCGGCCAGCGGACTGTTTGGGAGGGGGGTTGCTGTGTGTGTGTGTCTGTGTGTCTGTGTGTGTGCCTGTCCTTATGGTCGCCTGTGCACTGGATGTTCCCCCACCCCCTTTATGGTTGCCTGTGTGCTGGATGTGCCCCTTCCCGCTGCTCCCTCCCTGTTCGTGCCACCGATACTGACCCTATGTATTTATATGCTGCTGCTGCCCTTCAAGATGGGTTTGGTCACCCTGTTTGTGTCACCTATACTGACTCTATGCCTGTATATGTTGCTGCCGCCCTTCAAGATGGGGTTGGTCATCACGCTTGTGCCACCTATACTGACTCTATGCTTTTATCCCTCAGTAGCGGTGCGGCCTGCAATGTGTTGCACCCACCTAACTGACTTTAATATGTTGCTCCTGATTTTACCTGCATCCTTTGCTCTGAGCCTCCCGTAACATGAGGTGCATCCTGTAATGTGTTGCACTTACCTGATCGACTGTACCCAACTATGCACTTCACGCTAAGCACTTATGTAACCAAGTAAGCTGTCTCTAACAGCGCCACAATGCCTCAGGGCCGGTAGGCGCTTTATAAATGCAAATAAATCAAAATAAATAAATACAGGGACAATGCGTGGCTCAGAGTGGGTCATAGGAACCTGCAAATAAGTGGAGGCAGAGGTGTAGGTGCCCGGAATGAAGTTGGTGCAAGAAGGGAGTGGGGTAGGGCGTATGATGAGCAGGGTGGATGTTGGAGGCGATGGTAGAGGGCGAATATGGAGGGATATTGGTGCAACCCTGCTTACCTTCGCTGATGAGGAGGTGAAGGATAGTTGAGAGGTGGTGTGGGCGGGTGGAGGCATGGGGAGAGCCAGGCGCCGCTCGGCAAGCGTTGATGTCCTTTTATGTGGGCCTTTGTGGGGGGCTGTCTTTGCCTGCCGGCTAGGGTCTGAAGTCATGTTTACCTCAGAGTGCAGCCAATGAGGGAGCTCTACAACCGGTGCCTGCTGCACTGCATTGAGAGGTGTTGAAACAGCATCTGATCTCTTATTTTATTTGTTTTATTTTTTTTCAATTTTCTTCCAATTTCTTTTTAATTTTCTTCCGATTCATAGCCATCATACAAAACAGTCAGCAACCCCACTTTTACATAAAGCATGCATAATCATTCTAATCGATATCAGGACCTATATAGACAAACCATTTCCCAGAAGCTTGGGCTTCTCCCTATACTTAAGTTTGACCAAGCCATTTCAGTTGCTTCAGTTCTTAGGGGCAGTTGTGGACTCGCACCCAGACAAGGCTTTCCCTACCAAGCAGAGGGTGGTAAATCACTCATATGGTCCAAATCTTCCAGAGCCCGATTTCAGGCACAGCCTTTCTGCATCTTCTAGATCTTATTGCATCCTCTATTTCTGCTCAATTGCACATGAGATCACTCCAGTGCCTACTTTGCTGCAAGTAGTGTGTTTACAGGCAGCATGACAGAACCTGTTACAAGCCTCGAACAAAGTATCACAGGATCTCCTGCAGTGGGACCAGTGGGAGCAAACCCTAATGACAAGTTCGTACTGTAGATCCTTGATCTATAGCTGAGGATAGCTCAGAGACAATGTGCCTGCCTTGGAAGCAAGACGACACGGAGCACCACAGGTTCGATCCCCGGGTCTGTGCTTAGAAACCTCTGGGTATTAAGCGTGTTATAAATAACCTATGATATCATATCTAACTTCCTCAGAAGGTTGCTTCAAATCTCTATCGGAACTATGTATATTTGTCTCGCACCCACTGCACCCATTGGGTCCCACAGCAACTCAATCCCTTCCCTATTCCTCAGGAATCCCTGTGGGAGCCTCTAATGGACCCCTTCTGGTGAATCGTTCAGTATGTTAACGTCTGCAGCTGAGCTTCCATGAAATAAGCTTCAAAATCCGGAAGCGTGAGCCCCCATCTAGGTCTGCGTAATATGTTTAACGCTACTAGTCTGCGGGCTGTATCCCACAGTAACTCCCCGATTTTCCCATCCAGCATTTTGAAGAAGACCCTATATCATTTACGGTATGTTAGCAAAGTAGTAGAGTAGTCTGGGCAACACCCTCATCTTGCATAAATCAATTTTGCCCATTAAGACATTTCAAAACTCCATGTTGTCGGCCATCTTGAGACGGTGCGCGTGCTCCGAATCGTCCATCGGATATGGGGCACTGGATTCAGTACGGTCTCCGACAAAAGACAGCATGGTGGTCATCGCCAGATTCGTGCTCACAGGGACCACGATATGCAGGCACTATTGGCTACAGTAGTCTGAGTTATCCAGACAACTATCTAAATTTCTTGACCTTCCATGTGAAGGTGATAACTTGTTGAGAGTCAACGCTATAATGAATCTTTAGAGAAACGCAACACCTCTATGGCCCTCGCCATGGTTGGCCGTCCAACAGCCTGCTTTCCTCATTCTCTCCATCAAGGGCTGTTCCTTTCAGTCTTCTTCTTACTGTGTCTGCAGGGACAGGAGTCCCAAACCTTGGGACAAGCAGACCGAGCAGCTCTTTCCCTGCCAAAGTAGAAGCAGAAGAAATCCTAGAAAGATTGCTGCCTCTACTGTGTAGTGGCAGCTGGCCCAAAACTTTTTTAGGTGTGACTTTGCCTATTGCTCTCTGGTTATCCCTGCATCAGGAGTAGCAGTGCACCATTCCAACATGTGCGCCTTATCTTTTGGTCATGATGCAAAGATATTGTCTCCTTATTCTCCAATGCACTCTGGACCACTCTCCCGCCCGTCTTTCTCCTCCCCAGATTCTTCTCCTGGAGAGGGGCAGGGTTGTTACTGCCTGTATGTTTTAGTGCCATAAAAAGAGACATTCCTTCCTCTCATCATGGATCTGAGGCTCTTTAACATGTACTTGCGAAAAGTCAAAATGGTAATCTTTTCCTATTTCCTCATGCCCTCAAGTTGCAGGATTGGCTGATGTCATTTGATCTTCAGGGTGCTTACTTCCTTGTGCCACCCAAAGCACAGGAAATGCCAGAGGTTCATGGTTGCAAATACCATTTACCAGTTCAAGGTCCTGCCCTTTGGCCTTACCACAGACGCAAGGGTCTTCACCAAGCTGTTGCCAGTAATGACCCTGCATCTCAATAGTGATGAGTTCTAGGTCTTTCCCTTCCCGGATGATTGGCTTAGTCAAGCTCACACAAGCACACAAGGCTTTGATGGGCCTTTTGTACGGATCTATGTGATTATTACGACCCTGTTTACTGCGCCGGCCGAAAATGACCATTTGTTTTTTTTTTTGTTACCCCCTTTTCACAGACTATATATGCAGGAGGATCCCCCCGCAATCCGCCATACTCCCCCAGCATTAATTATTTACTTTACCCCATCCCCCACATATATATTCTGAGTAATGGGGTTAAAAAAATAATAGTCTGCATTTTCGGCCGGCACAGTAAACCCGGCATAGTAATTGTATGATTCCTTTTGTACCACACCTATCATCTTCTAAAAAGCTTGGGCTTCTCCCTATACTTAAGTTTGACCAAGCCATTTCAGTTGCTTCAGTTCTTGGGGGCAGTTGTGGACTCACACCCAGACAAGGCTTTCCCTACCAAGCAGAGGGTGGTAAAAATCACTCATATGGTCTAAATCTTCCAAAGCCCAATTTCAGGCACAGCCTTTCTGCATCTTCTGGATCTTATTGCATCCTCCATTTCCACATGAGATCACTCCAGTGCCTACTTTGCTGCAAGTAGTGTGTTTACAGGCAGCATGACAGAACCTGCTACAAGCCTCGAACAAAGTATCACAGGATCTCCTGCAGTGGGACCAATGAGAGCATGTTCTCAGGGGAGTGCCTCTACAGCACCCTTGGCCGCTACTTACATTAGTGACTGATGCCTTTCTTAGGGGCTAGTGCGTTTGCCTGAATGATCTCGTAGTGCTCAGTATGTGGTCTTTGGCATAGACAAAGCATCAGATTAAGTTATCGGAACTACTGGCGATCGGATTGACCTTGATAGTTTGTCTTCCCTTCATGCTGGGCAAGTGCAGTGAACATGCACTACCTCAACAAGCAAGGTGATGTGGGGTTGTGGCTTCTGTGCTTGGAAAAGACGCAACTTTGATTCTGGGCCATCGAGAACAAAGTCTCTGTCGGCTACCCATCTTGCCGGAATAGGGGAAGTGGTTAGGGATACCTTGAGCAGACAGCCCTTGGTCTCCCAAGAGTGGCGGCTTTAACAGGATGTTCTGGTTGAGCTTGTTGTCTTTTGGGGACCCCTCAGATTGATCTCTTTGCCTCCTGTGCCAAGAAAATGTGACTAGGATATTTTATGAGGAGCTCTGGAGACGCAATCCCTGGAAGTGAAGCTTTGCCCCCTTTTGTATTCCCACCAATCCCTGTCATTCCGCTTGTTCTCAGGATATTGCAGATGTTCTGATCTACAATGATTCAGATCTCCCCGGATTGGGCCAAGAGGTTGTGGTACCTGGAACTTCTGAGCATGACCATTTGTTCTCCATGGCACCTCCTGATTAAGGTGGACCGCCTCTCCCAGTCATTTTAAGGTGGACCGCCTCTCCCAGTCAGGATTGAGTCCTTCACCCTAACCTTAACAGCCTCAACCTGTATGCCTGGCTGCTAAGAAGCTAAGATATCAAAAGTGGACTCTGTCCACTGATGTCCTAGATGTGCTCCTTTCTGCCAGGAGGCCTTCCACCAAGTCCATTTACGCTGCAGTTGGCAAGTGTTCTGGCAAGTGTTTCCAGCTTGGTGTCGGGGCTTTCCCAACAGATACTGTTGTGGATTCTTTGCTTTCTCTGGAACAGAAGGGCCTTCAAATTGACACCTTGAAAGGGGACCTGGCCATCATTTTGTACTTCAAGAGGACCTCTGAGCTGAGGCTGTTCTTTTCCATGTCCACTTATGCAGCTTTTGCATGATTATTCTATCATGTTTGACCCACACCTGTTTATTGTTCCTGCATGGGATTGAAACCTGGTTTCAAAGTTCCTCATAGTGGCTATGTTTGAGCCCTTGTTTTCTTGTTCTGCGAGATTGCTCACTAGGTTCTTTTCCTGACTGCCGTCACTTCCACTGTTTGGTGAGTCGGAGTTCCAGACTCGGTCAGTTAAGCCTCCATGCTGGGAGGAGCCAGGAATGAGATGCGAACACAGTGAACTTTCATTCAAAATAAAAGGAGGTTGGAAAAGGCCTCACTATCCCTACTCCAGGAGGTATTTCCCTACCTCAACCAAAACTGGAGGTCTTTCCAGTGTCAAAGTATCCAAAACAAATTGTCCTGTGTCCAGAAATCCTATCCTTGACCTTCCATTCTATAAAACTACTATAATATGTGAAGGGTAATGTCTTTGGCTTGGTAAGTGCCCAAACATTCAAATTAAATGTCTATCTCCAAAACACAGGTTTCCAATGGATAAAGGTTGCAGTTCCAGGGGACAACTCGTTTCCCCAGGTCTCTCTTAAGGCTGAAGTTCACAGGACCAGGGGACAACTCATTTCCCCAGATTTGTCTTCAAGACACTTCAAATTCCTAAGGGCATGAATCTTATTTAGGGCTCTTGAATGTAAAACCAACTTGGATGCAAGTCACAACTTCGTAGGATACCGGGTGTACTCTTGCCAGGTTCTTTTCCACTTTGTTTAACTTTTGCTTTCAGCTTTGATTTTCCATGGTGTATTCTCCTACCAGTACCTATTCATGTGATTTGTTTTGCACACTTGCAAACTTGACTTTGGCCTGGTGGACTTTCCTGCCAGGGCTTGTCATCGAATTTACTTTATAAATTAGCAAACTTGATTTCGCCTGGTTTGCACTCCTGCCAGGGGTTTTCATCTGATTCATTTTTTATAGTTGGGAACTTGCTTTTCTGCCCCATTCATCTAATTTACTTTATACCATTGCAAACTTGCTTTTTCTCTCACATTTATTCAGTATACCCTTTTGGGGTAATATTGGGTTTCATATTCCTTGTCATTCACTTCATACATGTTTGTGTTTCTTTGGCAACATTGCCTAAGCGCCGCAGGAGTCCCATTCTCTCTCTGGGACTCACTGGTGTCCTGTGGCATTCTTCAGCGCCTTTGCAGCAGACAGGAGGCAGTATTCTGGTGTCCCGCCTCCAGCTCGCGGGCTCCCCTGCTACAATGTACAGCTTCCACGTCCTTCACAGCTCCTGTTTCATCTGGGCTCTCGCACCGTGTTCGAGTGGCGGTGAGGCTGCGTCGAGGTTCTCATGGCCGCTTGGAAGTTTCTTTTTCCTTCCCTCTCACATTTGCCACACGGCAAACTGCCCTCTGCAGTCCTCTGTCTCTTGCCTTCCTCCCGAGCCTGCCAGCTCCACAGTTGTCTTGACGCCCTCCCAGTCCCTCGCTCAACACCGAGCAGGCTCGACTTCCCCAGACAGCTTTCTCTCACTCCATACTTGGCAAAACTTTTAAATGTCCCATCACCTATAACATACTCACAAACACAAGAGCATTTCTGGGCTTCTCTTCCCTGGTGATGTATATTACTGCATTGGAAGGCGTTATGAGTACGTCAGAAGGATGGTTGAAGGGAATCGGCGCAATATGCCATCAATGCATGGGAAATGGAAAGGATATCCGTAGAAGGCAAAGGGGGATACCATGTCTCATCCGATAATGTCAGATCAGCCCCCCTGAGGGTCGCCTCCCCCATGTGGTCCTCACTCATGTAACCGGCCCCAGGGCAGGATCAGGTAGTGGCTGCCTTCCCCTGGCCACATGAGAAGAGATTATTCCTGGGAAAGGGGTGTTGACATCATCAGATGATCCTTGTTTCTCTGGATTAGGAGGAGTACATAGATCCCAGAACGTCTGGACTTTTTGTTTTCTCTTCTTTTGAATCTCCCTTGCAGGTGGGAGAGTGCTTGAATTAATCATCAAAACCTAACCAGACCTGGCTTTTATGACTGACTATTAAGATACAAAGGGACCAAGATGTCCCTACCAAAGAATGTTCTCTATGTGATGTTTTTCATTCCTTAGCCCTTTAGGAGATAAATATTTTCCAGTTGATTTGATTCAAACATGTGTGCCCCACTGCTGCTGTTTGAGGTTTTTGCCATCACTTGCCAAGAGTGGCCTCAATCTTGGCATTTGTACAGCTATTTAGGCCCAATATTTGCATTAACAAATCCACTGCACTGGGGCTTTACTTTGCATTTGCAACTGCCATGGTTTATGGAAATGGCTAATTACCCTTAACTTTTTGTTGATGGCTCCTTTGCAGCGTGTATTCCCAGTGATTTTTTTTTTTACTTTATTTTTGAATTTTCATTTAACATACAAAAGGAAAAGAGAAACGAACTGTGCACCACGCGGATAGCCACTCCCCCCCACCCCTCCAGCATCACCTTTACAACGTAGGATGTGCAATCAAATAAACACAGAGAATAAAGTTATCCACAGCATCGCTGGGACATCCCGGCTTGACATAGAATAAGTTAATGGTTCAAGGCAGGCGATGAGATCCCTGATGAAGAGGAGATTGAGTCATTCACATAGGGGCTCCATATGTCCGGTGGTCTTGCATGGAGTGGCAGGGTTTTGAATATCGTCTGTGTCCTGACAGTAGGCTATGTCATTTGGGATCTTGGAGGTTGGCCTCTTCCCTAGGACATCGCCACTCTCCTTTTAGGTAGAACCAAGAGGAGACCCACTAATTTCTGTACATGAACCGAGACCCCGCTGGTGAGTCCAAGGAGTGCTGTCATGGGGACTTGCTCGATTGTTTCCCCTGCAATTGCTTATGTCTTCTCCAAAACCTCTCCCCAGTATCTGCTTATCGCTGGACAGTTACATGCTAGGTGCAGGATGTCAGCATCCTGAGCACCGCACCGATCACAAGACCCTGAGATCTCAGTCAGTTTCCTGTGGAGCCTTGACGGAGTATGGTAGGTTTGATGTAGGTAATTAAAATGTATTTGTTTGAATCGTGTGTTTAGCACCACTTTCTGGGTTTGTCTAAGAATATATGCCCAATCCTCATCCGGGATGGTTTTCCCGAGGGATCTTTCCCATCTAAGTTTTGGGGATGTTGTGTTAACTAGGGTATCGTTAAGAAGGTTTTTGTATAACCACAACACTAATTTGCTGTTTCCTTGGGCCTGGATCGCACCGTGTAGTAATTGCCAAGTCTGTGGTTGGGTAGGAAAAGTGGGGAAGAGTGTTTGAATAGTCTGACCGAGTCGGAAGTAGATGAATGTGTCTAGTGCAGTGTCAGCGCCACGATCGCGGGCCTGGTGGAGTCTTATGAAGGACCCCTCGATGAACAGATCTCCTAGATTGTTAATTTGCATTTACTAGCGCAACAAATGTAAACTTGCTCACTGGTGAGTGGGACCCCTGGAATAAATTTTGCGGGTATGAGCGGAGAGTAACAGACTTCCACCTAGTATTTCATCGCCATTTTTTTCCAAATTGTGTACGTGGAATGGACTATGTTCATTGTTTTTGGTAGAGTACGTATCGTGCCAATTATGGCAGCAGGTAGGGGGACATTAGGGCCCGTTCAAACTGGACGTGGGGTCTGACGAACTGTGTAGCGTACCAGTGACTTAAGAACTGATCCTGGGCCACCCAGTAATACCGCTCTGGGTCCGGAAGTGCCATGCCTCCTTTCGCCACTGGTTGAATTAGTGTTGCGAAAGCCACCCTTGCGGGCTTGCCGGCCCACATCGATTTGAGTGTGAGTGGGAGACGCTTCCATTTGGAGATTCTGTCTCCCAGTATTGCATCCACCTTCCTGTAGTTGTCTTGTAGGAGGGTGTGGTGATGTCTCGACACTAGGATGCCCAGGTATCTCACTCCCGACTGTTCCCATTTGAGCCCATAGTCGTCCCCAAACTCCCTGGTGATGGTGACATCCGTTAGTGGAAATACTATTGACTTTGAATGGTTAATCTTTAGGTCTGAGAGTTCCCCGAATCTAACCACCTCACGCATTGCAGAGTTCAGGCTCTCGGATGGGTCTTGTATAAAAAGGGCCACGTCGTCCGCATAGAGTGACAGAATCATCTTGTGTGGGCTGAGCTTTAGACCCCTGTGCAGATGTCGCGACCGTAGACTGGCTGCTAGAGGTTCCATGGCCAATGCGAATAGCAAGGCCGACAGGGGGCAGCCCTGTCTAGTGCCTCTTTGTAGCGTTATACTCGCAGACTGCACACCCCCCCCCCCTTAGTAGTATATTTGATACAGGCTTTTTGTACAAGAGTGCGACTAGTTTTAAGAATTGATGCCCAAGGCCCATATTTCCCAAGACTGTAAAAAGGGAGGGCCATTCAACAGAGTCGAACGCCTTTTCGGCGTCGAGAAGAATCGCTACCGCTTGGACCGACGGATCGGTGGCTCCAATAGCGCCAAATAGGCGCCTTATACCATATGTTGTGTTTCGCCCTGCGATGAAGCCCTCCTGGTCGGCTATCACTAGTGCGAGCATTAGAGGGAGTAGTCTTGCGGCTAGAATTATTGCTAGAATGTTATTGTCTAAATTGATTAAGTAGATCGGCCTGTGTGATCCTCATTCCTCGGGGCGGGGGGGTGTACCATTCTTATGTAGGAGGATTATGTTCACTTCCTGAAGCGTCAGGGGGAGGCAGCCCCTCTCAACTGCCTCTTGAAAGACTTGCAGCAGGATAGGTGCCATGATTGGGGTGAACGATTTATAGAACTCTCCTGTCAGGCCGTCAGGCCCGGGTGCTTTGGAACTTGGAAGTGTTTTTATGTCCTCTGTAATCTCGTCTGGTGAGATGGGGGCGTTTAGTGGTTCCCTCAATGTTTGATCCGTCCAAAAGAGTTCTATCTGATCTAGGTACTGGAGGAGGGAATCTGGTCTGCTGTCGTATTTTGAATTCTATATGTCTTGATAGAAGGCTCGGAAAGACTCTACTATCTCGTCCTCGGTGAAGACCAGAGTGCTATCGGGTTTTCTGATGCATTCTATCTGGGGGGCTCTCCTGTCTGAAGCCAATAGCCTCGCCAACAGGGCTCCTGGTTTTTGGCCCTCCCCATACCGACGTATTCTGTGACCCTGCACTAGGAGCTTGGCTTCCCGTTCTGCGCCGGCCTTGATTTTATCGAGTACTTTTTTAAGGGAGGCAAGGGGGGAGGTTGTCTTTTTGTGAGTCATAAGCATGTTTGAGATTTTTCAGGCGTGTTTCGCTAGCTGCCAGTTCCGATCTGATCAATCTCAGCATCCCGTTCTCTTTGGCTACGCACACTCCCCTTACAAAGCATTTGAGTGTTTCCCACAGGGTCCCCGCTGAGTCGACGGAGTCCAGATTAGTATCGAGAAAGGATAGTATTTCGGCGTAGAGCTCCTCAGCGAACATCTGGTCTTGTAAAGCCCCATGTTTAAACCTCCAGGGGGGCCTGCAACCCTTGTTCCCTGCCGGGGTGGCCTCAAGAGTAAATGGGGAGTGGTCTGAAAGCGTTCGTTGGAGTATTTGGCAGTCGCCCCACCGTATATTGGTATGTTTGGATACGAAAAGGTAATCAAGTCTGGAACTGGTGTGGTGTATCCATGAGTGGAAGGTGTAATCGCGCGTTGCAGGGTTTCTAGCCCTCCAGGCATCTTCGAGATGATATGCCCTGCAAATCTCATGTATCTGTAAAATAGCTTTGGAGTGCGCAGTGCCTACTGGCTGTGATTTGTCAGTGTTTGGGTTTAGTGTGGTGTTCAAATCGCCACCCCAAATGCTTGTGGTTTGCCCCGTACCCGCAAGATTAGTCATGACCCAGTCGAAACTGTTAGTCCCATCTACGTTTGGGCCGTAAGAGTTCACGAGGGTCACATCCACTCCCTCCAGGATTCCGCATACAAGAAGGGACCTACCTGCCTCGTCGCTCTTAGCTGATTTTAGCCTAAATCTTAACCTTTTGCTAAGGGTGGCCAACCCCGTCCATATCACGAGTAAGAGGAAAAGTACCTATGGCAACCCCAGTCAGGTTCCCATCTACTTTGGGAGGTTGGGGTGAGGTGCGTTTCTTGGATCAATGCAACATCGAATTTGTGCCTCCTGAGATATTGGGACACCTTACGGGCTTTGGTGGGGTTGTTGCCTCCCCTAATATTCCACGTCGCTACCTTGAATGGGCCCATGGTCGAGTGCACACACAGCGTACCCAGCCACCCACTCGGGGGGGTGGGGGGGTCGCTTCAGGTCAGAGTCGTTGTGTCCGTGATCCCCTTGTGTATGATACCAGGCGGTGTGGGGAGGTTGGGCCATCTCGCCTGTGGTGCTATTCCCAGATCGTCCCCCTAACAGTAAACAAAACCCCAACATGAGTGCAGGTGTTGCCACCCTACCCTTAAAACTCTCGCAAAACTTTCTACCAGGTTTCCCTGTGGTGTCGCGTTCTGCCATTTGCGCCCCAGAAACCCAAAAACAACTTCTTCCGGCACAGGTCGTAGCCGTACCATTATCCATCCCACGCACACACGGGCAACCCCCAACCCGCCCGACAAGGACCCCCCTTCTCCGTTACTACAACTAATTAACTTGAACTTGAAGCTGGGCTTGGGGCCCCAGTATCCATCCAAGAACTATCGCTTCCGTCAACTGAGGATACAATGTTTTTGCCGTGCCTTCTTATGGAGTGATTCTAACAGCACAGTGAGTGGGTGAGACAACTCTCTGGGTTCTCGGGGCGGTTTTCTCCTTGTTCGATCATTCCTTGGTGGTCTCGGGTTGTTGTTTGCGGGTCGACAGCCAATACTGTCTAGAAACACGCTAGCTTCCTCTGGTGATGTGAAAAACTTAGTTGTTCCGGCATGTTGAATTCTCAATTTGGCTGGAAATAGCATTGAGTATTGCATTTCACTGTCTCGCAGCCGGCGTTTCACTCCAGAAAAGGATCTCCAAGATGCTTGGACTGCTTGAAAAAAGTCGGGGTAGATTTGAATACTATCATAATGTAATTCACCTCTGTCTCTCGCTAACTTCAGGATCAGGTTGTGGTCCTTGAAATTGAGAATCCTAGCCATGATTGGACGTGGCGCCGCACCCGGCGCGGGTCGGGTGGATGGTACCCTGTGGGACAATGCGGCAGCTCTGAAAGGCTCCTTACAAAGATTCTCAATCATGTCTTCCATTTTGCCCGGGATCTGCTTTTCTCTGACCCCTACCAACCTAATATTGTTGCGCCAGGCTCTGCTCTCTAGGTCTTCATTTTTGGCGCTCACCACTTTCATTTGATTCTCCAGGGCCGTTACTTTGGCTCTCGGCGACACACTGCTATCATCGAGGTCTGAAACTCTTTGCTCCACTGCGTCGAGCCTGTCGTTATGTTTGTCGAGCCGGTGTTGTAAGAGGTCGACCTTAGAGGAGAGGGAGTCCAGTTTGGAATCGAGGTTGCCAATACCGGCCTTTAGCTCTAGAAGTATCTCTCGAATGTCGAGAGCTGGCACCTGGGGTGAGTCTACTTCGTGTACCATTGCAGTGGCAAGGGATAACGGCTGTGGGTGTTTTTTGGGGGTCCTGACCACGGTGCCTGGCTGGAATGTCAGCTTCCTCTGGGCTTTATCCATTTTACCCATTCTTGGCCGCCGGCAGCATGAGGATTCTTGTCGTAGGGCGATGGAGCCGGGCAGGAGAGGCCCTGAAAGGGCGATCCAGCCGACGCCGTATTTGGTGCTGTTTCCAAGTGCTGGGTATAATAGGCGTCGTCGGCCCCGTGCCAGTGATTACGTCCCGCTATGAAGTTCTCACTGTCGCAGGGCTTTGGGGCAGTCGGACTCACAGACCTTGTGAGTCGAGGCTAGGGCCGGTGTCATGGGAATCGCAGTCACCTTCTGGGCACTGTTCGCGCTGTGTGGGGCGTTCTCCTTCTCAGGGCTGGACTCCCAGTGCCTTACGTTAGCTTGTGGGACAAAGGGTCGTGGTCGCCGCTGGTGTCACAATGATTTTTGAACGGTTGTGGAGAACTGATGTGGCCTTCCTCAAGCGTGTAGTGCACCGAAACACTTCGGCCCCCTTACAGTGGGCATATAAAGGATGGCTTTGTAGGTCCAGTTAAGTTCAGTTGCGTGAATTGGGACCGGCTAGCGCTCTCTGCGTCGTTGCCTTATCGTTGTGCAGGGTGGGCCTCCGGCGCCACAGCAGCTGAGCAAGGGCGGCCGCGTATATTCCCAGCCCGGTGCCCAGGACAAGCACAGGTGGAGCTTTGGGGGAGGTATCCGGGTGCTCTGAATCTCCAGAAGCCACCAAACTCCGCCGCGAGGGACAGGCGTGGGTCGCCCGCCGGGCCGCCTTTCCACGTGTTAGCTCGCCTCTCCCGGATCCTTCACGGCCAAAAAGGGGGGGGCGCCGGCGTCCTCATCTTATCCCGTGTATGGGTGTATCACTACACGGGTACCACACGTCCTCAGGAGTACATGGCAGTGTCAGGGAGGTCCGTGGGCGGGAGAGCGCTGGCGGAGCCCAGTCCGGGTTCCCGTGTAATTGGGTGGGCGATGGAGGTTAGTCGGGCGGCACAAGGAGGAAGATGGCTAATGGTGACGTCTACATGCACCGTTACGCAGGCTCGCCACGTGCTCCATATCAGGGACGCCACTGCCTCTTGCAGTTCTTCACCGGTGGGGTATGCTTAGAGTACTGCGCCACGGCCGACGCGTCCTACCGGTCAGCTGGCAATTAGGGGGGCACGGAGTGTACTACTTCCCAGTGCGGGGGGCAGCTGCCACAGTGGTCGTTTCTTCGGTCAGAAGCAGCGGCTCACTCAGTAGTCTCTGAGGCGGGGGGGGGCAACCCCGCGGAGTTGGCGCTGTGCCTTCTTCCCAATGTGCGCCACCACTGCCACCCGAACGAGCCTCTGGAAAGGCCGGTGCGGGTTGCAGTCCCAGGCCCCCGCCACCGGCCGGTATGACTATCTCTCGGGTCCGCGGCAGGCGTGCCAACGGGGGCCGGGCCACCAATGTCCAATACTGTACAAGTGCTGTTCGGAACCGACATCCGATGGGCGCCCGAGGATGATTGCATGGTGCGGGATCGCGGAGGATGGTCCGGTCAGGGCACGGCCTCCCTCTTCGCGTGCCCGTCTTTTCCGGTTCACCTACTCCGCAGGCTCGGTTTATCGTAGTTCACACACCAATGTGATCCGCGGGACGAATTGTACCGCCTTCCGCCGACAAACAGGTGTTTACTTCACTCCAGGCGGCAGATGTTCCAGGATTAATGGGAGCTAGTCTCGGAGCTCAAAGAGGAGCCACCATCTTGGTGAGCTCTCTAGCGCGCTCTCGGTGTATTCCCAATGATGAAAATTGTTTCTCTGCAACTGTTTTTTTGCCCTCTGTGTTAGCAAGCTGCAACCAGTTTTTGTGGACCCTGATTTGCTGGTACTTCCAAAGGATATAGCAACAGAGGGTGAAGGGCTTCAAAAGTGATCTCTGAATTTTAGTTGTCAGATTCATCTTCATGTGTACTTTCCTTTTTCATATCCTTCAAAGACAGGAAAGAGATTGTTGGTGGTCCCTCATCTTTAATGTCTTAGTCCAAGTAGTACCACGATGACAATCAGCTACTGATAGGAGTTACTGACCTCCAGAAAGGTAGGAACATTACCAAACAGACCATCTATTGTTATAGTGTGCTGTACAGAAAGACTTGCTATGAGCTGGCAAGCAAGCCTCTTCCTGAAGGCATCAGGACACTGTGGCAAGGGATTGGGTGATGACTTCTACCTACCATTGATTGTTTCTGCATACATTTTTCAAAGTATTACTGTCTGGACTATTTGGCAGGGAAGATGTCTGTTTTTAATAGTCTGTCTCATAGAAGTGATGTGTCTGTTATATTGGTTTCTTGTGATCTTTTGCCATCCATCCTGTAGTATGGTCTATCTTTGGAAGGCTTTCAAATGATTAGGAATCTACAGATGGAAGAGTATTCATCAATAGTCTTTCATGCAGATTCCTCATTGCCCTCTCACCTACCCTTCAACTATCTAAAATACGTTGATTACTTGCAACCTGTGTTGTGCTATTTTCATGGTAGTTGTGCTGTTTCTTTGGGCCCCTGTGTTGCTTGGGAAAGTTGGTGGAACCGGAAATATCAGCAAAATTATGGAGACTTTTAAAGGCTTGGAAAAAAGCCATCTGAACTGTGAAAGCGGAATGAGCCATTTCAACCAAGTCTCGAACAGCATCACTCAGTGGCCACCACTGGAAGTTTACCTAGAGTACAGGACTAAAATGAGTGCCATTTCATACATAGAATACTCATACATCCCGTCCCCTTTCCTCCATCGTTGTGGGCGTCCCCCAAAATGGGGAAGGTACCGGAACCTTTGGCAGCTAAAAATTGAGCTCCCCCTTTAAATTTAGTAAGGCGTGTGGGGGCGCGACCCCAGGTGTGGGAACACCCCCATCCTCGAGGCCTTGCCCTCCAGCGCCTCACCTCAGTCCCGATTTCTGCATGGCTAGTATCAGACGTGACCACTAGGCGCAGAGACCTTTAAACTTTCGGCTTGCTCCCCGTCGTTTTGTTTTTCAATCATCTTCACCTCCCTTTAGTGCCTCGCCTCCCCTGGCACATGTCGGCTGCAGGAGGATTCACGAGATGTGCTTCCTGCAACCACTTGTTTCCATCCTCGGAGTCCTATGCACTCACTGGGGCCTGACCACTGCTGGCACACATGCCTCTTCTGGGTAGTCCGCAGGTGGACCTGAGGCCGTAATGGCTACCGGGTCCCAAGCTGAGAGGCTATACCGGGCTGTCCTCAGACGGGCGATAAAGTACGTCCTCCCTATCGACCCCAAGGGGCAAAGGATCGTTCTGTTCTACCTCCAAGAGTCAGTCCATGGCACGATTCAGCACGACTACCGCTGCAGGTGCAGAGGGTGCACAGCCTACTGGAGCTCCCTCTGAGGTCGTGGGTCAGGGCGATTCGACAACCGGCCGGCAGGCTGAGGGCTCAGCACCTATCAGAGTGACCTCTGAGGGTCGATGCTTCTGTTTCGGGTTCAGGGCACATGGCATGTCCTTCCAAGTTGGAGCCAGCACGTGGCTCAGGGCCTTCACGCCCTCCCGCCCAGGGCATGATGCAAGGCCCCAAAATGACGGATAAACATGTGGCGGAGCCTGCTAGGACGGCGCCCGTCTAGGATCTGAGTCAAGGCCCTCCTGTGCTCTCACCCATTGAGTGGGCCTTGCAATTAGGTTCCAGTCCCCTTCCCTCTGGAAGTGGCAGCAGACTGTATGGTACAGGCGGCTGGTCTCCTCAGGGATACATCTACCCACCGCAGTCTTTCGGCTACATGCTTCATGCGCCTCATCGCTTTGATAAGAAGAGGAGACCCAATGCTAAGGAGGGCCGGCCTCCCAAGCACGCATCGGCTTGCAAGGACCACTTCTTCAAGCGCTTCCTCTTCCTCATTTGTTCCCCAATGATGACAGGGCTCCTCAAGGACATAGTGAAGGAGGTTATCCCACAGGTGCTGCCTCCTCGGCCTCCATCTCTGGGCCCCTCTACCTGTTCCTCCAGTGCTGCTGGTGCCCGTGCCTATCCCGTCCCCCGGTCCCGGCCTTTCCGGGCATCCAGACTCCTCCACCTCCTCCTGTACCAACAACGCCTCCCCCTCAACCGTTAGACCCGTCTTCGGTTCCAGAACAAGGGGGGACCTAGCGGTACCTGTGTCCCAGTGCCTGGACTCCCCTCAGTCTGTAAAAAAGGCGGGAGGATGATGACGCTCAGGATGATGAAACCTTGGCATCTGTGAAGGCCTTTCATGACCGCCTTTAAGGCCTTGCAGAGTTCTTGGGAGTCGCCCTGCTCGAGGAAGCCCTCAAGGAATCGTGAGTGCTAGCAGAGGTTTAGGGGAAATGCACCACAAGCCGTTCTGGCATTCCGCTCCAGAAGGATGTTCTGCAGGTGGCAAGAAAGGTCTGGGAGAAGCCCAGGGCCAACGTCCAGATGAACAAGAAGTTGGACGGCAAGTTCAGGCAGACGGATGGGGAAGCCGGTCCTACTGGCCTTCCACCCTCAGCCGCACTCTTTAGTGGTGGCCACAGCCTCCGTCTATTCCAAATTGTCGTCTTCCTTCTAGGGAGCCTCCTCCAGTTGCCTATCCAAAGAGGACAAGATCCTTGTGTCTTTGGGCAAACTGTGCTATGCCATATAAGGGCTGCATTTGAGGCATGCCAATGCCAACCCCCTTTTGGCCGCGGCTAACAAGAAGCTGTGGGGGAGCCTGGGAGTTTCTGCCTGACCTCCCCCTGGAGAGGTAAGCCTCCTTTAAGGCCTGTCTGGAGGATGCCTAGGCCGTTGCGCGGGACTTCATGGAGTCTTCGGTCTCCCACATCGACATGTCCAGCAGAGGGCTGTGCTTGGGAATGAGATGAGAAGGACGACGTGGATGCATGCTTTTTCATCTGATGTTCAAGGGCGGATGCTTGATTTTCCCTACGAGGGCGTGGACCGCTTTCATTCGTCCACTGATGACGAGTTGACAAAGAAGAAAACCTCAACATAAAGCGCCAAGTCCTTGGCCATCCTGACTAAGCCAGGACAAGAGGTCCTTCCCTCAGTAATAGGGCAGGGCCAACTTCAAACCACACGTTTTCACTGGCTTCAAGGGGTTTCAGGACCGCGGTACACAGAGGCCTAACGGGTCGCCCACGACAATAGAAGGAAGCAGCAGAGGACTTTGCATGTTTTTTTCGTCTTCCCCCTCCTCTGCTCCCGCCTCAGACGCCAAAATGCAGTGACGTCATGGTCGGAGAACACAGCTTCCCAGTGGGGACTCGGCTGGCTCTCTCCCTGGACAGCTGGAAGCGTTATTTTGAGAGTCTCTGGATTCTTTCTATAGTCTCCACGGGCTTCAGTCTTCCTTTTCCTCTACCTTCTTCTCCTCCTCTAAGTCAGATAGGATCCCCAGCCCTTTTACACGAGATCCTTTCTCTTCTGGAGATGCAGGTGGTGGAGCCAATTCCTCAGTCAGACAGGGGGCTCTGGCTTCTACTGTAAAATGGAGGGCGTCCCAACTCAGGCTGTGGTAATATAAGCAAAATAAAAAGGGAATGCCCCGCCAGGAAGTATTTTTGTTGCAAGAAATACATCCTTGAAACTTGTTTGATTTGGTGGTGGCAGAAACACTCGATGTTGTTCTGCTAAGTGTTGCCCACATACACCGTGGACAGGCAGGCTCCAAATTCTCTGGTGATCAAAAATCACAACGTTCGTACAATAATTTTGTACCTTTTAAATTGCAGGTATTTTATTTTACAAAAGTCATAATTAATCACTCTAGATGTTTAAACAAATAGAACAACATATATACAACTCGGATGTTCTGCACCAGCGGGGCTTTTCCCTCAATTGGCAGAAGTAGCAGTTGACTCCCGCCCCATATCTGGTGTTCCTTGGAGTGCGCTGGGACACGGTGGCACAGCGGGTGTTCCCCACGTCGGAGAGACTCCTCTCCCTCTGCAAGGCAGTAGGGCACTTCGGGCCAAATCAACCACCTCGGCAAGGTGGTTGCAGCATCTTCTGGGACTGGGTGGCATCTTGCATGCTCACGGTCCAGAAGCCCGCCTCGAGGTGAGGCGCCTCCAGCTCCACCTAGTGGCCAATTGGAACCAGGAGACTGGATCTGTCGGATCCCAACCACTCCCCTCCCCTCTTGCTCCTCATCCCAGGTCTTTGCTGATGGCCTGCAACCTGGCCACTCTGGTGGTGACGACTGATTCATCGCTGGGGGGCCACTCTGGAGGGCTACTCCATTCATGGCTCAGGATCCAGGGAGGCCCTCCTGCATATCCATCTGCTAGAACTCTGGGCGGTGGGCCTGGCACTCGAGGCTTTCCTGCCGCTCATCTGAGACATTGCATTTCTGGTCAGATTCTCCACCACAATGTTTTACCTGAACAAGCAAGGTGTCATCCGTCCAGCACCCCCCCTCCTGTGCATGGAGGCGGTGGCGATCTGGATTGGGCCCTTACGGAAGGGATTCAGATTTCAGCGGTCCACCTCCGGGAGGACAGAATCGCAGAAGCGGACCAGCTCAGCTGCTTGGGTTTCAACACCTACGAGTGGGAGTCACACAGTCAGCTTCTTGTCGCCTCTGTTCCAGGGATGGGGGTTTCTGAATCTGGACTTGTTTGCATCGCCTCTGAATTCCAAGTGCCCTCGCTTTGCCTCTTGAGCGGGTCGGGGTCAAGGGTCTCAGGGGACGTTTTCCTCCTCCACCGCTGCTACAGCGGACCCTCTGCAAGTTCAGACTTCAGTGGGCTGCAGCCTCATCCTGATCACCCCGCACTGGCCATCAAGGGCGTGGTTTTCGAACCTACTTTAGTTGTGCTGCATGGGGCCTGTCCATCTACCAATGCCTAGCAGGGGCTTCCTGACGCAGCAGGTCAGGGCAGTGGAGAACCCGGACCCAGCCATGCTGGTCCTTGTGGCCTGGTTCCTGACCAGCTGAGACGGCAGCATGCACAATTTTCAGATGACAACTGAGGCATCATACATGTGGACAGGAGGTTGTCTACTCGATCCCAGTTTAAAAGCAAGTGGAGCAGATTTTGCTGTATGGCTAATGACAAGGGGCTGGACCCCTTCACCTGCCCCCTGGACGATGTGCTGGCCTTCTCCGTGCATTTGGCCAGCTCTGGTGTTAAGGTGGATACCTGCCACACTTATTTGGCGGCCATCGGGACCTAGAAGAATTCCCGGAAGAACGTTTTTTCAGCAGCCAACCTGGTTGTTGAGGCTCACCTGAAGAGGTTGTCCTGAATGTTTTCTCCGGTGCACTGGCCTCAGCCAGTCTGGGACCTCAATGTGGTTCTGGAGGCATTTCAGCGCAGGCCCTCTGAGACGATGGCTTCGGTGGATATCCGGCTGGTGACATTAAAGACCGTTTTATTGGTGGGGCTCACTTCTGCGTGCAAGGTCAGCAAGCTTCAGCCGTTGTCTTTGTGCAAACCCTTCAGCACGTTTCATAACGATAAGGTCATCTTAAGCACTCGCCCAAGTTTTCTGCCCAAGGTGGTCTCTCCATTCCATTTGAACCAGGAAATCTACCTGCCGGTGTTCTTCCCGAACCCAAAGTCGGAGGCAGAATGGGCTCTGCATTCCTTGGACCTCAAGAGGGTCCTCCAGTTCTACCTCTCTCAGACAAAATCCTTCAGGAAGTCTGAGGCATTGTTCATCACCTTCGGTGGCACTTCTCCTTGCTCCGATGCTTCCAAAGCTTCTATCGCCCATTGGATGGTTCAGGCCATTCCGGAGGCATACACGGCCATGGGCAAACCAGTTCCTGAGGGGATTCATGCCCATGCAGTCCAGACTAAGGCCACGGCCATCTCGTTTCAGAGACCTGCTTCTTGGGATGTCCTCAGCAAGGGGGCTACTTCGGCCACTCCATCGGCCTTCTGTAAGCACTATTCCTAGAGTACCAGCTCCAGGTGCAATGCAGAATTCGGCCAGGTGGTCCTGAAGAATATTTTTGCTTCATCCTAGAAATTAGGTAGTTTGTCACAGCTCCATCCTTTGGTCTTGTTTGGTGGAATCGCCCACAAGGATGGAGGAAAGGGGATGGAACGTATCAGTAATTAGTTATTCACCGTAGTGACTAGAGTACTCATAGTCCTTAGTCCCGTTTCCTCCATATGTCCCACCCACCTTCCCCTGCTTGTATGCAAGGGCTAATATATTCAGTGTAGCCACATATTTAAGCGCCCAATGTGTTAAAAGGGGACTAAGATGAGGTGCCGGAGGGCAGGCCCATGGCGGTGACTGGGGATTAGAGGGGGTGGTGGTCCCAAGCCCGGGGCTGTGCCCCTGCATGCTAAACTAAATTTAAATGGGAAGCTCAATTTTTCTCTGACAAAGTTTCCGGTACCTTCCCCATGAAGGGGGAAACCCACAAGGATGGAGGAAATGTGACTGAGGACTACGGGTATTCTAGTACTTATATTGAACATATTTTCAACCCAAAGCTTGTCTCGGGAGGATAGCTCGGGGGCAATGTGCTTGCCTTGGAAGCAAAACGACACTGAGCACCATATGTTCGATCCCCGGGTTCGCGCTTAGAAACCTCTGGGTATTAAGCATGTTATAAATAACCTATCATAACCATAGGAATTCAGACTATACTGTACAGATGATCCCTAATAAGGGTGAGACATGTATGCAGTTACTGAAATCCTTGAGAGCTGTCCATCTTTGGTTACACAATATTGTGTAAAATCGCACTGCCTTATAGACCTCTAGGTGAATGGTCATGGCCCACTGCCCATGGCATTCGGCCAGTTTCCACCAATACAACTTGAAGGCGGTGTCCTGTTGGCCATGGCGTTTGGCCTTGCCCATTGGCCACCCTTCAACAATTAGTGTTGAAGACTCTAGGCTGCCGGCCAGTGTTCCAATTTTTGTCATTTCACCTCTTTAATGCTGGAAGATTTTCTCCCGAGAGTTGCGGGAAATCTTTGCTTCTTGTGGGAACACGTCTTTTTGATGCTTGCGAAAAAAAATTAAAACTGCCTAAAATCCAAAAGGCCTCCCTCCCCTGACCCCCAAGTTTAAACACGCACCTCCCTCCTTTAGTTTTCACAGAACCCCCCGTGCCCCGAAAATCAATTTGTCCCCATCCCTTCTCCTAAAATCTTTTTTTACCTTGTTTATTTGAGTGACAAGCTTGAGAATTACACACAAAATTCCTGTGATTTCTTTTAGTGGGATTGGATGGGTGAAAATGTTTTGACGGGAGTAGGCCTCTTCCAGCTTCCCCTAAAGCTTAAAACTTGCCCATTGGTTCTCTTTCGCCCTACTAGCATTCACCCGAATCAGAGATCTCCCCCCACCCCCAAATATCATTTTGAGAGCCTCCATGCTGCAATGCACGCACAACGAGTGATATATCAAATTGTATGAGGATTCGGGCCATCCCCTTTTCGGTCAAATGTTCACAAAATACCGGAGGGATTTACAGCCAAGCACAAAAAGGGCACATTTGCACAGATTTGTGCCCAACTTTTTTCTTATTTGGTGCGAATCTGCATTATTCGCTGTCTGCACCTGTTCAAAGGATCTGGGAAAATATGTAATTGGTTAAAACTAATGAAAATGTTGGACAAATTTACCCCAAATGCAGTTGTTTAATTTATGGGACCTCCCCCTCCCAACTTAAACAGCCCTCCAGTCACACCCCCTTGTTCTTTTGGAAGCTTTTCAGATCTAAGATGTACCTTGAGCGAATTGAAAACTAGAGGGGAATCGGGGGGGGGGGGTCTGAGGGGGTAGGGAGAAGGTTGTACCCATCTGAAAAGACACATTACTTGAAAGTAAGTTGTTTGTTCATCACATTGTCACTCTCTCTAAAACGAACATTGCCAAATTGGCCTATTTTGTAATGTATTTTCTTCTTTCATGTAGTGTATTTGGAACTGTTTTGTTGCATGTTGTACAAGTTAAAAATCATATAATGTTTTAACTAACAAGTGTTAATGTCCTCCTGATCTGTGTAAGAATCCAAAAGCTCAGGGCTCTTGGGAGTATATCGATGCTCACCATTGTCCTAGTTAAGTAATTCTTTTCATATTGGATATGTACTTCTTTATTGCAGATTTTTTTTTTTAACTGTTAACTTGATTATCATAGTGCAGCAGTATAATTAGCAACATAAATATATATGTAACCAAAAAGAGAACTTTATTTGGAAGGTGTGTGATAATAAATTAAAGATCTCATACAAATAATACAAATAAAAACATTACTCCAAGTTAGTTTGCCGTTTTAACTTCTGTAACTTGTATACAAAGAAGAAAAATAGGAAAAAGCATGCGCATGAGACAGAAGGGAGACAATCTGCTGTGTGCAAGGCTGTAAGGAAGCAAAGCATTCATGCAAGAGCTTAACATACATTTCTTCAAAAGTACTCAGAAATGCTTTATACTTATAAAGCTTAAAGCAGACAGTGTAGAATAAAATAATTTCTCTTTCAAAGACAGCATGAGCAAGGCCTGTAATCAGTCTTCGCATTTCGGTCAGTAACAAACATATGGAGAATGGTACCTTTACAGTTTCAGCATTCTGTATTTGTTGCATTACAGCATGTTTACAGGATTCCAATATGTAATGTGCTGATATCTTTGAGCGTATATTTAAATCTATATTTATATAATATACGCTTGAATGGATCCCAAATTACAATATGTGTTTCTGAAAGGTTTTGTAGTTACCCATGTTATACATGCAGGGTGGGTTTAGCAGATGTTTATAGATTGACCCAGACATGGGATGACACAGGGTCGCTCTGTATAGCGTTAGATAGTCTTGTATTCGAAAATTCAAAATCCTAGTTAACCTCATGATATGATTTAGGAATTGATCATGTATGGACCGGTCAGTCCCTCAACTTATACTTGAGAGACAAGTGCATACTGTTTTAAAACATTCAAAGAATGTTATTTTGCTTCTTCTTTTAATGTTTCCAGTAGCTCTGGCGACAGGTTGAACATAAAGGAACACTATTACTATGAATGTCTTAAAGGAAGACACTTCAAAGCCTGTATTTTCAGTGTCAAATAGTGAAGGAGTGTAATTGGACATTGTGTATTTTACAGTGTGCATGTGTTATTTGTATTTCAGAGTTAAAAGCACTCCTTTGAAACAGTCTGCGGGCTATCAGGTCGAGCTGGTCATTCAGCTGGTGTGGGTCAGTGGCGAGCCTCCACAACAGATAACTAGTTTGGAAGTTAACTCGTCTTATGGTTTGTAAGTATTGCATCTTCTAAGAACTATTGTTATAATGACTTTCCTGCCAAACGACATATTTTATATTTGACGTGACATTGATTTAAGAATGTCTTTGTAGTGTGCACTCTGCTCTGCACCATGTACGCTTATTATCCCATTCATAACCTCCCCTTTCTCCCGTATTCCTTCCTCTCACCGATTCCTAATCTATGATGATCCTATCCACAGTGCAGCTCTTCTTTCGAAGTATTTCTACCACCAGGGGCCACAGCGTGTTACCGTGTTGGCCCCACCCCAACGCCTCTAGATACCCCATGCCAGATATGACATCTGGACCAGCATATATCGAGGCACTACACCCGTGACCACCATTCCTTTTTCTGGTGCACTTTAGGAACAGGCTTCTTGGTTTCAATGACAAAAAAGCCCAACCCCGCTAAGTCCTCATGTTTCAAACCTCAAGTGCGGCTGGCAGGTAGTGGTTTTCGATCACCATCATAAATGTTTATACTGTTTGGGGAAGAAGCACCATGACAACGATTGCAGGTCATGCCAATCCATGCACCCCAAAGCCCTCAGGGAAAGGGCGGCTAAACTATTCACCTACCCCTACATGGGATCGGGTGAAGGCACGCAGTCTTGATCACGCAGCCTGGAGTGGGAAGGTCTCGCACAAGAAAAAGAAGCATTGAAAGAAGTGTTACCCTGGATGTTGTCCGTGGCATCATTATTCTTTGGTCTCATTGAAGAGGAGTCATTGTTCAAAAGGCTCCCTGGAAATGGCACCACAGGTAGCGTTTGCTAGTCAATTCTTCACCCGGAAGGAATGGGAGAACTTCCACTTTAAGATGCTTGACTTCTTCAAAGAACCCACCTTGTTGCCCCAAACCGGCATGGTGCCTACAGGGGAACACTCCAGCTCGCCTATGGGCTCACATCTGGACCCCAATGGTGACAATGTTTCAGTATGCTAAATTGCAGAAGGCAGACTGCAAGGCGCAGAAGCTTCACAAGGGACAGAGGCATTAATGCCCCCACGGGTGGAACCGCAGTAGCTACGGTCCGCTTGACCGCCCAGGGTACAAAACATCTGAGATTCCATGCTAGTCCCCTGTGGGAGGAAGTAATTGTCTCGATCTACATTCAATGTTTGTGGCTTGCAGGCCTTTCAGCATAGTAACTGCCTCCCTTTCATTCAGTGTCCTCCAGAACACTTTGCTTACACCACTGCCTTGCCTCTGGACCACATCCTCTTGGAGGGGGTTGTCAGCTTCTCTAGAAGCGCGCGATAGTACTAGTACAGTGCTCAGAACGAGGCAAGGCATGGTATTTGACTTATTTTCTGATCCCGAAGAAGTATGGAGAGCTTCAATTACTGGATCAGAGGAGTCTGAATGTGTACTTGTGAAAAGGACACATTCAAGATAGTAACTATAGCCCAGATCCTTCAATCCCTCAAGCTGCAAATCTGGTTGGTGTCATTGGACCTTCCAGATACCTACTTCCATGTTTGTAGTGGGCCAGCATCACTAGCAGTTCTCAGTTCTATCGTTCATCTGGTCGGTCTTTGGCACCCAGGGTTTTCACCAAGCTGCTGGCAGTGGTGGAGGTTCACCTCAGAAAGGAGGGCATTCATGCCTTTCCCTACCTGGACAACTGTCTTGTCGTAGCTGGCTCACAGGCCATAAAGCGGCTCATTTGTTCCTCGTGCAAACTGTTGCACCGTTTGGGCTGTTCCCTGAACGTCAAAAAGTCCCATGTTTCAACTTCCCAGTCCATCCGGTTCATCTGGGTGATCGTGGACAGGTTGGGGAGCTCACCTGTCGGACTGAACTGTGAGCAGACTGTATCTCCCTCCAAGTCACAGGAGCACATCAATTTGTTGTAGTTTACGATAATCAGGCTGGTACTAGCTGCCTTCCTCCCCTCTGTAAAAGAGATATGTGGTCTTCTTTGCGGACAACACCGTGGCCATGCACTACCTCAACAAGCGAGGTGGTGTAGGTTCCTTGTCTCTTTGCAGAGAAGCAATGTGACTGTGGTTCTGGGATATAGATCAGAGTCTCTCTGAAGGCTGCTCATCTTACCGAAAGAGAATGTCGTGGTGGATGCCTTGAGCAGACAGACGATGGCCTCCCATGAGTGGTAGCTCTGCCAGGAAGTTCTGGAAGAAATCTTTTCCCACTGGGCGTCTCATCAATGAATCTGCTCGCTTCCAGCTTTACCAAAGAAGTGTAGGTTATTCTGCTCCAGGGAATTTCCTTGTCTAGAATGTTTGGGGGGACTCTATGATAGTCTATTGGACTCTCAACCTCCTTTCTGAGTTCCCGCTGATTTCCATCATTACGCTGTTTCTCAGGAGGCTATGCCTGTTCGGGACCACATTAATCTTTATAGTTCCAGACTGGGCCCGGAGAACATGGTACCTGGAGTTGCTGTCCTGTCCTCCCTGGTGCCTTACGAGCAGAGTGTATTTGCTCTCACGGTCAGAGGGGTGGTTCCTTGCCAAGTTGCTTGTTTTTGTAGGGCGGCACTGCAGAGCTTTCTGATGTAAGGTGGTGTCTTGTTTTCCTCCCTCCTACAGATCCATGTACTGCTATGGGAGTCAAAGGATAGCTCAGTGGCAACGTGCTCGACTTGGAAGCAAGACAACACAGAGCAACACAGGTTTGATCCGTGCGTCCGCCCATAGAAACCTCTGGGTATTAAGCGCGTTATAATTAACCTATCATATCATATCATTATAATAGATGAGGAATTTGTGGGAGGAAGCAATCTATTAGATCAACAAATTACTTGCCTTCCGGCAATGTTCTTTCTGATGGATCATCTTCCCACATATTCCTTTTCACCCTCCCTACCTGCCCCGCTTGGTGGCTACCTAGTAGACCGTTGGTTCTACTGTCCCTCAACATCAAAGTGCCAGGGAAAAGGGTGCAACTGAGGTAATTGGGCGCAGCGCCTCAATATATATATATATATATTGGCCCTGACATCCAGTCCGGTGTGGGGCGCAGAGGGGTCGGACGGAGCTGTACTGCACCCCCTGGTGGCTGAAAAGTTTCCAAATATCAGCTGCGCTGCGGATAGGATTATAATAGAAGAGGAATCCGTGGGAAGAACAACCATCAGAAAGACCATTACTGGAGTTTGTCATTTGTTCTTTAGTTGCAGCACACTAACTGCCAGGAGACAATGCCCATGGCAAAATCAGCACTATAGCAAGAGAGAGTAACATAACATAATTTGCAAGCTTGCTTATTTAACCTAACTAGTGCAGTATATGCCAAAGCATCTATATGTATATGAGAAATTTCACCTTGCAGTTAAACTTTCTGTGGAATGTTAAAGATGTCCGTCTACCGAACACAATAGTTGGAGATACTGAGAGTTTTGGCAGTGGCCTGGGATAACAACTGGCTTCACTATCCCATTGCCCACCAACACAGGTGGCATTGAATCTACCTGGGTTTGTTGACGGGATGGCCGGTTGAGAAAGCAAACGCCTCTCTTTGGCCCATTGACTTAGCAGACTGGATCTCAATCCCCGGGGCCTCCAATGTTACAGGAAGATGAAAATGTCACCTGTAACTATCAAAGATACAGGAAGGGTCTAGCTGAAGAGAGACGTTTTCCACTGGGCTGTAAGTGAGTTTTATAACAAGGCAGTCGTCTGAGGTGTAGCTTTCAAATGCCTCTGGCAAACACAAGTGTGGAGCTCTCTGAATCATTTAGAAACGTGTCAGTATCTGTTTATTTTAGCCTTCTCAAGAGCTTGAATGCACTTCCAATTTAAAGGCCTTCCAGTGACTATCCTGGCAAACCAGAGATGTGTCCTGCATGTTGCACCACGACTCATCACAGGTCTCTGCGAATTCAGCCACATGACTCCCAACTCGTCAAACTGCACTGGCACCCACTGCAAGCAGATATCTTCAGATCCTGCTGCATCATCTATAAGGTTGTCGCATCTCAGGAGGCCTATGATCCACCAGAAGAAAGGACATGTGCAGACACAAACACGGGAGCAGGAAGGAAAGAACCAGAAGACCAGCCTTCTCTATCTACGCCCCCAGACTCTGGAACCTCCTCAAGAACCTTTTCTTCAATGAATGGCTCCTGCCTAAAACCTAGGTCAACACACCATCCACTCCCTACCCTACCTGTGACTGGATGATCTTCAACCCATTGTTTTCTCCCCTGGCTGTTTGTAAATCCTGTTCCGCCAAATCGGCCGCCCTCCCCCGTTAACTCCCCGCTCCCTTGTATCTCTGCTTCCCTCACCAAGTCCTTCCCCTTGTAATTTGGTAAGCACTCTTTTGCTTTTTGAAGGTTGGTCCTTGCTCAATAAATATAGTAATAATATCCTTTGAAAGAAGGCTGCTTATTTCTAACAGTAAGCAGACATGCAGCTTTTTCACCTTCCTTCAACATATGGAAATGCAGAGTGCTGACCCTTTCTTTTTATAGCTGTTGTGTCTTGTAAAGGATCACTGTCAAGATCATTTTATTTTAAAACATTGAAGTAATTACTAGTGTAACCTTGAAGAACATTAACAGTCTTGGAAAAACCAAAGTATGCTCCACTCATAGGGGCAGCCATCTTTTCCACTGCTTCGAATGACGTATGTTACATGAATCAGGCATTATGTCTCAAATAATCATTACATTTTATTAAGCATAATTTATTAAAAAATGAAGGTAATTTTTGTACCTGTCCTTTAGCTATGAAAACTTGATATTGCCATGAGTAATATAAGCAATTATAGCTTATCCTCTGTTTTTGTCTTTCAACTATTACACCTGTCAATACGTGAAAATGACTTCAACTTTAGAAGATCAAGTGTTTTTATCAGTATTATAGTCGTAGTGGCACATCTCCTGACGAATGTTCCGCACTAACATTCAGAACAGAAACATGTGGAGTCTGAAGTTCTAGTGAGAGTTTAACTAGAACGAGTTAACATAACTTGATATTATCAATAACAGAAAGATCATAACTGACTCTGTTTCATTAGTAACTGAGCTTAAATAGTGCTCAGCCTACTATTGTATATATTGTCACAAAGACAATTGTTGTTGTTTTATAATAATAGTTTTTTCTAACTTATTATATGCACCGTTTTTCATGAATATTTGATTGTTGTGTGTGTGTTTGTTTAATGACATTATGCTTAATAAAATGTAATGATTATTTGAGACATATTGCCTCTAGGTCTAACTGTTAATAGTATTGAGCTACCTCTTATATGTATACAGTTACATTTTTCCCAAAACAAGGTAGGAATTTTACTATCTAGTGATATTTTGGGTTTCCCTGTTTATTGTAACATTAATCAATCAATAACCTTTAGTGATCACTGCAGGACACTTTCTAAAGCAACGAGAGCCAATGTTTGCTGCACCAAATTACCAATGTTAACTTGACTGTGGGAAACAATTTTCAACTCTTAACGTGCAATTATAAAATTCTGAAAAGCACCCTGAAGCCCTGCCGCGTGAAGGGCTATCGTCTGTTTATTCGGTTGATGGACGTTTGGATTGCATTAATCCATACCTTGCTTTGTAGTGACATTGTGGAAAAGGCGAGCACGCAAGAAGAAAGGGCTGCGTGCTGCTGCGCCTTTAAACCACTCCGGTCCCGCCCCTGCCTGAAGGAGGAAGGAATAAACAGTTACAAATTGGGGACCCAGCAGCCCTTGCAGCGTTAAGCCTTACCGCGTGAAGAGCTATACTCTGTTTGTTCTGTTTGGCTGGACCCGGGACGTGGGACTGACTTGGAATCTGAAGAGGCGCGAGTACTTGTTTACATTATACTCAACGTAAATCATCACAGCAGAACAGGACGTTAAATATATTTGTAAACCCACCATTATTCTAGACCACTGCTTGGCTTTCTTACAAGTGGGGAACTAGGTGGGACTTGGCGGGGAAAAAAAAAACGGCGAATACATCTTTCTGGCATACCAGATGTAAATTGGCTTCTTAAACAAGTTGCATAGGGAGACGATTTTATAAGTAGCATACGGATAATCAGCGTCCAGACGGGAGACTGTTGGGGTTTTCATCCCCTTTGATCCCATCTGGAAAACCAGCTTGTCAGGAAGTCTCCATATCCCGTTAGCAAATCTCATCATGCTAAATAGATGCAATCTGAAAAGTGGCCCACTGGTGGAAGATCTAAGGGCCCCAGAATGGGAAATCATTATCGTTTGAAGGTGGTCTAAATTCACAGCCGCAACTCAGTGTACCTGAGGGCCAGGTGATCATCACTGACGCACAAATACATGATTCTGCACATTCAAAACAAAAAGCAGGGGAGGATATCGGGGATGGAACTTACTCCCTGGTCTCAACCCTGAAAAGAGGAAATATTTTACTCTCAACAGCTTCAAATATCAAGGGGACAATAGACCACTACTTTAAAAGGGGAAGGCACAGAAGCTTAAGTGAATTTGAAGAGGGCTCATAAGGACCCGTGTACTTGAAATCAAACCTCACGGTAGAGATTGGAAGCGCTATACAACAAGTAGCGAGTTTGGATTTGTCTCAGGGAAGTAACCTCTCCTCAATTTCTATACACAATGTACCAAATCTAGGCCCTTTGCTAAATTCTACAGAAAATACCAGAAGGGAATTAGGGGTTCAGACAGCCCCTAGTATCCAAGGAAATGTATGCAATTCTCCCCGTCCGGCTAAAATTCGAACGGAAGAGCCCATGGCAAGTGAGATTACTTTAACTGCCCTTAATATTGTGCTAAATTCCTTAGTAGGGGTCTTCGAGGCAACAAAAAGGGACATTCAGGTACATACTGGTATTTTATTAGAAATGTCCAAAGACATTGATTTGTTTGAGTCATCAATAGTGGGTTAAGCCCGCGCCAGTGAAGGGGGCGACTCATCTCTGCTGTTGGCTGTTAGCTGCTTGGGTGTGGGGTGCCCAACCACATATACTAACAGATTAAACATTGACACTATCAGAGCTATTGGCGACCGGAGACTGTGGGCCGCAAGCCTTTGATCCGGGTTCGTCATTAATAGCTGGCATACACTGAGTGCCAGGCAGTCCAGTCCCAGGTCCTGGACTACATCGGAGGGACTAAACAACAATGAAGATGCCCAAGATCGAAGTGAGAGAGAAGACTCACTTAGTGTCTACACTAAATAAAAGGAAAACGATACCAATAAATAACGAGGGAAGAATGGAAGACGCAAGAGCCAAACCCAAAGAATCCAGCAGGCTCCTGCACAGTGGACGTCTCACAATGTTTGAGGGGCCAGAGGGTACGGCCCACCTTGCCACGTAGGCCCTTCAAAATTGCAGCCCACCTACCCTCCCACTGTCCCCAACCCAGATCCAAAGAGGCGAGTCCTCAAGGGGACTTCACTGTCCGGAACCACATGTAACCATTGACAAGCCCACTTCCAAAGGCCCACCCTCGAACACAAACCTCAGTCCCCCAATCCTGCCTCTCAGGTCTCCCCACAAACAACGCTCACCTCTGGCTTGGTGCGGAACAGGCGCCCGGGGCGGAGTGGTGCCCCTGCTCGGTGCCAGCGCTGTCCCATCCACTGGTTCTGCCGCTGTCCCGATGTTGGTGGGTCGGAGCCCGGGGCAGCTGGGTCCTCGAGCGACAGAATGTGCCGGGAAGGAATCGTGTGAGTGCGGCTGCCTCTGAGCAGTGACACCGGCACCGGCTGACTCCGCCTCTGCTTCGGGAGGTGGGACGAGCAAGGACGTGCCGCCGGATGAGAAGCCGAATAAGGCTGTGCCGCAAGAAGAGCTCAAAGTAGTTCAGTGCCTGGAATATGATGCCTCTGACAGTCTTGCAGCACGTCATGCTCACACAACCCCCACAAGCTGCCTGTGAACCAGCCTACGGGCAACATCTCAATAATGTCAATCTCTCCTTTGAAGCCTAGTGAAACACTAAAGATTTATGAAGACGTCCTACCACCGAAATGCCCCGGCAGAAACAACGGAATTCACCCGGTAACAGCCAGAGGTAAATTACCCAGCCCAAAGCTGGACTTAACGGATTTCAACGAAAATACTCTCGCCAATGCAACTTTACCTATCTCAGAAGATCTCGATGAACTTGCTACCGACGATCTAAATATCTTAAAAGACCATAACTTGGCGATGGAGCTCAGCGCTTCTGCGCAGGAGATACTGGAAGGAGAGATCATAGGAAACGCCTCTTTTACCACCTTGTCCTCTCTACCATCCAAGCAGGAAAACACAGAAGCCTCTCGAAAGACAAGTAGTCGCAAGAAGCAGGAATTACCTCGAACACCACGCTTGATAACAACAAAAACAAGTATTACCTTATCATCCACACCGCAGCAGAGGGCTCTCACAAAAACTCAATCTAGGAAACTGTTTCCAAACAAACCGTACACTAAGAACCCCATTGGTAAATTCTTTAACAAAATAGACAAAACGTCATCGAGCGATGTTGGCGAACTGTCTGACGCTGAAATTTTGGAGGGAATGTCTACTTCTCCAGCATTGGATCTTTCATGTATTCACATGCTAAGAATATTCCCCGTCGACAGACTTGGAACCCTCGGTACACTTATAAAGCCGGAAAACGTCCAACACTTTTGTGTCCTATCTATGTCGTTTTTGGGGCTGCCCACGCATGCCCCACTAGGACGTAGCGGTATAAAAGCCCCGCCCCCGCGGCTCCCTTCAGATTTCAACCATCTCCAAAGTAGTGGGAGCACCTCGTGTAGTCTACTATTTTCTCTAGGTTGTGCTGTTGAGTTTTGTCCTGATGTCAGGAAAAGCGCTGTTCCGCCCGTGTGCTATGTGCGGGTTGAAGGTGTACGGAGGGGGACGGACATATGGATTGCATATATTGTCTACACCCCCATCATTCGGCAGACAAGTGCGGCATATGTAAGGGCTTCTCCCAGAAGACACTTAAAGATCGAAGTCGAAGACTGGTGGCATGGTTAAACGATGGAGCGGGGGCATACCCGCCTTCGGAGGTGGGCTCCACGCGCAGCGTGGCCTCAGTGTCAAAATCTTCAGGGGCCCCGCGCCGCTCGACATCGTCGGAACCTCCTGTAAAGAAATCACGACCGGCGGAGAAGGAATCATCGAGAAGCCATTCTAAGGAGTCTTCGTCGAAGAAAGCCTCGTCATCCTCATCTACGACAAAGAAAGACCGAAAAGAAAAATCTAAATCCTCCTCGGGCGATCATCATAGATCGACCTCGAGTCGAGATGCAGAGAAGCGTAGGTCGAGTTCAGAAAAGGCGGGAACGCCTCAAGGACCTACACGACCACCACTGTCGTCGACGGCAGGGCAGTCGTCGACCACTTCTCTGCCACTGACACAATTGGTCTCAACCGTTCCTTGACAGCAGACGGTGACGACGACGGGGCCAGCTTTAGCCTCGTCGACGGAGATCCCGCAAGAGGCCTGGCGACCAGAAGTATTGGACCCAGTTTTGCCTGAGACCCTCCTGCAGCAAGAGGCCCTCTCTGTGTCCTTGGGAGATGAGGATGTGAGAGTAGCTGGCCCTGCAGACCTCGGGTTACGAGGGATTACCAGGCCTCTCTCCGGGAGCATTCCGCGGTCTACCCCTCTTCTCAATCCGCAGTCACTCTTGTCGCTGTAGGTTTTATCTACGTTACAAACATTGTTGAAGACACTGGACGAGAGACTACCTCAAGCAACTCCAGCCAGGTCGGTCATCGACGATCCGGGCCCGTCTCGTCGGCCACCCCCGTGAACCCCCATGGCAGTGCCAGCGGGTGGAGACCTCTCCGCTCCACGCCACAAGGAAGGAGAACTGATAGATTCGGACTCGGACAGGAGAACCTTATCGGATGTCTCACTTTCCCCCTCCAGGGATCCAACCTGGGAGTCTGAAGTGGAATTAGAAACCCCGAGAAGCCCGGCTCAGCTGTCTCCCCCGGACGACATTGGGTCCTTTCACGCCATGATGGCCAAGGCATGTACAGAATTCGGGTTGGCCCAGGAAGAGGAGAAAAAGGACTGTTTTCTTTTCAACCACATGGGAAAGAGAAGAAGGTCAGTGTTTTCAGTACCCATCCTGGATCATGTGTGGCAGGAGGGGTTACAGACCATGCGCCACCCTTTCTCGGAACCGGCAATAAAAGGTCGCCTGGAGAAAAAATTTAAGGCCCCAGAAGCTACCCCCAAGTGTCTGTCCTCCCAACCAACCCTTGATTCCATGGAGTCGGCGGTGAGAAAGGCGAGGGCCCAGCACAAATGCACAACCCCCCCCGGAAAGTGAAGCCAGAAGACAGAATGCCTTCGGCAAAAAAGTGCTGTCGGTAGGTGCAACCACAGTGAAAGTGGCCAATTCTCTGGCCATAGTAGCCAGATCTGACAGGGAGATGTGGCACCGACTGGCTCCTATGCTGGAGCATCTTCCAGAAGAACATTGTAAGGCGGCGATGTTACTGGTCAGGGAAGGTGAAGAGGCCTCCAATCATGCCATAAACATCGCGGTGGACCTCGCGGAATCAGGGTTTAAGCAGGTGAATAACTGTGTGGTTCTCCGAAGGCAAGCATGGCTGAAATGCACCAACTTTAGACCAGAGGTGCAATAAAATGTGCTGGATATGCCTTTTGAGGGAGAAGGTGGACGAGGCCCTGAAGGGCATGAAAGAGGACTCGGACACGGCGTGTTCCTTGGGGGCCCTCCAAAGTGGTCGAAGTTTCAGGTCTTTTCGTCCCTTTAGGGGAGCATCGGGAAACTCCAGAATCTCGGCATCGAGAGACCGATTCTTCAGTAGGCCAGCTTACCCCTCCCAGGGATACAGACGGGCTTCTCAAGCGGCAAAACGACGCCGAGACTACCAGGCCTCCAAGAAGAGAACAGGGATCCCTCGTCGACGAGGGATAAGCAGACCAAGGACCAGCAATGACGGGCATCGGAAAGTTCTGGGAGGCAGGGTATCGTGCTACATCAACGAATGGGAGCAAAGAACAACGGATAAATGGGTGTTGGACACTGCAAGATACGGACATTCCCTGCAATTCAAAAGCAACCCTCCGCACATTCCACCGGCGTTTGTAGCTCAACCCCATCTGAGCGTGTTGCAGCAGGAAGTAGCACTTAAGCTACAAAAAGGTGGTATAGAATTGGTTCCGTCGTCGCAGAGGGGTCAAGGGGTTTATTCCCGATACTTTGTGGTGAAAAAACCAAACGGAAAGTTGTGTCCCATTCTAGACCTGCGCAATCTAAACAAGACGTTGAAAAGCCTAAAATTCGAGATGCTCACGCTCCAGGAAATGATCAGATCCGGTCAGTTCAGGAAGGGGACTTTCTGGCGTCTCTGGACCTGCAGGACGCGTACTTCCACATACCAATGTGTCGGCGACACAAAGTTCCTAAGGTTTGTGGTAGGACGGACTCACTACCAGTTCACAGTACTTCCTTTTGGGCTGAAATCCTCTTCCAGAACGTTCACGAAATGTTTGGCCCCGGTGGCAGCCTGGCTGAGAAGGCAAGGCCTTCATGTATACCCGTATCTCGACGACTGGTTGGTGAGGGGGGTCCTCCCCTATGTCGACTCACACAAGTTTGCAGGCCACCATGCACCTCTTACAACGGCTGTGGTTTACGGTAAACTTCGAGAAATCCTCGTTAACATCGTTGAGAAGCTTGGTGTTCCTGGGTGCACAATTCGAGACCCAGTCAGGGTTAGTGAAGCCATCCCTCGACAGAATCACCAAACTCAATCGATTGGCAGGTCAGCTGAAAATCAATACCAGCCTATCAGTGAGACAATATGTGTCGATTCTGGGCGCTATGGCATCCTGCATTCCTCTGGTCTGCAACTGCCGCCTGTTCATGAGGCCGGTTCGAGAGTTTCTGGCGGACCAGAACCCTTTCCACCGAGGCTCAGAAGGTGTGGCATTGGGCTCTGAAACACGATATTTCTCCAGCATGGGGTCTGGCATGGATTCACATGCTCATGAATATTCCCCGTCGTCAGGCTGGGAATCCTCGGTAAAGAAAAAAAAAAACCCAGTATCAGTTTCGTTTCTGATCTGTCTTTCGTAGTAATAACCAATCACTGGTCTCTGTGTCATACTGACCACAGCCAATGACTGCCCTCTACCTAAGCACCGCCTCTGGCAGCCATCTTCAGATTTTTACTGCACGTTCATGTGTTGGGATCCTCGTGCTATTGCTCTCGAGCGTTAGTGCTATTTTTTCACGTTTTTTCTCAAAAACTTTGTTTTTTTCGGTCAAAAGAGCCTCAAGCTCCACCGACTCTCCATCCAATGAACGGGGACCCGTGTCGGATTCGTCTGCGCCCCTCAAGGGTGTAGAATTCGTCGAGCTATGCTTTTGGAGGACTCCAGAAGTTTCTCAGGCCCGGACACGGCCCAGGAGAAGGGAAGCTCGACGCCCGGAAAGCTGTTCAGGGTCTGCCCTGGATGCCAGCTGCAGAACGTCTTTAAGGAGGACGAACACTCCTTTTGTCTCTACTGCTTACATGAGGACAAGACGCACGTGGAGAAGGACTGTGCGTTTTGCGGCAATATGTCGGAGCGGACCATGAAGGACCGCCATCAACGTCTCGCCAACTGGCTGGAAGGGAAGAGCCCGTCAGGCGAGAAGAAGAGGAAGAAATCCGAGCGGTCTTCTAAGACTTTTGAGGACGCCCCGGCGACGGGGGTCCAACACAAGGCCAAGCACCGCGAGTCCGCTGGCACCGGGAGCGCCGAACGGTCGGGCTCTACGGGCGCCAGGCAGGGCGCACCCTCCCCGGCACCTTCAGCCACGAGCCAACGCTCTGGGTCGGGTAAGAGGAAGGGCGAGCACCCGGCGAAGCTCCTGGAGAGGCCCCGGTCGAGCTCGAAGGCCCCATCGGAGGGGGAGCGAGGCAGTGTCCCCCCCCCCTCAAGGATAAGGCGGTGAGCGCACCTAATGTGGTGAAGGCCTTAATCCATCCGGCCAAGCCCTCTATCGAAGCTGTCACGGCGGCCCTGGCTCAGCCTGTGGAGGCTACACCAGTGGTGGCGACCTTGGGGCTCAGAGTCTCCCTGCCACCTCGGAGGGAGTCCTCTTTTGTACCCATCGATAGGACCCCCGTGAAATCCCCGGCGGGGAAGAAAAAGGGGGGGCAGGGCGTCGTAGATTCGGCTTCAACCTCGGAGGAAGAGCTGATCGAGGTCTTAAGCCAGGGCCTTGGTGTGAAAGAAGACCGGCCCGTCGGGATGGACCCCGACGCAGGTGACGACGACATCGTCGAGGGTGCCGACGGGGCCACTGATCGCCCGTCGGATTCCCCTCTGCCAGCGCCGCAAGACAACTCGGCGGCCATTTTGTTGGCTATACAGTCCTTATGCTCAGAGATAAGGACGAGACTACCGTTGCCGACGGAGGAACCTCTCCCGTCGGGGATCCTGAACCGGGACCTTCTGGTGTTCCCCCGCCCAAGAAAAGAAGGATTCACCCTCCACCTCCTTTTCAGCCGTCGCGCCCCGTCCAGCCCTCCTCCCCGTCCACCCGAGGGGATGATACGGGGACGGGCACGGACGACGAGGTATACGACGAGGATCTACCGTCGTCACCTCCCACCAGGGCTTCGCCGCCCGACGAGATTGGATCGTTCCACTCCATGATCTCCAGGGCATCCGAGCTTTTCCAACTCTGCCCTGAGGAGAAGAAAAAGGAAGGATTCCTTTATCAACGGCGCGAGGCCAAGAGGAAGACGGTCCTCGCGGTGCCTCTACTGGACGAATTTTGGGATGAGGGCCTCGCCCTCCTCAAGAACCCTTCCACGACGCCAGCTAGAAGAGACCGGTACGAGAAGAAGTACCGGGTCCCGGACGCGGCCCCCCTGTGCCTCTGGGCGCAGCCTACCCCGGACTCCGTCGTCTCCGCGGCGGCCAGGAAGAAAGCGGGGGGGTGCGGCCTCCACATCGACTTCCCCACCGGACGGCGAGGGAAAGAAATTGGACGCTATGGGACGCAGGGTCATCTCGTCTGCAGCGACGACGATTAAAGTGGCCAACGCCTTGGCTATCGTGGCCCGCTACGACAGGGAGCTATGGTACAAAATGGCTCCCCTGCTGGACTTCCTACCGGACGACAAGAGGGCGGATGCCCTGGAGATCCTACAGGAAGGTGAGGTGGCGTCGGACCACGCCATCACTATTGCGACGGACATCGCCGACACTGGGTTTCGCCAGTTGGGCAACGGCGTGGATGGCTCAAGGCTACGGACTTCCGTCAAGACGTACAGACCAGAGTCCTGGACATGCCGTTCGATGGGAACAACCTGTTTGGGAAAACAGTGGACGATTCCCTTCAGGCCATTAAAGCGGACACTGAGACGGCCCGGGCCCTTGGGGTTCTGCAGCAACGACGGACGCCCTTTCGGAGCAGCGGAGGCAAGGGCGCCTCCAAAGGTTCCGGCGGCGGTTTCTCCACCTACCGTCAAGCGGCCCGCTCGTCGTCTCAGGAGGCCTACAGAGGACGAGGCAAGTCTGGCGGACCCCGCCGTCGTTGCCAAGGAGGTCAAGGCGGCAAAGCCTCGTCGAAACAGGATTGAACCGGCAGTGGGGTCGGGCCCCCACCGAAGCACCCCGGTGGGAGGCCGGCCGGCGAGCTTCGTCAGCGTGTGGGAGTCCATCTCCACTGACCGTTGGGTGCTGGACGCCTTAGCCCGGGGCCACGCGCTCTAGTTTCAAAGAAGGTGCCCGCGCGTCCCCCCCCCGTGGCCAGGAAAGAGCTTCACGTCCCTCAGCTTCTCCTGGAGGTAAGGGCGATGCTCAGGAAGGGCGCCATCGAACTCGTCCCAAAGAGGCTTCGGGGCTCCGGAGTTTAACCGAGATACTTCCTCGTGAAGAAGAAGACGGGAGAATGGCGCCCCATCCTAGACCTGCGACGTCTGAACAAGTTCATCAAGGCGCAGAAGTTTCGGATGGTCACCCTCCAGCACGTCCTGGGTCAGCTGGAGGAGGGAGACTTCCTGTCGTCGTTGGATTTGGAGGATGCCTACTTCCATATTCCCATCCTAAAGGGGCACTGAAAATTCCTCAGGTTTGTGGTCCAAGGGCGTCACTACCAGTTCAAAGCCCTCCCCTTCGGACTACGGTCGGCACCCAGGGTATTCACCAAGTGCCTTGCACCGGTGGTGGCGCAGCTGCGCCGCGAGGGGATCCACGTCTACCCCTACCTGGACGACTGGCTCATCCGAGCCAAGACGAGGGAGCTCGCCGTGGAGCACACGGCAAGGACCGTCCACCTTCTCACGGACCTGGGATTCTCCGTGAACTACGCCAAGTCCCACCTGGTACCCGCGCAAAACGCACTGTTTCTGGGAGCGAAGCTCGACACAGTGTCCCTTCTGGCCTCCCTGTCGGAGGAAAGGACCAGGTCCATCCTGGGCAAGGTACAGCGGATGTTGGTTTCCGACGCGGCCAAGGTGAGGTCCATCAAGTCCCTCCTCGGAATGATGTCTTGTTGCATCTACCTCATTCCCATGTGCAGGCTCCGGATGCGCCCGTTGCAGGAGTTCCTGGACGCGTGCTGGATCCAAACGACGGGCGGCTTCGAGGAGAGGATCACACTCGACGAGAGTTTCCGCCGAGCGGTCCGGTGGTGGGGCACCCGCGCATATCTGACGGCGGGCATGGACTTCCAGACCCCAGACCACCAGGAGACAGTGACCACGGATGCCTCCCTGGAAGGGTGGGGAGCGCACACCGAAAATCTGCACGCGAGAGGCCTTTGGCTCCCGACGGAGAAGTCCCTCCATATCAACGTCCTGGAGCTCCGTGCAGTGTTCTGGGCCCTCAGGTCCTTCCTTCCGTCCCTCAAGGGCAAGGTGGTGAGGATCTTCACCGACAACACCACCACCATGTTTTACATCAGGAAACAGGGCGGAACCAGGTCCCCAGAACTGTCCAAGGAGGCGCAGGACCTGTGGCATTGGGCCGTCGCCCAAAGGATGTTTCTGGTGCCGTTTCATCTGGCAGGGATAAAAAACACCATCGCCGACTCACTCAGCAGGGAGCTGTGCTCGTGCCACGAGTGGGAACTACGGCAGGATCTAGTGGATCGCCTCTTCCGACGGTGGGGCACACCCCAGATCGACCTGTGCCGGAGGTTCGCCAGCAGGTTTCCCCAGGCGAGGAGCATGGGCGATGCTTTCTCGTTCCCCTGGGAGGGCCTGTTCCTCTACGCGTTCCCTCCTTTGCCACTGCTAATCCGGCTCGTCAACCAGCTCAAGAGGTCACGGTGCAGGATGATCCTCGTCGCACCTGCGTGGCCGAGGCAGATATGGTTCCCGGACCTTCTGGACTTGTCAGCGTCCCCGCCAATCAAGCTGCCGGTGGACGCGGATCTACTCTCCAGGGAAGGAGGCGCCATCCTCCACCAGGACCCGAAATCGCTGAACTTGCAGGCCTGGCTCCTGCAGCGCTAGAGTTTGGGGGATACGACATACCGGCCGACTGCAGAGAGGTTCTTGCAAAGGCCAGGGCATCCTCGACTCTTAAATGCTACGGACACAAATGGAAGAGGTTCTCTGTCTGGTGCCACGCACAGAAGATTAACCCTCTACGGATTACGGCTCCCCAGGTACTGCCGTACCTGCTGACGCTGGCCAAAGCTGGTCTGGCACACGCGTTCATCAAGATTCATCTTGCTGCGATCTCCCGATACACCAGAACCACGGGGCGGACGTCCTTGTGGTCTCATCGTCTGGTGAAAGAGTTCATGAAGGGACTGTTCAGATCGTTCCCGCCGGTGAAGGCTCCGGCCCCGGCGTGGGAGCTCAACGTGGTGCTGACCAAGCTCATGGGACCTCCGTTCGAGCCTCTGCACTCGGCCCCGTTGAAGTTTCTGTCGTGGAAAACAGCGTTTCTTGTGGCCATCACCTCCGCACGACGGGTGGGAGAGATCCAGGCCCTTTCCTGCAAGGCCCCGTACTTGACTTTTCACGACACGAGGGTAATGCTCAGGACGCACCCCTCCTTCATGCCCAAGGTACCGTCGGACTTCCATCTCAACGAACCCTTGGTGTTGCCTGTGTTCTTCCCGTCGCCTTCGTCGCCGGCTGAGAGGACTTTGCACTCGCTGGATGTGGCTAGAGCGCTGAAGTTCTACGTGGACCGCACAAAGTGTTTTCGGAAGACGTCACAACTCTTTGTGAACTTTGGACCTGTCAATCAGGGGAAGGCTCTCTCGAAGGCTTCCATTTCCAGATGGCTCTCCGGCTGTATCATGTACTGTCATCGGTTGGCAAACCGACCGCTGCCTGGCCGTCCGAGAGCCCATTCCACCAGAGCGATCGCAGCTACCACGGCGTTCCTTTCTGGTGTGCCCCTGCTGGATGTCAAGACCGGTGGGGGGGTCTGTACTTCCGCTCTCTATATGGTAGAGGAGAGGCACAGAAGACCCCAGCCAAGATTCTCGATTACGGTAGCGATGGACGAGCAATCAAGGCCTAGCTTCTCAGGAGGTGATGCAGGCTGGTTCTTAAGTACAGGGTATCCCCAAGCCCCCACAAAGGAATGTCCACACACTGTATTACTGAAAACACAGTCTTTATATAATTAATATTCAAGGGTTATGTACACTTATCACAATAACGCACTTTGTGCTCAGGAAAATCAGCAATGGTAAATATCTACAATTCTAAAGTGGTACCACTAATATTAGACCTCATTAAAGTGCATTCACAATACTGTTAAAATGGCACACAGATCAATAAGAAGGAAACCAGCAATAGAGAGAGGAGAGATAACAGAGGGTTGAAACAATAGGCAGAATACTGGCCCCTACCACTGGACACAGTTCTGTGTGGAGATCCCCCCACCTGGGCAACCTGTAAAATAAAGGGATATGACACAAGCCCAGTCCATATATTGTTCAACAGTCTTATTCTCTCCTACAATGTTTTTACCCCCCCAATGTACCTGGTGGAGTCGAGTTCTTCGAAGAGGCGTCGACAGATCCTTCTTGAATGACCCCCTTTTAAGCAGGAGTCACGGATCGTCGAGAGGCGTAGAGAAACGTCGAAGACCTCGGGGTTCGGCGACGGGGAATCGACGGCCCTTCTTGAATGCCTTCCCTTTCAAGCGGGAGGCACGGGGCGTCGAACGTCCGTCGACAAACGAGGTAGAACGATGTCGAAGAGGCGGCAGCTTCGTCCGAGCGGTGCTCGTCGGCGTCGGGGCGTCGGCGTCCTGCAAGGCGGAGGTGTGCGGGGCACCTCGATGACAATAGTTCTGGACCGCAAAGATTGTAGAGACGGGAGCCCAGCAAGGGCGTCGAGTCGCTCGAGTCTTTGGGATCGTGAGGTGGCGGGAAACCCACCGGCGGATTCTCCTCGGCGCGTTGGTCGTCCTCGACTTTCTCCGGCGGGACAAAGCGGCCGACGATGCGGACGAGGGAGTCCTTCAAGGCAAATGTTCTTAGGCAAGGAGCGGACGGCTCCGGTCGTCGGCGGCACGGCGTCAAGTGGTTCCCACGGCTGGGCAACACAACTTCGACGGGCCTCCAGCGGTTACACAGACCTGCGAACCCTGGTCGACGGCAATGGACTTCGACAGCGTCGATGTCCGGGTGCTTCACTTCGATCTCCTCGGCGGTCCCGTCTCGGGTCGGCAGCCTTTCGAGGGTCTGACTTCCAGGGCGCTTCGGCGAAGATTCAGCGGTGCTCGATGGTCCCTCGGAGCACGGGAAGAGGGCGCCTTACCAGGTCCTCTCTCGGGTCAGTCCTCGACGATTTCGACAACCTTCAGTTCCGTCGAAGCAAATGCCACAGCAAGTCTTCTTCTTCCAGCTGGACGTCGAGGATCAGCAAATCCAGTTACTCTTGAGTGGAGACTCAGCTTCTGAATGCTTCTGAACAATTTCCAGTGGTGAGAGGTCCCCAGATATACTATTCTGTCTCTCATCCACACTGCTGGCACACACACAGCAGCCAATCACACAGAAGGGCATTCATGCAGTCAGTCAGCCAATCAGGCACACAGTGCATTCAGGCCACACTCCTCCCTTTCAGACACTCACAACAAGGAATGTGGATTGGGACAAGTACCCAGCCATTCAACACTACACACTGCATTCAGGCCAGTTTCGGGCAGGGCTGTCTCAGTCTTTGTCTCTCATGCCAGAAACCAGACAACCACAACAAGGAGTGTATATTGGTCACACACTCCATTCACCCAGGTCCCACCCACAGGAGGTACCCATAACATACAGTCACTGGGAAGGCTCCAGTCAGTCTAGCTGGGCCTTTACAACAACACCATATATGGAACTTCCACCCAACAGCCAGTCAGGGGGAAGGGACAGAGTCAGGGCTTCCCAGGACTTTGGGAAAAACAAGATAACAGGCAATAGAAAGCAAGAGGCCACAGGGGCCATCTTGTTTCCTATCAGGAATCAACTGATTCCAATGGCAGGGCCTGGGTATCCCAAAATGGAGGACACCCAGAGCACCTGTCAAATTCAGCATGGAGCTGCCACCAGCCCATACCCTGCTCTGTGGGCCACCCACAGGTGCCCAAAAACATACACTAGGGGCACAGGGTTGTACCCCTACCCATGGGTGCCATAAGGGTATCCCATGGGTCTGTTCACCAAACCAAAAGAGAGCTGCACTGCCAGGAGTCCCTCATGGACTCCTGGGCAGAAAACATGACAGAACACACGGTAAAAACAGAAAAAGGACAAGGATTCAGAGGCCCTGTCCCTCAGATGCATTTCCGGCATCACAGTCGCCCCCCCCAGACTGAGGTGGAGGGTGCCTAATCTCCCACGGGATAGACACCCTCATCCAGACGGTCAACATACCTTCTGGAAAGGCCATCTGCATTATCGTGACTCTTCCCTGGTCTGTGCTCTATGGTGAAGTCTAGCCCTTGTAGGCTAATCGACCACCTGAGCAATTTCGGATTCTCACCCTTCATCTGCATAAGCCACTTCAGGGGCTTATGATCTGTTTGGACCTTGAAGGTGGACCCCGTAAGGTAGGGCCTAAAACGCCTAAGGCTCCAAACTATACTAAAACATTCCTTTTCAACAGTAGCCCACCTAAGTTCTCTACCCTTGAGTTGTCTACTGATGAATATGATAGGATGTTCTCTCCCTTTGTCATCTAACTGGGACAAGACAGCTCCAATTCCGGTGTCGCAGGCATCCGTCTGGACGATAAAGGGTCGGCTGTAGTCAGGCGCACTCAACACAGGTGCCCTACACAGACTTTCTTTCAAGCCATCAAAGGCCCTCTGACAGTCTTCAGTCCAATTAACCTTCCTAGGCTGTTTGGGTGAAGTTAGAGCTGTCAGGGGTGCAGCTATGGTTCCATAGTCTGCCATGAAATTGCGATAGTACCCAGTGAGGCCCAAAAAGGCTCTCACCTGGGTTTGAGTAGTGGGAGTCTCCCAGTTCTGTACGTCCTGTACTTTACTGGAGAGAGGTTGGATTTGACCCCCTCCTACCTCATGACCAAGATAGGTAACTTTCCCCTGAGCTATCTGGCACTTGGTGGCCTTGATAGTGAGGTTAGCCCTTTTCAAGGCCTGCAACACCTTATCCAGATGTGTCAAATGCTCTTCCCAGGTGGAACTGTAGACGGCAATGTCGTCTAAGTAAGCCACACAAAAGGCTTCCAGCCCACTGAGCGCATGGTTGACCAATCTCTGGAAGGTGGCAGGGGCATTCTTCAACCCAAAGGGCATGACCCTAAACTGGTAGAGTCCCTCAGGTGTGGAGAATGCCGTCTTTTCCTTGGCATGGTCCGTCAGAGCTATTTGCCAATAGCCTGAGGTAAGGTCAAAGGTGCTCACAAATTTGGCAGCACCTATAGTGTCCACGAGCTCATCAGCCCTGGGCAATGGGTGCGCGTCAGTTTTGGTGACGGCATTGACTCCTCGGTAGTCCACACAGAACCTCCAATCCTTGGTACCCGCCGGGGAACTTGCCTTGGGGACAAGGACCACTGGACTGGACCAGGGACTGGTGGAGGGTTCAATAACACCCAGATCCAACATCTTGGCGACCTCAGCCTGGATGTGGTTTTTGACGGTATCTGACATACGATAGCTCCTGCTTTTGACAGGCACACTGTCACCAGTGTCAATTTCGTGCTTACACCACGGTGTAAGGCCCGGTGTCAGTGAAAACAGAGGGGCATACTGCTGGAGCAAAGCCCGGCAGGCCCTCTGCTGCTCTGTTGTCAAATCGGGAGAGAGTTGTACTCCCTCCACTGAGCCATCCTGAGGGTTGCTATGCAGCAAATCAGGAAGGGGCTCACTCTCATCCTCTTCTTGCCCTGAAGCTAGCAAGAGACATGAGACCTCTGCTCGCCTGTGGAAAGGCTTGAGCCTGTTGACATGGAATACCTGGGGGGCTACCCCAGAGGCTCCCATGTCCACCAGATAATTGACTTCGCCCATCTTGGAGATGATCCTGAAGGGTCCAGTCCACTTGTCTGCCAAAGCTCTAGGCTTGGTAGGCTCCATCACAAGGATTTCCTGTCCCGGAGTCCAATCCACTTGCGAAGCTTTCAGGTCATGCCAGTACTTATTCAATTCCTGGCTGGCCTTGAGATTTGCTGTTGCCTGACCCATCATTTGTGTCATCCTCCGCCTGAGGCCTAACACATAGTCCCCCACTTGCTTGGCGGGACCTGGAGGGGTGGCTTCCAAGCCTTCTCGGATCAAGGCGAGGGGCCCCCTCACGGGATGTCCAAAGAGTAACTCAAAGGGGCTGAAACCAACACCCTCTTGAGGTACCTCTCTGTAAGCAAACAGCAGGCATGGCAGGAGGAGATCCCATTTCCTCCTTAGGGGCTCTTCCAAAGCACCTAGCATGCCCTTGAGAGTTTTGTTAAATCTCTCAACCAGACCATTGGTCTGGGGGTGGTAAGAGGTGGAGAACTTGTAGGTTACCCCGCACTCTTTCCACATGGTTTTCATGTAACTAGACATGAAGTTGGATCCTCGGTCAGAGACAACCTCCTTGGGGAATCCAACACGGGTGAAAATGCCCAGGAGAGCCCTGGCAACCACCTTGGCAGTAACAGTCCGAAGGGGTATTGCCTCAGGGTACCTGGTGGCATGATCTACCAAGACCAGGATGAACCGATGTCCACCTGAAGTGGGAGGGTCAAGGGGACCGACGATGTCGATGCCCACCCTCTCAAATGGTGTGCCAACCACTGGTAATGGCTGCAGTGGGGCAATGACCCTGCCTCCAGTCTTGCCAGACAACTGACAAGTTGGGCAGGTCCTGCAGTGGGACTCCACCTCTACTCCCATCCGTGGCCAGTAGAAATGGGCAGAGAGCCTCTGCTTAGTCTTCTTGGTCCCAAGATGACCAGCCAAGGGCACCTCATGCGCCAACTGCAGTAGGAAGGGCCTGTAAACCTGGGGTACCACCAACCTCTTGCGGGCACCAGGTTCGGGCTTAGTGGGCTCACTAACAAGGAGCTCACCCTCCCAATAAATCTTGAATGTCCTAGGCACTTCACCTTGTGCCTGGGACAGGGCCTGTTTCCTCAGGCCCTCGAGAGAGTGGCACTCTCTCTGTCCCTTACAGAAGTCTGCCCGGGAGGGTCCCCCTTCAGCTAACAAGCATTGAAGGTCGGGATGATCCTCCGGGTTGAGAACCTCTCCCACAGGAGAGTCTTCTGTCTCTTCTCCCACAGGAGTTGAGTTTGGGTTTTCCGCTGGACCCAGCCCGTCCGGAGCATGGATCCCATTGGGTGCTGTCGGAACAGCAGGAAGAGAAGGTGTTCCCTCCACAGAGGTGGCCTTCTTGGTCTTCCTTCTTCTTGCCTTAGGCCTCGCCTTTGGCTCGGATACCTGACTCACAGCCAGACCCGGTGTCACCTGTGACCTAGTGACTGCAGCAGCAGTCATGGGAAGACCATCCGAGATCAACCCCAACTCTACTAGATCATTTCCTAACAGAATGTTAGCAGGGACATTGTCCTGAACCAGGACAGGAAGCTTTGCTGTCTTGTCTCCAATCATGAGTGTGACTAGGGCTACAGGCGATAATTTGGGAGGCCCACCAGCTAACCTGGTGGTTTGCAGAGGAGCACCTTCATAGTCCTCTGGCTTGAGCAGGGTCCTGTCCACCACTGTCATGCTTGCCCCAGTGTCTCTCAAACCAGTAGAAGGCTGGCCATTCAAGAGGACACTTCTCAAAAATCTACGGGTGTTCTGTGGGATAGTCGCCAGTACTTCTGCGTACTGGTCCCAGGCCCCAAGGGACACTAAGGAAATCTCTACTGGAGCACCAAATGTGATTCCTGTAGAGGAGGGGAGGACAGTGGCCTCCACCTCAGACACGGGGTAAGGGTAGGTCAGGCTGACAGCCTGTACTCCAAGTGCCTTACCTTTACACTTGGGGTCACCCCTTTTGTGATCCAGAGCCCCACAATCCCAACAAGTGCCAGGAGTGCGGGGTACGGTACTGGAACCACTGGGAGCCTGCTTTGCAGCAGGTGGACCACTACTCTTATTCCCACCCACAGAGGACTTATCCCCACTAGATTTTTGGGTCTTAGGAGAGGAAGGTTTTGGTTTACCCGACTGTGACTGCTTTTGGGACTCCTCAGCTTTCTGAGAGGCCCCCTTTTCTTTGTCCTTGTCCTTCCCACTGGAGTCCTTAGGGGACACCCGGTGGGAGACCCACTTGTCAGCCAACCTAGCCAGCTTAAAGGGGTCCAAAATGTTCTGGTCAGCCACATACTGACGCAGCTCTGGTGAACAGGCTTCAGAAAAATGCTCAAAAAACAAGAGGTGGGACAACTCAACAAAAGTTTTCACCTTGTATCCATCAATCCACCCCATCATGTTCATGTGCGCAGTACTCACCCAGTCAACCCAAGACACATTCTCTCTTTTCTTAAATTCCCTGAACCTTTTAAGGTATTGGGCAGGTGTCTTGCCAAACTTGGCAATCAAAGCAGACTTCATACACTCATACTGACCCCTTTCTTCCACACTCAGCTTCAGAATACAGTCATATCCAGTTTGAGGCACTCTGCTTAACAAACACTTAGCCCAATCTCTTTTATCTACATCATGAATTGCACAAGCCATTTCAAACGCTTCAATCCATTGGAGGATATCTGAACCCTCCACAAACACACCAACCAAATCTTTCATAAACTTGGTGGCTGGGGACCTGCCACTCTCAATTGGTCTAGCTGAAGTCTCCACTCTAGCTCTCTCTAGCTGGATTCTCTGACATTCAGTGTCCTTGTCTTTGAGCGCAAGATCCCTATTCTTGAGTTCCACTTGCTGTGCCAGCTCCTCTTTCTTAAGCTCAGCTTCTATTTCCAACTTGCGATATTCAAAGGCCAATTTCATCCTTAATAACTCAAGTTCCATGGAATTGCTGGGGTTTGGAACAGAGGCAGCAGGAATGGTGGCATTCCCAGAAACAGATTCAGCGACAACCCCAGGGGCAGAGTCCTCACTGGTTGCATCCCCCCCTTCATCAAGGGTTTCACCATCAGTCTGGTAGTCCACCAGGGCAGCTATCAGCTCAGCCCTAGACTTATCCACAAAGTCCAACTCCCTGGCTTCACAAGCACTCTGGAGAGCCTCTAAGCTCATCCGAGTCAATTTACCATTTGCAATGGGCTCCATTGCCTGTAATGCAGTTATTTGGTACACACCCAAACCTTAATCTAATAAAGTGCGGATATTTTGTAAGTGGCACGGTTATACACTGAGTCTTAAAACCATAAGCATCCCACCGCTGCCACCAGCTTGTCAAGACCGGTGGGGGGGTCTGTACTTCCGCTCTCTATATGGTAGAGGAGAGGCACAGAAGACCCCAGCCAAGATTCTCGATTACGGTAGCGATGGACGAGCAATCAAGGCCTAGCTTCTCAGGAGGTGATGCAGGCTGGTTCTTAAGTACAGGGTATCCCCAAGCCCCCACAAAGGAATGTCCACACACTGTATTACTGAAAACACAGTCTTTATATAATTAATATTCAAGGGTTATGTACACTTATCACAATAACGCACTTTGTGCTCAGGAAAATCAGCAATGGTAAATATCTACAATTCTAAAGTGGTACCACTAATATTAGACCTCATTAAAGTGCATTCACAATACTGTTAAAATGGCACACAGATCAATAAGAAGGAAACCAGCAATAGAGAGAGGAGAGATAACAGAGGGTTGAAACAATAGGCAGAATACTGGCCCCTACCACTGGACACAGTTCTGTGTGGAGATCCCCCCACCTGGGCAACCTGTAAAATAAAGGGATATGACACAAGCCCAGTCCATATATTGTTCAACAGTCTTATTCTCTCCTACAATGTTTTTACCCCCCCAATGTACCTGGTGGAGTCGAGTTCTTCGAAGAGGCGTCGACAGATCCTTCTTGAATGACCCCCTTTTAAGCAGGAGTCACGGATCGTCGAGAGGCGTAGAGAAACGTCGAAGACCTCGGGGTTCGGCGACGGGGAATCGACGGCCCTTCTTGAATGCCTTCCCTTTCAAGCGGGAGGCACGGGGCGTCGAACGTCCGTCGACAAACGAGGTAGAACGATGTCGAAGAGGCGGCAGCTTCGTCCGAGCGGTGCTCGTCGGCGTCGGGGCGTCGGCGTCCTGCAAGGCGGAGGTGTGCGGGGCACCTCGATGACAATAGTTCTGGACCGCAAAGATTGTAGAGACGGGAGCCCAGCAAGGGCGTCGAGTCGCTCGAGTCTTTGGGATCGTGAGGTGGCGGGAAACCCACCGGCGGATTCTCCTCGGCGCGTTGGTCGTCCTCGACTTTCTCCGGCGGGACAAAGCGGCCGACGATGCGGACGAGGGAGTCCTTCAAGGCAAATGTTCTTAGGCAAGGAGCGGACGGCTCCGGTCGTCGGCGGCACGGCGTCAAGTGGTTCCCACGGCTGGGCAACACAACTTCGACGGGCCTCCAGCGGTTACACAGACCTGCGAACCCTGGTCGACGGCAATGGACTTCGACAGCGTCGATGTCCGGGTGCTTCACTTCGATCTCCTCGGCGGTCCCGTCTCGGGTCGGCAGCCTTTCGAGGGTCTGACTTCCAGGGCGCTTCGGCGAAGATTCAGCGGTGCTCGATGGTCCCTCGGAGCACGGGAAGAGGGCGCCTTACCAGGTCCTCTCTCGGGTCAGTCCTCGACGATTTCGACAACCTTCAGTTCCGTCGAAGCAAATGCCACAGCAAGTCTTCTTCTTCCAGCTGGACGTCGAGGATCAGCAAATCCAGTTACTCTTGAGTGGAGACTCAGCTTCTGAATGCTTCTGAACAATTTCCAGTGGTGAGAGGTCCCCAGATATACTATTCTGTCTCTCATCCACACTGCTGGCACACACACAGCAGCCAATCACACAGAAGGGCATTCATGCAGTCAGTCAGCCAATCAGGCACACAGTGCATTCAGGCCACACTCCTCCCTTTCAGACACTCACAACAAGGAATGTGGATTGGGACAAGTACCCAGCCATTCAACACTACACACTGCATTCAGGCCAGTTTCGGGCAGGGCTGTCTCAGTCTTTGTCTCTCATGCCAGAAACCAGACAACCACAACAAGGAGTGTATATTGGTCACACACTCCATTCACCCAGGTCCCACCCACAGGAGGTACCCATAACATACAGTCACTGGGAAGGCTCCAGTCAGTCTAGCTGGGCCTTTACAACAACACCATATATGGAACTTCCACCCAACAGCCAGTCAGGGGGAAGGGACAGAGTCAGGGCTTCCCAGGACTTTGGGAAAAACAAGATAACAGGCAATAGAAAGCAAGAGGCCACAGGGGCCATCTTGTTTCCTATCAGGAATCAACTGATTCCAATGGCAGGGCCTGGGTATCCCAAAATGGAGGACACCCAGAGCACCTGTCAAATTCAGCATGGAGCTGCCACCAGCCCATACCCTGCTCTGTGGGCCACCCACAGGTGCCCAAAAACATACACTAGGGGCACAGGGTTGTACCCCTACCCATGGGTGCCATAAGGGTATCCCATGGGTCTGTTCACCAAACCAAAAGAGAGCTGCACTGCCAGGAGTCCCTCATGGACTCCTGGGCAGAAAACATGACAGAACACACGGTAAAAACAGAAAAAGGACAAGGATTCAGAGGCCCTGTCCCTCAGATGCATTTCCGGCATCACACTGGACATATGTAGGGCTGCTACGTGGAGGTCGACGCACACCTTCACGAAATTCTACTGCGTCGATCGGGATTCCAGGGAGGAGTCCAGGGTCGGCCAAGCAGTGCTGCGCAACCTGTTCGCCTGAGGTGAGCCTGGTGAGGAGGTAAGATGCTTAATGTTGAGTTTGATGTAATGCTTAATGTTGAGCCTTTGCCACCTCCCGTGGTTGTGCATGTGTGTACTGCTATGTATTCTTTATTCATGAGCATGTGAATCCATGCCAGACCCCATGCTGGAGAAGGAACAAGTTACTTACCTGTAACTGTTGTTCTCCAGCATGGGTCTGGCATGGATTCACATGCGAACCCTCCCGCCTACCCCTCTGCGGATCTTCACTTGGTCATACTGCCACTTCACGTGCTTCCAAATCTGAAGATGGCTGCCAGAGGCGGTGCTTAGGTAGAGGGCAGTCATTGGCTGTGGTCAGTATGACGCAGAGACCAGTGGTTGGTTATTACTACGAAAGACAGATCAGAAACGAAACTGATACTGGTTTTTTCTTTACCGAGGATTCCCAGCCTGACGACGGGGAATATTCATGAGCATGTGAATCCATGCCAGACCCATGCTGGAGAACAACAGTTACAGGTAAGTAACTTGTTCCATCCATCGTAGCTCATCATCTTCCGGGAGTAAGGAACGAGCAAGCGGACTCACTCAGCAGAAACATGAACCAAATACACAAATGGGAGATAGACAGCATTCAGTTGTCGAAGGTCCTCGAGAAATGGGGACGGCCTCCGCTGGATCAAGAAGTGCGAAATGTATGCCAGCAGGTGGCCACAGGAAGGTTCTCTGGGGGAAGCGTTCTCCTTCCCGTGGACTGACAAGTTCCTCTACGCCTTCCCTCTGTTCCCTTTCATAAGGAGAACTCTGCAGTGGATACGCAGGTACAGGTGCCGGGTCATCCTAGTGGCACCGTGTTGGCCGAGGCAGCCGTGGTTTTCCGATCTGCTTCACCTGTCAGTGGATCAACCAATAACGTTCCTGAAGGTTCCCAATCTCCTGTCCCGGGACAAAAGAACAGTGTGGCATCACAATCCAGACAGTCTCAATCTCACAGCTTGGCTCCTGACTTTTCGGAATTTGGTGCCTTGAGCATTTCGACGGATTGTCGGAGAATCCTGCAAGCACCACGGGCCCTTCCACCAACAAGTCGTACGAGTGTAAGTGGAGAAGGTTCTGTACGTGGTGTCAAGGACAGACGGGAGTGCAACCTCTAAGGGTGGCTCCGGAACAGCTTCTGCCGTATCTGCTACTCCTGGCGAAGAGCGGATTATCTTTTTCATCAATAAAAGTACACCTGGATGCCATCTCTAGATTCACAAGGAGGAGGCAGTCGTCTCCCTTATTTAGTGACAGGTTGGTGAAACACTTCATGAGGGGTCTGTTCCGGACGTTCCCTCCGGTTAAACGTTTTCCACCGACGTGGAGTCTTAATGTGGTGCTAGCAGGGTTAATGAAAGCACCCTTTGAACCAATGGCCACATCATCGATGAAGTTCTTGTCATGGAAAGTGGCTTTTCTAATAGCTATAACATCAGCTAGGCGCATCTCGGAGTTGCAAGCGTTGGTCGTAGACCCGCCGTACCTAAGGTTTTTTAAGGACAAAGTGGTTCTGTCAATTAATCCTCGTTTCATTCCAAAAGTTCCTACGGCTTATCATAAACACTCATCCATTGTCCTGCCCACCTTTTTCACGACCCCCTCATTGGCTGCGGAAAAAGTCATCCATACCTTTGACGTAAAGAGAGCTCTAAAATGTTACCTTTATCGGACTCAGCAACTTAGATCTATGCAACATCTCTTCGGTGCATATGGTCCGTCGGCGAGAGGAAAACCAATTTCAAAGCAGGGACTGGCCCGATGGGTCTCGTCGACGATTGCCTTCTGTCATTCAAAAGCGGGAAAACCGCTACAAGGGTGTCAGAGCTCATTCCACAAGGGCAACTTCGTCGTCGACGGCGTTGTGGGCAGGAATCCCGCTGACAGACATTTGCCAGGCGGCGGCATGGTCAGTGCCTCACACGTTTACCCGCCATTACTGCCTCGAACGGCAGCATGGAGACGAGATACAAATGGGAAGAGCAGTCTTACGCCATCTGTTTCAATAAAGTAAGCCCTTTTCAAGAAGGGTCTGTACTTATTTTGACATATATATATATATATATATATATATATATATATATTGATATGTGCATGTACTGTTGCGTATTTATAATTTTGCATTTTACGTAAGCGTGGTTCGCTATACATATGCTTAGGAGAGTGCCAGGTTGCATTCACACCTCTTTTTCGGGATCACTGATGTGCATTCTATTCTAAGCATGTGAATCCATGAAAGATCCAATGCTGGAGAAGGGAATAGTTTCTTACCTGTAACTCAATTTCTTCAGCATTGGTATCTTTCATGGATTCACATGCGCCCACTGGCCTCCCCGGAATGCAATTGACTTGTATAACTAGGTTTTCACCCCATTCTGCTTTGGAGGGATCGAAATCTGAAGGGAGCCGCAGGAGCGGGGCATTTATACCGCTATGTCCTAGTGGGGCATGCGTGGGCGGCCCCAAAAACGACATAGATAGGACACAAAAGTGTTGGAAGGTTTCTTATGGGAAACGCCTTTATAAGTGTACCGAGGGTTCCCAGTCTGTCGATGGGGAATATTCTAAGCATGTGAATCCATGAAAGATACAAATGCTGGAGAAATGGAGTTACAGGTAAGAAACTATTCCCATCTGTTGGTGAGAACGTCTTCAATCAGAATGTAAATGCGCCTATTGCCTCAGGGGGTAAACCCTTGACACCAATACGATGGCATTTCGGTCCAGCCAAATCATCTGGAACGACTTGCGCGACTCATCAGCTGCATGCTGCTTCAGCTCCACAGGGGCAAAACGTAGTGCACCAATGAAACAAACTCATTGTTCCTCACCATAAAACGACAGAAAAGATGAAGGAACCATGGATCATTAGCCTCGATCCCCTGAACTCGACCAACGGCCCACTTGACACACCTACTCCCCCGATAGGCCTCAAAGGAGATCTACTGGCCAATTCCAACGTAAATTCCAAAGAAAAGACACTTAAGAAACTGAGCTGACTCCACGTCCAAAATTGACTTTACCCAATCCAAAAGGGGACATCCCAGTGGACATAACCAGATCTAATCCTGCTACCCCTTTACAAGGGAAACCACAAAGAGAAATACCTAGCTCAATTGAAAGAAATTTGCCTGGAAAAAAGATGGACATATTTGCCATAATGTCGGCGTCACTATAGCTTTGGCTCCCTTCGGAAAGATATATGAATCTCTAAACGAAACACTAAAAGAACATACTTTTATGACAGCTACTATGAGTGCTACGTTATCCCACTTGGAGGGTTACATCATGGCTACTGAAGTCTGGAAGGCATATACTAGAAACCAGGGCTCAATGACAGAGAGCTCTCACACACTACCTAATTTGGCTGAAAAGAAAAATCAAGAGGTCTTTCTGTTAAAAATACAGTCGGTAGCGGCAGGTACTCAAACACCTGCAACATCAACATTAGAAAGAATTACCAAGAAAGCCCAGACGAAGGTGGTTACTAATTCCAATAAGTTGGATCCTCCAGGGAATACCCCACCGAATAACCATGACTATCAACGAGAGAAACTCCTCAACAAATACGGGGAGAAACCTCTGAGAGCCTGGACACATGTCCTCTCCTCTACAGTGGTGAATCAGCAGGTCTCTAACCTCCTAAATACCGGAATAAGACCACGAGTTGATTCTTTTTTTTTTTAAACTTTCTTTATTGGCAGGAGAAAGCAGCAAGCAAACACAGCACAACAGTAGTTGAAAATGCAACAGCGGAGTATAAAGCACGTTTGTGGGCTTTACCCAGGGGGGGCGAGTACGTAGTACAGCAGTTCTTTCACTGATCAGTTAATCATGCAGTTTATGTATCACATGTTGGAGAGGAAAGCCGTTCTAAATCATCCTTGCTGTTAAGGTAGCTGCAAAAGTCAGTCCACACATTTTTTTGGGCGAGAGTTAGCGGGGAGAGAGTTGATATAATCTTCCTCACATCTTTGAGTCCATGTGAGGTCCTTTAACCACATCTCGTGGGGGGGGAGGGGTCACGGCGCTTCCAGCACTATAGTATACAATTCTTAGCCACCATGGCTCCAACATTCAGGAACTTGGAGACCTTTTTTGTCCCAGCCCCCTCCCACACCCTGAATAGAATCGCGAGAGGATCAGGGCCAATATGAATCCCCACTATTTCTGAGAGAGCTTGGGTAACTCCTTCACAGAACGGGGCCAGCGCTCTGCAGGACCAGAACATGTGGGTGTGGTCGGCCTCTGTGCCACCACATCTCGGGCATGCGTGGGACCGGGCCTGTACAAATCTACCCACCCTGTGAGGTGTGTAATAGAGACGGTTGAGGAGCTATTATTTCATGCATCTGAATCTGGAGTTCAAGGAGACCCTGCGAGTGTGTGAACACATTTTCCCCCACATGGCGTCAGTGATTTCCAAATCCAGTTCGGCGCCCCATGCGTTTCGCTGCTTCTGAGGTGCAAGTGTCGACTTTGCGACCAACATTTTGTACAAGGAGGGCGTTATACCCCTACTTTCGGCAGAATTGGATATGTAACACATTTCAGGTGATTCGGGAGGTTCATCTGGGTATAAGGGCCACTCTGAGTCTAAAATATTGTAATAGCTCCAGTCCTGAGCCCGAGTGGCCAGGGCGCCACATCTGCGGGGTGATGAATTTCCCATCAGGGTATAGATCGGACAGTGCCAGGTATCCCAGGTTGACCCAGTGTCGCATGAGGAGCTTGTCGTGTGTGGGGGCGAGGCCCGGAAAGTACCAGATGGGTAGCCACTTATAATATGGATGGTGCTTAGATTGGGATTGCATTAGTCGCTGCCATGCCATGATCGTAGTGGCAACGGGATCTGCCGGGGGCATCAGTGTTGTATGTGCGATGGAGGATTAGGGACATGATGTTTACTTCCTCACTTGCAAGTTTCTCGATTTTCACGTGGGGGGGGGGATCAGAGTGTTTGTACCAGTGTGTGGCAAGCTGGGCTTGTGTGGCAGTCCAGTAGCAGGTGAGATCAGGAGCGGTAAAGCCCCCTCTCTCGTAGGGAAGGGTCATGAGTAACCACTTCTTTCGGACCACTCCGGAATGCCATAGGAATTGGACACATGTGGAGTGCAACTGCGCAAAGTAGTGTTTCCCCGGCCAAATCGGGACATTTGAAAAGATGTAGAGGAGCTTGGGAACAACTATCATTTTAATGACGGCCAGCCTGCCCGATAAAGAGAGCGGAAGATTGCACCATCATGCCATTTTGGTCTCCACCATTTGCGCAGTGGAGGTATAGTTGTCAACCAGTAGTGAGGGTCGAGAGAGGGAGACCTGGACCCCTAGGTATCTGATGCCCTTGGGGGACCAGCGTAGAGGGAATTCACATGTCGGTTGGTGTGTTGCAAAGGTGAGGGGGAATATCTCAGATTTAGAATAATTTATAGTGAATCCCGAGAATGTGCCTATCCTTGTTGAGTCGCGGATGATTGGGTCTAGGCGTGTAGAGGGGTCCCTGATGTAAAGGAGAACGTCATCCGCATATAGCAATATTATTTCTGGTGTGTCGTGCAATCGAATGCCCCTACGGGAGTGTTTATCTCGGACCCCATCAGCCATGGGCTCTATAGCTAGCGCAAACCAGATCGGAGAGAACGGGTATCCCTGATGTGTGCCCCTGTGAAGCGAGAAGGGCACTGACGTTAAGGAGTTGTCTAGGACTTTAGTCGTAGGATTGGTATATATCATTTTAATGTAGGATATCGTGCATGGGCCGATTCCCATTTTCTGCAAAACAGCCCACATATATTGCCAGGACACCATGTCAAATGCCTTTTGAGCGTCCAGGGTAACCGCAACCGCATTGGCTGCAGGGTCGATTCTGGACATGACATTGAAGAGCCGACGAATATTGAGGGCTGTGGAGCGCCCAGGGACAATGCTGCTCTGGTCAGGGTGAACTAGGTGTGGCATTATAGGGAGGAATCTGTTCGCTATTACCTTGGCAAATATTTTGGTGTCAGTATTTATTAACGATAGGGGCCTATAGGATCCGCAGTCGTCCGGGCGTTTACCCTGCTTGGGGAGCACCGTGATGAGGGCTTCTCGCAGGGATGGGGGGGGAGAGAGGCCAGGCGGAGCGACTCGGACCAGACGTCGTGCAGAGCAACATGCTCCTGATAGAATTCTGAGGTGAGCCCATCTGGGCCAGGGGCCTTGCTCTTCGGGAGGGTAGAAATGGCCTCAATAATCTCCTCAAAGGAGATGGGGGCGTCTACTTGTTCTCTGGTGGCATGTGAAATATAGGTCATGGGAATCTGGTCTAGTAGAAGGTCTAGATCGCAAGCGCTATGTTCTCGTTGGGGGCCGTAGAGGGCCGCATAGAATTCCGCAAAGGTCTTAAGGATGTGTTGGTCCGAACAGTGTCAGACATCCTGTGGATCCACGATATTATCAATGCGGGATCTGCCCCCCTCCGCTCGGACCAGCCTAGCCAGGGTTCGTCCCGGTCTGTCCCCCTCCCCATACTTCAGCACAGCCCGGGGTCGAGCATAGTATTGGACCTCTCTAAGGGCGTGGGACTCGAAGGCCTCCAGTTCTGATTTTATCTGCCCTAGATTGGCTGGGGTAGGTGCAGAGACATAGATCTGTTCCAGTTCTTTGAGTTTGGTTTCGGAGCGTTGTAGGCTGTTCTTTATATCTTTAAGTACTTCGGATTCCCTGGCGATACACATTCCTCTGATAAACACTTTGAATGTCTCCCAACGGGTCCCATCAGTTGTGTCATGGCATTTGTTGCAGTCAAAAAAGGTGTTAATGTCAGATAGGATCTCAGCCTTGAAGACTATATCCCGCAGTGCTTCCGATTTGAAGAGTGGATCGGCCGGTAACGGCCCAATTTGACGTGCAACGTCACCGGGGAGTGGTCTGAGAGTGTGCGCGCCAGCATCTGTACATCTACAATCCCTCCCATAAGTTCAGTTGATGCAAGGAATAGGTCTATCCTAGAAGAACTGTTGTGCACAGGTGAGTAGAATGTGTAGTCTCTCGTGTTCGGGTGGAGCGCTCTCCACACATCACACAGACCCAACATTTCTATGTGCGTGCGCAGGCGAGTAGCCGCGCGGGACATGGGACGGCGAAACACGTCGGATCTGTCTGTGGCATTGTCGAGGATCAAGTTCATGCCCCACCCCCATATAATTGGGATGCCAATGTATTTCATGAGCAAAGCAGATATTTTGTCGAAGAATTCGGGCGCATCAATGTTTGGGGCATATGTGTTCACCAGGAGACACTCAATGTTAGCAAAGAGACTGCAGGATCACATATCTGCCTCCCGAGTCTATATAGCTAGCTCGTAGTGAGAATTCAAGCGACTTGTGGACAAGGGTTAGTACTCCTCTAGATTGGGTGGAAAATTTTGTGTAGAACCTGATGGGGGGCCCCAGGAAGACGCAATGCATGCTGCAAGGTGTCCCAGAGTATGGGTTTCTTGGAGGAGTATTTTGACACCATTTCTTTGGGCATATGCGGTTATCCTACGGGTTTAGTAAAGTTGCTCAACCCCCGGACATTCCATGTCCTCAATTTAACAGTCATGGTGTAGCATTATGGAACATCCCAAACGTAGAATCTGCCGCCCTTCGGCACCGCCAGCATGCTGCCGTGCCATATTGCAGCCAGAGCCACCAGTTCCTTGCCGCTTTTGTTGTTACAACCCCCAAATTAACCACCCTCCACCCTCACTGGCCTCCCCCAACTAGCAGTGTAATGACACCCACCCAACCCAAGGGCATCAGCGTGCCTGAACCAACTGGGCTGCCTCAGCCCTCCTGCCCAACAGGGGCAAAACAAATAACAGATCACCACATTAGGCATTGCAGCTGCAGTGGGGGTCACTGCTGCCGTGTACCCAGCTTAGTTTCTAACTTGGTGCCAGCGGCACAGCAATACATACAGCAGTCATTTATAATAAAATTGCAGTAGTACCATTATCATACATTGCAACAATCTTAGGGAAAATAATGGTGATTGCGCCATGAGTGGTAGTGAGGGACCTGCAGCGGTGCCAGAGCCCCGGGTACGCCATCTACGGCACAGCAGTGGTAGCGGGGAGCTGGGCAGCACCCGCCGCAGGCCAGGATGACCCAAGTTCATAGCGGGTTGGGCTCGAATAGTTAGCCGTAATGAAGGATCAGGGGGGGGGTAAGAAGGATCTGCTGGCAATAAACATGGCTCCAGCCGGTTGGTCGGTTCGTAGGTGGCATGATATTTGACGCTTAGTCATTGTCCATTAGGTCCTCCACCGGTTCACCAAGCGGGATCTGCGCTGCAATGAATTTCACGGCTTCATCTTGAACCGTGAAGAAGTAGGGTTTATTGCAGAAGGTGAACTTCAAGCGTGCCGGAAAGAGCATTGCATATTCGATTTTCCTTTCCTTAAGCAACTTTTTCACCCCATTCAACTGCATGCGCTCCATCTGGACCCCCACAGAGAAGTCCGGGAAGATTCTAATGATCTGCGAATCCAATCTCAGTTCTCCTTTCTCTCGGGCCAGCCGCAGTATGTGATCCCTCTCTCTGTAATTGAGAATCCTGGCAATTATTGGCCTGGGAAAGTCACCAGGCTTGGGGCAGGGGGCCAGCGCCCTATAAGCACGTTCAACCGTGAAGAATGGGGAGAGCTGAGAGGTATCTAAGAGGTCCTTGAGGAGGTTTTCGATGGCCAGTTCCATTTTCCCCTTGAGGGCGGACTCCGGAACTCCCACAATGCGGATATTGTTCCTGCGGGATCTGGATTCCAAGTCATCAAACTTAGCCTTCACTTGTTTCATATCGCGTGCCAGTTCCACAACAGTGGTCTGTAGGGTGAGCACCCCGTCCTCATTGGCCCCAATCCTGGTCTCCGCCTCAGTTATCCTGGACCCATGGTGGTCCAATGTGGTACGCAAAGAGGCCACATTGGCGTTGATGTTGTTGAGTTTCTCGTGGAATGAGGCGGAGTTCTTTGCCATCGATTCCATCATCCGCGTGAGGTCGGGCTGAGGGGGGTCTGGCGGAGTCCTGGTTCGAGGAAGAGCCCCCCTGCTCGGACCTGGGAGTCGACTTGGTGAATTTGTCCATGGCTCCAGTCTTGGCGGTTCCACGTGATCTATTTTACATTTTCTGGGCAGTATGGGCCGGAGCAAAGAGATGTAGCCCGTGCAATGACTAGGAGCGGATGTAGGTTGTATCGTGAGAGGGCGGGTGGGTAATCAGCACGAGTGCCAGGGGCCAAGTCCAGGGCCAGTCCACGTTGGAACAGGATCAGGGACCAGGGGGGTAGTGCCATGGGGCGATTTAATTGTGGACCCGGGGCGGGCGCCCGGTGCAGGATGTAGAGGAGGGCCATGTGGAGCCTGCAGCCCCCCCCCCCCTGGTCACGACCCGGTGGGATATTCAGGCCTGAGGGCCGCGGAGCCAAGAAGCACTCTGCGCAAGGCGGCCCAGGCCCTTGAAAAGGCTGCCGCAGGCGGGCCCGGCTCCACGCCAGCTTGCAGGCAGAGGCGAGGAGAAGTCGGCGAGCCCCGTGGGGCAGATCAGAGCCGGGTAGCTGGTCCCCGACTCCCACACGCAGCAGAGCCCAGAGGTAGGCAGCGGGATGCAGCTCGGCACGAGGCGGGGAGGAGAGCCTGCTGCAGCGCGGTCCAAGGGGTCCGATTTATCCCCAAACTTTGCGTGGTTGTAGTCCCTGATAATGGCTGCAGCAGGGGTGATGTGCAGGTAGCCGATGGTGCTGGGAACCGCTGATAGTGACGGATTAACGGCAGCGAGCCCAGAGCTCAAGTACTAAGCAGGTATTTTGCCGGCTGCTCCACAGCGCCCCCCAGACCACCAGTTGATTCTAACCGATATCCTGATGGTGAAGTGGGCATTAGTGTAGGGCCCAGAATATACATTTAACCCCACATGGTTAGTCCAGGGTCCCAGCGATCGATTGGTTCAAGACACAACAAAAAGTCACCTAAGGACAAAAGAAAATCTAAGGAAAACGAGTCTGCTAACGCAAGAGACAGATCGAAAACCAATCACCCCCATGAGCGGAGCCATCTCCCTAAACCAAACGGTGTTTACAGCCCATGGGCAAAACCTGCCGACAAAACAAATGCACGCTACCAAAATAATTGCTATCGAACTTCAAACCCAATTTTTCAACAAACACGAGTGTCAGCACTCTTTACACATAAAAGTCATGCAACAATAACGTTAAAGCTAGAAAAGGTCCTAAACATCAACGTCAAATCTATCTTAAACAGAAGAGAAATGTTGAAGCTTTTCAAAAGAACCTTGAATGAACATCAGTTCTGCAGTGAGGAAATAAAGATAGTAGAATATGCACACAAAGGTAGGACTGATATCATCTTCCTACAAATCACATTGCAAACAACAAAGAAAATGTTGCTCTTGAATGCGGAAAACCTACAGAAGATAGGCTATCACCTTCGCGAAACTATGTCAGAAGAAAGAGGCATGGACACTCATAATCCAAAGTGCAAGAAAAATACTCGATCGAACAAACCTAGGTATAACAAGGGGAGAGGACATTTCTATCTATCGCCCATCGTGAAGAGACAATCACAACCAAACTCTGTTGGGGTTTCAAGCTTAAGCGACAGATTCCGGGCTAGAGACGGAACAATAGCGAGAAACCAGACCTCCGAAGTAACCACATTGAGGTCCTCAGCAACGCCCCCAGCAATCCCTTATTCCAACACAGAGAGACATATTGCGAAAATCAGTAGGTGCCTTAGCTAAACCGGAGAGGTAAAAAAAATCCAGAAAAATTACATCAGGCGCCTCTTCAGAAATAGATAAACAGAAGACCAGTGACAAAGACCTCAACAGATGGGCCTGGTTAACGGCTGCATTGTCCCGTTACACCAGGAAATAGCAACCAAAACACCTAAGGACAAAGTGCTACAATGCAGATCGATCAACCATCGGCTCTTGGAACACCAGAGGTTACTCCCAACTTACCCAGCCAGGTAAGATCAATATTGGTCAATTTGATCTCTTGACTTTCCAAGAAACTTGGCTCTGCCTCCCACCAACGATAGATGGCTGCGAAACATTATTAGCCCCTGCATCCAAAGGACCAAATGGTCGCCCAAGCTCTGGTCTCCTAATAGCAGTACGTATAGGAGGGAGCATGAGAATAAAATGCAGCCTATTTTCATCAACCTTCATTCAAGCGGCCCTGTTAACTTGGAACCAAAGCTGGAGACCTCTAATGACCACGAAGGCTGATTTAATATTTCTTATGAATGTATACTGGAATCCTTGCATTCAACCAACCAAGCATTCCTGAGTGAAGTGGATCCTAACTGAGGCATTAAGAGACCACAACGTGAAACACATTTTGATATACGGAGACCTCCACTCATCCATCCCCGCTAATGGAGGGGAATATGCTGTATACTCGAACACACTTTATCCAAGAATTAAATCAACTTAGAGGACGCAATTGGGCTGACCTCATGGACTCTCGGGACTTACATAACTTAAACCAATTGGATAATTCCATTGAGCCTGAACCTACTTGGGAGAGCGCGGGCTGCAGGAGTACAATTGATCACATCTATGCCTCCAAAGAATTATTTGCACTCATTGACTCATCTAAAGTGATCAAAACCAATTGTAGTGATCACAACTTCTTATCAGCATCCTGGCCCTGTACCAAAGAAACATCATTGGTTATGCTGCACCGGCTCAAAGTTAATCTTCAAGGTACCCGCTTAAAAATCACTAAAGAAGCTCAGTCTAATTACATCTGCCTATAAGGGCAACTATTTCCTTGAAACAGATGATGTCAGAGTAATAAACTTGGACTGTGCCGGCCGAGGTGGCGCCCCCCCCTTCTGGGGGGGGGTGGTGGCGGTGGCGGTGGACGTCCATGCGCCCGAGGAGGGAGCGGGCCTGGGGGCGTTGGGAGAGGGGGCGGGAGGGGACTTGGACTGTCGCCACGGGTGGAGGAAAAGCCCCGGCTGGGAGACGACCTCGCGCTCTGCGCTCTTGGCGCTGCGGCTCCTGATGGAGCGTTGCCCGTGTGGAGGCCCCAGTGAGGGAGGGGGGGAGAGAGGCCAGGACCGCCAAGCCGTGGCTGAGAAGAGAGAGGAACTTGCAGCTCAACACGGAGCAGGCGAGGCTACTGACCCCTGCTGGCGGCCCGAAGGTACTGACGAGGTCAGGCAAACTAAAAGAAAGGAACGTGCTATAATAGCACTGAAACAAAAGAAACTGAATGGGGGGAAACACACCACAAAACCCTATTATAGAGGATCAAGTCAAAAAAGTAAATCAATCAAAGCACCCTCCCATAATCAGATGGCAAACTTCTTTAAGAAAAAGGGAGTAAGTACTCCCACACCACAAAAAAGAAATCTCGGATGGAGAGCTTCTGGAAGGGTGGGTGGCGGTCGAAGAGTCCATTTTGATAGAAGAAACACCAAACAGCCAGGAGGAGAGGGGATTTAACAAACAGAGGTCCGTGTCCAAACCACTACAACTTGAAACACCATTAAGGTGGCATTTTGGGAAACCCCGCCTGCCTCGCCTATTCTCCACCTACCTGCACTAACGACAGACTTGCTGCCTCCGGAGCTTAACCTGACTATTGACAATCCAAAGAGTACCCCCCAGCCCTTGGAGGAGATGGAGGACCTGAATGAGGGGCTTCCATGCGGACACCCGCAAGGGGAAGCTTCAGGCCAGATTCTCCATGATCATCAGAAGGAACTAGGAAGCCCTCCGAGGTGTAATGAGGCCCCAAACCTACCCATAAAAAACTTGGTAAAGACACCGCCCTGTGGTACCCTTGGGAAAACAACACTGGCATCCGAGGCGTGCCCTACTCCAAGTAGACCGAGGGTGGGAAGAGACTCACTACAGGGGGGCGCAAAGGAAACACCACAAAAGAAAATGGAAATAATGTCCACAGTGACGAGCGCACTTGCTCCCTTTGGCAAATTGTATGAACCCCTGAATGATTCTGTGAGAGACCAAGCAGCAATCATGGCACTAATGCATACTAAGTTATTATACTTAGAAAAGCACATACTGATTAAAGAAGTGAGACAAGAAAACACCAGAGACCAAAGATCATCGTGCTCACTTGACTTGGAGAGGACAAACACAAGGAACCCAGACCAGTGGCAACTTCTGGAACAAAAACAGTGATTTGACACTGGACCCGGAGGGAAAAACACAAGGAACCCAGACGAGCGACAACTGCCGGAACAAAACCAATGACCTGACATCCGGTGGAAAGAGGGTGGCGAACACGCTGGACAACGGCTGCATCAACATGGACTGCTCGGGAATAACTCCAATTGCAGCAGACAAGGTGACGAGGGGCAAACCCCCAACAAAATCCCTAAACATAAAACAGAAAGAACTTGAAAACTTCTTCAATAAGAAGTCTAAATCAGCAGACAAACCAAATCCAAAAGCAGTACCAAATCCCGACGAAGCAGAAGCCAAGAAAGTAGTCTTAAAGATACTGACCCCACCAAAATTTTCAAGACTTACTGCAACAGCGAGACGAAGAACTGTGGCCAGCGACACCTCCAATGCAAAACCAGCGGAAATGGAGAGTCAAGAAAAAGAAAATTCTCGGAGGAAGAGAAAGTGGAGGAAGAGTTCAACTCTATGGAAGCTTTATTGAACCTAAGCACACATACAGTTGAAGATTCAGAAACAGACATTCAATCTCCCAAGCCTAGATTACGAAATGAAAGCGTGTCTAGATGTGCCGAAGCACCAGACACCCATCCAGGGAACCAAAGGGGGAGAAAGCAGTGAAGATCAATTCAGAACTATGGAAGAAAAAAGGAAGGCTCTAAAGCCTCTCCCTCCCAAAGCCTCAAAGACAAGAAGAGAGAGCAACTTGCCTTATGATAAACACAGTTACGTTCCAAATACTGGTCGCAAGAAGCCTCTGCAGACAGAGACCAAAGCCAGGAGGAATCCAGAGAATCTTTCTAGCAATAGTCATCGAAATAAAGTGTGAGATCGAATCAGAGGCCGATCAACGCAGGAGAGGAGTAAGGAATGGCCAAGGAGTGGAACGAACAAACGTATCACGACTGACTTTTATATCTTCAAACTGGAGAGAAGGATAGAAAAGCCAGACGATTTCAGGCTAAGCAGGAACACAATGCTGCATATCTTTGACCAAGTCCCAGACCTATGGCATCTGACCTCCCAAGACATAAAAATCGTCAAACCATGCGAGAAAGGACGGAGTGACTGGGCCTACCTACACATATCATCTCCACTAATAAGTGACATCTTAAAGTCAGAGACAGACAACCTCTGGTACCTGGGATATGACCTGGAAGAAATTCAGGACATTCGAAAACAGAGGAGTCATCGTCCGCATAGAAGCCCACAGACGAGATCCTTAATTAGGAACAAGAAAACAGCGTTTGAACAAAAACGCCATAACAAAGACAAAGAAAATCGTTGGCTTAGTCAAAAGTCCCAAACTGCACAAGACAATCTAAGCATGCATGGCTCCAACGGGTTGAAGAAAGGAAGAGGAGGGACGAGTCACCCTATCAAGACAGCAAGAAACACTCGGAGGGCAACCGACCAATAAATCCAGAAAATGGCCAAAAGGCCCGGGAGAAAAAATAATAATCACAATAGCGCAAAGCCTGCTGAAACCCTCCCGAGTGGAGAGAGGTACTGAAGTTAGGAGCCCAGCCCTACTGCCTACCGGAGGTGGATATCAAATACACGACAATATGCAAATAAAATCTAGCAGCTAGTGGACAGAAAACCCTTGTCAAGCCAACTGGCAAAGCCGTCCCCCCTGACAATGGGATCATGGAACACCAGAGGGTTTTCTCACCTGACAAGTTCCGATGTCAACCTAGGAGCATTTGATATCCTGTGTTTACAGGAAACGTGGCTGTTGACGAAGCCTTACCTCGATGGATACACCTTGACCTTTAACCCGGCATAGAAGGGAGCCACTGGAAGGCCAAGAGCGGGTCTTCTGACGACAGTAAAATCGGGATGTGGCTTAGTGCTTCTGGCGGAACTACATCTCTCTCCGCTCATCCAGGCTACTAGACTAGGGTGGCAACCAGACAGTGGTGAAACGGGGAAGGAAAACCCTCAACAAAAACTCCTAGTCATTAATACATACTGGAATCCAGCAGAGATTGCCACTGATCATTACCTAGAGGCTATCGACAACCTCCTGGAGGAGGAAAGTGAAAGTCAACAACTCATCCACATCATAATAAATGGAGATCTAAATTGTACAATGGTAGATGATGCAACCCTAATGCACGAGATCTATAATGGATGGGGACAGAGAAAAACGATGGGGCAACCTGATGGACAAATGGGACCTGCATAATCTGCACTGGCTACGCTCTAAAAAAACAAGGAGATTCTAATGTTGCAAAGAAGTGATCAAATGGGGACCATCGACCACACTATCGTATCGAGGGACCTGCTGAGTATGACCAAGTCTTTTAACGTGGTCAAAACAGACAACAGTGACCACAACATCTTAAAAACGACCTGGCACCTTCATAGACCAGTGCAAGACCACATGTTTCAAGGTTTGGAAACCGGCCCAAGTGGCAACTGCCTAAGGTTAACGGCAAAAGCCATCAGTGAAATGATGAAGGCCTACAAAAACATCAGCAATAACTCTATTGATAAGCCAACCGGAGCTGCAAGAGTTGACTGTGCCGTTGCTGGAAACCTACCGTAGACCAAAGCAACAAGGGGCCCTACGCACTTAGCTCATAAACACAGCTACAACAAGGAACTGGTAAAGCAAAGAGTATCCTTGAGAAAAATCCGACGAATGGCAAAAACTACCAACTCAACAAAGTTGCAAACGAAATACCACCTAGCTCAACGCCAGTACAAAAACTGGGTGAGACATCAATCGCGCAAGTCTTCTGCAACACGACGCAGAACAAATGCTGCGTACACTTACGAACAAAATCAGCAAAGAATTCTGGTCGTATATTCATTCGAAAACATCAAGCACTCAGACCAACCTACAGAACAATGTCAGCGAAGAGAAATGGGTGGATTTTTTCGAGTCACTGTATAAAAAGGAGGAGAGCCAGACACCGAACATCTGTGGGCTCCAAGCGCCAAACTGGGAAATACCGTGCGACTGTGATTCAATTACATCAAAAATCAATAATTTAAAAAACTCTAGAGCGCCAGGGCCTTATGGCATCTCTAATATAGATCTGAAGAAAAACGTTGATACCTGGGCCCCACTGGTCAGATCTTTCAGAACTGCAACACCACCAAAACTGTGCCCCCCTCCTGGAAGACTTCAAACGTGGTCCCGATCTTTAAAAAAGGAGCAAAAGAAGATCCAAGAAATACCGCCCCATAGCGCTCTTGGACATCATCAGGAAGGCTTTTGGATCCTGCGCTTTGGATGCCTGAACACCTGGCTAAAATAATCCAACTATAGAGACCAATTCCAGACTGGGTTTGTTAGAAACATCGGCACCACAGCGAACATTCTTGTATTATGCTCTCTGAAAGCAAGAGTTCAACAATGAGCGCCGCGAATATTCATGGCCTTCTTCTACCTCGTGAGCTGAGAACGCCTGTGGGCTAAAATAATTGGCAGGAACTGCCCAGAAAAAATCTTACCCCCAATCAGAGCCCTTTATGAAGACACCACTATGAGAGTCCGTCTGAACGGTGCAGGGACTCTATCAAAGGTAATTCGTACTGCCCGAGGAGTAAAGCAGGGCTATCCATTAGCCCCAGCACTGTATAACGCCGATATAGCAGATCTGGAAGACGAGTACATTACAACTAGGTGCTTTCCCCCATCGCTAGGAGTAGAGAAAATACAGAGACTCCTTTATGCGGATGACATCTTCCTATTAGACCAGACACCGGTAGGGCTCCAAAGACAGCTGAGCAGCTTGATCTCATACCTGGGAAATAACCACCTAGAACTAAACAAAAACAAAACCAAGATCATGGCCTTCGAAACAACAACGCGAACAGGCAAAGAAAAATGGAGCGTGGAAAACGAGAAAATCGCAATTGTGAAGAGCTTTAAATACTTGGGAGTGACGCTAAGCAACAGTATTACAGAAAGACCAATGCAGGAGACGTTAATAGCAAAAACAAAGACATTGTCATGCCAAGCACGGATGATCGACAGGAAATATGGAGTGTTCTCTGATTCCAGTGCTGTCTTTCTTCAAAGCCAAGGTAGTCCCGTGTATAACATACGGAGTTGAAGCCATGCCACAAATCCCGAGGCAGTTTTGGGACAGACTGGAAGGGAAATTTTGGAAGAAGATGCTTGGGTTGCCAATGTCTGTCCCTATATGCCTCATCAGACAATAACTTTGCCTACCCTCTTTGAAGGGGATTGTGGCTAGGAATACCCTGATGCTTTTTAGGAAAGTGATCATGGACTCTTCAGCGCCCGTTTTTGCGATCTTGAAGACCGAATTATACAGCGGGAAAAACAAAATCTTAGCATCATGGGCGGAATACTGTGCAAATCTGCTAGAAGAGGTGGCCCTGACTAGAGCAACTCTAATACAAAACCCAATGAAGGTAGTGAAAAAACTGATCGAACTAGACTGGATCAGAACTCAGGATAATGCTGCATCATACAACTCAATTAAAAACTTCCCCACAATCCTAAAAAGAGAGTTAACGAGGTGAGAGGCTGTTTAAAAAAAATCCCGGATAAACGGCTGCGGAACACCTTTCTCAGAATTAGACTCAACCTTCTAAAGACAAACAAGATCTTGGAAAGAAGAGGCGAGTCCCCTTCAGACAAGTGCCGATACTGTAATACCCAGCAGGTGGAATCCACCCGACACCTTCTGTTAAGGTGTAAGGGAACCCAAGAAGCAAGAGAAATCTACCTAATGAAACACCTGAGCAGCTCAACTACAGCTGACGAAGAAGACTGGTGGAACGGCCTGCTGGGTGGGGAAAAAAACTAATGGACAGTGGCGGTGACCTTGTTCTTTAAACAAATTGGCCTCGTACAGGAGCACAAAACGAGTTCAGGAGACTAAAGGATAAGAATGGATGCCAGCAAAAGCTGATGCTTATACACTTAAAAGTGACAAAGGGGGAGAACAAAAATAACTATTCATTTTAAACTGGAGGGATGAATCTTTTGTAAAAATTGTAAAATTATATTACAATTAAATCAAATTAAAAAAAAAGCTTCAAGATTAGCCAAATTGGCGCCATCGGCTGAAAATATTGCTCGAGCATTGGCAATAAAGAAAAGCTACAAAAACTGGCTAAAATCCTCTCAATGGAGTCTCTACCAACACAATGCAGAAACAATGCTTGGGGCCATCTGCAAGAGAAACTCCAAAGATTTCTGGTCCATCGTTAAATAAACAACGGCTCCTACAGCCTCTGCGATCTCATGTGCTATAAGTGAGGCCACATGGACGAAGCACTTCACCGACCTGTTCAAACAACCCCCAACGTCTACAAACAATGGGGCCAAACAAACCCCATGCGCATGTGTCATTCCTTACGACAAGTCAACCATCTTGAAAAAAAGAAAGCAGCTCAATAATTCTAGAGCTCCTGGGCCTGATGGTATTTCAAATATCCAGCTAAAGAAAGACCCAGAAGAATGTGCCTCTCTGATCTTCGAGATCTTCAACAGGTCCCTTGCCACCAGAAATATACCAGGATCTTGGAAGACAGCCAATAGTGTTCTGATCTATAAGAAGGGACCGAAGAACGACCCTAAAAACTGTAGACCAATAGCGTTACTTGACGTTATTGGCAAACTATTCGGAACCCTGATCTTGGACGAATTCCAAGCATGGCAAAAAGCGTCCAATACAGCGGACCCTTTCCAATCCAGCTTTGTAAAACACCTGAATACCTCAATCAACATCAAGATGATTAACATCCTAAAGCTGAGAGTAATGGAAGATCAGCCAAAAATATTCATCACATCTATAGACCTGGTTCAGGCTTTCGATCATGTAAATAGGGCAAAACTCTGGTTTAAACTTGAGAAATCCAGCTATCATTCTTGACCCTATTAAAGCACTACACTCCGAAACCTTAATGAGTGCGCCTGAACGCAGAGGGACAATTATCCTCCCGCATAACAACATCAAGGGGGGTCAAGCAAGGATGCCCTTTGGCCCTCACCCTTTACAGCGCCTACATGCCTGCTATCAAGGATAACAAAAACGACACTCGTTCTTTTCCACCAACAATAGGCGAGGCCAAGGTCAGCCGGCTCCTCTATGCCGACGACATAATACTTATGGATCAGACAGCCATCGGCCTACAGCGCCAATTAAACAGCCTAGCAACATACCTCAAGAAAAACGACTTGGATTTCAATGCAAGCAAAACAAAGGTGCTTATCATCGAAAAGAACAAAACAAAATCCGACAGAAAATACCAGTGGTTTATGAATAGGGAAAAATTGGAATTGGTCGAAAGCCTCAGTTATCTGGGGGTCAAAATTTCCCGGAGTTGTTGAGGTAACAATGTAGGAACATCTATTCGCAAAAACAAGAACTCTCGCCGTCCAAGTAGGAATCCTGGAAAGAAAATTTGGAAAATTTACATTACTTCCGGTAATAAACTTTTTCAAAACAAAAGCTATGCCGGCAATAACTTACGGGGCAGAAGCTATGCCCCAACTACCATCTACGTTATGGATAAAACTTGAAGGTCTGTTTTGATGGCAAATCCTGAGATTACCAACGTCTACTCCCATGCTATAATTCGAACAGAACTTTCCCTTCCATCAATGAAATCAGTTGTGGAGAGGAACATATTACTCTTCATGGGGAACATCCTAAGAAAGCAAAGACCCAAAATCCTTGACATACTTCATAACGAATTCACATATAGAAAAAGCAGCACTCTAAGAGCTTGGTTCAAAAACTACCTAGACCTGCTAGATAAAATTGGAAGTTCCCAATGGGAGCTCACATTTATTCCAGATAAAGTCAAGGAAAAATTGAAAATCTGGGTTTGGATCTGGGATACACAAAAAGTGAATGAAGTTCGACAATATCTAAAGAAATTCCCGACAAAGGGCTTCGAACAACATTTTTGAGTGCTCGTCTCAATCTCATGAAAACGAACAAAATACTGCACTCTCGAAGACAATCTATATGCAACAAATGCTGTTTCTGTGACAAATTCCATTGAAACAGTGTGCCACCTTCTTATGCTTTGCCCTGGGACAACACAACTCAGGCTCACTCACCTTCAATCACACAGGCTGCAACATTTGTCATTAAGTGAAGAAGCCTGGTGGAACTGGACGATGTTTGGTGAGAACCTGTCCTTGACCATAGCCACAGCCAAATTTTTAACTAGTGGGAAAAGTCTCAAACAATACCTCACAAACTTAAAACCAGGAACTTTCTCTTCCGAACATAGTCAGGAAAAGACTCATTTGGTAAAATTGTCTTGTCACAGTTAAAACAAAAAAAAGAAAAGAAATAGTGGGTCTCAGAAATGCTATAAACAGTGCAATTCTACCAACACTGTCAATGCTTACAGATGCCTTGGCCCTACAAAAGGCAGAGCTAGTAGATACCAACACTATGCTCCGCAATATAAGCATAGAAGGCAGGGAAACCAAATTGCTGCTATTAAAACGTATCCACATCCAAGGAAATGTAGAGGTAGTGGACCTGCCTTTGCCAACTGTGTCAAACCAATCCCGATCCCCATCTATCTGCGACGACACTCCTCTGTCCAAAAAAGAAGAGATTGCGTCGAAGGAAAGTTCCCAACAATCCTACCGAAGATGTAGGAGGATGAGGAAAAAGAAACAAAAAAATGTGGCAGAGAAAAATCAACAACCCATCACACAGGAAAAGAAATCGAAAAACATGAAAACCAAAAAACACCAGAAACGGATACCAACTAATTCATCAATAACTTGAAAAATCCATCTAAAAAATCTAGGGAAAAGGCAGCCTAGTGAGATAAACAACTAGGAGCCCACAATATGGAGAAACAAGGAATGCCCTCCACAGGAATGAATAAAGAAGAGTCAAGTGACATGGTGAGGCCTGATTCCCAGCAAATTTAATGAGGCAATACTGATCCCCTGCAATCAAGAGGGGATTTTGGCAGCCAAATTTGTTGCGCCAAACTTTAAGGGGATGAAGTATATAGCAGCCGTAAATTTGTTTTGGAACCCTGCGTGTTGTAAGCTTGCAGATTTTCTGGATTCTCTATTGGGTGTGTTGACTCATATAACACTACACCACCCAGATGCACATGTTTTGGTTGCAGGGGATGTTAATTCCCAATGCGTGGAGGGCATTCGAGGGGAAGGGGTGTCAAAATTCAAGGGGATTACACTAAATGGAAAAAGATGGATATCTTTCTTTACAAATTGGGACTTAAAAGTTGTAAATGGGTCTTTTGAAGGGTATATTCCACCGGCAAATACATGGTCTCGAGGGCAATCGGAATCCATCTTGGACTATATTTTCTTATCGAATAATCTTTTTGAACACTGTGAAAAGTTTTGTGTGATGGAAGGGGGTTCAAGTGACCACAATCGCTTAGAAATCTCTTTCAGATCGCACTTCAAAAAGAAATTAAAGGTGTGGGATGACCATCTAGTAATAAATGATCAATAAAATCGCCTGGTGAAATACAAGAGACGGCGAACAACAAAACAAAGCACTAAAACAAGTTGAGCAGATCCTTAGTGACAATATTCTAATTGGAAACTGTAATCACTACACTTTCCATGACTTCCTCTGGTCAGTTGAAGCACCTCAGACTATGTCATCTCGGAGAAAAAAAGATCATAAACATATATTTGATGAAAGCACTTGGCTGAAGAAACGTGAGAAGCGCTTGTTAGCAAACGCCATAAAAAGGGATGTTGTTGATAAAACTCTCCGCCAAGTGAAACTTAAGGAAATAAGAAATAATTACAAACAATGGTCTAAACAACAGCAAATGATCAGTTTGCAGAGGGATGGAGAATCTATGCACCAGTCTGTTCTCAATAAAATCTCGCAAAATTTCTGGGCACTGATTAATACACAAACATTTGACCAAGCTAGCGCTCTGTCAAACAGTGTTCCGGAACTAGAATGGGTAAAGTACCTTTCAGAAAAATACTCTAATTTGAAAGGGGTGACAACCTTTTGTACATCTGAGGGTCAATGGAATTTGGACATTACAGAAAAAGACATTCTCGATCTAATAAGGAAATCCTCATCCTCTCGAGCGGCAGGGCCTAGCGGCCGAACAAACCAAGTTCTAAAGGGTAATCCAAAGAGGTGGGCTAAACTGTTGAAAACACTGTTTCAAGGAATATTCAAGTATAAAAAAATCCCGGAGTCCTGAAAAACAGGCATTATTATTCCTATCTTTAAATAGGGAGATCGTAAAGATCCAAAAAACTATAGACCCATTACTGTCCTTGATGTTAAAAGTAAGTTATTTGTCAGTTTATTATTGAGAGACCTGGGACACTGGGCCAATGTAAATAACATTCTTCCGAAACAACAGACTGGGTTTCGAAAAGGCCACTCCACGTCCCTAAATGGAATAGTGCTATCTACTCTGCAATAATCAAGTTGGTGGGAAAACATCACACTTATACAGCGCTTTCATTGATTTATCAAGTGCTTTCGATCTGGTTAATCGAGACAGATTGTGGTCCAAAGTTAAAAGTAGGGGTGCTCCAATCTCACTTATTGATGTTTTAGCATTGTTGCATGAAGGAGAAACCGTGCAAGTGAAATTAAATCTACACGGCTTTCTGTCTGAACATATCCCTGTAAAAAGGGGGGTGAGGCAGGGTTGTATGGTTGCCTCCTTCCTTTTCACTTTTTTCCTCAGAGATTTTGGCCAGGAGGTTGAGTCCGCAGCACTGGGCAGTGCCAAGATTGGCCCAAACGCAATAAAGTGCCTCATTTACACGGATGATATAGTCCTTTTGGACAAAACACCTGTGGGCCTTCAGAGGTTGTTGAATGCCTTAGACCAATACATGATGGAAAATAGCCTCATTGTTAATCCCAAAAAGTCAAGAGTGGTGATTTTTGGAGAAAAATGGATCGGAGGAAGACATTTTCGCTGGATGGTGGGGGGGGGGTCAGCGGATTCCAGTGGTGGAGGAATTAATTTACTTGGGTTTCACTTTATATGCTACGAGAGCTAGCCTCATATGGGCAGAGATACTACAAAAGTGTACCCAATTGACGTCAGTTACAAAGGATGATTAAACAGTACTGTAAGTTTTCCCTCGAACCAGCAGTCAGGTTTTATACAGCCAAGATCACCCCGGTTCTCCTGTATGGCTTAGAGGCTAAACCCCTGACATGGGTAATAGATTGGCAGGAAATTGAGGGCAAGATTTGGAAAAAAGCATTGTCCCTGCCAACTAGTCTGCCAATAGCCAGTCTAAGATTTGACCTGGGTCTCCCGTCACTCAGGTCACAGATTGATTGGAAGCTCCTCTCACTCTTTAGTTTATCTAACCCCAGGGAAAATACCCTATGTGAAGATCTATGGGTACATCTGAAGTCAGACTCTCCGGGAGTATTTAGTGATTTACAAAGGGCATCGCAGGAGATTCTGACTAGCTGTAGTAGCGATATGGATACAATTATCACAAATCCTCTGAAGACAAAGAGGGTGCTATTAACAACCGATTGGATAAAGACAATTGCTCTAACTCGGTCTTCCAAAGTGGCACCCTCTTTCTCCCCGATAGATAAGAGACTTGGACAGCTACCAAATTACTTGTTAAGATTCCCAGATGCAACCGTGAGAAACAACTTTTAGAGTGCGCCTAGGTCTGGTTCAGACGGGGTCTGTTCTCGCCCGTTGGGGGTGGGGGGCTAGAAGGAGACTCTTCTGTCCAGACTGCCAGCATTCAAAAACCTGACCATCGAGCACATACTAAGATTTTGCCGTGGAACATGGGATGTTCAAACACAATATCTGGTCATTTCGTTGCCTCAAGAGATTGGTTGTCATCCGGTGATTTTTGGGTGAGATTGATGGCGGGACATGAAACTACTTTGACATTAAATGTTGTTCGAATGCTGTAACAGACAGGTTTTATTTCTTTGAAGTATGGTAAACAGCTTTCATCTCATCATGTGCCGAAATCCGCAGATTTGCAATTGGACAATACGTATGAATTTTTTAAGAGTCCAAAAAAAATGTTTTTTGCAAGGATCATTTGATGGAAAATGAAATTGTTTATCAGATATGTAACATTTATGTTTTTATAAATCTGTGATTCTGTGAAAAAGAACAATATTTGTTTATACCACAATAAAAATAAAAAAATGCAATAATATCTTGACTTCTCCAGCATGGGGTGTGGCATGGATTCACAAGCTCATTCCCCATCGTCAGGCTGGGAATCCTCGGTAAAGAAAAAATCAGTTTGTTTTGTTTCTGAACTGTCTTTCTCCTAATGACCAATCACTGGCCTCTGGGTCATACTGCCCCCAGCCAATGACTGCCCTCTACCTAACGCTCTCCTCTGGCAGCCATCTTCAGATTTGGTAGCACGTAAAGTGGCAGTAGGACCAAGAGAAGAGCCGCAGAGGGGTAGGCGGGAGGGTTTGCATTTGTGAATCCATGCCAGACCCATGATAGAGAACAACAGTTAAAGGTGAGTAACTTGTTCCTTCTCCAGCTTGGGGGTCTGGCATGGATTCACATGCTCATGAATAAAAGAATACATAGCAGTACACACATGCACAACCACGGGAGGTGGCAAGGCTCAACATTAAGCATTTCAACAACTCAACATTAAGCATCTCTTACCTCCTCACCAGGCTCACCTTCAAGCGAACAGATTGCGCAGCACTGCTCCCTGGAATCCCGGTCGACTCAGTAGAATTTGTGTGTCGACCTCCACGTCGTAGCCCTGCAGATGTCCAGCAGGGGCACACCAGACATGAACGCCGTAGTTGCAGCGATCGCTGTTGTCGAATGGGCTCTAGGACAGCCAGGCAAAGGTCGGTTTGCCAACCGGTGACAATGCGTGATACAGCCGGAGAGCCACTTGGAAATGGAAGCCTTGTAGAGGGCCTTTCCTTGATTCACAGGGCCAAAGTTCACAAACAGCTGTGTGTTCTTCTGAAAACTCTTTGTGCGATCCACGTAGAACTTCAGCGTTCTAGCCACATATAGCGAGTGCAAAGTCCTCTAAGTCGGCGACAAAGGCAATGGGAAGAAAACGGGTAACACCAAGGGCTCGTTGAGATGTAAGTCCGACGGCAACTTGGGCATGAAGGAGGGGTGTGTTCTCAGCACAACCCTTGTTGCATCGAATGTCAAGTACGGAGGCTTACAGGAGAAGGCCTGGATCTCGTGGTGCGGAGGTGATGGCCACCAGAAACGCCGTCTTCCACGATAGGAATTTCAGAGGCGCCGAATGCAGAGGCTCGAACGGAGGACCCATGAGCCTAGTCAGCACCACAATGAGCTTCCATGCCGGAGCCTTCGCTGGCGAGAATGAGCTGAAAAGATCTTTCATGAACTCCTTAACCAGGCGATGCGACGATCGCCCCGGAGTTCTGGTGTAGCGGGAGATAGCCGCCAGATGGATCTTGATAAAAGCGTGCGCCAGCCCGCCCTTGTCAGCGACAGCAAGTACGGCAGCACTTGAGGGGGTGTAATCCGTAGAGGGTTTATCTTCTGTACACGGCACCAGACGGTAAACCTCTTCCATTTATGTCCATAGCCTTTAAGAGTCGAAGAAGCCCTGGCCTTGGCAAGTACCTCCTTGCAGTCTGCCGGGATCTCGTATCCTCCAAATTCTAGCGCTGCAGGAGCCAGGCCTGCAGGTTCAGCGACCCTGGGTCGTGGTGCAGAATCGCGTCTCTTTCCCTGGCGAGAAGATCTGCTTCTGTCGGAAGCTTGACTGAAGGGGACGCTGACATGTCCAGAAGGTCCGGGTACCATATCTACCTCGGCCACGCCGGTGCGACGAGGATCATCCTGCACCGGGACCGTCTGAGTTCACTGAGTCGCAGTAGCAATGGCAACGGTGGAAACGCATAGAGAAACAGGCCCTCCCAGGGGAATGAGAATGCATCCCCTATGCTCCCTGACTGGGGAAACCTGCTGGCGAACCTCCGGCACTTGGTGTTCGTCGCCGTCGCAAACAGATCGATCTGGGGATTGCCAGAAACAGTAGGTCCACCTGATCCTGCCGAAGCTCCGACTCGTGGCAAGAGCGCAGCTCCCTGCTGAGTGAGTCGGCGACGGTGTTCTTCACGCCTGCCGGATGAAAGGGTACCAGGAACATCCTCTGGTCGAAGGCCCAGTGCCATAGGTCCTGTGCTTCCATGGAGAGGGCTGGGGATCTGGTGCCCCCCTGCTTCCGAATGTAGAACATCGTGGTGGTGTTGTCGGTGAAGACCCGCGCCGCCTTGCCCTTGAGGGATGGAAAGAATGACTTGAGTGCCCAAAACACGGCTCGGAGCTCCAGGACGTTGATGTGAAACTTCTCCTCCTCTGGGAGCCACAGCCTCTTGCGTGGAGACTTCCGGTATGTGCGCCCCATCCCTCCAGGGAGGCGTCCATCGTCACCGTCTCCTGATGCGCTGGGGTTTGAAAGTCTGTGCCCTCCGTGAGATGCGTGCGGACACCCCACCACCGAATCGCTCGACGGAATGTCTTGCTGGGGGCGATCTTGTCCTCGAAGCTTCCTGCCACTTGCATCCATCGGGCATCGAGCAACTCCTGCCGTATCCTGCACAGCCGAACGAGCTAGATGCATGCCGAGCAGGGACTTGATGAACCTCACCCTGACAACTTCCATGGTCAACAGCTGTTGTACCTTGCCCAGAATGGCTTTTATCCTTTCCTCCGACGGTGAAGCTAGGCACGTCAACGTGTTGAGTCTGGCTCCCAGGAACCAAGCGTCCTGCGATGGCTCCAAGCAGGACTTTGCATAGTTTACCGAGAACCGCAGTTCCGTGAGCAGGCGGACGGTCTTCGCTGTGTGCTCGACGGCGAGTTCCTTTGGCTCATCCGAGCGAAGTCAATTGTCCAGATAGGGGTAGATATGGATCCCGTGCCGGCGCAGCCGGGCCGCCACCGGAGCCAGGCACTTAGTGAAGACCCTTGGGGCCAACTTCAACCCGAAGAGAATGGCCTTGAATTGATAGTGCCGCCCTTGGACCACGAAGCACAGAAACTTTCGATGCCCCTTGTGAATGGGGATGTGGAGCTAGGCATCCTCCAAGATCAGCGACGACCGGAAGTCGCCTTCCTCCAGCTGTCCCAGCACGTGCTGAAGGGTGACCATCCAGAACTTCTGGGATTTTATGTATTTGTTGAGGCAGCAGAGGTCTAGGATGGGCCGCCAGCCAGCGGTCTTCTTTCGGACGAGAAAGTACAGCGAGTATACTTGTGGTTTTCTTTCCTGGCCACAAGTGGGAAACAGGGACACTTCCTTTGGAACTCAAGAGTGTGTCCGTGGGCCAGGGCATCCAGCACCCAACGGTTGGTGGAGATGCACGCTGACGAAGTTCGCCAGCCGGCCTCCCAGCGGCCGGTTCAGTCCTGCTTTGCCGAGGCCTTACCACCTTGGGCCCCTAGGCGACGATATCCTCCTGCCTTGCTGCGTGTTAGGGAGAATTCTCATTTATGGCTAATTTCCCTCACCTAGTGAGTCCCCCAGCAGCTTTGCTGGACTTCTGGAGTTTATTTTTTTCCACTTGGTAAGAGTGTGAGCCTTTCCCCCCCACTCTTACCTGTGTTTTGCCATGTGTATTTCTCTGTTTTTGTGATTGTGGACTCTGAAGTACACCACTTCAGTAGCCCCCTTCTTTTTGTGTGTCACACAGCACCTTCAGTGCCGTGGCACAGGGTTGTCTTTGAGACTTCCCCCGACTCCATTTCTGAGGCTGACTACAGTCCCCCAGAAAAGGGTAAAGTTGACATTAACTTTACTTAGTCAATCTACCACAGATCCAGTACACCACATCTTCCATGAAGTACCGGAAAGGGTTAATTCGTATCCCTTTTTAACTGTACCTCCTAGAGCATTGTTTCACTCTTTTAACTTTTAGACTTGGCTGGTGGCAGTGGTATCTACCCTAACTTTTCTACCGCGATTATATTAGATAAACATGGTATTGTTCTTGGCTATTATATTAGCCTCGAACATAAACCCGCTTGACCAAATCGTCTTTCTTTTGGCTCCGGTTGGGTTTATTCGCCATTTCTTTTTGTTAAAGTCCTTCTTGTGTTTTACTTTGCGCGGCAAACTAGGTTTGCCTTCTTTGTTCACCGTTTTTTGGCGGGCTTCTGCTCAGAAGACCTCCACCAGGCGCCTGGGTGTCTAGGTGGGCTGAATGTGAGGGAGGGGTATAGTCACCCCCTGCACAGGGTATCCTAGGAAACCAAAGTCGCACTTTGCCATGATTGGCTGAGGTGGTTATCCAGGCTGGACAACCCCCCTGCTGGGCGATTGACAGCCAGGCTGTGTGAATGGGGGTTTTGCGCATAAAAGGCAGGTTTCTTGGGCTAGAAGTCGGAGAGTCGCCACTGGAACTACAAGGAATCGAAGAGAAGCGGAGAGAACGACAGCTGCTGCGACTACCCCGTCCTGTTGAAACCCTGCTGCAGTCCTGAGCTATCTACCCTTCAACAACTAAGAGAAGATCCAGTCCGGAGTCTTCTTCCCTTGAGCCTGGTGGGGATAACCAGCTCATCTTCCACAGCCAGAGGATCCTCTTCCTTGGTCGAAATCGCTGCACACTGTTGTAGTGGTCCGGATAGCCACCTGAAGAGCCTCTCCTGTTTTTAAGGAGGGCACCTTTTATTCCTTGTTGCTGCTGCCGGCTTCATCCCTGTGTGGTGCAGACCCCCTTCAGACGATGTCCTTCACAACGAAGCTCCAGGAACCGTGGGTCTGCGGTAAACCAACAGGAACAACTGCCAGGGCACCAGCTGCACCATTGGAATAAGGTACTGTGTTCTGCTTGAAGAAACAGGGTGAACCCCTTTTCTTCATCTCCAAGGCTTGCCCTTGTCTTCCCTCCTTCTTATAACTTTTGCTTCCGAACATTGACAATATCGAAGTACTTTTGGCTACGTTGAATCGTGAACTGTCCGACTGTGTGATCTTCGGCAACAGGCCCCCGGTGTCACTTGACCCTGGCTCCGGCCCTTTGACTTTTGAACTCCTGTCTCTGAATGTTTCTCGATTCTGTCTGCCTAACCAAAATATTGCCTGTGATTTTTGCCTCCAACTCCCTCTGGGTATTTCAGGTGCTAAGTGTGTTTTGCCCCGAATTTTTTTTTATGACGTTTTTTATTCCCGAAACCCAAAATAAATATATAATTAAAAAAGAGGGATTATTGTCATTCGACTTTTTTTTTGAGATTTTGACTGACCACCATAGCACGAGGACTCCCAACACTTGAACATGTGGTAAAAATCTGAAGATGGCTGCCAGAGGAGGGGCTTAGGTAGAGGGCAGTCACTGGCTGTGGACAGTATGACCCAGAGACCAGAGATTGGTTATTAGGAGAAAGACAGTTCAGAAATTAAACAGAAACAGATTTTTTCTTTACTGAGGATTCCCAGCTTGACGACTGGGAATGAGCATGTGAATCCATGCCAGACCCATGCTGGAGAACAACAGTTACAGGTAAGTAACTTGTTCCTTTCTTATCTAACGTCTTTCCATCATTCCTCCAGAACTACTCGGATGGACTGGAGCATTTGTAAGGGTGTTGCATGGGACTTTTTTTAAACTCTGGGAAAAGCCCCGATTGTGCAAGAACGGACCATTCTGGCTGAGAGATCCTTAAGCCTGCATTCTGATTTTCCAAAACTTCGAGGTAAGAGATGACCTCAATCCCCTCCCCTCCCCTCTCCTTAGACTAGCTGTCACGACTAAGAGCTTGCTGATGACACAAGAGCGGAGTTTGGCCTGAAAGGCAAGACACAAAATTATAACAGCCAATCATGAAACTCTGATACTTCCTGTGCTGGTGACGGATAGGCATATGGAAATGGGCGTCCTAGAATTGTAGTGAAACAAACTACTCCTGCAACTCCGGGGCCATGGAGAATCTCTGCCAAAGTCACTGTCTTTCCTGAATAACTTGACCAAGCGCCTCAGGTCCAAGATGGGACGCAGTCCCTTTTCAGCACCGGAAAGTAAAGGGAGTACCATTCCATGTTCTGTAACGCAGTAGGCACTTGCTGTATGGTGCCCTTCTCCAGCAAGGCAGCAATTGCGCAGAGCAGTAGCGGGTCTGGTGGTTGACGAGCATGAAGGGATGGAGGACGTATCAGGAAACAAAGGAAATAGACCTGGGTCTCCATTGGTTTAATCTATGTATCATAGCTAACTCGTAGCTTTTCTTCAGAGTGTTGGGCTAGTCTTCCTAATGCCGGGACATTGGAGACAACCACAAAGGGTTTTGCTGCAGTTGTGGTTCTGGAGGAGATTGTGGCTGTGGCGGTCTGAATCCCTTGCCACCCCTGCCGCTCCTTGGTCTCAAAATCTTCTTTTGGCCTGTCAAGGGGTAAGCAGGCCCCTAATTCTCAGACAGAAAGACCTGAAGTACCAAAAGGGACGGTTCCTGCAGCTGGAATGCTGTTTGCACAGAATGCTTTCCCACTGCTGTCCCCAAGGACATCGCCTCTGCCTTGGATACCTGAAATCTTTCTAGACTGTATCTGCTTTAGGCTCAAAAAGGTGATAGACATCAATATGCATGTTGACGGACACCACTCTCTCTTGCTCTGATTTAGCGAGAACACCCATACTTGACCCGAAATCCAGGGGGCCGAAGTGGATTTGACTGGCAGTATAGCCCAAAGCTGATGGATCCAGAGTCGCTGGGTGCTGTATGTTCCCTGGGGAGTGCCCATGTCGAGTAGTGCGCCTGGCAGTGTGGCGACACCTCATGCAGTGGGCACCCAGGCCCTAAGGTGGAATTGCAGCTGGACCCGCATCCCAAGCCGGATCGTTGCCGGAGTGAGTGTGGGGTGTAAGGAACTCGCGGTGGCAACAGTAAAGACAGATACAAGTGATCACAAGGGTGTTTATTATACTGTATAGGTAGGTTGGAAAAACGCCTAATCTAAACCTAAATTTAAGCTGGGAGCAAGCTATGACCATCAAATAATAATACGGCAGTTCTAGTCGAGTGTTGACAAATAAAAGGGCCTATACTAAAAGAAAAAGCTATTTCCAATCCTTAAAACTAAATACAAAAGAGTGTGGGATAGGGTTCTCAAGAAAGTAAGAAGTGTTCACAGAAGTCAGGATGTGGTAGCTGGGGTTCTCTCTTCCCCACGTTTTGAGCACAGGACGAGGCAGGACTATGGAGCACAGCACATGCTCTAGCTTTCTTAGGATGGGACAGTTCCCTTCTCAGGTATCAGGACCTCTGGTGGTTGTCTCTTTTCTACTAAAATTCTCTTGCCTCCGAGGACCTGATGACCTGATGTGTTCAAAATAATAAACAAAAAAGTTCCTTTCTGTTTGCATGTTGGATGATGCCTTTTTACCCCTGGATCCCTCTCTTCCCGGGCTCCGATCCACAAACAGTTCCTAGCCATATTAGGACCTTCGATGGTTAACTCTATTGTTTCTGCGGGCCTGATAGGTTAAAAAAAACAAACAAAAGTTCCTTTCAGGTTGCGCTTGGGGTGATGATTCTTTACCCCTCGGTCCCCCTCTCTTGGGCTCAGAACCCTTTCGAATCTTGCCCTCTATCGGGCTCACTAAATGGCTTGTATTCATACAACTTTGCCTGTTACCTTCACGTGTCGGTGCCCTTTGGCTTTTCACCCCTGGATCCCCCTCTTCCGGGCTCAGACCCCTGTCGTATAGCAGCCTTCCTCTGTCGGTTCACTACGGCTCTCATTCACACGCTTTCTCCTTTTGCATTCACAAATCTTTGGTTGATGGCTTTTTACCCTTGGATCCCCCTCTTCTGGGCTCAGACCCTTTTTAAATGTTAGCATCCCTCTATCGGGTTCACTATGGCTTGATGTCCAAAACAATTTCACCTTTCGCATTCACAAGTCTTGATGTCTTTTTAAACAGTTCACTGTGGACATCCCTCAGCCGGATTCACTCTTGCCAACATCACAGTTCTTTCCCTTTTCTCACTATAGGGGATTCATCTCCCTTGGCTTTCCAATTACGTGCAGGTCAAAGACTTTCGACTGTACTGGGGGATTTGCTAGACCCCTATATGACCACTTTGACCTTGCTCTCCTAAGGCCTTCTGGTATCGGTAGTTTCAACAAACAGGCAATCAACCAGAGTTTCTTGAATGAGCACCCACGTGGTGCCGGACCCCTCTGCAGCTGGTTTTCCCCTAAGACGTTAACAGTTTTTTAAAGTTTCATTAATTTGCCATTTGCAACTTTCATTCAACACAGTTCGGTTTCTTATTGGTTCTCCCCTCGACTCACCGACTGTGATGAACCGCTTGACTTTTCCTGTATCTGGAGTCAAGGACGGTACTACGGTAGCAAACATCTCTCCCGGTCCTGGTTATCAGTGTAGGCATGCTCTGTGTACTGTTGACAACTGCTGCAACATACGCAGCCTGTTTACGATCTGATGATTCCTTCCACTGAGGCTTTGCAGGTCACGGTCTGAAAGGACAAGGTCACTTCCCTTCTTGTCACCCCTTCGATTCTCAATGCCTTTCTCCTCCTCTTGAATTGCAACCCTGGGATAGCTGTCTCGTTGTGCTGTCAGCCTTGCTCGTAGTGTGCTCTCGTACTCCACCTTTTATCCCTATGGTGAAAGAAAGGGCTGTCAGGTGTCTGTTGTTACTATTAGTATTGTTTGCCTGACTCTGCCTGACCCTTGTGTTGGGAAATGTCAGGCAAACAGCACTGTGGTTAGTCTGTTATTTTTCATGATATGGGAAAGTGTTTGTGTTGGAAAAAGGGGGTAGTAGAGTTTCCAAATATCCAACGGGGTAGGATGGGGAAAAGGTGTTATATGGAATTATAGCCCTCGTACTAAGGGGGTTTGTGAACTTAGAAGGGTGAGATTGGTAGGGTTTGCAAAACAAACTGGAGTGACCGGGATTATTGTTGCGAAATGAACAGGGGGGATTGTGGGAACGGTAGTGTTTTGTCAAAGTACACTCAAGCTTGGGAAAGAATAAGCATAGGGACGTAGAGAATAATGATTGGGAGTATTCGGGTAGGAAACCGGAAAACAGGGATTCTGGGAGTTGAGGTTTTCAAGTGCAACAAGGTTTGGGCTCCTAGGAGATTTACCAGATCTGGAGATGTTGTTGGATTTGGATAAGGGAGTTTCTTTGGGTGGAAGGGAGGTAGATGTGGAACAACCTACAAAAGCCTCAAGGACGTCCTCCTCATCTTGGTGCCTTTCTCCCGTATAATACCACACATCACCTGGGGCATTCCGCTGCAAGCATAACCCCAGGATCCCCTACCCAGGTGATCATCCCTCGCCCATCCACCCCCAGGTTTGGGATCCGAATAAGGGATTCTCTAGATCTACTGCTGGGCTTGTGAGAGCGGCATCAGGCTTCGCACCGTGATTGCGGGGCGGTGTCAGCACCGTACAGCGGTTTGCAGCAAGCCGCTTTGGGGGGCCCCCCCTTTTCATTTGGTGAGCGTCCGAGCTGTGCTGCACCTTGGAGCTGCAGAGGCGGCGCAGGGAACAGGGACACGGCTCTGTGACGGATTAACTTCAGAGCGGTGCAGACGGCACGGGAGGGCGCTCCAGGTGGTGACTGTAGGCCTGGACATAGCTTGGGGGACACGGCTGTACTGTTGGGGTCCCTCCTGGCAGACAACAAATGGTGCACCACAGGAAGCAGGCCCGTTCTATTCCTGGGAGGTACAACATGCTTTAAAGTGGCTGGTGCTATGTGGCTACCTCCCCAGCTGGCTGTCCCTGGGGAAAGGGGCGAGCAGTGAAGAGCACAAGGACTCTACAGCGAAGGCTGAGTGCCAGTGAAGAGGGTTGGCCTGCCCCGTTTTTCATGGTGGTGCTCTGGTTGCCTGACGTGAGCTTCGCCAGGAGGTGCTAGTCTGCCACGAAGTGGAGGCGAGAGAGAAGGGTCTACTCCCTGAAAAGGCGCACTGCTGGATTTTTGAGGAAGTTCTGCTGGTGACACAAATGTGCTGATGAGCATTGGGCACCCTAGAGCAGAGGCAGTCTGTTGAGATACAGTCCCTGCAACAGTTGAGGAGGGTTGGAGACATGGTGGGAATGCAGGGGGATACGGTCCCCCCGCCTCCGAAGGAAGCTGCATGGGTTCCACAGTCTTCCCCTCTACAAAGGACAACGTCAGGGACATTCTGCATGAAATCAAAGCAGTCTGGGCGACGTCCAGCCCTTGATAACTGATCTGCGGGATAGGGTGGAGGTGCTAAAAATAAGATGGAAGGGATGGAGAGGAACCACCTGAACGCAGACCTGTTTGAAATGAAATACAAGGCGAGATTGACGGATCTCGAGTCTAGGGAAGAGGAGGTGCAACTCAAACTGGTTGACTTGGAGAACAGGAAGCGAAGGAATAACCTCTGCAAATTTGGGTTGAAGGAGCAGAAGGGAGAGTCGCTGGCGGATGTGCAGAGGATGGTGAAGGCCATTGTTAATGCCTTGTTCCTAGATCAAGGAGGGAAGGAGGTAGAGTTGGAAAGAACCCACAGTGGGGGAGGGGAGGGGTGGCGCAAGGAAAGGTCCTGAGGTTTGTCGTGGTGAAGTTCCTATGCTACGTGGACAAGGCAGCAGTGTTGGCGAGAACAAAACAGCAGTGGACCGTCCTGTTTGAAGTTGACTCTGCAGATCTGCCAGGACTGCCTTCATTTCACCCTCTGCAGACAGAGTGACTGTCACCCCTTCTTCGCTGTCGGAGAGAGGTGTCTGATATAGATGGACATACCCCTTTGCCTTGGTGTTTGAGGTGAGAGAAGTTGATTACAGAGTGACCATGGAGTCGGAGGCCTAGCAGATACTGCAGCATCTCACTGAAAGTGAGAAGGAAAAAGGAGGAGCCCGCAGGGGATGGATGAGGGAGGCACCGGGAGCTGGTTTGGAGAGTTCCTCCAGGGAGAAAGTACAGGTCAACACAACATTGCCAGTGAAGTGAGGGGCCCTTGAGGTGGGGAGGGGTGCATTTTCACTTGCAAAGAGTCCTATTCATGAGGATTTAGGGTTGGGTACATTTTCGTGTTGCTATGGTTAAGAATTAAGTGGGAGAGGAGGCAAGTTGCCTCTGGTGGCCTGTTTAAGGGTGGGCGTCTCTTGTGTTGGAGGAGTTGAGGTAGCCTAAGGATGGGGATGGCGGGGGGACTAGGGTGGGGGAATGTATGGTTTTGGGTGCTGAAGGGGCACTTGATATGTGGTTTTGTCTGTGTGGCCGGGCTGGGTGTGATAGACCTAGTGCTATGGTAGAGGTGAGAGCAATTTGGGGGGTGGGGGCTTGTGGGACCGCTGCTGGTGGGGACGTTAAATGTGAAGGGTAGGAACGCACTTACCAACGACGGAAGGGGGGCTATAGGCATACCTGATGGGGTGACTCTCCGTAGGTTGACGGGTGGGAAGGTTGAGGAGATGAATGCCAAATTTACGCAAATCGGAAGTATTGCTAGATATCTTTAAGAGTGAGTGAAGCCTAGATGCCATTGGGTGGGAGCGATTTTATAATAATGTAATAAAGGACATGTCTTTGGGTTCATGGTATAATAATTCCATGTAATAAACATAAAGAAGGGGGCCCATTCTTCCAGACATGTATGCATCTCACCTCTATGAACAGCCTTAATTTTACTCATGGCAGCTAGAAACCACATTTTAGCCCACCTTTTACCTCACATCTGTGGTTTGAGGGACTTTCCAGTTACAAGCTACCAGCACTGCGCTGTTAACAGGAGATGGGAAATAAATTTGGAGGTTGTCTTCCCCACTGTATACTTCCCCTCCGGTGCCTCATCTCCAAGTAGCACTATTAAGGGTGTCATGGGCAGGTCTATACCAGTAATGTCTTTTATTTGGGCAAGCATTTCCTTCCAGTATGATTGAATGAGGTCACATGCCCACCATATATGAAACATTGTACCAGGAGCACAAGTAAATCTCCAGCAACAATGGGGATAGTGTAGGGTTAGTTCAATGGAGCGTTTCAGAGGTAAAATGCCATCTATATAGTATTTTATAATTGGTTTCTTTCAATTGCACACACCTAGATGATTTTGCGGCTCTTGACCATATATTGTACTAAGCCAAATCATCAATGGGAGAGTCCATGTCAATTTCCCATCGAGCCATATAGGGATGCGGATGTTTAAATTGGCTCACATTCAGAGATTTAAATAGTAGTGATACTTAGCGATTTGGGGGGTCTCCCAGAAACAAATTCTCAAATTATAGTTTCCCTTTTTTCATGCTTTCTCACCCTAGTGTCTGCCATCCAGTGCCTGAGTTAAATATACTCCTATGTATATTCCTCTTAAACCAGGAAATCCCTGTAATTGACGACCTGGAGGGAAATCTAAGGATTGCCATTTCTCCAGCATGGGGTCTGGCATGGATTCACATGCTCATGAATATTCCCCGTCGTCAGGCTGGGAATCCTCGGTAAAGAAAAAATCAGTATCAGTTTTGGTTCTGATCTGTCTTTCTTAGTAGTAACCAATCACTGAACTCTGGGTCATACTGCCCCCAGCCAATGACTGCCCTCTCCCTAAGCCCTGCCTCTGGCAGCCATCCTCAGATTTTTACCGCACGCTCAAATGTTGGGAGTCCTTGTGCTTTAGCTCTCGAGTTTTTGCTGCGTTGTCGCGTTTTTTCAGGAGATTTTCTAATTTTTTCGGTTTAATCGAGCCTCAAGCTCCACCGTTTCTACTTCCGATAATGGGGTCCCGTTTCGGAATTCTACGCCCCTCCAGGGTGAAGTTTTCGTCGAGTTTACGCTTCTTGGAGGATTCCGGAAGATCTGCGGCCTACCTCAACGGACATGGCCCAGGACAAGGGAAGCACGACGCCCAGATCCAAGCTGTTCAGGTGCTGCCCTGGATGCGGTTTACAAAACGTTTTCAAGGAGGACGAGCATTCGCGATGCCTCTACTGCCTTCATGAGGACAAGACGCATGTGGAGAAGGACTGTGCGTTCTGCAAGAACCTTTCGGAACGGACCAAACAAGATCGTCGTTCCCGCCTCGCCGCCTGGCTGGAGAAGGGCACAGCAGGTGAGAAGGCGAAGAAAAAGTCTGAGTGGGCTTCTAAGTCCTGTGAGGGCGCCCCGGCGACGGGGGCCGAACAGAAGGCCAAGCACCGCAAGTCCGCGGGCCCCGGGAGCGCCGAAAGGTCAGGCTCTTCGGCTTCCAAGCAGGGCGCGACTTTCCCGGCACGTTGCACCACGAGCCAGCGCTCTGGTTCGGGGAAGAGGAAGTCCGAGAACCCAGGTAAACTGCTGGAGCGGCCCCGTCGATCTCGAAAGGGGAGCGAGGCGCCGACCCTCCCCCCAAGGCAAAGGCCCATGACGCACCTAAGGTGGTGAGGGCCTTGATCCAGCCGGCAAAGGCCTCTATCGAAGTGGTCGCTGCGACCCTGGCGAAGCCGGCTGAGACTACGCCTGTGGAAACGGCCTCTGGGCCCAGAGTATCCCTGCCACCGCGGATGGAATCCTCTTTCCAGCCCATCGTTAAGACCCCCGTGAAGTCCCCGGCGGAAAAAGAGGGGGGCGGGCTGGTGGCCATTACAGACTCGGAATCAGCCTCTGAGGAGGAGCTGGTGGAAGACGAGAAGGGCCTCAATGAGAGGTTCATAGGCCTCAACGAGAGGTTCGAGAAGGTTCGATCCCAGGGGGCGGTCCCCGCTGACGTGATCGAAGATAGCGACGATGGCGACAGAGGGCCCAGTGGAGTGGCCATCCCGTCCCAGGATAGCTCGGCGGGCATTTTGTTGGTGATCCAATCCTTATGTACCGAGATAAGGACGAGATTACCACGGACCCCGACAGAGGATCCAGAACCAGGCCCGTCAGGAAACCCTCCGAACAAGCGGAGGAGGGTCCACCTCTCTCCGCCCTTCGTGCCCGCGAGGCCTGTGGATCCCTCATCCCCCTCGCCGGACCCTAGAGAGGATACGGCGACGGATACAGCGACGGGGACGGACGACGACGGCGGTGATGACACAGCGGACATCCCGTCATCACCCCCCCCCGCGGGCTTCTGCAGCCGACGAAATTGGCTCCTTCCACGCCATGGTAACCAGGGCATCCGAGCTCTTCCAGCTCTGCCCTGAAGAACAAAAAAAGGAAGGGTTTCTTTACCAACGACGAGAGGCCAAGAGGAAGACGTTCCTCGCGGTGCCTTTGCTCGACGACATATGTGACGATGGGCTTGCTGTCCTCAAGAACCCTTCCACGACACCCGCCAAGAGGGACAGGTACGAGAAGAAGTACCGAGTCCCTGATGCCGCCCCATTGTCCCTCAGGGCCCAGCCCACGCCGGACTCTGTCGTCTCGGCAGCGGCTAAGAAGAAAGCAGCGGGTGCGGTGGCTTCAACTTCCACTTCCCCGCCGGACAGCGAGGGCAAGAAGTTGGACTCCATGGGACGACGAGTCATCTCGTCGGCGGCAATGACGATTAAGGCGGCCAATGCCTTAGCGATTGTGGCCGCTACGACAGGGAGCTCTGGTTCAAGATAGCTCCCCTGCTAGACTTCCTACCTGACAACAAGAGGGCGGAGGCCCTAGAAATTCTGCAGGAAGGCGAGGTGGCGTCGGATCACGCCATAACGGTGGCAACGGACATTGCCGATACCGGATTTCGCCAACTGGGCAACGGAGTTCGCCTCCGAGCAGCTGATACTGGAAGGGTTGTCGATCTGATGAGGAATCTGCGGGAGAAGAATCTATAGAAAGAACATTATGGTAAGTAATTTCTCCTTTTGGAGCGAAGGCTGACAACACCCTCCAGAAGGTTCAGCCATCTAAGGCAACTGCTAAAACCTTAGGGCTAGTGCTGCAGCAGCGTTCCACACGGCTGTCATTTTGAGGCAGGGGTTTTCGTCCCTTCCCGCCTTTGCCCCAAGTGTCTGTTGTCAGTCCGCCCAGGGAAGAGGATAAGGCTGATGCTTTCCAAGAAGTAGAGGAAGTGGTACCCAGTGGGGTGGCTATTAGGCAGAATTATATGCAGTACCCTTTGGGAACACTACACACAATTAAGACTACAAGTGACAGTACAATTTCACCTTTGGTACAAGCCTGTACTACACAGTTATAGTGGTGACAGTAGCGGAGCAGCCAGACTTATCTCAAGAGTAAGTGAGCAGTACAAATAGTTACACAAAGGACAGCAATTACTATGATTCAGGGAAACACTGACTCAAGGTTTCTAAGTAAAAGAATATATATTTATTTACTCAACAGTTGTATAACATTTCACTATTATAAGCAAGTTAAAAATCACAATCATAAATACACCACACCACTTCCCTTAAATTCCAGGCAAGTTAAGTTCACAAAATGAAGTGGGAGCAAAATGGCACTCCAGCAATTTAAAAGGGAGGGAAAGACAAAGCTATTAGAAATTATGCAAAACCAACAGGTAAGTACTCAGGGCAATTGAACCAGAGAGACTACAAGGTTAAAATCGGATAGGAAAGGCTTAGGGCCAAAGTCAATAGTTCAAAAGTCTTTTGCTCAAGATAATACAGTTCAGTGTAGTTCGCGATAAAGTTCGTGGCACAGATTCCGGACGAGGTTGGTTGGTAGAAAAGTTAGTTCAAAGAAAAGAGAAGCCCTCGGATTGGAAAAAGATTTCAAACCCTTTCACTGCGGTTGAACGAAACGGACAACCGGATTTACACAGTACCTTAAAATGGAGAGGGAGCTGTAGCTGAGGCGGACGTTCCTAGTGGTTCCTGCATGCTCACGGTTCCTGAAGCGACTGTCGGACTGACACGAAGTAGAAAGACTGGAGGGTCCTGCACCACCCAGGGAAGGAACCAGCAGCAGAGCAAAACAACGAATAAAAGGTGCGCTCCTTAAAACCCAAGCAGGGTCCGACCTTCCTGGCTATCCGGCCCACTGTAGCTCTGTACAGCGAATTCGACTAGATGAGGGGGCCTGGCTTGTAGTTTGGGCGAACTGGCTGGTCCCACCAGCTCAAGGGAAGAAGTTTCCTGGAGGATCTTCTCTGTCGTCGGTTTTGGAGATTCAGACCTGCAGCAGGGCTTCACCGGGCGGTTCAGTCGTGGTACGGGTCCTCTTCGTCCAGTTCCTCGTTGGTTCTTTCGTTCCAGTGGCGACTCTGCTCTTCCAGACCCAGAGACCTGATTTTTATGCAGTTTTCCCCCATTCATACAGCCTGGCTGTCAATCACACAGCAGGGTGGTTGGCCTGGCAAGGCCAGTCCCCTTAGCCAATCAGACAAGAGTTTGAGTTGGGTTACCAAGGGAACCCATGGCAGGGGTCCGAAGATCCCTCCCTCACATCCTGCCTTCCTAGACTATCAGGCGCCTTAAGGAGGGCTTCTGTGCAGAAGCCCGCGAAAAGACAGCGAACAAACTAGTCCTCCCCGGTTTGGCGCGCAGAGAAAAACACGAGAAAGACTTTAACAAAAAGAAATGGCGAATAAACCCAGCCGGAGTCCAAATAAAATGTATTTGGTGAAATGGGTTTATGTTCGAGGCTAATATAATAGCCTAAAACAATACCACGTTTATATAATATAATCGTGGTAGAAAAGTTAGGATAGTTACCACTGCCACCAGCCAAGTCTTAAAGTTAAGGGAGCCAAACAAGGCTCCAAGAGGCACAGACAAAAAGGGATAAGAGTTAACCCTTTCCAATACTCCATGGAAGATGGGGTGTACTGGGTCTGTGGTTTAAAGTGACTATATAAAGTTAATGGCAACTTTACCTGTTTCTGGGGGACAGTAGTCAGCCCCAGAAAAATGGAGTCAGTGGGAAGTCTCAAAGACAACCCTGTGTCACTGCACTGAAGGTGCTGTGTAACACACACAAAACGTGGTGCTCTGGAGTAGGTGAGGCTCCAGTGCCCAAGATCACACAAAAAGTGAAAATACACACGGCAAAACGCATGTAAGAGTGGGAAAAGGGCTCACACTCTTACCAGGTGAAAAATATAAACCCTAGAAATCCAGCAAAGCTGCTGAGGGACTCATTAGGTAAGGGAAATTAGCCATATATTGAGAATTTTCCCTAACGGTGGCGTTGCAGCTGCCACTGTCCCTGATGCACCCCAGTGAGCCAAACCTCAGTGACAGGCTTTGCTACTCGTCACTAGTGGAGGGAGGAGGCTTTCCTTGTTCAGCACCAGAATGGTTGAATACCACATCAGATGGTTGGGCCTTATAGGTCATTGGGCAGGGTTATTGCCACCAGTTCCTTCAGCGCCCCCCAGACTACGGCCCTGTTGCCAACCCCTTGTCTCCGGACCCCATCCTCCTGCAGGAGGTCCATCTGTTTCTGTCGAACAGCATGATCAAGCTGGTTCCGCGCTCAGATCGAGGAAGGGGGTGGTACTCCACCTGTTTTCTTGTGCTGAAGGAGGACAGTGGCTTGCGCCAAAAAGTCTGGATCTGCGGATGCTAGCCTTGTTCTGATGCAAGGCCAAGTTCAAGGTGGTTACTCTAGCCCAGATCCTGCAAGCTCTAGATCTACAGGACTGTTTTCTTTACCTGGATCTTCAGGATGCTTATTTTTTGAGCATCTTTCGGATGGTCAATGTCTTCCCATCCCAGGACCAAATTGCAGCCTCTGCTTTCCTGCGTACTCTGGGCCTCATGGTCTGCGCCTTCTGGGCCTCATGGTCTCCTGCATCCTGGGGTGTTGGAGGCGGGGCTGTGCATGAAACCACTTCATTGGCTTCTCTGTTGCCAATGGTCACAGTCTCAGTGCCACATGTCAGATCTTTTACAGTCTCGTACCAGGTGGCTCAAGGTCTCACGTGGTGGGCTGTGTGAGACAACTTGCTGAGAGGCTGTTGTTTCACCAACCTTGGCCCCAGGTGACGGTAGTCACCGACACATCTGACTGGCTGGTGTACTCACCTTTTAGACCTAGCAGTGAGTAGACTGTGGTCCTCCTGCAGACTCTTGGGAACACATCAACTTACTGGAGCTGAGGGAGACCAGGCTGGCCATGGTTGCTTTCCTACATCCTGTAAAATGCAAGACTGTGATGATCCTGATGGACAATGCGTTTCCTCAACAAACAAGGTTGTGTGGGGGTCCTAGCCTCTGTGCAGAGAAGCAGTGAGACTGTGGGTCTGGGTTCTGGAGAAAAGTGTCTCTCTGAAGGTGGCTCATCGGGCCAGACTAGAGAATGCCACAGCTAATGCCTTGAGCAGACAGACTTCAGCTTCCCATGAGTGGGACCTCTACTAGGAAGTTCTGGAGGAGATTGTCTCCATTTGGGAAACTCAAGTGGACCCTCTCCGACTCCAATGTCAACAGTAAGTTCAAGTTGTTATGCTCCAGGCAATTTCCTCGTCGGGTAGCTCTTGGGGACGCATTGATGACTGAGTGGACTTTCTACTTCCTTAATGCATTCCCTCTGATCCTTTTCATTCTGCTGTTTGTCAGGAGGTTGCCCCTGTTTGGATCCACGATGATCCTTATCGCTCCAGACTGGAACCAGAGAACATGGTATCCGGAGTTCCTTGGCATGTCAAATGTCCTCCCGAGACCGTGCCACTGCACTATGACCTTATACCAGGCCTCTCTAATTTGAGGATCTAGTTAGTTTGGTAATATTACCACAGAGATTCTCCCAATGTGACCTTGGTATTTCCTCCCCCAATGTCTTCTCCTATCGCATCATGTGCGGCCATATCCGCCTCTCCCCCCATCAAGTTGAATTAACGTTGCAAGACTAATTGCTTCTGACACGTTACACGAATGGAGTGAGTGCCCCATGAGCTGCAGATTTTAATTCTGGTTGTTTCAGCCAGTGCCTCAGTTGGTAATATTCCAACCTGTCCTTTTCTGTCAGTGCAATGTGTGCTTTACACTCCTCAAATGTCATGACCTCCCCACCTTGCTCCATATCTCCCCCCTTCTTAAGCCCTATTGCCCAACATTGTTGGAAGGTTCCCTACGTCCTCCCAGGGGGTTCCCAAAGAGAGGAGTGAAGGGGGATGGGCATGTCGACAAGTGCCACTGCTTAAGTAATTGTCCCAGATATTGCACGTATCCGACAGCACTTGGCTGCACCCAATATTGCGAGGTCTGTCCTGCTTTTCCAACCAGAGAAGTTCTTCTAGAGAAGTGGTTGTCACTGCCTGGTTAATCCTGGCCCAAGTCTTGACCCTGGTGTTCGAGAACCATTCTCGCAGTACCTGTAGTTGGGCCCCCTTGTAATATTTTGTGAAGTTCGGGAGGCCAAATTCTCCTCGCTGTTTAGGGGCCATCAGAGTCTCCAGGGACAGCCATGGTCGCTTATTTTTCCATATGAATTGCAACATCATTTTATTGATCACCTTGAGGAACTTCTGCGGTACCGCAATGGGTAGCGCTTGGAAATGGTACAATAGTCTAGGTAGCACGATCATCTTAATCGTAGCTATTTTCCCCAGCCACGAAATTCGCATAAAGGTCCATTTTATTAAGATCCGCCTTCACTTTTGATAGCAGTACCGGGTAGTTTGCTCCATAGAGGCCTGAAATCGAGGATGTCAGATGAACCCCTAGGTAAGTAATGGCACCCTTTGCTACTTTAAATGGTGATACCGGTGTCCGGTCAATTACTTAAGTGTTTGGAGGCCCTAGCCATAGGAGTTCTGACTTAGTCTGGTTGACCCTTAACCCAGAAACCTTCTCCGCAGTTTCTAGTTCGTGTACCAGGGGGTTAGGGGGGATATCCGGATCTCTCATGGTCATCAGCATGTCATCTGCAAAGGCTGCTTTTTTATGCTCCTCTCCCAAACTTATACCATGAATAGATGGGTGAGCCTGATGTTGCTAAGAATAGTTCTATAAGATAGATTGCATATAGAACCGGTGATAAGGGGCCCCCCCTCTCTCGTGCCATGTGCAATTTGCACCTATAACCAATCACTGTCCTTTGGGTCATACTGCCCCATCCAGTGACCGTCTTCTTCCTAAGCTCCACCCAGGTGACCAACTTCAGATTTCTACCGCACATTTCAGTGTTGGGAGTCCTCTCATATTGCTCTTTGTGCATTTTTTGATATTTTAAGTTTTTTTGATTGAATTAGTCTTTTTTGACCATTGTTCCATCGTCTGTTGCTCGACTACCGGCAGCAAGGAGTCGTTGTCGGGGAAGGCCACCTTCCATCGCGGATCTTCTCTTCGGAGTTTTCTAATTCCCAGGCTTGGGCCTAGTTTGCACCTCAACGATGTCGGAGCAGAAGAGTCTCTTCAAGCTCTGCAGCAAGTGTGGGCTCGGAAACATGTGTTCCGGATCAGCACCTCAACTGCCTATATCCTTGAAGAGGAATGCAAGATTTGCTGCATTTTTCCGTCAAAGACCAGGAAGGACCCTTACCGCAGGTTAGCAGCATGGCTCGGGGAGGGCGGTGGGGCCTCTGACTCAGCCTTGGGGCAGGACCAGCCAGTCCCACAAGCGTGCTCCCTCTGAAAAGAGGTTGAGGTCCTTTGAGGCTCTCAATGTTTAGAGTATCTAAAAGAAGGCTAAACATCACGCTGAGGATCCCTTAAGGGTTGCTGTGGCCGTGGGACTCAGTTTGGGAAGGACACGTTCCCCGTCTCCATTGCCATCCACGGTGAGCCTGCCGGCGGGGTGCGGTACCTTCTGCGAGGAAGTCCCTGACCTCTTCGGAGCACCGTTCTCTTCTAAGGACAAATGTGTGAAGGAGAGGCCTAGGACCCAGTCAATGACCACTTTGTCGTCCAAGGTATCTGTTTTGTCATCTGTGACTCTGTCCACGACCAGGGCGGCTGTCATCACGACCGTTGTTACTTCAGCAATGGGAGGGGACATTATTTCTATTGTGTCCACGGTGAAGACAACGGCTATGATAAGAGTGTCTTTACCTCCACGCCTGCTGACGGTGGCACCAACGATTCCAAAACATGCCCATGTGCCTGAATAGGTTGCCATCATCGCTCCTTCTCTAAAGCTTCAGGGAGATTGAGGAAGCTGCAGCTCCATACGGACTTTCTCCCCAGAGTGGGGAAGGTGTCCCAGGCAAGCCTGCAAGGGTCTCTGAGGAAATTCCCACGAATATACACCAGCTCTGACGATGATCACCTTCCTGAAGGTTACTATTTGAGTCATGAGGGAGACCTCAGCCCCATATCCCAGGAGGATCACAGAGGGGCGTGGGGAGCCAGTTCATCGGCCGTTTGATCCTCGTTTCAGCCCAGGAACGACACCTGTGATCTCAGTCAAGCCTCAGCCAGTTCACAGAAACGTGTCATAGGACATCTCGACAGCCCTCCACACCTCGGTTCCTGTTCCAGTCGGTAGCCCTATCAGACACCCAGTGACACCCAGTGAGGAGTCCTCCCAGGACTAGCCCGACAAGATTACCGTGCTCATCAAGCCCTGCCAAGCCAACCTAACCGATAAAGGATGGGAGGAAGGGTTGGAGCTGCTGAAGATTCTGAACACTGCCCCTCCCAAAAGAGAAAGGCTTGAGAAGAAATATAGGGGGACTCAACGCCCATGTGCCTGAGATTGCTGCCTTCTCCAGACTCTGTTGTCTGCCGCCGCCAGGAAGCACTCTGCGAACCCATCATCCTCATCCATGGTGCCTCTAGACCAGGAGGGGAAGAAGATGGATGCGGTAGGGAAGCGCATTTGTTACACCGCGGCTTCCACCATCATAGCTGCCAACGCCCTGGCCATCCTGTCTCGGTATGATCGGGAACTCTAGTACAAGCTCGGTCCAATTCTGGATTTCCTGCCAGAGAACAAGAAAGCTGATGCCCTGGCCTTATTCCAAGAGGGGAGGTGGCCTTGGACTATGCCATCATGGTGGCACTGGATATTGCAGACTCTGGACTGGAACGGGGGATAACTGCCCGCCAGTCCACGTTATCGGCCCAAGCGAAGCAAGGGCGGATAACGAGGGCTCCTGACCCGTTATCTCCCGTTCCAACCCCTGCAATGGAGGATGAAGGCCATTAGCACCGCAGGCTGCCAAAGCGGTAACCCGGGGTGCTAAAAAAATGTCTTCCTACACCAGGATGCGCGCAGCGTCCCACTGTAGGAAGGGAAATCCTTTTCCAAGATGGCCACTGTGGAAAGGGAAAGCGGGGCTCCGTGCAGAGCCCATCTTCCCTTTCCATGGCAGCCTGCAGAAGGCGAAGAGAAAACCCTATGACCATATTACCACAAGTACATTTTTTTCCCTTTCAAACGTATCCCAATTTTGAAAAACGTTTCCACGTTTGGTCTGTGGTGCACATGGCCACTTTATCCCCAGTGGTCATGGCCAGTAGCCAGATTGTCTGTCTGAGTCATGACCGTATGCCATGAATCGGACAAGCCTTGGTGTAAAGTGCTCTATAAATAAACAAATCAGGCCACTGCCCATGCCCACAGCTGTAACTCAGTCACCAAAGGTATATCACTATTCTTTGTACCTACATTATGACACTTTTAAAAAAAAAAACACGGACACATTTGCAAAACCATGCTTTCAGGTCTTTGCCAATGCTCCTTACACGAGTTTGCTGGAAATCCACCCATGTTTTATTTTTTAAAAGGTGTCAAAATGTTTTTACATACAATAGTCATATATAACTTAGCCCCCACTTGACAAAATCCATTCAGACTTTGTACAAACATTCAAGGTTGAGTCTCTAATCTTTCTGAAAACCTTTGTCCACATTCGTTATATGCCAACTAAGTTATAAGCCATGTAGAAATGTTGAGACCCCCTCTAATTTAGCCCTCTCTTGACAAATTCCTACCAAACTTTGCAAAAACATTTATAGCTAGATCTAAAATCTGTTTGTAAACCTTTGTGCAGATTTGTCATTTGGCACCACATTTATAAGCCTTTACAATATTTTGGGACCCCCCCTCCATTCAGAATCAGGTTTAGATAAAAATTCAAAAATATCATATCATGCAGTTATAAGCCATCCAAAAACTGATTTTCACCAACCCTTTAATGCACAAATAAGCATAGATGCCCACGAACATCTAAGATGTTCACGTACATTACAGGAATGCCCGGACAGCAGAGAAGAAAAACGCTTCTTATGGGTTGAGCAACTTAACTAGAACTACCGGGCAGCTACCGCAAGCCCTGTAATATATATGGATTTGCCTGAAATTTCGCAAACAGAAATTGTTGTCGCGCCCCAATCCCACGGCCCGTATTTTCCAAAAATTCTATTGCTAATATCTTTTAGACTGTCTGGATGGATTTGGATAACATCCTCCGAAGTTTGTCAAGCCTAGCCCCCAAACTGAAACTTTTGGGAACAACATTATAAAATGAAAAATGTATTAAGAAAGCAAAACACCACAGTTTGCACAATTTTCAGCCTATTCATTTTTCCAAAGAGAAAAAGTGCAGTTTTTGAACACCCGTAGCATGAAAACCACTGGGCAAATTTGGACTAAATAAGAAACTACCTGGGCGCATAGCGTTGACTTACATTTCTTGACTGGTTCGGGCTAAGTCCATCCAGTAATTTAAAATATTTGATAGAGAAGGGGGTGCTGTCTGTTCTTTAAAACCTTTGTTGGCCTTGGTTCATTTTACGGAAGGGAGGCTGAGCAAAGCTAATAACCTTTGACTTGCTGGATGGATTTGGATGAAATATATATTCTAAACCAAGAGATTGTCAAGCGCTCCAGCAAACTGGAAATTCTCGAAACAATTCATTAAAAAATGAAAACGTATTAAGTAAAGATACAAATGCAGTCTTAGCCTACTTGCATTGATTTCCCATCAAGACAAAGTGCAGTTTTTGAACCGCCATAGCGTGACTACCGCTTGGCAGATTTAGAACAAATAATACAAATTTAGGCACAAAGAGGGAAAATGGCGAAATGGCTTCAGTCTACAGGTGAGGAGGGGGAAAGAGGACACCATGTGAAATTGGCGGTGTTGTTGGGGTGTGCGGGGGGTTGGAGGCTCTGGGGTTCAAGTTCACAGCTCAAACTTTTTCGCATAAAAGGGATTATCCAGCGGGATAAACACAGTTATGATAGAAAACTAGATCTTGAATGAAAGTGCATCAGACCAAAGGATGATTGTTTAGAGGGTTAGGGAGGGAAGGGGGACCTGAGGGAGCGTACCAAGTGGAGGGGGCTCTTGGTGACGGCCTGGGAGGGCATGGAATAGTTTGGTATTTTGAGTGCGTTTTACAGACAACCGCTGTGTTTTGCGGGCGCCCACAGATAGCCGCTGTTATTCGTAGTACATTGCCACTATAACCGCGGTTATGGTGAAATTTTTTTGTTTTTAAGTTGCAAAAATTGGGATAATACAAAATAAAAGGAATTTGACAGCTACATTGAGGTGGGGGTGGCATATAGCTAGTTGGCCCGCTAGTGTTTCAAAATATTGACCCTGGTTAGTGGCCGTGGCCATCTAGTGGTTCAAAAAGAAACATATTGGGAGAACATGTACAGTAAACACAGCCAAAGGCCATGGCTAGTAGCCTGTGAAAAACAATGGTATAACAAAACCCTTGAAATTCAGTGGATGTCGGAAGTCATGACCACCTTGACTATGCATGTTACTTTTGTAAAGCGCATATGCACATAACAGATTATAAGATAAGGGATTCGCAATGACATACCAAATGGCATTATGGAGGACATCAACGGGAGCATCATGATTTCCCACATCTGTTGAATTTCAAGGGTTTTGTTACATTAAATCTGCACAATTAACTGCACCTTAACTATAGTATTTTCAGTAAATATATATATATTCGTTCTCCTCAACGCGAGCAAAATCATGTGACCAAGCTACGAGAGGTAGCTAAACGCGTCATTTTTTTGCTGTGTTTTTCTGTTTTTGTATGCTGGGTGCGGGAAATTAGCAATTATTTTAACAATAGATTTTGAAGAATAAAAGATGACATTTTAATTTGCTTGAACAAGCTGGATTTGGTGTTTTTCTCATCAAGCTGGGAAACTGCTCTTAATATCTACAACAAACAACCTGAGAGTTTGGCTCGCCTTTCACCAATGGTTGTGTTGGTGAAATAATGGAGAATATATATATATATATATCTATATAATGAAAGCTTTGTACCATGGTATAAAGTGTTGGGAGTGCACTCCAAAGAGCAGTCCAGGGGGGAAAATCCACTCCGAACGCTGAATCCAGTCACCAGAGAAAAGCCAGGGAGTAATTCCTTTAATGATTTAAAATGTCATGAACAAAAGAAAGTGTGCACAACAAAAACGACGCGTTTCGCGGTACACACACCGATTGGTCACGTTCAGGGTGTCAACAGTGGTGCAGGATTTATTAGCTCGCATACACTCTATGGTCTTTGCATATAGAGTGGTGTGCACTTCCATCACTTGCCTAGGCTGTTTGAATACCAGATCGGACATCTTGGAACAGTATTAAGATAAAGGTAAATTGGTAAATAAAGGCGTATATTCAGTGGACAAGCCAGGTTTTTAGCAGACTGTGTTGCAAATATAAATACATGCATTTTGAAAGTTCAACACAAGTGTAGTATACCGATCATGGCATTTGTGTATATAACATCTGATGTTATGTGTTGTAGCATATGTATTATGGGCAGACACATTATTGTGTATGTTGGAATTATTAGCCGTTACGATCCCGAATGTGGAAACGTACACAGCGCTGAGACCTTTGCAATTCTGCACTAATGGCAAGAATGAACACGTGAGAAAGTTACAGTAGAAACCTCTCGAAGAGCTACTTTTTGTCTCCAGTTTGTCTGGGGAGACTGTCGTTATACAAAGCAGATCTGTAATTGTCTGTTTACACTCTCTGCAGTTTGCCTGTATTCATGGCCAATTGACTATACTGGCTACCATGGATAATCCTCCGATGGATCGCTGGGCTATGTGCGATGCGTTTCCTTTGGATGAGTTTGTATTGGATGTCCCGATTGTGGATGTTCACTGAGACCATCAGTATGGCTTCAAAATAGTCACAGAGATCGCATGGGTTAAACTGAGTTTCCAAATAGCTGGACCATTGAGATGCAAGAATGCGGATGCGTATTAGGGTATTGGGGGTGCATATTGTGTACAAATTACGTAAGTGTGGGTACGCTGTAGTGTTCTGCTCCATTGCTGATTGTCCCTGCATCACGGGTGCGGGGGGACCGTTGGGGTTTGTTCTGTGGTATGTTTGCAGTTCCCCGATAGCAGGGTCCTGTATTGAAGCCACTTTGATTCGCCCAGCCCTAGCAGTCGCCTCCCATCTGGGAAGCTAAGCGTAGATTGACCTTCGTAGAGGTCCATTAACATGACATGTTGCCACCTTGTATCTTGATTGGGATGTAGGTTGTGGTTTTTCCCATATGATAACAGTGCCCTGATACTACTTCAGCCTGGGGTCGCATGCATTGAAGAACCTAGCGTCACCCAGAGTCTAGCCATTGCGTAAGCGTTGGTCCCGGTACTGGGTGCTTTTTCAATTTTGGTAGGTAGTATGTTCAGGGCATAGCGAAGACCTCAGCCGGTGCAAGCAGAGTCAATTGGGACAGTTCCATTATTTTCCAGGTGGTCAGGTCTGCTTCGTTGAGCCAGCGTTTTAGCCCAGCATACTTGTGCCGCTTGGTAGTATGGTCTCCAAAGCGGTAGCGCTTGGCCGCTGTCCGCCTTAGAGGCCTGAAGGATTTTGAGTCTGAGCCATGCTTTTTTGCCACTCCAATTAAATGTAGTTATGTAGGAGTTTAATTTTCTGAACATCTGGCTCGTAGGGGAGCATCATTGCCAAATAAATCAGTTTCAGTAAGGGATTCATTTTGAAAGTATTGATCCTTCTGGAGAGGGACAATGGGAGCGTGTCTAATCTGAGTAGATATTGGTTATTTTTTAATAGGACCAGGGGATAGTTTAGTTGGAGTATTTCATTCAGGGTCGGGCAGCTTTTAACCCCCAGGTAAGTGATATAGTGGAGTTGTAGTCTAAATGGGGCCACCCTGCCAGGGTCCAAAGGGATGTCTAGCCTTAGTGGGAGGAACTCAGATTTTGCCCAGTTTATAACAGAGCCAGCCATGGGGCCGAGGTATTGTAGTTGACGCAGCCTCAGGCGTGCAGTATTGTAATCACTTAAATATATTAGTTGATCTTCCGTGTAGATGGCCACCTGGTGTTCCTATGTCTCTCGCCGTTTCCCTGTCCGTCCAGTCTCTGTTCGTAGTTTTGGCTGCTAAAGGCTCAATAGTAAGAGCGTATAGGACGGGAGATGAAGGGGGCCCGAATGAAGGTCAAAAGGGGTTGACATAATGCCATTCATAACAACTGCTACTGTAGGGCCGGTATATAACAATCTTCCGAGTTTGATCAATTCTGTTGGGAAGCCGAAGGTGCTCAATACTTGAAACATAAAGTCCTATTGCACCTTGTTGAATGCCTTCATGGCGACTGTTAGGATTCGCTCATCTGGTTTTCCCCCTAGCTATGACATGTAAAAGTCGGCGAACATTGTCGGTCAAGTGTCTACCCAAAATGAACCTCGTTTGGTCCTTGTAGATAAGGTCAGGGAGTAGGCCTTCGATGCGATGGGCCAGACATTTCGCTAGGATCTTTTCATTGCCATTGATTAAAGATATTGGGCGATATGATCCACAGTCCACTGTGTGTCTGCATTTCTCATGGAACAGCACTATATTAGCTGATTCCCAGTCATTCCTGTTTCTGATTCTTTGCCTTCCTGGTTGCCGTGGAGCAAGACGGCGTGCGGCGTGGATCTAAGCCCCGCCCTCTTCAGGAAGGAACTTACTTAAACAGGACCCAAGCGCCCTCGTGGCGTTAAGCCCTCGTGTGTGAAGGGCGAGTGCTTTTTTAGCGGCTGTTTGGCTGTTTGCTGGTACGCCGCTGGAACATGGTCGACTCCCCAAAGGTAGCGGCGCCCACTCCAGCTCGTGGCCCTCAGACTAGACACAAAACATTACAACAGCGACGAATGCTGAACCCATGGACTGCCATCCCAGAAAAAATCAAGGCTGGTGCAAAGGTAAGCAAGCAAGTGGTTGATCTAAACGCACCTGGTGTTTCTCACAATATAACCGCTCAAGTTCACCTGGCAGCAAACCTTGACCTTGTCTCTTGTGATTCAATTCCCTCAACTACTGACATGCCACTGATTAATATGCACAGTGACTCAATTCAAGAAATGGTATTACGCCCAATACCGCTACTCTCTCTTACAAATCTAAATCCAGCGCCGCCTGTGGAGGAAGGGCTAGAAGACGCATCCTCCTCTATGCAAACTGCTAGCGACATCTCCTTCTTCCCTTTCGATTTAACGGATGCGGAAATCATGTGTGCAGATACTTTGGACCAGGAACAACCATCTAATGCTCCTTCTCTTGCCCCTTCTCAAGTTGCTAAATTGAACGAAGTTATACTTCCGACAAAACATGTAGGAAATATAGAGGCTTCATCATCCATCATGCTTTGTCCACTAAATTCTGTTTTCCAATCTGAAGGCCTACGAGAAAAAGACGACTCAACCCAAGAGCCGAGAATGCTCTCGCAAGCTTCCGCCTCTAATATTCCTTGGAAGCAACAGCCAGACCCACGTTGTGGAACAATCAATGCATTAAACCCTATTTGTGCAGACTTACCTACCGCCAGTTCTGGCTCTGTTTGTACATCTCAACATGAGAGCCCGGAGAGGCCCAATGCACCTCATAAAAGTCATATTCCTAAAGTGCCAGCAAAATTCTTCCCTACTAACAGGTCCGATGCATCTTTGCAAGCTCCTCTGATGAAGGACACACCCAGTCTAACATTGCGGAATCCATCACTGAACTTGAGTGGTCAGCCTTTAGATCCTGACATTAGTTCACTCTCAGTTCCAGCACGGCTGTCGATGCAGTTTTCTCCTCAGAATGGACAACAAAAGAAATCCCAAATACCGCAACAGGCGGGCAACTGTTTAGATGGGAAATTGAGCAAAAAAAGAGTGAGTGCTAGTTTGACTCCAGTGTCCTTGCCTGCACTCTACACTCCAAGCAAGGACTTAACACATGATCAAGCTCTGCCAATGATTCCTGCAAAACTCCAAGCTCAAAATCCAGTCTATCAGTTGCCGCTGCAATTCAAATTCATAACAACGTGCTTGCAGCTTCCTCGCAAGCAATGATTCCTTTTGTAAAACTGTACGAGTCTTTAAATGAAACCATTCGCGATCAAGGAGCGATGTTATTGAACCTTACGTCAAAACTTGAAACAATTGATAATTTTATTACATTTTCAAAACAACAAATGCAATCTGAAGAAGGCTCATATGTACGCTGGCAATCGCATATTAGCGATGTCCTCTCAACTAATCAAAGGAGGAATGAAACCCTGTTCACAGATCTCATGGATGTAACTGCAGACATAGCCAACAGATTATTACCACCTACCATAATCGGAAAAGCTAACGTGAGTACGCACACTTGTTCATTGGCTAGGAATACTCATTTGATGCCTCCTTCTCTGGATGCAAGTTCACAAAACTCTGACTCAAAAGATGCAGCAAATATTTCTATACCCAGTGCACGTACTGCAACTTCAAGCACAGATGACTCGGTAAAGGCATTCCCACAACCTTCATTTGATGTAATTCAACCTTTACTAGAAATTGAGTCAGCTGTAGCTACCGACGCAGGCCCTCTAAAGGATACTGGCTTCTCAAAGCTTCCAGTGTCCCAATTCGCTCTTCTTAATAACCCATTTTCATCATTTGGCATTTTCTCAGGTCCAGCCAAAACAGGTGACCTGGGTGCGGTGCCAAAAAAGAAAGTTGGTACGCAGAATGCAAAATCTACAGTCCCTTTAAGAAAGGGAAAAACCACGACATCATGCCCTAATCCAAAGCAAGCCATACATTCATCCACCAAAAGCTTCATCAGGAACTTATCCACTCCACCAAGATTAGGCCTATTTAAGCGTAACATGAAACCTTGTACTGAAAATGTACAGACACAAGGCATTGGCCAACCTTCATCCTTGAAACCTGGAGTGAAGCGGCGGCGTATAATCTCAGAAGACCGCTCTTCCGCCGTGTCAGTTAAATCCTCTTCGACTGACCTATGTGATTTATCAACTTATTCTATCTCAGGTGACGACGAAATGTCTCAATTGTGCGGCGAGGCAGGCTTGCCCTGGCCTCAGCCTCCACGCCATATGTCTTTTCCGGCTAAGAGTGTCATATCCAAGCGGCGAGAAGCTGAAATCTCTTCAAGGCGGAGTGCGACAGAAGGAGGGCCTGCCGATTCTGCCTTGGAGAGTCTAAGTCTCAACCCAAAACTAACGTTAAATCAGCGCAAATTGCAGCTCACTTCTAATCTCAAGGGTCCTGAAAGAAGTTCTCAGCAAACATCAAAAAGCAACCACAAATTGAGATTACAAAACATTCTGGGCGATGATAACGAGTTAAACTTGAACCGGACAAATGTGCTAAGGTTGTTCAAACACATTCCTCCTCTTGGATGATTGTCACTGAGGACATCCAAATTGTTGAATATGTTACAGAGCAATGCTCTGATTCCGTCCTGCTACACATCGCTTCAAGTGGAGTCCGTAATACTCTACTGAAAGCTGCAGACGACCTCTTGATGTTTGGCTTTGAAATTTCAAGTGAACCTGAGACTGAAACCGTAAATAACTCTGCTAAGAAGTCTGACAAGCAACTGCTTGCTAAAAAAGTTGAAGACGTTGCAAATTTTCGAAAGCTTCTAACTACAGTAGGTACCCACGGTCACATAAAGCACCAAAAGAAGAACTATGTGAGCCGTTCGAGAGTACATGCTCAAGTTTAGCCATGATTGTCAGCAGTGGAGGCTCCTCACTCAATTCTCTCTTGGAACACTCGAGGGTTCAGCCATCTATTCAATGACTTTGAATTTCCACTTGAAAAGGTGTTTGCCATCTGTTTACAAGAGACATGGTGGTCCGAGGCCCCCCTGAGAGATGGCTTTACTACCTTAATCAATCCAGCCATCAAAAATGCTCATGGGCGCCCAAGCGCAGGACTTATAACTATGGTTCGCTTGTCACAAAAATGGTCAACACCAGAAGCACTTAATCCCAACCCTTTTGTTCAAGGTACAATCATGCACGCATTGTGCGATAATGCTGATTCAAAAAAAACGTCGCTTTTAATCATAAACTGCTATTGGAATGCAGCTAATATCAGTACGAAGGTATTCATAGATGCCGTATGCTCTTTAATGGATAACGCAATTTTAATACACAGCAATTTAACAATTATTTGCTGTGTTGACTTAAATTGCACCTGGTTCAAATATGCTCCAAAGGATCATACTTACCATCTGATTCCCAAAGATCAGATTGGAGTCAGAGCTCAACAATGGTCAAAGGCAATGAAAATACGCAATTGTGTAATGGTTAATGGTACGGTCAAAGGTGATAATCCAGCACAACCAACTTGGCATAGAGAGCATCTTCATAGTATCATCGATTATTTTTGGATTTCAAGAGTGTTTGAGCCAAAGATTAACTCATTGCACGTCCAACAAATGTCCAATAGCGACCATAGATTATTAAACCTTGAATGTCTCCTGATTACTGCAACTTCCACAGATTTAAACAACCTACCCGTTGAAACAAACAGGAGCGGAAATCGGCTGCGGATTAGTCTTAACCAGATTGGCTGCTTAACTGAGAAACTTCTGAGATTGCCTATTGGGGTAGATTATACCCCCCTTCTATCGATACATACAACCGATTCTAATGGTCCGAAAACACAACAAAAAAGTCATAAACATCTGTTCTGCAAGCTCTTGCATGAGAAAAAAAAGAGCTTAGAAGAGACTTAAGGTGTCTAAAAAAAAGAAATATGTCAAAGCAAAAATTATCAGTGGAAGTGAGAGACAGACGTACACTGTTCAGAAATTGGATAACTTCCAACCGCATGATAATAGAGCAAGACCGCGCTGAATTAATGATGAAATTTATGCTAACTAAAAACACACGCGACATATGGCAAATTTTAAATATAGGCCACGCAAATAGCATGAATTCGACACAGAACATCATTTCAGCCGACGTCTGGTGCGAACATTTCTCCAAAGTTTTTAATAGCCAGATTTTTGAACCGGAATTACAGTCTAGGTCCAAAGGTGAGCTATGGAGCACAGAAATGTCGCTTGATGACATAACCTGCGCCATTAAATTGCTAAAGAACTCACGTGCAGCCGGCCCAGATTTGATCAGTAACGTAATGCTAAAAAAAAACACGCTGCTATGGGCTCCCTTCATTGAATGTCTGTTCAAGAACATCACCAAACATAAATCATTGCCTGAGTCTTGGTTAACTGCAATTGTTGTTCCCATCCACAAAAAGGGGCGTTGGGATTCTCCTGATAACTATCGCCCGATCGCCCTACTTGATTCGATCGGTAAAATCTTTGGATCAAATTTGAGATCAAAATTGGCAACCTGGGCTCGTGAGGCTGGTATCCTAGATGACCGCCAAACTGGATTCTCAAAGGGCGTTGGTGTTGATGTAAACATCTCATTATTAACCATCCTGAAATTAGAAGCCTTAAAAGCAAACACCAAGTTACATCTGGCCTTCATTGATATGAAGCAAGCCTTTGATGGTATAAATGGTAATCTGCTGTGGCTAAAATTATTAAGATGGAAATGTCCACCTGGTATACTCAATCCCATCATGGCCCTACACTCAAATACCTCAATTCGAGTACGTCTAAATAAGGCTGGGGTACTATCCGATAAAATCATAACAACAAGAGGGGTAAAGCAAGGGTGCCCCTTGGCAGCTGATCTGTTTAAATTATTTTTAGCAGATCTACAGCCCCATTTAGATCAAGCCCACTGCTTCCCTCCTAAAATACATAAGACTTCTGTTCGATACATCGCCTATGCTGATGACCTGGTGTTGTTGGATCGAACTCAAGTTGGTTTGCAGCGACTACTTCACTGTCTTTACGATTACTTATCGTCTAATGAGCTTCAAATAAACACTGAAAAAACAAAAATCGTGACAATTGGCCCTGTGAGAAGTAGGAAAGACAAAGCCTTTAAGTGGGCGGTCGGTGGCCAGCTCTTGTCATCAGTAAACTCAATACGTTACCTTGGAGTGCAGTTCAACAATTCGCTCTGCGAAAACTCATGGGTAGATGCTTTGAAAGTAAAATGTTTAGGATTGGCTCTTCAAGCGGCCAAAATAAACAAAAGCTTTGGCAAATTTTCGCTAACTCCAATCATAATGTTCTATTTACAAAAGGTGGTACCGATTCTGACCTTTGGTGCAGAAGCTAGCTGGCACATAAATGAATACACCTGGAACCAGCTTGAAGGTTGCTTCTGGAAACGTGCATTAAACCTTCCGAAGTGCGTACCTGTTATCACTTTAAGACATGAATTGTCCTTGAACTCTCTCTATAGCCATATGATCTGGAAATCTATTGCATTGATGCGAAAGATGACAGAAAACAGCAAACCAGCGGCCTATCGTATCTTCTTAGGTGAGGACGACTCCACCGGGGCCTGCTTATTAGATCTATGACGATCAAGAGTACAACATTGGGTTGATGCTGCGGAAATTGGTAATTACGATCTGTTCATACGACCACAACATGCGAAAAGAAAATTTGACATCTGGGCATGGATTATCAACTTGGAAGCACACGAGAAATTGGCCTCTTCAAAATGGCTGTGCCCGGATTACAAAAAATTAAACGTACAATCACCCTATCTTTTGCGATGCTACTCGAGACATTATCGCGAACAATTCCTAAGATTTCGTTTAAACATCTTGAAAACAAAGGAAATTCTATGGCAAAGAAAGGATGCCTCGCTGAAGGACAATCTTTGCCGTTTTTGTCGAGGGACCATTGAAACCTCAAAACATCTAATTCTTGATTGTTTAGCCACCTGTGACTTACGTTCAAAGCATCTGAGCCAATTTGCGCCTCTTGATGGAGACATGGAGGCTTGGTGGCGACTAATTTCCAGTGGCAATAACGTTAAACACGTATGTGCCATCGTAAATTATTTAAATATATTGCTTCAATCTCCATATTAACCTGCGCTAGCAAGTTGAGCGTGACTCATGGGGGTCGGTGGCGTCACTTCGTCACTATTTGACTTGAAGCTGTTGGGAGGATTTGTGCTCAGGCTTCAATTGGACTTGAAACTTGTCTGATAGCAGATTGAGGCTAAGCTTGTTTATGTTGCATTTGAATTTTGCTCTTTGTCCTTTTTATTTTTCCTTTCCTGTCGACCTTAGTTTACTCATGAATGAAGATTCGTGCTAGTTCTAGAAAATTTTAAATTAATCACCTCAAAGAAATCTTTGAACCTTTGAACCTTGAACCAATTGTGATGAATCTTTAGGATGTTGTTTTGTTTTGTTTGAATCTTCGAAGTGACCATTTGAAACAAAAGTTTTCTCTATATGTTAAAACTGTAGTTTTCTATAAAAAAAAAAATATTAGCTGAGAGCATGGATCACGGTAGGGAGCCAGTGTTTCCTGCCTCTGCATACACAGCTTCGAGGGTGGGTGCTAGACGATCGGTAAGTGATTTATAAAATCGATGAGGAGTCAATTGGGGCCAGCAGCCTTACCAGTAAATAAGGACCCGATCGCTCAGAGAATCTTGTGCTTGGTGATTGGAGTGGCCAGAGTTTCTATATGGCTTGCCTTCAATTTGGGGAGTTCTGTGGTGGTTAAGAATTCACAGATATGCTGTGGGTCTATCGGTGTTGGTTCTGCGTATAGTGCACCGTAGAATTGTGGGAACCGCTCATTAATGCGTTTGTCTCTGTTTAATATGTTCCTCTCTCTGTCTTTGATGGAATCAATAATTTGCGCTGCATGTTGATGGCGTAGTGCAAGTGCCATAAGGTGAAGGGGTTGTTCTCCCTTGCAATAGTAAGTTAATGATCAACTATTGAATGATTTCTGGACCCGAGAGGAGGAGACCGCTTTTAATTCTGATCAAAGCCCCCTTAGTTTATCGTGTGTTTGTGGGTCGTGCGAGCGTTTAAACTCCCTCATTCTTAGAATTCTTATAATATATCACAGTACATGAGTGCATGTATTTTGTTGTGTTTTTTTTAAACTTTGCATTTAGTAAACCATACGTTTATATACTATTTTTATAATAAGCCCAATTGAAAATATAAATCTGTACATTTAGCATTTCCTAACACTCAGGATTCAACATGTTTCTATTTCTATCTATTCCTATTATCATTTTTTTTACTACTGTATATACATATTACCTTACAAATATTTGAAGTACATTTGCCACAATCGGCTACATTCTTTTCAATGGACCATTTTAATTTCTTGCTTTTAAACAAAATTTAAGTTATTTCTAAAACATAACCTATATATGTTAAATGTCACCCTTGAATAAATACTAAAAATGGATGCTCCACAAGTACTCACATCGTACATGTGCACCAGTCTATTGTTCAATGACATGTTCTTATAGTTAAATATACTGAAATAACATATGTACCAAGAGAGTGACCCAAACATATTTTCACATACATGAGTGATCTCATGTCTGATGTCATCGTTGTGGTCATACTCTGCGCAAAAGGGAGCAAGCAGTTAAGGGGGCTTTACCTGAGCGGTCAGCCAATTTTCAAGGGTGTTGCTGCGTTAAGTTTTCACTTTAGCGTCTTTTAAACTAAGATATTTTCTGTGAAAATATATAATATATTTCTGAGGCTTGTGGAATCTGCTTAGATCACATGATGTGCATAGGCCGACATCTAGTGGAAGCTGCAGAGTATTACAGTTTGTTTTTCGAAACTCGAAAATGGTCGTCGACACAGAGCGTGCCAGTAATACTATCCCTAGTGTGACGTCCACTGTACCCATGATCACTCACGCGTCTAGGACCCTCAGATTGTTTTTTTCCGCCATAGTGGTCGGAAGCCTTCTGCTGAGTTCCCTGGCCTTAGCCATACTTTTGCTAAAATATTGTTATATTTCCCCATTTCTCCACCCCAAAGTCGAGTCACCGAACATCCACACTCGACACCGGCACGGAGAAAGAATCGACCGTCGAGAGCTGCATGACAGATTTGGGCCTCGGAAGGCCTCTGGCTTCAGCCCGGGCCTAGGAAGGCCTCTGGCCTCGGCCCTGCAAGTAGGGAGAGTGGGGGGTGGACATACTCTATACTCTTTGATATATAGGTACATTCTTATATAGTCCTACACTTATTAGCCCGCTGCCACAAGGTACGTATGAAGGGTACCCCTTTCCAATTTTGCCCCAAGTGCAACCGCAAGTACCCTTGGGTTGACAGGCAAGCCACGTGCAATCTCTGCTTACCGAGGGACCACCCCGAGGCTAACTGCAGAGCGTGTAGTAGGTTCAAACCGAAAACACTCGAGGACCATTAGATCAAGCGTTGGGCCCACCATGCCAGGCGTCAAGAGGCCATGGCAGCGGAGGGCGCTTTCAGCGATGGCAGCGACGCCGTGCTTTCGCACGGCGAGGGCAGCGTGGCGTCGATTGACAGCCAAGCGCAAGTCCCCAACCTCGGAAGGTCGTCCGGCAGGGCGTCTATGGGGAAGACCCCCGGCGACACAAGCGCTACCCACAGCACTTCCACAAAACGCATGGAAGTCCAACCGAGATTCAACGCGCACGTCGAGTACTCGGAAAGAGGCACATAGAGAACGGTCCGAATCGGTGTCCTCTGGGCGCTCTCGATCTAGATCGCTGCATGACTCCAGGCAACCATCAACTGTTGCCAGAAGTGCCTCGCTCCCCAAGGTAACGGAGGTTCGATCGTCAGAAGACTAAGCCGACCTCTATCCCCAGACCGCACTCCAGGAGTCGGCGTCAACAGGCCGCGCAACGGCTGTTCCCATGTCCCAACCTCCACACTCCAGAGATAGGGACACTACCCCTGAACCTCGGCGCCAGGCGTCGAAAGTCTCCGAAGGGGCGAAAAAACAGGGTAAACACTCTTCCACCCACGGGGAAGGGGAAAAACATCAAATCAAACAAAAATGTTTGCCTCCTTCCTCACCTCAGAAATATTCTACCCCACATAAACAGATGGACAAGTCTCGATCTTCTGTTATCCCAAAGACCCCTGTTCAAACCAGTAGGTCTAGTCAAGATAAAACAGGGAAAGACCTCCAAGAAAGAATCATTCCCAGTTCAAGAGAATGGTCTAGTGATGACATAGACAGTCATGTCAAGGATGTCATCATTGGCAGATTTCTACGCCAAAAACCCTGAACACTTTCTCTCTTTTACCCCCGACGTGTCAACTCCCTCAGGCTCTAAGGATCCTATACCCCCAAGTAAGAAGTCCCGGGTTGAAGCTCCTACTTCAGACCCCTTCAGTATACAGCCCTATTCTCAATATCGGGGAGATCCATCCTTTTGTGAGGATCCAGATTTGGGCATGTTGGAAGAACAAACCTGGACGGGCTACTATGGGGATGACGAGGACCAAGAGGAGGAGGACAACCCAGAAACCTACAGACAAGATTCCCCGGTAGCTAAAGAGTCCCCGGTTACCGACTCCCCTGTCGACAACCAGTCTCTCTTGAATGAAGTGCTGTCCAGAGCAGCAGAACACTTCCACATTGACACCCAGGGTGCTCAGGAAGAGAGGGACTTTGCCGAGGAGTTAATGGGAGAAAGGAGGCCTGTTGCCCAGGCCATCCCCATCCTTAAGTCAATACAAAGGATAGACCCTTCCCTTGTTAATCCCAGTCTCACTAGGGTGGTAAACCCCAGAGTTGAGAAGCTTTTCAGGGCAGCCCAAACAGACCCACTTCTGAAACCTGACTCCCTGGTAGTTACCAACACCCGTAAGAGGGCGGGAACACCCTTGTCATCGTCGGAAGCTCCTCCCGACAAGGAGAGCAAGATGATTAATGGCTTGGGCAGGAAAGTAGCCTCCACTTCCGCCTACCAGGCAAGGATTGCCAACTCCACTACCCTGCTGGCGAGTTACAACTGCCACCAGTGGGAAGAAGTCGCGGCACTCATAGATTCCACCCCAGAACACTTAAAAAGTCAATTGGCACGAGTTTCGGCAGTAGGAAGAGCTGTGTCCGGTTGCATATTAAAAGCAACCTTTGATGCTGCGGATAACGCCGGCAGATTGATAGTAGAAGGTACTGTTATCAAAAGGCATGCTTGGTTGCGACAGTCTGGGTTCAAAGCCGAAACCCAAGCATCATTGATATATAAACCGGTGGAGCCGGATCTATTGTTTGGAAAGGCGGTCGAGGACGCACTGAAAAATGCCAAGGACGAGTATGAGACACTCAAATCCCCAGGCCCACTAACCAATAAACCCCCAAACCAGAGAGGGAATGGCAATTTTCGTCGCCCACGCGGACAAAATTCCCAGAGAGGGTCTAACTATTCGCAGGGGCAGGGTACACAATGGAACAACAGCCAGCAGTCTACCCAGGGTTATGGCAGGGGTAATAAGAGGACGTGGTAAGGGTAGAGGCAGCGGCACGCCTCCACCAAAACAGTGACGCTCCGTTCAGGGTCCCGTCTCACGCATCCCCAGTAGGGGAACGCATTTCCAACTTCACCCAAGCTTGGGAAGGGATCACATCAGACAGATGGGTGCTGTCCACAGTGTCCGCAGGATACTGCATAGAACTGTTAGAGCGTCCCCGAAACCACCCTCCACGACAAAGAATACATTCTTTGGACCACCAGAAGATCCTCCTCGAGGAGATCGTCAATCTTCTAGCAAAGGAGGCGATAGAACTCGTCCCGGGACAACAGGTAAACAAGGGTATTTATTCAACTGACTTCATTGTGCCAAAAAAAGATTTGACAATGCGCCCAGTTTTGGACTTACGGCCTGCAAACAAGTATGTCAAGCCCCAAAAATTTTGCATGACTACTCCTAAAAAAGGGCGATTACATGGCAACATTGGACATGAAAGATGCCTATTTTCATATTTCCATGTTCCCAGCGCACAGAAAGTACTTGCGCTTCAAGGTGGACAGTCGGCACTACCAGTTCAAGGTACTGCCCTTCAGGATAGCCTCGGCTCCAAGGGTATTCACCAAGGTACTGACGGTGGCATGCCTACGCAGGGAGGCAATCCTGGTGTACCCTTACCTGGACGACTAGCTCATCACGGGGGAGACCCCAGTAATTTGCTGAATAAACATTCAAAGGACGATCAACCTCCTCTTCGAATTAGGTTTCTCAATAAACGAGAAGAAGTCAAGTCTGGTGCCAAGCACCTCCAGACAGTTCCTATGAGCTATCCTAGACACGCAAGAGGGGTTGACCTTTCCATCAGAGGAAAGAATTTGGAATATACTGCTGCAAATACAGCAATATCAGGCCGGTCGCCAGCTAACGGTAGGCAAAGCAATGCGTTTGCTGGGCATGATGGCGTCATGTATTTACCTGGTCCCTCACGCGCGCCTGCACATGCGGCCCATGCAGGAATGGTTGGCGAAACAGTGGTCTCAGGCAAGTGGTCAGTGGTACGATCTAGTGGTCGTTTCGCCAACACTGGTACAAACCCTTCACTGGTGGACAAGAGAAAATCTGTCCAAGGGGAAACCCTTTTACGATCCCGAGATACAGGCGGTAGTCACAACCGAGGCATGCCTGACAGGGTGGGGAGCTCACCACCTCCACCACACAGCTCAGGGTCTCTGGACTCACTCAGTGGCCAAGAATCACATCAACCTGTTAGAGCTTCTGGCAGTATTCAGAGGGCTTCAAGCGTTCGAGCCCTACCTGCTGAATCTTTCAGTGCAGATCCGGACGGACAGCACTACAGCCATGTTTTACCTAAACAAGCAAAGAGGGTCTCGTTCGCAAAATCTGTCCAAGCTTGCCCAGAAAATTTGGATATGGGCACTCAGACTGAAGAGCTTCCTGTCATCTCAACATGTTCCAGGGGATCTCAATTCTCTGGCGGATGCTTTGAGCAGAGATCCCCTCCCAGAGGAAAACTAATGGTGTCTACACAGAAATCATAGAAGATATCTTCTCTGTCGGGTTTCCCCACTATAGACCTATTCGCCACAAGCGAAAACAGACAGTGCCCAGGATTTGCATCCAGGTTCCCCCAACCAAACTCCCAGGGGAACATCCTGTGGATGAACTGGTCAGGGATGTTTGCATACGCTTTTCCACCAAAACCTCATCAGGAAGGTTGTCAACAAGATGAACAGAGAGTCAATGACGCTCGTCCTAGTTGCTCCCATGTGGGCGAGACAACCGTGGTTCCCACACCTACGCAGACTAGTGGTGTGCGAACCCATCAAACTCCCGGGCTGGTACAACTTACTGTCCCAGCACCAAGGTCAAACAGTGCATCCTCAACCCAACTCAATGAACCTAGCAGCATGGCTCCTGAGGTCATAGAGTTCGGACATCTCAAATTACCACAGAGATGTATGGACATCCTAAAGGAATCTAGGAAGCCAAACACGAGGCACTGCTACTTTGACAAATGGAAACAATTTGTTATCTGGTGCCAGAATAAGCAAGTCAACCCAGTTGATTGCACTCCTTCCACAATTGTCACTTACATGCTCCACCTGCTGTATGCAGGACTGCTATTTAACTCACTGAAGGTACACCTGGCAGCGCTGTCAGCATACACCACATCCCATAACAAGGTGTCGTGGTGGAAGATACCAGTGGTTAAAGCTTTCATGGAAGGAGTAAAGAGACTTCACCCTCCTATTTCAAACCCACCACCAGGATGGGACCTTAACGTGGTGCTATCTAAACTCATGGGCCCCCCATTCGAACCCATGCATAAAAGCAGTCTCAAACACCTGACTTATAAGACGGCCTTCTTAGTAGCAAAAACATCTATAAGACGGATCAGTGAAATTCAGGCTCTGTCAGTGCAGGATCCATTCTTTACAGTTCATAAAGATAAACTGGTTTTACGTACACACCTAGGTTCTCACCTAAGTTTATTTCTAAATTCCACGTGAACCAGTCCATCGAGCTTCCAGCATTCTTCCAAGACCCACAAAGCTTGGCTGAGCTGAAACTACACACCCTAGATGTGCGTAGGGTGGTCCTCTTCTATGTAAACAAGACCAGACTGCTAAAGAAAACAGATCAGCTGTTTGTCTCCGTAGCTACAGGCAGAGAAGGAGATCGTGTCTCTAAAGGTGCCATCTCTAAGTTGATTGTTAACTGTATCCAGCTGTGTTACTGTCTTTCTGAAAAAACTCTGCCTTTCACGCCAAGAGCCCACTCTACTAGAGGTATTGGGGCCACTCTGGCTTTCATTGCAAATGTACCCCTTGACACCATTTGCAAAGAAGCTACTTGGAGCTCTATTCACGCTTTTACTCAGCACTACTGCATTGACACCCATTCCAAGACAGGTACTCAAGTGGGACAAGCGGTTTTAAGACATTTATTTGCTCATGACCCTTCTCACATCCCACCTCCTTCTTCTAACACTGCTCGCTAATCTATGCACAGCATGTGATCTAAGCAGATTCAACAAGCCTCAGAAGAGATACATTACTCACCGTAATCGTATTTCTGATGCTTGTATCTACTTAGATTCACATGCGACCTGCCCTTCCTCCACTCTGAGAGAAGGCGCATGGATGCTTGTAGCCTTATCTATCTATCTATCTGCTTGGATTATCTGTACTCATGCTACTCCTCATGCTACCTCATGTCAGGAAAAATACAATCTGAGGGTCCTAGACGCGTGAGGGATCATGGGTACAGTGGACGTCACACTAGGGATAGTATTACTGGCACGCCCTGTGTCGACGCCCATTTTCGAGTTTCGGAAAACAAACTGTAATACTCTGCAGCTTCCACTAGATGTCGGCCTATGCACAGCATATGAATCTAAGCAGATACAAGCATCAGAAATACGATTACGGTGAGTAATGTATATATATATATATACATATATATATATATATTCTACTATCCTATGCACAGCCATCTGTACCCAGCAACCGGCTAAAAAGCTGAATGCGAAAGGTAACATTATCTCTGGACAACCCTTAAACCATAGTGGGCCTAATGGAGTGACAGATGTCGCAGCCATTCTATCCTCATATCCAAATTCTGAGCTCACCGAATCTGCATATGTTTCGATATTGCAAACATTTTAATGTTGGTGTGAGCGTTTTTAAAAATTAAATGCACACAAAGTACAGCACCACAGCACAGTGTACGTAATGTGTAGCAATTCAAGCACGCAACCCTTACTCATAAATCCCTTCCCCTTTCCTCCATAGTGCATGGGCGTCCCTCGCTAGGGACGGAAGACAGAATTCTTTTCACCAGCAAAAACCTTCTTCCCCTTTGAATTTAGAGGCGTGCGGAGGCATGGCCGTGGGAGGATGCGCTCCCCTGACTCCACCCACCGGTGCCACTCCCAAGTCCCCTTTTCCGCATTGACTGGAACGGGCTGTTTTCACCAGCGCTCCTGGGTTTGGCTTCGGCCATGTCATTTCACACACTCTTCCCTGGATACTTTCTTCTGTCTTTTTTGTCTTCTTTTATCATTCAGGTACTCTGTCCTCTGGCGCCACGCTCGTCCCTGGCGCATGTCGACTTCAGCGTACTTCAGCAGTGGTCAGCCTACGAGGGGCTCTTCCCTACATCAGATCACCGTGCCCTTTGTCTCTGCTGCTGTCAAATGCACACAATAATGGAGGCGAGAAATCGACACTCTTCCCCCGAACCACAGAAGCCGAATGAATTCGACGCTCCCACCGTGGTTGGCACAGGCGCCTGATATTAGTTACACAAGACACCACGTGGCAGCCAATGGGGGGGAAGAGGAGTTAGGGAGAGGTTGTGGGTGGGATAGGGAATTCAGGAACACCTGATGGAGGGTTAGGGAACTCCTAGGTTGGATAGGAAAAAGGAAGCACAGGGAAAAAATCCTCCCTATCTAAGACCTGTCTAGACACATAAGAAACCTGATGCCCCTCCTTCACCTACCAAAACCCTACTCTGGACTAAATTCAGGTAGTACAGAAACGCACCTTAATAAGAACATGGAACATAGACATACACTTATGATAGCAAGCAGTATGAACACAAACAATGGGATTCTTTCCCGTATATGAGGCACAAAAACACATGGCCCGTTGGTCAAGCTTGAGCAACACATAAACACATAAACTTATAACCCATGAAATGACAACGCTTGTTAATTTTCATAGCCTTCTCCTCAAAAGTACCATTCCATAGAACACCATAATAGCGAGTTGGCAGCACTCGTTATTTTGTCATAAATTCCTGCATTAAACTGTTCCGTTGTTAAACACAGCTGATTAATGATTTGAACGATTTCACACAGCATTTTGCCATAGTCGAATAGGCAATTACAGTCTTAACTGATTTGTGCTTATGACCGCTCTGGGTGAACTCGACCCCCACCCTGCAATGTTGCTGGTACTAATCTGAGCTCTGAGAAGCCCCACGGGACTTCTCGGAGTAAACTTAGAACGCCGTACTCAGACCGCCAGCCTGCCCACTCCTCCTCTGTGCAAAGTGTGAGCACAAAATTCAAAAGTCAGCCTTCCATACTCCCGGCAGCAATTCTCCTTCCTGCTTCCAACTCCAACCGCACCCAAAGAAAATAAGCCACACCTGATTACGCTCTGTTGCTTTCCTTTATGCTGCCCTTAATCCAATGCAGCTGGCAATGCGTGCGTGTATTGAACTACCATTCCTCCCACGGGGTGCTGGGAGTTGTAGTCTCGTTCTACATTCAGTCAGCCTCCAGTTCAGTAGGCAAATCTTGTCGCTCCCCTTCGACTCCAGCCCTTATTCCTAACAGCTGTCTTGTCCTCGACCATCGATGGGAGAGTTGCACCGTGTGCGATGCACTTTCCTTGCATGCTTTGAAGAACAGACTAGATAGGTGGAGGGAGCTCTTAGAGAAGTCGCCTTCATGGGACTTGAAGGACTTTGTCAGACATAAGTCAAGGCCCAAGGGAGGGCCACTCTCTTCCAGCGCACCCTGCAAGGGCAACTCCTTTCCAACAAAACGCCCAGACGGGATGAACATCTGAGGTCCTAGCACCAGCACGGGTACCGAGGCTAATTCAGCTACCGCCTACCAGGCCTGAGGTGCAGGGTAGGTCGCATGCTCCATTGCCAAAAGTCCTGGAGGAGGCCGGGCACAGTGAGCCAAGCACCCCGACTTCAGCATGTGGGATGCAACTCGACAAGATGGCTGCCACGCCAGACAGGATGGCCGCTCGTCCGAAAAGGTCCATCCTTAGGGATGTAATCAGGGACATGATCCCTCTGGCCCAGACACCTGCACCTATAGTCATTCCTCCCATGGCTCCAGTGCCGCAGGCCCCGGTTGCCCATGCCGGCTCCTTCGATTCCAGCTCCCCTGCCTCCCACAATTCAAGCGGTTCCATACCAGCCTCTGCTGCAGCCTCCGCTCTACAGCCCTCAGCACCCAGCACCCCTCCACCCGCTCCAGACCAGCCACATACCCTGGTGGACACATACGAGGAAGAAGACCCTGACACACCATCGTCAGCCAAGGCCTTCCATGACCGACTTGCAGGTCTGGCAGAGTACTTGGGCCTTCCTCAACCCGGAGTCGAAAAACCGGAGGCGTGCTTACTTGCAGAGGTCCTCACACTTCGCCCCGCGGCTAGAACAGGGATACCAATGCAGAAGGACGTTGTCGCCTTAGCCAAAAAGGGGTGGCTCAAGCCCCATTTGGCCCAGCCTGTCAATCGGCGTCTGGACGCCAAATATAGCCAAATGGAGGGGGACCCACTCTTGCTGTCGGCCCACCCTCAACCACACTCTTCGGTGATTGCTGCAGCGTCACTCTATTCAAAGTCGCTGTTGTCCTCGGCCACCTTTCCTCAGCTGTGCTGGACAAGGAGGAGACAATCTTGGAGGCCTACGGGAAGAAGCTTTATTCCAATGCTTCGCTGCATCTTCGTCAATCCAACGCGCATGCAATGCTGGCAGCAGTTAACCAGAGGCTTTGGTGGGAAATAGCCAACTTCCTTCCAGAACTTCCGCTGCAGAGCCTGTCACGTTTCAAGGCGGGACTGGCAGAGGCTAAAATGGTGGCGCAAGACATCATGGAGTCCACCGTGGCTCACATTCACACCTCTGGCCGGGCCATATGCATCGTCATGGACATGAGGAGGACTGCCTGGCCTCGGGCTACTAAATTTAACCCAGACGTCCAGGTACACATATTGTACCTTCCATTCGAGGGGGGAGCCCTCTTTCACTCCACCACTGATGAGGAGTTGGATACAAAGAAAAACAGTTTGCAAACTGCAAAGTCTTTATCCTTACAAAGGCCACGCCCACGCCGTACACCCAGTCACATCAACGCTCCGACAAGGGGCAGATGTTCAGAGGGTTCCGCGGCTTCCAAGCACAGAGGTTCAGACAGCCTGACCATTCATTGAGTCAACACTGACGCAAAGAACAAAAGGGGGCTAGGGACAGAGCTTTTTTCTGTCCTCCTCCTCCACAACGGCCTCAGAGGGAAAGAAGATATGATGCGTCCCTTCGGGTCCACGTGTATCCAGTGGGGTGCAGGCTTGCCCTTCAGGCACAGTTTTTGCATCAGAGGTTTGCTGACCCCTGGATCCCCTCGGGAGTATCCACGGTGTACCGCCTAACGATCCCTTTGTCATAAATTGCCCCCCGTCTCACCTGGGATCGCTTCTTGCTCTGTTCCGCGGGAGGATTCCTCTTGTGGATGGATCGAGTCTTGTATAGACTCGCTCGAGTCTCGTCCGGCTGCAGAGCCCGTTCAGAGTTCCGGGAAGGCCGCTGTTCCAGGATGTCCAGGAAAGTAGGTAGCGGTCGCTAAGAATGGGGATTCCAGGAGTCGAATAGAGAGAAAGGGAGAAGGAAGGAGGAAGGAAACCAGGATCTTGGATAGAAGATTTGCCGAACAGCACACGCACACGTCAAGTCACTACCTAATGATAGCGTTGAAACGTGCGGGGCTGCTGGGGCGTGGCCAATTTATAGGATGTGCCGTGTGCGACGTGAAGGCTGGTGTGAGGCAAGTCGCTTGTTGCGGCCATGTTGGGAGTAACAAGGAATACAAGCCCCAGCGCGATAAGGACCAGGAGGTCCAGAAGGGGCAAGTTCTATGGTTCATGACAGCATGCCTCCTCCGAAGACCTGTTCCACCAGGTTTGCCCGGGTGTATGAGATGGAATCTTCTAAGCAGTCGAGGGGTATTTAAGTTAGAAACTGGTTTCCAGGTTCTCTCGCTAGGAGGGTATCCTTTCCATTCAACCAGGTATTGAAGTCGACCCCGTTTATACCTGGAATCGCATATTCGGGACACTTCATATTCTAGCTGATCATTCACAACAACAGGACTGGGTCTGCAGGATTTTCGGGAGGATTGGAAGTAAGGTTTCAATAGGGAGGTGTGAAAGACTAGGTGTATTTTCTTCCAGGAATCTGGTAGCTTGAGTCGGAATGAGACAGGATTGACGACTTCCTTTATGGAAAATGGTCTATAGTACCAAGGAGCCAATTTGTTTGGCCGTAGATGTCGGGGTAATGGTTTCGAGGACAACCAGACTTGATCACCAACAGAATAAGAGGGCGCTGGTCTTCTCTTGGAATCCGCATAGAGCTTAGTACGTGTTTGGGCCTCTTTCAATTGTTCCTTGGCTTCCTTGTGAATGTTGATGAGAGTCTGTATCCAAGAGTCGAGAGTAGGTACTGGAGTGGGATGTGGAAGAACAGAAGGTAAAACGGACGGGTGAAAACCTTGACTGCAATAGAAAGGACTGACCTTGAGTGCCGAGTGGTCCGAATTGTTGTAAGCAAACTCGGCCAGGGGTATGAGGAGAGACCAGTCATCCTGAACCTTGGTGGCAAAACAACAAAGATATTGCTCCAGAGTTTGATTTACACGTTCCGTGGCTCCGTTGGTTTGTGGGTGATAACCTGATGAGAGAGCGCGTTGGATCCCTAGAATACGACAGAGATGTTTCCAGAATTGTGAGACATATTGAGGTCCTTGGTCCGATATGATCTTGGAAGGAAGTCCATGGAGACGGAAAATATGTTCCAGGAAGATTCCAGCAAGTTCTGATGAGGATGGTAGTTTATACAAAGGTGTGAAATGAGCCATATGGGTGAACAAGTCTATGGTTACCATGATGGTAGTGTACCCTCGGGAAGGTGGTAACTCCACAATGAAATCTGTAGCAATAAACTCCCATGGTCTTGTTGGCAGCGATGGTTGCAGTAGAAGACCCGCCGGTCTCTTGTTATCATGTTTGTTTTAACTGCACAGTACAAGCCTTGACGTACTGTTGTACGTCGGTCTTCATTTGAGGCCACCAAAACTGTCTTTGTATAAGACAGAGGGTGTTTGTTATACCACGATGACCGGAGTGAGGGGTATTATGGCAGAGGTTTATTACCTTGTGTTGTAATTTCTGCGTAGGAATGACCAGTGCATTGTCCTTGAATAGATATTCTTCCTTGACTCTTAGATTCCATGGATTCTTCCTTGAAATTTCCTTCCAGAGGTCAGAGAACTGGGTTTGCGCTCGGATTTCTTCCAGGAGGTTGATTGCTTGAGCTACAAAGATAGTTTGGGGAAACATCTTAGGATAGGCCGCCTTGTCCTCAGTGGGTGCGTAGTCTGGACGTCGAGATAAGGCGCCAGCAATCATGTTTTGTGATCCGGGAACGTGAGTGATTTGGGACTGGTATTGGGCAAAGAAGTAGGCCCAGCGTGCCTGGCGACTGTTCCTGCACTCCAAAGACTGTAGGATTTGGAGATTCCGATGATCTGTGCGGACCTGGACTGGATATCTAGCACCCAGAAGTAGGTGTCGCCATTCAGTGAAGGCTTGGCGGATGGCCAAGAGTTCCTTTTCCAGGACGGAATAGTGAGTCTCAATGGAGGTCAGGGTTCGTGAAAGGTAAGCAATGGGGTGTTCCAGTCCATCCTCAAGTTCCTGTTTCAAGACTGCCCCTATGGCGTAGTTAGAGGCATCCGTTTCCACTAGAAATGGGCGATTTGTGTCGGGCTGGGTCAGGATGGGGGCTTGTGTGAACTCTGTCTTCAATCGTTGGAATGCTTTATCTTGCGATGTAGACTAGATAAAGGGGGTGTCCTTCTTCAATAGAGCTACGATCAGCTGAACAATCTCGGAAAAGGTAGAAATAAACGTAGAATTGGCGAGCCCCAGGAAGGATTGCACCTGTTTCACAGAAGTGGGAGCAGGCCAAGCCAGTATGGCCTTTACCTTCGAAGGGTCCATGCCAATTCCTTCTGGGCTAAGGATGAATCCTAGGTAGTGAACAGAAGTAACGTGGAACAAGCATTTTTCGTGTTTGGTTAACGGTTTGTTTTCACGAAGTCGTTGTAGTACTGACTTTACGTGTTCTTCATGTTTTAGAGGATCTTTGGAAAAAATCAATATGTCATCCAGATAGACAATGACGAAGAGGAACAACATATCAGAGAACACCCTGTCCATAAAACGCTGAAAGACTACGGGAGCATTGGCTAGTCCAAAAGGCATGACTAGGCATTCAAAGTGACCAAAGGGTGTTCTAAAGGCTGTCTTCCATTCGTCCCCTTCCCGGATTCGAATTAAATGGTAGGCACCCCAGAGATCCAGCTTTGTGAAAATTACGGCTCCTCTCACAGCTTCCAGGATATCCGAAATCAGGGGCAGTGGGTATCGATCTTTGAGGGTGCATTGGTTTAAGCCTCGATAGTCGAGGCAAGGTCTGAGTTCCTTGGCGTCTTTCTTGGGAACGAAGAACAACGATGCACCCGCTGGAGATTTCGAGGGTCTTATGGTGCCGTTTTCTCGATTGGTGTCGAGGTATTCCCGAAGGGCCTTTTTCTCAGGTTCGGAAAGGATGAACATTCGGCCGAAGGGAATTACAGCTGAGGGATCTGTATCTTTGCCACAGTCTTCAGGCCTGTGAGGGGGTAATGCTTGGACTATGGCGGTAGAAAATACATCAGTAAACTCCTGATAGGACTCTGGAATTTGTATGATATTGGAAAACATGAGCGGTGTTTCTTGGTCTCTTGGAGGTTCTTTAGGAGTTATCAAGGAAGGGTCCAGGGATAGACAGTGGGACATACAGAACTCTGAGCCCAGGAATAATGATCCTGCTGTCCAATTGATATACGGATTGTGCTTTTGTAACCAGGGCATACCCAAAACCATGGGGTAATGGGCTGACTTAATGATGTCGAATGTAATCCGCTCTTGATGATGATTTATGGAAAGTTGGATCTCTTTAATCTGCAAGCTTATGGGTCCTAAAGAGAGGGGTCTTCCGTCAATTGCTTCCACCGGCTGCATGGTGTTTCGTGTCTCGTACGGAATATGATGACTAACAACCCAGTCTTGATCAATGAAAATTCACATAGCTCCGCATTCCACCAAGGCCAGAATGGGATAGGTCTTGTCTTTGGAGGGCGAGAGGAAGGCCTGTAGTATCACCAAACTATTTTGTCCAGGAGAGCTCAAGGATGGAATTGATGTTGAGCAAACATCTCTCTCCCGACACCTCGCTCCATCTAGGATCGAGAGCTGGCATTTCCCGAACGCCGTGGAGGGGCTAGAGGGCATTCTCTAACAAGATGTTTATCCGAGGCACAATACATGCACAGGCCTGTGTGGATCCTTCTCATCCTTTCTTGAGGGGAAATAGGCCCACGGAAGGCTCCGATTTGCATGGGTTTCGGATCTGTATCAGGGGTTGGGTCAGAATCGGTTTTAACAGAGGTCTCAAGGGAATTCTTTTGAAGAGGTGTCTTGGTCTTTGTCCTTTCAGCCTTTCTTTCCTGGATTTGAAAGTCTATCTGCAGGGCTAGATCCATAAGAGCCCAGAAGGAACTAGGACGAGCCACCCGGGCTAATTCATCCTTAATGTCCTCGTTTAGACCCCTGCGAAATAGAGTGAAACTTGCTTCAGAGGACCAATCTACTTCCTTGACCAGTTGTTTGAATCTAGTAACGTATGCTAGAATATCCTGGGTACCCTGTCGGAAATCAAGTAAGCGTTCTTGAGCACTAAAAACCTGTTCTGGGCGGTCAAACATAGTCTTGAGTGCCTCAATGAATCCATCATAATCATCCAGGAGGGCATCCCGTGAGTTGACCAAGGGCGTAGCCCAGGTTAATGCGTTCCCTGTGAGGTGCGAGATAATGAAGCCCACCTTCGCCCTAGAAGTTGAAAAATAATAGGGCTTACAGGTAAAATGCACCAAGCAGGAATATAGGAATCCACGTAAGGATTTTGCCGATCCATAATATTTGTCCACCACACCACCAAGTAACACACTGTCCTTGTTAGCAGGGTCTCGAGACAAAACTAGCTGCTTTAGCGCAGCATTCTCAGCCTTTAAGTTCTGTACTTCAGTTGTGAGCTCTTGCATGCCACGCATAAGGTCCTGGACTGCTTTCTCCATAGCCGTATCAGTGTCGGTCGTTGGGCGTCTCAAACTGTCATAAATCTCCCCCCGTCTCACCTGGGATTGCTTCTTGCTCTGTTCCGCGGGAGGATTCCTCTTGTGGACAGATCGGGTCTTTTATAGACTCGCTCGAGTCTCGTCCGGCTGCAGAGTGCGCTCAGAGTTCCGGGAAGGCTGCTGTTCCAGGATGTCCAGGAAAGTAGGTAGCGGTCGCTAAGAATGGGGATTCCAGGAGTCGAATAGAGGGAAAGGGAGAAGGAAGGAGGAAGAAAACCAGGATCTTGGATAGAAGATACGCCGAACAGCGCACACACGTCAAGTCACTACCTAATGATAGCGTTGAGACACGCGGGGGCGTGGCCAATTTATAGGACATGCCGTGTGCGACGTGAAGGCTGGTGTGAGGCAAGTCGCTTGTTGCGGCCATTTTGGGAGTAACAAGGAATACACGCCGCGGCACGATAAGGACCAGGAGGTCCAGAAGGGGCAAGTTCTATGGGTCATGACACCCTTACTTTACTCCATCCTCCCCTCCCACAGATTGGGACAGCACCTCTGTTGGCGGAAGTTCGGTCACTCATCCAGAGCCAGGCCGTGGAAGAAGTCCCAGCCTCCCAGCGAGGATTGGGCTTCTATTTAGGATTTTTGCCACACAAAAGAAGAACCAGGCTGGCCTGAGAGTTACGTTGGGCCTTTCCACCCTCAACGTCTCCCGCCCCTTTAAAAAAATTCAAGATGGTGAGGAGGGCGCTGTTGCGCACGACAGACACGGCTGCCTGATTCGAGCGCTCCGGCCCGGGAATCATCCGTTATACGAAAAAATCCTGATTCGGAGCATGCTGCGGGATACCGACCACACCGAGACGTGCCGTGGGTGTTGAAGCACCCACACGAGAAATCCTGGAGAGATAGGTGCCTGGGCTGAGGACATACGAGACCTGGTGTTCACTGCGGGGAGGAGCTGTGGAGCGCGCCGGTCCCCGGAACCAGGACATTGCAGCGGTGAGCTGCTGACGCTCTATCTGCTGGGGGCATAGAGAGGAAGGCCTACAAGGACGTAGTGAGCACGGACCAGGACTGCGGCGGTCCGCCCCGAGCTGGTCGGCCCATACTCCCTTCCTTCGATATTTAAGAGCGATCCGAACAAAGTGGGGCCGGATCGGAGCTAGAGAGGCCAGAAAAGTACCGCTCCCCATACGCCGCCTGCCTGAGGTGACGCGCCCGAACGCCGGAGAGGTGAGGTCCCCTGCACCTGAGGCCCAGCGGACACGAAGGAAGACACAAGGCCCTTCAATATCCGAGAATGATCCGGACCCAGAGGGACCGGATCGGCGCTGCAGCTGCCGGGGGAGGACCGCTCCCGGTACGCCCGCCTGGCCGAGGCGACACGCCCGAGCGCTGGAGAGGCGCAGTCCCCTGCGCTTGAGGGGCCTGCGGCTACGGAGGGAGACACAAGATCCGAGGTTGGAAACTTCGAGCGCTGGTAAGCTGGGGAGGTGAGGGAGGGCCGGGCTGGAGCTGACACCGAGGGAGACACCAACGGCTGCAGGGGCGGGCGGCTTCCCGCGTGTCCTGCGGAGACCTTGTGGAACGGTCCCAGCGTGGAACAAACATTACGATTTGAACGCCGGACAGGGCTTGGGTCATCGTGGTTTGGCGACGCTTATGCCTACAATAAAGGAGTGTGTGGGGCTGCTGGTTACATGAATACTTGGGTGCCGGAGACTGTTCAAGTCTGCCAGATCCATTGCTGCTGCTGCAAATAAACACAAAGATTATTGAGACAGTCAGCTGGGCCCCGGGAGGGCCGGTGATATTGTCGAACACTCGATGCAGAATACATAGTTGGCTAGCCAGTGTATCCTTAAGCAAGAAACGTGGGAGAGCGCAATCCATTGGAAAAGATAGACGCCTGCACTGGACTTGGCGGAGGGCCGTGACTGGGGTGCGGTGGCCCGACGATACTGAGTAGTAGGGAATAACTTCATATTCCTTTGCCCCCAAACTTCGGCGAAGAACAATATCCCCTCAGATTGCCCGGAACAGACCGCCAAGAGACTTCAGGACCATGGGGAACACAAGGAAGCAAGACAAGGTGGCGGAGGGAGCAAGCGCCAAAAAGAAAGGACCGATGGACTCATACACTAGCAGCCAGGCGGGAAGCAGTGAGCTTGAACCACTATTGGCGGCTAGCCCTGTGCCCAGTATAGAGAGCAAAGACAAGGTTAAGTACTTGACTAACATAGTCCAAAATGGATTCCTATCGCTGAATATGAAGCTGGACGACATCGTAACGACCATTGGCACTTTGAAGACTAGAGCTGACGAGCATGAGCTGAGACTAACGGAGGTGGAGAAAAGAATTGGTACTACCGAAGACACGGTTGTTCGCCATGACCAGGACATTGCCCAGCTCAAAGAAAGCTTGCACAAACTACAAAACAAGTACGAAGACCTGGAATCGCGCTCGAGAAGAAAAAATGGTGTCCCAGAGTCATTTGGCAAAGACAAAATGGAAGTGCGGGTTGACGCCCTCCTCAAAACCCTGTTTGGAGCGGACTCCTTTTCAGAACACTTCCTGATTGAACGTGCACATCGAACGCTGGCTCCGGTGCCAAAGCCGGGGGCACCGCCCCACACAATTATTGCAAGAATGCTCAACTATAGGGACAGAGATACAGTCCTTCGGAAGGCAAGAGAACTTGGTACACTGCAGTATGAAGACAGTCGCATACACATCTACCCGGACTTTGCCACTGGGGTTCAGGCCAGCCGAAGATCGTATGAGCCAGTCAAAAAACTTTTGAGATCACGACAGGTCCCAAATGCACTAATATTCCCGGCCAAACTGAGAATCCAATATAGAGGAAGGGCACACTTCTTTGAAACTCCTGCTGCAGCCCTGGCCTATGTGGAGGCCACTATTCCGCTGCCCCTGAAGGGGCGAGGGCCGGACCAGAATGGAAGACGCCCACCTGCAGTGGAGGACTGGCGCCTCAACGAACAGTCGCAATCAAGCCTCCAGACGTGATCCAACGCTCGCCATGGCCTTCAATTCCAGGTTAGCAGCCATTGAAGTATAAATTTGGGATACTAAGCCCCTCTCGCATCTCTGGCCCGCCCCACTGCCAACAGATGCCATACAACCAAGCATTCTAAACCAGTGTATTCCCACTCTGAAGACACAGAATAAGCTGTTCATAGCCTGTTCAGTCTGCAGCCTCAACCCAGAAACTAATCCTTCCTCCTCTTCAAATTCGGGATTCAGCAATTGTATGTCTCTACCAACATTGCTGCTCTCCAGGGAGACCTACTCCAGGCCCTAGATGAAGGCACCTTGCCGAAACGTCCAAAGGACCAGTTCTTTCCAGTCCACTGGTCCCCTCTCTCCTCTGATTCGGATCTAGACGTCGACCATGTGTTAGGTCACCCTCTAGCCTAGCTACATACAACCAACTGTGATGCTATTTACTGTTTACAGTCTGGTTGTCCTTCATTGAATACTTATACAATCACTTGTCACTAGAGAGGTGGTGGTTTTGTCACTGATTTAGAAGCACTATTTCACTCTAGCTCGGTATAATTGTCAATTCAGTCATATTGGGAACTTGTGAATTTGAAGAATTGCCCACAATGGACTGGATTTCTTGTTTCAAAATAACTATTTGAAAAATTACAAATGCATGACCAAGTATTGCATTAATAGCAAACAGCATAATTAAACATAAACTGTATTATCTATTTCTATTTTTCTGTCTGTTTCTTTATTACATGAGCGCTAATCGATTCAATGAGTTCATGTATATATATGTGACATAACAGAATTAATCTAGGCCTACTGTAACCAATTAGTAGTCCACAGGAATGATGACGTCAGAGTAGCCCCCTTTGTATACCGAGGACTGAAACTTGGCTGAATAGCCCGGCAAATACAAGTAATCTTTGATGTTTCGGAGGTGGTCGGCCCCATGGGGGCTCCAAGTAATTCACACCGGGTCGTGAGCCCGGTCGGGTGGCCTCATGACTGCAATGAAGCACCCTCAGGAATGTTCCTAACGGTTACTAGGGTTCATCGTCAAGTTGGGGTGGATGATGTGGGTGGAGGGGGGATAGGGAATATGGGGATGTTTTTCGGTACCGCAGCAACCAAGAGGGGGTTGAGCCTGGTGGGAAAGTTTGCATTGATGGATGTTGTAGGTTAATTGAAATGTGGTCTTGCAGACAATGGCGCTATTCAAAGGCTGGTTACTGGGTTATACAAGGTCACTTCTGTACAAGTATGATGTATACACATACCAAATGGGAGACGGACTACAGATAAGATTAATGTCATGGAATGTCCGAGGCCTTAATAATCAAATGAAAGTCAGGAAGGTCGGTAATTATGTTACTAGACATGGTCCTCAAATCTTAATGCTGCAAGAAACACATGCACAGGGCCTGGTCAATGAGAGAATACTGGCAAAATGGGGCAAGTTGCGCTACCACACGGGCTAGTCATCACAGTCTAGGGGGTTTGTACCCTTATACGTAGTTCGCTGGGCTTTATAGCCAAGGGACACCTTGCGGATCCGATGGGAAGGTATGTACTGGTGTGGGGGGAGGTAGCGGGGAAACATATAACCTTGCTAAACACCTATGGACCCAACTTAGACGACCCTGATTTTTACTTGCAAATGCTCGAGATGTTCACCAAACATGATGCAACCACTGTTTTGTGGGGTGGGGACTTCAATGTTGTATTAGACCAGGCCTTGGATAGATCCGCCAAGGTAACCAGGCCATCTTCTAAGGCGGCACTAACTTTAAAACAAATAATTTCGCAACTGTCCGTACAGGACGCCTGGAGGGTGCTCCATCCGGTCGATAAGAGGTTTACATTTTACTCTTCTGTACATGATAGTGAGTCACGCATAGATTATTGGTTTGTATCTTCAAATTTAGCACACGCCCTACAGAACTGCGAAATCTTCCCTCGCACACTATGGATCATTCCCTGATGGTGCTGGAGATCACTTTGAAAGATGCCCCTAGACCAACAAGGAGATGGATAATGCCTAGAGACATACTAAAAGACCCGAATGTAGTTGAAACTCTACACACTGAAATTGCTAACTTTTTTACGGATAACGTTGGGTCCGTAGACCACATATTATCAGTATGGGAGGCTTTTAAAGTCTGGGTTAGGGGGGCACTGCTGTCGAAGACCGCTGGTCTTCTGAAGGGAGTACGCTGTGAACTGGAGGGGGTAGAGAGGGACCTGAATACACAGGAGGAGACCTATGGCGGCACGCATGGTGGGGACACTCTGGCGGAAATCCATAAGTCCCTTAGAGATTTCGATCGGCTGGCAGCGAGGGAAGCAAAATGTATAGCAGCCCCTACCCAGGCTCGCAGATATGGGGAGGGTAACAAGGCAGGAAAAATGCTGGTCAACCTGGTAAAACATGAAAGAAAAATTACCCCGATCGCAATGATCCAAACGGCACAAAATGAGATGATAACGAGCGAGCAGGGAATAAACGACGAATTTGTTAAATTTTACAAAAATCTTTATGCGAATAGGGATAGGAAATCCCCTGCTGAGACTAAAAATTACCTCGCTATGTTGGATCTCCCTAAACTCCCAGAGGAAAGCAAGTTACTGCTGGAGCAACCTGTCACGGCGGAGGAGCTCTCCGAGGCAATTAAGGAGCTCAGGTCTGGCAATGCACTGGGCTCGGATGGTCTGGGAGCTGAATTTTACAAAGAATTTCGGGAGGAACTGGTCCCTGTGCTGTTAGTGTGGGAAGAGGCCCTGGGAAAACAAATCTTGCCCCCGGCAATGCGCGAAGCAATAATCACAGTATTGCCTAAACCCCGACGCCCGCCACAGAATGTCTTCATACAGGCCCCTATCCCTGATAAACGTAGATTCAAAAATCTTTGTGAAGGTGCTAGCAAATAGTGTATTACCCTTAATGCCCACGCTGGTTCAACCGGACCAAAGTGGGTTTATTCCCCAAATGTCCACTGCCTTGAATCTGCGCAGGCTCTTCCGCATAATGTCACAAATAAACCTGAATAAACAAGCAGTGGCGGTGTCCCTAGACGCAGAGAAAGTGTTTGATTCGGTTTCATGGGAGTACCTCTTCCTGGTGCTTGAGTCGTTTGGGGAGGGCCCTTCATTAAATGTTAGACTGCTATACACTGCCCTGGGTGCGAGGGTGTGCACGAATAGAACTATATCTGAGCTGTTTGAGTTGGGCAGAGGCACCAGACAGGGGTGCCCTTTTTCTCCTATCCTTTTTGCTTTAACAATAGAGCCCATGGCAGCGGCGGTGCGGTTGCGGCATGTAAACAAAGGTATAACGCTGAAAGGAGCCACCCAGGTAATATCATTGTACGCGGACGATACACTATTGTATGTACGCGAGCCAGACAAAAACATAGCCCCATCATGGCAGACATTAGTGAATTTGCAGAATACTCTGGATATACGGTGAACAATACTAAATCAGAAATAAATCAGAAATACTAAATCATTCCTACGATTCAGGCTCATGGCCTGCAACTTGCAATACAAGGTGCTACCCTTCTGCCTCAATTCAGCCCCCAGGGTATTCACCAGGCTCATGAATGCGTGGCAGCCCTCCTCAGGGCACAGGGCCACCACGTCTACCCGTACCTGGACGACTGGCTCATCAGGGCGAGATTTCCTGAGGCGGTTCATCACACTTCCTCCCTATGATCACACTCCACGTGCTGGGGTTTTCGGTCAACCTCAAGAAGTCTCAGCTGCAGCCTACGCAGAGCCTGATCTTTCTGGGCCTCATATGGGACACGATATCCCCCTCAAGAGGGCTGCTACTCACTTCCTCACCCGAGAAGTGACCTCGGCCTAGTGGTACCAACACTTATTAGGCATCATGGCAGCGGTCCTGCTAGCCGCACCCTACACAAGACTCAAGATGAGGCGATTGCAGCTGCACTTCACAGCCTCATTGAATGAGGACCGGGGCTCCCAAGCGGAACTGGTCAGCATTTTGCCATCTCTACGCTCAGATCTCACATGGTGGTCCAGGGACTGCAGCCTGCGGACGGGCAGGCCCTTTCGGCAGCCGGCCTGCAGGTCACCATTACTATGGATTCCTCCAGGGAAGGCTGGGGGGCCACTTTGGACAGCCACAGTGTCCACAGAGTCTGGACCCCCAGGAGCAGGAGTCTCATATCAACTACCTGGAGCTGAAAGCCCTCTGGCTAGCTCTCAAAGCTTTCCTTTAGCTCATTGGGGGCAAGGTCATCCTCATGCAGACGGACAACTCCACCAGCATGTACTATGTCAACAAGCAGGGTGGTACCAGGTCTCTGCCACCGTGCAACCTAGTGGTTGGCATGTGGGACCAGGCCCTGGAGAACATCTATCCGAGGGCCATCCGACTTCCGTGGGAGTCCAACCTGGAAGCGGACAGACTCGGCAGATTTGGAGCGGACAATTACGAGTGGCAATTGAATGATCAGGTGCTGCTGGAGATCTTCAGCAGATGGGGCAGCCTCGGGTGGATATTTTTGCCTGCTGGGACAACAAGAAGTGCCAGCAGTTTGCGTCCTGGCAGGGGTAGGGCCCCGAACCCCTGGGCAATGCCTTTCCGATTCAGTCAAACGGCACGTATGCCTTCCCGCCTACACCCCTGATCCACAGGGTGATCTGCAAGATAAAGGAATTGTGTTGCCTCAGCATCATTCTGATGGCTTTGTGGTGGCCCTCGAGACTGTGGTTCTCAGCTTCTCAGCCTCGCGGACAGGCCTCTGATTCACCTGCCCCTGGGCCCAGCTCATCTCCTGGCGCAACAGGGCACTAGGGTCATCCACCCTGCTCCACAGAAGTTAGCCCTTGCTGCGTGGTTCCTGAGCAGGTCACGCTGAAACACCTTGGCCTCTCACAGGCCAACCTAGAAATCATTCAGGGCGCTATGAGCAAAGCTACTAAGAGCCAGTACAAGAGTCAATGGTCTAGGTTCTTTCATTGGGCTAACTCTAAGGAGATCGACCCCCTTAGATGCACGTTGGATGACATACTCTCCTTATCTGCACACCTTGCTCACTCAGGCGTGCAGGTGGATACATGCCGCACCTATCTGTCGGCCATATGGGCCTACAGGAATTCAGAGGACGGAGTTTTCTCATCTTCCAACCCGGTTGTCAAGCGACATTTGACAGGCCTCTCCAGGCTCTTCCTCCGATCAAGAAACCACACCCTGTGTGGGACCTCAATGTAGTGTTGGACGCCTTGGCACACAAACTGTTCAAGCCAATGGCATCCGTGGACATCAGGGTGGTCACCATTAAAACAGCTCTGTTGGTGGGTTTCACCTCTGCTTGCAGAGTCAGCAAGATCCAGGCGTTGGTGGCTTCAGAACCCTATACTACTTTTCACAATGATAAGGTGGTCCTGAGAACACAACAGTGTTCCTACCTAAGATAGCCTCCGCTTTCCTTCTGAACGAGGAGATAGTCTTACCTATGTTTTTTGCCAAACCCAAGGACGATGCTCAGAGGGTCTTGCACTGTCTGGATGTCGGACGAGCTCTGAAATTCTATCTGGACAGGACTAAGGGCTTCCGCAAGTCGGACGCTCTGTCACCTTCGGGGGGGTCAAGGCCCAGTTATCAGGCATCCTTGGCCTCTATAGCAAGGTGGAGGGTTTCGGCCATCAAGGAGGCCTATGAGTGGCAGCACAAACCACTTCCAGCTAACATGCACACCCGCGCTGTGAGAGCTAAGGCCATGGGCTTTGTATTCCAGCGGCAGGTCCCATGGCAGGTCATCAGCAGGGCGGCCACCTTCAGCTTTCTGTAAGCACTACTGTTTGGACGCCAGCTCTAAATCAGAAGCGGCTTTCAGACAGGTGATTCTAAGGAGCTTGTTCACTTAAGGAGGGTCTCCTCTCCCCCCTGGGGCTAGATTCATTTGTAATCGCCCATGCAGTCTGGAGGAAAGGGGACGGGACGTAAGAGTAATTAATAGTTACTCAACGTAGTGACTAACCTTAGTTCCCTTTACTCCATACGTCCCACCATCCTCACCCTTAATAATACTGGTCGCATTAGGCAATGTTAAATATTGTCGATGTATCAATGGGTACTGAGGAGTGGCTCCGGTGGGCGGAGTCAGGGGAGTGCATGCTCCCAGGGCTGCGCCCCTGCACGCCTTTAAATTTAAAGGGGAAGAAGGTTTTTTCTGGTGAAAAAGGTTCCACCTCCCGTCCCTAGCGAGGGACGCCCATGCCAGAAAGGGGATTAAGAGTACATTAGTCACTATGGTGAGTAACTATTAATTTCCTCCATTCTTGTGGGCGGCCCCAACGTGGGGACGGTACTGGAACCTTTTGGCAGCAAAAAATTGAGCTTCCCCTTTAAATTTAGTCCAACGCGCAGGGCCGTGGCCCAGGGCTTCGGAATGCCCCCCCCCAAGATCCCACCCTCCGTAGCGGCATGTCAGTCCCTTTTTCCACACTGATGGTGTCTGACCTGGCAGCTAGGTGCAGAGACTTTAACCTTCTGCTTGCACGGGGGCGCTGTTGAATGCAGCACCGTGCATGAGCCTCGGTGGAGGTCCAGGGTATAGGGTATGAAATCGTGCAAAATAATTCCCGTTTTTCGGTCACAATGAACTTCTAGGCGCAAGAAGGGCCAGTAAATCCTGAGACGGAAGTTCGCAGAGATTGGGTGGAGAAAACTGGAGATGGAAGCAGTTATCTACGCAACACTAGGTGCCTGCTGCGAAGAACGTTCCATATCCATGCAGGCTCCTCCTGCTGGGAGACGGCGTGGGACCCATCAGCAGGGCTCAGAAACCTCATCGAGGCCCTCCACCCAGCAACTGCAGAAGGAATCCCAGACCAGGACGTTGTGGGTGCCTGATCTCACTGGGCAAAGCGGAGGACCCGTTCGGCTGCCCGGCAACCAACACCTGAACACCTGTAACGAGAACCCGATGAACTGACCCCCGAGCAGCTAGACTGCAGCCAGTGCACCGGCCCCCTCACCCGAGGGTGGACACACGACCGGGCAGTCATTGCGAAGCGGTAAGGGAAAGCAGAGGGGAGTATGGACCACAGCCGCGGGTGAACTGTAACGTAAGGGAACTGGCACAAACCCTCAGCGAGGTATAAGGGCAAGGCCCCCAGCACCAGACTACGTAGACATTAACACAACTGGCCCACCGGTGGGGACACACACATTACGCCCCACCAATGCTCACTGAATGCGAGACAAACTCAGGATGGTAAGGTGCTCACACTGCATAGCACGTTGAAGAGATAACAGCGCTGAAAACTATGCACATCGGCCGAACCATTGATCCACCACCCCGCTCCCTCCGACATATCACGGCTGGTTGTCATGCTCATTCCCCCTCCAAGCTGAAACAGAGGAGGTACTGACGGAGTCTACCTTTGGGAAACCATCCCTCATAGTGCACGCATTATGAGAAGTGGGATACTAGTTAACATTTTCAGAGTGGATCACACGTGGCAACGTACTATAAGCTAAAGCCACTGTGGAAGCTAGCTACGCAGACAGCAGAGAAACATGAGCTCACACTACGCAGATGGAATCACAAACCACTTGAAAAGGCTACAGGGTCCACTTGAAAACACAGACATGAGGCAAAAGGAAGCCTACAAAAATACACTTGGCACAGGCACCGCTTACACAGCCCATCCGGTTATATCAGACACGGACACTCACCTATTGCTTCGTAAGGGTGCTGGGCGCAAACCACCACAACATTGGACTACAAACAGCCTTTCATTGGGTGACAAGTGGCGCGCAGCCAACTAGACGAGAGGAAATCTCCTGTTAACGCTCTCACCACTCCGGGAATTCCCATTCTCCCTAATAGACTGTGGGCAGTAGCTGGGTGCTATGTCTGGGACACATTGACCATGTGGATCGCTTAAGAAGGACACAACACCTATTAAGATTTGCCACGCTGCTAACTCATCACGACAAGAAGAACGGCTGGGGAGAGTCGGTCATGGTCGACGAATTGCCGAGCAACCAAGAATAGACATCTAGCATATAGAGACGCCTTCTGGGTACTGGACCTAGGCCTGACACATGCGCCCGGGCACAGGCCACGCAGTTGAAAAACCGACAACGCAAAGAGGAAGATGCTGCGCTCTTAAAAATCAGCTACGACACATGGAACACATCAGCACACTATAGAATGCCTAGAGGAGCCCATTCCAAAAAAAGTGGAGCCATGGACAAATTCGCAAAAGCGATCCCCAAGGTGACAACTGGAGGTAAAGGGGTGACCGCCCCTGAGGAACCCCACATGCCGACAACATCAGCGGTCATGGACTTGCAAGGGGTCTTTAACTCCATGCAACAAGACTTTGCAGCTATCAATGACAAACTCGATGGCATCACCACCAATATTTCAACAATATGCAATTGTTAGGGAGAATTCTCTTATAAGGCTAATTTCCCAAACCCAGTGAGTCCCCCAGCAGCTTTGCTGGATTTTTGCGGTTTGTTTTTTTCTCCTGCTAAGAGCAAGACTCTTTTTCCTCCCACTCTTAGGCATGATTTGAGGTATGTCTTTGACTTTTTGTGTGCTTATGGGCTATGGGTTTCTTTACTCCATAGGGTATCATCTGTTTTTGTGTATGTGTTACACAGCACCCTCAGTGCAGTAACACAGGTGTGTCATAGTGACCCCCAAACATAGACTCCATACCCTGGGACTGACTACTGTCTCCCAGGGCATATGAAGTCACCATTGACTTTACTAGTCCAAAATTGTGAACAGAACCAGTACAAACCATCATATTGTGGAATTACTGTAAGGGGTTAATTCGATTGCCCCTGGGTCTGTTTTCAAGGGGGCACTGTCCAGTCCCCCCTTGTCGAGTTTCTGGCTGGTGGCAGTGGTTACCACGCAAAATATTCCACCGGAATATTTCCTATGGGATTTTCCCATTGATTTTAAACGCACCACTTTTTGGTGCAATGTTAAAGATACCGCCGGTTTATTTATTTAATATAAAATCACCGGTTGGGTCTTTTTGCCAGAACTCTTTTCTAAAATGGAGTTCATGTCCGTCTCTGTAACTCCAACCAAGGTCGGGCCCTTTGTTCCACTTTTTGGCGGGCTTCTCCACAGAAGCCCTCCAACTGGTGCCACTCTGTCTGGGTTCCACAGGATGTGTGGGTGGGGGAATGGGCACCCTGGACTGCGTGCCTTAGCAACTCAAGTCGCACTCTGTTCTGATTGGCCCAGTGGTGAACCGCCCGGCGTGTATGAGTGACAGCTAGGCTATTGAATGAGTTTTTTCTGCACAAAAGCAGGGATTTTGGGACTGGAACTTCAGAAGTCGCCACAGGACCTAAGAAATCCGAAGAGGGGAGAAGCTGAGCCATCTGCAAACGACGACACCACCGGTGGAGCCCTGCTGCAACAACCTCACCACTTTCCCGACGACAAGAGAAGATCTTCTGCTGAAAGAGTCTTCTTCCTCTGAGCTGGCGGGATCAACCAGTTTGCCCTTTTCACCTTCTAGGACGTCTCTTGGTCGAATCGCCCGTGCCAAGCACCCCGGCGGCCGGATAGCCTAACTTCACCACTGTGACCACGAATAAAAGGAACGCACCTTTTAACCGACGAACTCCGCGGCTGGTCTCTTCCCTGGGCAGTGCAACGACACCAGTTTCCTCCTCGACGAGCTCCTCTCTTCCCCTGGTCGAAACCACAAACTGCACCCGCTGCCAGGAACAACTGCCACCGCTGGAGCTTCCTCAACTTTAAAGGTACTGTGTTACACCTGGCCTACCTTTCTACAGTTTGCTAAAGGTGACCCTTCAATCCTTGGCTTTCCAACTGGGTTGGCCCCCAGACCTTCTAACTTTACCTTCTGAATCAACCCAACCTCTTTTGAACATTTTTACAGACTTAAATGCATTTCTAAACTGTGTGATCTTGGGCACATTTCACCTCGCTCCATTTAAAGTCGACCTGGCCTATGAACTTTGGCTCTACAGTAGACTCTGCCTTCACAAACTTGTTTTGGTCTTATAAAAGTGTTGGGAACTGGTTTATTTTCATGACCTGCCATTTTCTCTCCCTTTAATTTAATTATTGCAGTGCCATCTAAGTTACGCGCTCACATCTGTTTTGACAAATAGTGGTGTTTTGACTTAGACTTGTCTAATAATTCTTAAGGGAGGTATGTATACTTTTCTGACTGTGTTTGAACTTGCTTTGATTTATAGTGCTAGTGTATTTCCTTAAGTGTGTGTTAAATAATTATATCCTTTTGATAACAAGCTCTGGTCAGTGTTTGCTTGCTCTACTGTTTTTTTAGCCCTATTGTGTATCCTCTGCATACTGCCCTATTCTTCTTGAGGGAAGTCTGACTGCTCAGCCACAGCTACCAGGTAAATCTGGGTGGTACAGACTGCTACCAATTGGGTTTACTGCTTACTCCTGTAGTCTTAATCTTCTTGCAGTGGTCCCCAAGGGAACTGCACAGGATTCTGCCTAACAGCAATCAACTTGAAAAGGCCACGAAGCGGATAACAGAAGCAGGGACAAGAATCAGCATGACTGAAGACACCCTCGAAGCACTGCAGACCACTGTAACCAACATGGCCAAGGATCTGGGCACGATCCAACTAAAGTGCGAGGATTTGGAATCAAAATCACGCCGCAATAACATTCGAATAATGAGTGTGCCCGAGGTTGCATTGAAAGGACCGATGGAACTAGCAGTAGAGGAGCTGCTGAAGGGACTGCCGGGCGACCCAGGATGGTCGACAATGTTTGTGGTCGAACGGGCACATAGGTCGCTGGCTCCATGCCCTAAGCCGGGTGCTTATCCTAGACCAATCATCGCAAGGCTCATGAACTATAGGGACAGAGATTTGGTGCTAAGAGCAGCAAGAGACAAACAAGAATTGAAGAAGCGATCCAACGTAATATGCATATTCCCAGACTACACCATGGCAGTGCAACAGGAACGTAGAACATTCACAGGAGTCAAAAAGATGCTAAGAGAACAGAACGTTCCCTACGCCATGCTCTACTCGGCCAGATTGCGGATGCAATATAACAATAAGACATACTTTTTCACCTTCCTGGAGGAGGCAACCACCTTTGTCGAAACAAGCATACCACTGCCTGATAAACAAGCATCCGGGTGTGACGGGGGGACCGAGTGACCTCCCACACATCGGATTGCACACAGAACGGCATTAGTCTCTGTGAGGACTGTCCCCCATCGGCGAAGGAGAAGACGAATACTGGACAATGCCGCCTACAAAAGGATAACTCATAGAGGACAACTAGAATGCAGTGTGTTGGGACTGATTTTCTATACTCTGCCCTGGTGGACAGATGTATAGAAGGCCAACCTATATTGTGACAGGGACAACTCTGGGAAGCTGTAGCCTAACCAGTTTAGGTAGCAGTGACAGGCGGTCTAGGCTGAGCTCTTCAGGGGGGGGCGAGCTTGTAAAGGGTCCACAATGAGGTCACACAATGGGAGTCACAAATAACACTTAGACAGGATGTTTAAAAATACAGTTATTTAATTATGGCCAAAACACCCTATAAGAAAATGAATACAAGCAGGTAGACTTAACACACACTACTATCAAACTAAATACATATATACATTCACCAGGTTATAATGCCAATACAAATCAAATACTCCTGCAAAGGAATGGATGGGTAAGTATTATACACCAAAAGGTCCACAGAGATGATCCCTAGCTAAAATGTTCCAACCCTAAATTGCCTGGGGCCTTGTGCCCTATTGTTCAGGATACAGTTGTACAGAATTTAGGATGCAGGAAAACATGCAGGTAGGGTCTCTGGGATACAGTGAAGGGTTCTTAGAGTTAGGGTTCAATGTAGACAAGTGCACAGAATTACCCCCAACAGTCAGAAGTCTTGTCAAGGCAAGTATTGGCAAAGCCAAATGTATTAGAAATAGGATTATTATAAACCCATTGACTTATAATGGGAGTATAGGGGTAGGTTAAAATCTTTGTAACTTACCCCCCTTAGTCCGAATCTTCCCAAGTCTTGGTAGGACAAAGAAAGGGTGTCCTGGGTTGCTTTTCCCACCGAAATCTGCGGTCCTCATTTTTCAGGGGTTGCAGGTTCAATCTTCACTCAGGTTGGGTTCTTTTGCTGGTGCAAGGACTCTTGGTCGAAGAATGCAAAAACAAACGATGCAGCACCCCTCTTGGGTCTGGACTCATGTCGGGTAAGCAGGTTTCGTACAGGGCACGCTGCGCACAGCGATGCAACAGGACTCAGTAGCTGCGGTCAGACTTTCCGGTCTTTCCCATGTCCCATTCGTGCTAGGACGCTGAAATTTCGCAGAGTGTATCCTTGCAGTGGCAGCTGAGGGTGTGCCAAGCTTCAGGTGGGAAACTGGGAACAGTCATGAAGTTAGCACGGTAGCCCAAAAACTAAGCTGGTCAGCCACAGGCGGAAACCTTAGCAGGGCTACTAAAGATCATGAGACAGACAGGGCTCCACCAGGACTGCAGCAGAATTCGGTTGCCAGGCCTCCTTCAGTCAGGTTTCTTTGCGGGTCTCTCCGCTGGACAGGATACTTGGCTCCTTCAGGTTTCTCCAGGATTTCTGAAGAATGGGTCCAGGGGTCCCCTTCTTATCCTAAAAGCCAGGTTGGAACTGAAACTCCCACTAGCCAATAGTCGGACTAGCCCACACACACACACACACCCCACAGTGGTCCAATCAGGATCACTGGCGGGAACACTCTTGCATACCACTCAGACACACTGAAACCAGTATGTGGATTAAGGTCAGACTGACCCAGCCCACATATTTCCTTCAAACACACAAAGCCCTCCAGTAGCCCGCCAAAAGCTGCTGCTTTCCTGGGCACTGGAAGTCCTTATAAGGATCTTCCTGGACTCCGAGGCCAGGAAGAAGGCTAAACAACAAGATGGCAAAATAACAAGAGCAAATCTTGTGGCACGGCCATGTTTGACCAGTAGCCACAGTCAGTAGTCAAATGCGGTAAATGCAGTAAAGCTATAACTAAATTCCCCAAAAAGTCAGATTAAGTCACTGCTGCCACCAGCCCATCTTTTAAGCACCTCTAGAGTAACCTAAAAATCCTCTGTTAGTGTAGGGCAAAACAAAAATTAACCCCATTGCACTGCAGTATAAGCTGCTTGGTGCAATGATAAAAAGTTACGAGTGATGGAAAAGTAACCACAAGTTGCAACATAGTAACACGACTAAGGGAAAGACTTTTTCCCATACTGATAGCCTTAAGGACAGATCAGTTTCCCCATAACTTGTGAGCAAAGGCCAGTGCCGTGAAGCTTAATGCTTCACTGTACTGCAAAAAGTACAGGTCACTTTCAAAAATAAAAGCAAAAAGTTTAGGGGTTCCATAAAGATGGAAGGAAAGGAGCAGTAAAGAGAACCTTTCCTAACAAAGTGTACTGGCGGAGTTCATTATACACACTGGTAACGTAATATGTGGTCAGAAACTGAGGTAGATAAGTTATTGACTTGTTGCCCGGACCCTGGTCACCAGTGACCGGCCACCCCCAAATGTGAGTGCATAGTTGAGTGAAATGGGTTAGGGAGGAAGGAGACGGGGACAGCGGTGGGGTAAGCATAGTTGAAGTTCGGAGAACTATAGGAGAGGGGGAGGAATACGGGGGAATGTTGATGAGTTAATGTTACAACACAGCACAGACAACAAGCTATGGAAATTTGGTGTGTAAGAGGGAAATGTGTCTACCCGACAAATGATGGCTGATGGGAAGATAACCGAGATCAAATTATTAAGCTGGAAAATTAGAAGGCTAGGCATGCCTGTGAAGATGAGGAAAATAATGGCGTATGTGAACAGGGAAGGGGTGCAGATCCTACATCTACAAGAAAAACACTTATTAGAGCAGCAGGCCCGCACATTTTCGCTGGGGTGGGGAGAACACCGTTATTACATGTCGTACTCCACCAGGGCGCGTGGAGTCATGATATTGATACATAAATCACTGCAGTTCACCCACTACAGCACGCAGAGTGACCCAGGTGGCAGATATGTGGTTGTGCACGGTAATACTACTGCTCAACATATACGGCCCTAATATAGACGATCCAGAATATTATCAAGAAGTCTTCCAGAAACGCGCCAGATACCCAACCGCCCAAGTCATAGTGGGGGGGTGATTTCAACACTATATTAGAAGTAAATCTGGACAGGACGTCCGTCGCTCCCAGAACCCTAACAGGAGCTGCCCGTACAATACACAAACACATGGTGGACCTGTGACTGAGGGACGCATGGTGTGCGCTACACGGAACACAGAGGGCATACACCTACTATTCCACAGTACACAATATGCACTCTAGAATAGACTACTGGCTGTTCTCTCAGGAAGTGCTAGGATGGGCTACAAAGACCACAATACTCCCCAGGTCCCTGTCAGATCATTCACCGATAACACTGAAACTGGAAGTCCTGGAAAGCGCCCCATGGAAGGCTCCTTGGCGATTCAAAGCAAACGCCCTGGCAGACCCATTATTTAGCACTAGCATGGCTAAACACATAACTGAATTCTTTGCGAATAATGATGGGTCTGTGCCCAGACAAGCTACGGTGTGGCAGGCATTTAAGGTAGATATCACAGGTGTAGCTGTGTCCACAGAACTGGGGGTGCTCCTGGATATTCGAAACAAGCTGAAGAGGAAGGAGGCCACAATAGCCAGCCTTAGCACGCAATAGACGACCAACCCCACAGTGCAGATAGCAGCGGATATTAAAACACTTAGACAAATTCCGGGAGGTAGCAGACAGGGAGATACGCTACTTTGATAGGCCAGCTGCCGCAAGAAGATACGGGGAACCAGAAAGACTGGGGGGAGAGAGGGAGCACGTATATCCTGTGTATATAGAGGGGACGGGACAGTGGTCAATAAACAGGACGAGATTAGCTCAGTATTTTATGACTTCTATGCTAAATTAAACTCTTCCCCCCCACTCCAAAGCAATGCCAATGACGACAAGATTGGTAATTACATAAAAAAGATACCCACTACTCTTTTGTCTGAGGAAGCCTGCAAAGCCTTGGATACCCCATTGACAATAGACGAGATAAAAGTAGCCATAAAGGCCCTACCAAGGGGGAAAGCTCCAGGCTCGGACGGTCTAGGCGCTGAGTTCTATAAAGAGTTCATAGATATTCGCCCCCACCCCCCCGTCTCCACTCAATTTGGACAGAGGCATTAGAGACCGGTATTCTACCAAACACCACCTGCAAAGCAGTCATAACATTACTCCTCAAACCTGGTAAGCCACCTGAGGATTGTGGTTCATATCGCCCCCTTTCGCTCATAAACACTGATGTGAAAGTGTTTGCGAAAATACTAGCCACCAGATTGAACCCTTTAATGCCCCACATGGTACATGAAGACCAGGCTGTGTTTGTACTAGGTAGAACCACAGCATCTAATATTAGACGATGTTACTACATAATAGCAAAAATCTCGCGAGACGCCAAGGGAGCGGCAGTAGCTCTCGATATGCAAAAGGCGTTTGACACTGTATACGGGCACTTCCTATTTAGATTGCTGCACAACTATGGATTCGGTACCCAATTTCATTAGATGGGTTTGCATACTTTACACCCACCATATGCTAGGGCATGCGTTAATGGGACGTTGTCGCAGGTCCTGGAACTGCCGGGAGGTATGAGACAAGGTTGCCCTCTGTCCCCACTGTACTCTTACATCCCGTCCCCATTCCTCTATACTGCATGGGCGTCCCTTCCAAGGGACGGGAGGTGGAACCTTTTTCACCAGAATAAACCTTCTTCCCTTTTAAATTTAGAGGCGCGCGGGGGTGCGGCCCAGGGAGCATGCGCTGCCCTGACTCAGCCCTCTGGTGCCACACCTCAGTCCCCTTTTCCGCGTCGACGGGAACGGGCCGAATTCACCAGCGCTGCCGGGTTTGGCTTCGGCCATGTAATTCCATGCGAGGATACTTCTCTTCTGTCTTTTTGTCTTTTTATCATTCAGGTACACAAGCGTCACGCTCCTCCCCGGCATATGTCTACTTCTACAGGGTTCCGCAAGTGTCCATCCTGCGAAACGCCTTCCAGGTCTTGGCCTGAGGAACAGGGTAGGCCCCATGATCCACACTGAAGAGTCCTGGATGGGATGGGGCCCAGTGAGCCGAGCAACACGACACAGGCACGTGGAAGGCAGCTCGACAAAATGGCCGCTGCGCTAGAAAATCCAGACATCCGGCCAACGCCGCCGCAAGGAAAACAGCAGGTAGAGGAACATGTGTCAAGGTGGGACTGGTGTCAACCAGGTATGTGGCCTACAGCTTTACCCTTCCTTCGCGCAAGGCAGGTTCCCACTGTGCCCATATGGGCAGGGCGCGCAAGGGCTCCAGCAGCCGCTCGCTACCCCATCAATATCGCCTACCACCACTCCGGCCTGCGAGGGCAGGTTCTTCGAACGGTTCCTCGGGCTCTTGAAATCTCCTCGGATGGGGGTCATCCTTAGGGATGCCATCAGGGACATGCTCCCACCAATGGCTCCGGCGCTGCAGGCCCCCGTACAGGGACCCCTGACCCCTGTTCAGCCTCTTGCGCCCGCTCCGGTCCCCCAACCGATGGGGCAGATCCTTCCGTACCAGCCTCCGGCTCCAGTCTCCACACCCCAGCCTTCGGGGCCAGCACCCCTCCACTGGTTCCGGACCCTCTTGGTGAACACAGATGAGGAGGAGGACCATGACACACCGTCATCAGCCAAGGCCTTCCATGAACGTCTTGTGGGGCTGGCAGAGTACTTGGGCCTCCCTCAACCTGAAGTCGAGCAACCATCAGAGGGGGTCCTCGCCAAAGTCCTCACGCTACGTCCCACTGTGGGAACGGGGATCCTGATGCAGAAGGACGTAGCCGCCTTGGCCAAAAAGGGCTGGCTCAAGCCCCACTCGGTCCAGCTGGTCAATCGACACCTGGACGCCAAGTACAGGTAGATGGAGGGGGATACACTCTTGCTATCAGCCCACCCTCAGCCGCACTCTTCGGTGATCGCTGCAGCATCACTATACTCCAAGCCTCAGTCGTCCTTGGCCTCTTCCTGCGCAGTGCTGCTAGGCAAGGAGGAGATGATCCTGGAGGCGTATAGGAAGAAACTGTAGTCCAGCACGTCCTTGCACCTTCGTCAAGCCAACGTGGATGCCATGCTGGCAGCCGTTAACCAGAGGCTGTGGCGGGAGATTGCGGATTTCCTCCCAGAGCTTCCGGCACAGATCCAATCACAATTGAAGGCAGGATTTGCGGAGGAAAAGATGGTGGCGCAGGGCATCATGGAGCCCACCGTGGTCCACATTGACATCTCTGGCCGTGCCATCTGCATTGCCACAGACATCAGAAGAACGGGCTGGCTCCGTGCTACGAAATTCAACCCTGACGTCCTGGAACGCATCTTAGATCTTCTGTTCGAAAGGGGTGACCTCTTCCACTCCATAGCAGACGAGGAGCTGGACAAAAAAGAAAGAAAAACAGCTCACAAACGGCTAAGTCTTTATCCATTTTGACAAAGATAACGCCCAAAACGTACACCTAGTCACAGCAGTGCTCCGACAAGGGACGTACATACGGAGGGTGCGGCGGCTTACAAGAGTGGAGGTCCAGGCAACCTGACCATTTGCTGACTCAACATTGGTGCAAACAACAAAAAGGGGGGGTAAGGGCTTTTTCCAGTCCCCCTCCCCTGCAACAGCCTCAGAGAGAAAGAAGGCATGACACGCCCCTGTGGGTTCACGTCTCTCCAGTGGGGGGTAGGCTTGCTCTCCATGCACATTTTTGGCACCAGAATTTCGCGGACCCCTGGATCCTCTCCGTAGTATCCACAGTGTGCCGCCTCCCTATCCCAGCCTCTCCTCCCTCCTCCCCTCCCACAGGTTGGGACAGCAACTCTTTTGGCAGAGATCCGGTCGCTCGTGGAGAGCCAGGCAGTGGAGGAAGTCCCAGCCTCCCAGAGAGGCTTGGGGTTTTACTCCAGGATTTTCGTGGTTCAGAAAAAGAACCAGGCGGGCCTGAGAGTTGTGCTGGACCTTTCCACCCTCAACCTCTCCCTACCGCTACAAAAATTCAAGATGGTTATGCCAGCTTTGATAGCAGAGACATTGTGCAGGGGAGACTGGATGTGCTCCCTGTATCTGAAGGATGTGTACCTACACGTCCCGATCTGGCAGCCTCCTTGTTCTTTTCTGCAATTCAGGATCATGGGCTACCATTTCCAAAACAAGGTGCTTCCTTTCTGCCTCAAAACCGCCCCCAGGGTATTTACCAGGCTGATGAACACAGTGGCGGTCCTCCTCAGGTCGCATGGCCACCACATCTATCCGTACCTCGACGACTGGCTCGTCAGGGCGACATCTCCGGAAGCAGTGCACCATACTTCCCACGCTCTGATGAACACACTGCACAAGCTGGGTTTTTCACTCAACCTCAGGAAGTCGCAGCTGCAGCCCAGGCAGCGACTGACCTTCTTGGGTCGTGTGCTCCGAGAGAGTTTTTCCCTGGGAGGACAGGATCACGGCCCTCAAGAGGGCCACCGCACACTTCCTCAGCAGAGAAGTGACTTCGGCCTGGTGGTACCAACACCTACTGGGACTCCGCTGGCAGCAGTCCTCTTGGCTGTCCCCCACACAAGACTCAGGATGAGGAGGATACAGTCAGAGATGATCAACGTTCCTCCATCACTTCACCCGGATCTCACATGGTGGTCCAGGGACTGCAACCTTCAGCTGGGCAAGCCCTTCCGGCAACCTACCCCGCAGGTCACCATCACCATGGACTCCTCTCTCGAGGGTTGGGGGGCCACCATGGACAACCACTGCGCCCATGGCACCTGGACCCGGCAGGAGCAGGAGTAGCACATCAATTGGCTTGAACTGAAGGCCATCTGGCTGGCTCTCGGAGCCTTCCTCCCGGTTAGGTTATCAAGGGCAAGGTCGTCCTCATTCAGACGGATAACTCGACCAGCATGTTCTGTGTCACCCAGCAGGGAGGTACCAGATGTTCTCCCCCCCCCAGTCCCTCCCCACTGTGCAGGCTCGCAGTCAGCATGTGGGAATGGGTCCTGGAGAACAACATCCACCTCACGGCTGTCCACCTGCTGGGGGAATCCAACCTGGAGGCAGACAGGCTCAGCAGATTGGGTGCGGACGACTACGAGTGGCATTTGAACTACCTAGTTCTGCAGGAAATCTTCTACAAATGGGACACACCCAGGAGGACCTTTTTTCCTCCTGGGACAACAGGAAGTGCCAGCTCTTTTTTTTCCAGCAAGGTCAGGCTCCGGGTTCCTTGGGCGATGCTTTCCAGATTCGGTGGTACGGAATGAGGGCATACGCCTTCCCTCCCACACCACTGATTCACAGGTTGATATGCTAGATGAAGGAATCTCGCCACCTATGCATCATTCTAATAGTGCTATGGTGACCGGCCAGGCCATGGTTCTCAGAGCTGTTCAGCCTCTCGGAGAAGCCGCCCATTTGCCTTCTGACGGACCCAGCACATCTTCTGGCACAGCAGGGGTGAAGGGTCATCCACCCCGCACCACAGAAACTATCCCTCACAGCGTGGTTCTTGAACAGTTCACACTAGCTCACCTCAGCCTTTCCCAGGCCAACCTAGAGATCATTCAGGGCGCCAGGAGCAAGTCTACCAGGGTCCAGTATAAGAGCAAGTGGACCAGTTTCTGCCACTGGGCAGACTCTAAGGGTATGAACCCCCTGGCATGTACCTTGGACGACGTGCTCTCCTTCTCGGCGCACCTCACCACTCAGGCGTGCAAGTAGACACTTACCACACTTATTTGGCAGCCATCAGGGCTTACAGAAACTCGAAAGAGGAGATTTTCTCCTCTTCTAACCCGATTGTCAAACATTTGACGGGCCAGGCGCTGGTTGCCTCAGAGCCATATACTACATTTCACAGGGATAAAGTAGTCCTGTGGACACACCCAGCATTCTTGCCCAAGGTGCCTTCCGTATTCCATCTGAACGAAGAAATTGTGCTACCTACTTTTTTTTTAGCTGAGCCCAAAGACGAGGCACAAAGAGTTCTGCACTGCCTGGATGTCAGGCTTGCCCTGAAATTCTACTTGGACATGGCCAAGGGCTTCCGCAGGTCAGACGCACTTTTTGTTACCTTCGGCGGAAAAAGACCAGGGTATCAGGCCTCTAAGGCCTCCATAGCCCGTTGGATGGTCTCGGCCATCAAAGAAGCTTACAAGGGACAGCACAAGCCACTGCCGGCCAACGTGCATGCCCACGCGGTTAGAGCCAAGGCAACGGACATCGCTTTCCAGCTGCATGTCCCCTGGTAAGTCATAAGCATGGAGGCCACTTGGGCCACCCCTTCGGCTTTCTGCAAACACTACTGTTTGGATGCCGGTTGTAAGCCAGATGAGGCTTTCGGACAGGTGTTACTTAGGAACCTGTTTGCTTAAGGAGGGTCTCCTCTCCACCCGGGGGCTACACTCAGTTGTAATCGGCCATGCAGTATGGAGGAAAGGGGACGGGACGTAAGAGTAATTATAAGTTACTCAGCGTAGTGACTAACATACTCTTAGTTCTTAGTCCCCTTTCCTCCATACGTCCCGCCAGCCTACCCCCTAATAAAACTTGTCATTAGACAATGTTAATCTATTGTTGACGCGTTTGTGGGAACTGAGGTGTGGTGCTGGACAGCAGAGTCCCGGGAGGATAGCTCAGCGGCAGCGTGCGCGTCTTGGAAGCAAGACGACACGAAGCAGCAACAGGTTCGATCCCCGGGTCCGCGCTTAGAAACCTCCTGGTGTTTAAGCGCGTTATAAATACGTAACTAAGACAAAAAAACACAATTACGCAACTAAGAAAAAAAAAAAAAAAAAAAAAAAAAAAAAACAATTCCTGTAACAGCGCCTCGATGCCTGCGGGCTGTGTGAGCGCTTTATAAATGTAAATAAATAAATAAATAAATAAATAAGAGTCAGGCCAGCGTATGCTCCCTGGGCCGCACCCCCCGCGCGCCTCTAAATTTAAAGGGGAAGAAGGTTTTTTCTGGTGAAAAAGGTTCCATCTCCCATCCCTTGGAAGGGATGCCCATGCAGTATGGAGGAAAGGGGACTAGTCACTACGCTGAGGAACTTATCATTTTTTTGATCTAGCATTAGAACCGTTAGCGGACCTACTGAGGGCAAGATATAGTCAGGCCGGAATATCTATAGCAGGCAGAACAGAGTTGATAGCCCTTTATGTTGACAATGTAATGTTATACATAAGGGACCCTGAGAGGTGCTTACGGAAGGTAACAAGCGCCATGCTGCATTTGGTGATGTCTCCGGTCTCTGGCACAACACAGCCAGGTCTGAAAAATTCCTGCTGACAGCGGCAGCCGGAAATCCCAGAGAGCTATACGGACTCCAGTGGGCACCTGATGAGGTAAAATACCCAAGGGTGGAAATAGCACACACAGCGCAAAAGGCACGTGCACTCAACTATGGGGAATTAATAGAGATACTTTGCGCTAAATTGAACCGCTGGAGCCAACTCCCAGTCTCACTAATGGGCCGACTGGCACTGATCAAAATGATTATACTGCCCAAGTTGTTTTATTTGTTCATCACAGTACCAGTGTGGCCAGGAATGACCATTCTCACGAAAATACAGGGGGCATGCTCAACATTTGAATGGAAGGGACAAGCAGCGGCTAGTTGGAAACGAAGAAGGGGGACTAATGGCCCTGACTTTGAATTGTACTTCTTGTCGGCCCAGGCCTACTACGTTCTGTATTGGGCAGATGGTGCGCCCACATCAGCACATGTGCCACTAGAAATGAAAGGAGAAAAACCGGCGAGCCTCCTACATAAACTAGCAGAAGTGAAAGTTGGGAGCAATAATCAAATAGACCCTCCCCAGGTCACGTGCAAAGCGTGGACAAGGTTGATAAGCCAAGCCTGGAACACTGTGATGTTTGACCCCAACATGCCTATATGGTGCGTACCCTGCCTACCCCTGACACAAGATGTAAACCTGGCAACACACTGGCGGGACAAAGGCGTATACCAATTCAGGGATTTATTCCACAAACGTAACTTTGTATGTTGGGAAGATATCAAAGAAACAGTAGGGGATATTCCATTAAAGAAGCTACAATACCCAAGACTGCGCTCGGCAATAGCTGCAGTGTAGGAAAGTTTCCTGGAGGAACCCCCTGCACATCCATCCCTGGGTTATATACTAACACATAACGTAATTAGGAAGTCAACCTCAACTCTGTATAAAATCACATTATCCACCGGGGAAGCCAAAACACCTGAAAAAAGAATGGGAAGAGGACCTGGGGGAAACACTCGCAGACGAGCACTGGACACAAATATGCAAGCTGTTGAAACAGATATCCTGTAACTCGAGATATCGCCTAATCCACTACAAAATAATAAACAGAGTACATCTCACCCCGGCTCATCTAAAAAGCATGTATACTACTGTAACAGGGAAGTGCCCCAGATGTGACAGCGAAGAGGCAGGTATACTGCATATGCTGTGGTCATGCCCCAGGTTGGGTGAATATTGGACAGATGTGTGCTCAGCTCTGGAAGAAATGATAGGTCAACCAATAGATTGGAATCCAGGGATTTGTGTTAAGCTTTGTCAACAAAATGCATCCAATTAAGCGGAAGCTGTTAAATATTGGCCTGCTCCTAGCTAAGATAGCGCTACTGTTGCATTGGAAAAGTAAAGATCCTCCTGTGAAAGATGAATGGATGCATGCTAGGACTTGGGCTAATGATAACAAGGAAGTGTATTCCAGCCTGCTACCGCTTGCAAGTAGACCAAAATACATCTGGGGCACCTTCAGGCGATACCTTTTCAATAAGAGTGCAAATGAAAATGACTCAGAAGAAATGTTCTAAAACATGCATGACAAACGAGAAAGCACATCTATTTGTACAACTCTATCATTAAGTGATGTTACTTTACGTGACATCTGTAATACCTGTGCAAGTTAAAATAAAAGTTAAATAATAAAAAAGGCGCATGTTGGATGCAGGAGGATTCACAAGATGTGCGTCCTGTGAAAGCTTGTTCCTGGCCTCTCACCCCCATGCACTCTGTCTTGAGTGCCTGGTGGCCGACCATCGCTGGGATGCGCATGCGGCTTGCAGCAGCCATCTTCACCAGGATTTGAAGAATTGTCTTTCAAACTGGAGGGAGATCTTCAATGCTTCTCCAGGTCACCTTAAAGAATTTGTCTCCAGGACCCCACGTCAAGACAAGGGTACAGCTCCTCAGCACAGATACTCCTTCCCGGTAGCTTCGACGGGTAAGGGTACCTTGGATTTTGGTTCTGGCAGACCCAAGGCTGTTAAGGCTAGCAGCTCCCAAGCGGAGGGGCTCGGGGGATCTTCCAGAGCTGTCAACAGAGGGGCAATCAAGTTTCTCCAGCATGGGGTCTGGCATGGATTCACATGCTCATGAATATTCCCCGTCGTCAGGCTGGGAATCCTCGGTCGTCGTCAGGCTGGGAATCCTCGGTAAAGAAAAAATCAGTATCAGTTTCGTTTCTGATCTGTCTTTCGTAGTAGTAACCAATCACTGATCTCTGCGTCATACTGACCACAGCCAATGACTGCCCTCTACCTAAGCCCCGCCTCTGGCACCCATCTTCAGATTTGGTATCACGTGAAGTGGCAGTATGACCAAGTGAAGAGCCGCAGAGGGGTAGGCGGGAGGGTTCGCATGTGAATCCATGCCAGACCCATGCTGGAGAACAACAGTTACAGGTGAGTAACTTGTTCCTTCTCCAGCATGGGGTCTGGCATGGATTCACATGCTCATGAATAAAGAATACATAGCAGTACACACATGCACAACCACGGGAGGTGGCAAAGGCTCAACATTAAGCATTACATCAAACTCAACATTAAGCAATTCTTACCTCCTCACCAGGCTCACCTTAGGCAAACAGATTGCGCAGCAGTGCTTGGCCGACCCTGGACTCCTCCCTGGAATCCCGATCGACGCAGTAGAATTTCGTGAAGGTGTGCGTCGACCTCCACGTAGCAGCCCTGCAGATGTCCAGCAAGGACACACCAGATAGGAACGCCGTGGTAGCTGCGATCGCTCTGGTGGATTGGGCTCTCGGACGGCCAGGCAGCGGTCGGTTTGCCAACCGATGACAGTACATGATACAGCCGGAGAGCCATCTGGAAATGGAGGCCTTTGAGAGAGCCTTCCCCTGATTGACAGGTCCAAAGGTCACAAAAAGTTGTGACGTCTTCCGAAAACACTTCGTGCGGTCCACGTAAAACTTCAGCGCTCTAGCCACATCCAGCGAGTGCAAAGTCTTTTCGGCCGGCGATGAAGGCGACGGGAAGAAAACAGGCAACACCAAGGGTTCGTTGAGGTGGAAGTCCGACGGCACCTTGGGCATGAAGGAGGGGTGCGTCCTGAGCACTACCCTCGTGTCGTGAAAAGTCAAGTACGGAGGCTTGCAGGAAAGGGCCTGAATCTCTCCCAGTCTTCGTGCGGAGGTGATGGCCACAAGAAACGCTGTTTTCCACAACAAGAACTTCAACGGAGCCGAGTGCAGAGGCTCGAACGGAGGTCCCATGAGCTTGGTCAGCACCACGTTGAGCTCCCATGCCGGGGCCGGAGCCTTCACCGGCGGGAACGATCTGAACAGTCCCTTCATGAATTCTTTCACCAGACGATGAGACCACAAAGACGTCCGCCCCGTGGTTCTGGTGTATCGGGAGATCGCAGCAAGATGAATCTTGATGGACGCGTGCGCCAGTCCAGCCTTGGCCAGCCTCAGAAGGTACGGCAGTACCTGGGGAGCCGTAATCCGTAGAGGGTTAATCTTCTGTGCGTGGCACCAGACAGAGAACCTCTTCCATTTGTGTCCATAGCATTTAAGAGTTGAGGACGCCCTGGCCTTTGCAAGAACCTCTCTGCAGTCGGCCGGTATGTCGTATCCTCCAAACTCTAACGCTGCAGGAGCCAGGCCTGCAAGTTCAGCGACTTCGGGTCGTGATGGAGGATGGCGCCTCCTTCCCTGGAGAGAAGATCCGCGTCCACTGGCAGCTTGATTGACGGGGACGCTGACAAGTCCAGAAGGTCCGGGAACCATATCTGTCTCGGCCACGCAGGTGCGACGAGGATCATCCTGCTCCGTGACCTCTTGAGCTGGTTGATGAGCCGGATCAGCAATGGCAATGGAGGGAATGCGTATAGAAACAGGCCCTCCAGGGGAACGAGAAAGCATCGCCCATGCTCCTCGGCTGGGGAAACCTGCCGGCGAACCTCCGGCACTTGGAGTTCGTCGCCGTCGCGAACAGATTGATCTGAGGTGTGCCCCACCGTCGGAAGAGGCGGTCCACTAGTTCCTGTCGTAGTTCCCACTCGTGGCACGAGCGCAGCTCTGCTGAGCGAGTCGGCGATGGTGTTTTTTATCCCTGCCAGATGAAACGGCACCAGAAACATCCCTTGGGCGACGGCCAAATGCCACAGATCCTGCGCCTCCCTGGACAGGGCTGGGGATCTGGTACCGCCCTGCTTCCTGATGTAGAACATGGTGGTGGTGTTGTCGGTGAAGATCCTCACCACCTTGCCCTTGAGGGACGGAAGAAAGGACCTGAGGGCCCAAAACACTGCACAGAGCTCCAGGACGTTGATATGGAGGGACTTCTCTGTCGGAAGCCAAAGGCCTCTCGCGTGCATATTTTCGGTGTGCGCTCCCCACCCTTCCAGGGAGGCATCCGTGTTCACTGTCTCCTGGTGGCAGGGGGTCTGGAAGTCCATGCCCGCCGTCAGATGCGTGCGGGTTCCCCACCACCAGATTGCTCGTCAGAAACTCTCGTTGAGTGTGATCCTCTCCTCGAAGCTGCCCGTCGTCTGGATCCAGCGCGCGTCCAGGAACTCCTGCAACGGGCGCATCCGGAGCCTGCACAGGCGGATGAGATAAATGCAAGAATACATCATTCCGAGGAGGGACTTGATGGACCTCAACCTGGCCGCGTCCGCAACCAGCATCCGCTGCACCTTGCCCAAGATGGCCCTCGTCCTTTCCTCCGACGGAGAGGCCAGAAGCGACACTGTGTCGAGCTTCGCTCCCAGAAACAGTGCGTCTTGCGCGGGCACCAGGTGGGACTTGGCGTAGTTTATGGAGAATCCCAGGGCCGTGAGTAGTTGGACGGTCCTTGCCGTGTGCTCCACGGCGAGCTCCTTGGTCTTTGCTCGGATGAGCCATTCGTCCAGGTAGGGGTAGACGTGGATCCCCTCTCGGCGCAGCTGCGCCGCCACCGGTGCGAGGCACTTGGTGAACACCCTGGGAGCCGACCTCAAACCGAAGGGAAGGGCTCTGAACTGATAGTGATGCCCTTGGACCACAAACCTGAGAAACTTTCGGTGTCCCTTTAGGATGGGAATATGGAAGTAGGCATCCTCCAAATCCAACGACGACAGGAAATCGCCCTCCTCCAGTTGACCCAGGACGTGTTGGAGGGTGACCATCCGGAACTTCTGTGCTTTGATGAATTTGTTCAGTCGTCGTAGGTCCAGGATGGGACGCCATCCTCCCATCTTCTTCTTCACGAGGAAGTATCTTGAGTAAACTCCGGAGCCCCGAAGCCTCTTTGGGACGAGCTCGATGGCGCCCTTCTTGAGCATCGCCTTTACCTCCAAGAGAAGTTGAGGGACCTGATGTTCTTTCCTGGCCACAGGGGGGACGCGCGGGCACCTCTTTGGAAACTCGAGCGCGTGACCCTGAGCTAGGGCGTCCAGCACCCAACGGTCGGTGGAGATGGACTCCCACACGCTGACGAAGCTCGCCAGCCGGCCTCCCACCGGGGTGCTTCGGTGGGGGCCTGACCCCACGGCCAGTTCAGTCCTGCTTCGACGAGGCTTTGCCGCCTTGTCCTCCTTGGCGACGACGGCGGGGTCCGCCTGACTTGCCTCGTCCCCTGTAAGCCTCCTGTGACGACGAACGGGCCGCTTGATGGTAGGTGGAAAATCCGCCGCTGGAACCTTTGGAGGCACCCTGTTTGCCTCCGCCGCTCCGAAAGGGCGGCCGCCGTTGCTGGAGAACCCCAAGAGCCCGGGCCGTCTCCGCCTTGATGGCTTGAAGGGAATCGTCCACTGTTTTCCCAAACAGGTCGTTTCCGTCGAACAGCATGTCCAAGACTCTGGTCTGCACGTCCTGACGGAAGTCAGTAGCCTTGAGCCATCCATGCCGCCTAAGGCACACGCCGTTGCCCAACTGGCGAAATCCAGTGTCAGCGATGTCCGTCGCAATCGTAATGGCGTGGTCCGACGCCACCTCTCCTTCCTGCAAGATCTCTAGGGCTTCCGCCCTCTTGGCGTCTGGTAGGAAGACCAGCAGGGGGGCCAGTTTGTACCACAACTCCCTGTCGTAGCGGGCTACGATAGCCAAGGCATTGGCTGCCTTAATCGTCGTCGCTGCCGACGAGATGACTCTGCGTCCCATCGTGTCTAATTTCTTCCCTCGCCGTCCGGCGGGGAGGTTGGCGTAGAGGCCGCGCCCCCCCCGCTTTCTTCCTGGCCGCCACGGAGACGACCGAGTCCGGGGTCGGCTGTGCCCAAAGGCACAAGGGGGCCGCGTCCGGGACCCGGTACTTCTTCTCGTACCGATCCCTTCTAGCCGGCGTCATGGATGGGTTCTTGAGGAGGGCGAGGCCCTCATCCCAAATACAGCGAGGACCGTCTTCCTCTTGGTCTCGCGCCGTTGATAAAGGAAACCGTCTTTCTTCTTCTCTTCCGGGCAGAGCTGGAAAAGCTCGGATGCCCTGGCGATCATGGAGTGAAATGATCCAATCTCGTCGGGCGGGGAAGTGCGGGTGGGAGGTGACGACGGGAGATCCTCGTCGTGAACCTCGTCGTCTGTACCCCTCGCGGCCGTGTCAGTCCCCGTATCATCCCCACATGTCGTGGACGGGGAGGAGGGTTGAACAGGGCGCGATGGCTGAAAAGAAGGTGGAGGATGAATCCTTCTTCTCTTAGGGGGAGGGCTCCCAGAAGGGCCTGGCTCCGGGTCACCCGTCGGGAGCGGTTCTCCGTTGGTGGTAACGGCAGTCTCGTCCTTATCTCCGAGCATAAGGACTGTATAGCCAACAAAATGGCCGCCGAGTTGTCTTGCGGCACTGGTTGAGGGAGATCCGACGGGCGATCAGGAGCCCCGTCGGCATCCTCGACGCCCTCGTCGTCTTCCACGTCGGGGTCCCTCCCGACAGGATGGCCTTCTTCCACGCCAGAGCCGTGGCCTAAGACTTCGATCAGCTCCTCCTCAGAGGCTGAGGCCGAGTCCACGACGACCTCCTGCCCCCCCTTTTTCCTCTCCGTCGGAGGTTTCACGGGGGTCCTGTCGATGGGCATGAAAGAGGACTCTGGGCCCCGGGGTCGCCACCACTGGTGTAGCCTCCACAGGCTGAGCCAGGGCCGCCGCGACTGTCTCGATAGAGGCCTTGGCCGGATGGATCAAGGCTTTCACCACCTTAGGTGCGCTCACCGCCTTCTCCTTGGGGGGGGTCACCACCTCGCTCCCCCTCCGATGGGGCCTTAGGGCACGACCGGGGTCTCTCCAGGAGTTTCGCCGGGTGCTCGGCCTTCCTCTTACCCAAGCCAGAGCGTTGGCTCGTGGTTGATGGCGCCGGGGAGGATGCGCCCTGCCTGGCGCCCGTAGAGCCCGACCGTTTGGCGCTCCCGGTGCCAGCGGACTCGCGGTGCTTGGCCTTCTGTTGGACCCCCATCGCCGGGGCGCCCTCAAAGGTCTTAGAAGACCGCTCGGACTTCTTCTTCTTCTTCTCGCCTGACGGGCTCTATCCTTCCAGCCAGTTGGCGAGACGTTGATGGCGGTCCTTCATGGTCCGCTCCGACATATTGCCGCAAAACGCACAGTCCTTCTCCACGTGCGTCTTGTCCTCATGTAGGCAGTAAAGTCAAAGGGAGTGTTCGTCCTCCTTAAAGACATTCTGAAGCTGGCATCCAGGGCAGACCCTGAACAGCTTTCCGGGCGTCGAGCTTCCCTTCTCCTGGGCCATGTCCGAGATGGGCCTGAGAAACTTCTGGAATCCTCCAAAAGCGTGGCTCGACGAAATCTTCACCCTCGAGGGGCGTAGACGAATCCGACACGGGTCCCCGTTGATCGGATGAAGGAACGGTGGAGCTTGAGGCTCTTTTGACCGAAAAAAGAGAAATTTTCTGAGAAAAAACATGAAAAATAGCACTAACGCTCGAGAGCAATAGCACGAGGATCCCAACACTTGAACGTGCGGTAAAAATCTGAAGATGGCTGCCAGAGGCGGGGCTTAGGTAGAGGGCAGTCATTGGCTGTGGTCAGTATGACGCAGAGATCAGTGATTGGTTACTACTACGAAAGACTGATCAGAAACGTAACTGATACTGATTTTTTCTTTACCGAGGATTCCCAGCCTGACAACGGGGAATATTCATGAGCATGTGAATCCATGCCAGACCCATGCTGGAGAACAACAGTTACAGGTAAGTAACTTGTTCCTAATCCGCCTCTTCGGCCCCAGTGGGCATGGCATTGTTGTGTTCTACCTCCAAGAATTACTCCTTAGCACGATCCAGCACGACTACCAACTCTATTGCTGAGGGCGGACAGCCTAGCGGAGCCACCTCCGAGGTCGTGGTTCAGGGCTATTCAAGGCCGTCCAGCAGACTGAGGGATCTGAGCCTACCAGAGCTATCTCTGAGGTAGATGCTTCTGTTTCGCAGGCCAAGGAGTGTCCCCCCATGTCTGAGCCAGCACATGGCCTTAGCGCCCTCCCGCCCAGGGTGTGTCGCAAGGCACCAAGATGGTAGACAAGCACAAAGCAGAGCCTGCAAGACTGGCGTCCATCTTGGATTGGGGTCAGGGCCTACCTGGTCCCTCGCCCATTGAGTGGGCCTTGCAAGAAGGTTCCACTCTCTTCCCTTATGTAGTGTCGGCGGACCTTACAGTACAGGCGGTTGGTCTCCACATGGATACATCTACCCATCACAGCCTTATGGCTACACTCCAGAGATACCTCAGCGCTTCGATCAGAAACAGAGACCAAGCGCTGCTGAGGGCCAGCCCCATCGGGATCCGGCAGCTTCTGAGGATCGCTTCTTTGAGCGCTTCCTTCTCCTCTTGCACTCCCCTCAGATGACCGGGACCCTCAAGGGTATAGTCAAGCAAGTGATCCCACAGGTCATGCTTCCCAAGTCTCCACCTCTGGGCCCTCCGCCGTTCCTCCGCTGCCGCTGTTGCCTGTTCCTCCCCAGCACATACAATCAATTTCCATTCTCAAGGATTAAAAAGCAAGTCATTTTATATTCAACCTTTTCCACAGATTAATCCATAACATACTTGGAGTAAGAGCAAGTTAAAATAACAGATCGTTGGCTATTCTCATACCAAGAAGAGAGTGAGCGTGCAGCCTCATAAGGTTGTATAGAAAAAAAGCGACATCACAGCCACCTTTCAATCAAGCATTTTATCCATAAATACCTAAACAGATGAGACCATATTAAGCTAAAAACAGGTCATAGACAATTCATATCAAGAGGAAAGTAAACTCGCATCCTCATAGGGTTACGTAAAGAAAAACAGCATCTCAACGACTTGCAATTGAGCATCTGGTTGACTGTCCCCCTCCTTTATCCTTGCTAATATTTTCAGTCTTTGGGCTTCATTACAGGTTTGGCGGTCCAGAAATAAGGGTGCTGGTAGCAACGTTCAAGCACCCTTTCTGGACTGCATAACTAAGAGTCTGCCGGTAGGGGCACAGAACTCATGGCAGGCCTGGCCTGCTGGGAGTTCAGGCCCCTACCGGCAGGCTTTTCACTGAAGCAGCGGCACCGTTCCTAATGGTGCTTGTGCTTCAAGTTTCCTATTATCCTTATCGGACTCCATGGGAATGGGAAATAGCTGTTCTGCTCCCTCCGCTTATAATATCCCGGTGGCAGAAACATTGTTACGGGTCGGTGGTAGCCACCCGACCGGAGTTCGCTCTGAGGTCATGAGTCAGGGCATTTCGACTACCGGCCATTCGGCCGAGGGCTCAGCCCCTACCAGAGTGGTCTCGGGTCGACACTGATGTTTCGGGTTCAGGACCCAGGACGTGTCCTCCCATGTCTCAGCCAGCACGTGGCTCGGGGCCTTCGCGCTCTCCTGCCCAGGGCATGTCGCAAGGCCCAAAATGGCGGATAGGCATGTGACGGACCCTGCTACCCCTGCGGCCATTTTGGTTTTGAACCAGGGCACGTCTGTGCTATCGCCCTTTGAATAGGCTTTGCAAGAAGGTCCCAGTCCTCTTCCCTCTGGAAGCGGCAGCGGACTGTATGGTACAGGCATCTGGTCTCCTCAGGAGTACATCATTCCATCATAGCCTTACGTTTACACGCCTCAAGCAACTTGGCGCTTTGACCAGGAGCGGTGGCTACTAGAGTTCTGACGATTAGCGAGAATTGTTTCTTCAAATGCTTCTTCCTCATGCGTTCTTCTTAGATGACTGGGCTCCTGAAGGTTATAGAGAAGAAGATGATCCCGGAGGTGGTGCCTCCCTGACCACCTTCTCTGGGTCATCGGCCCGTTTCTCAGCACTACCAGTGCCAATGCTGGTCTCTCTCCCGGTCAAGGCCCTACCGTTGTTCAAACCCCTCCACCTCCTCCTGTACTACCAACTCCTCCCCTTCAACAGCCATTGGACCTGTCTTTGGCTCCGGACGTAGGGGGTACCCCGCCGGTACCTGTGTCCCAGGGTCCGGACTCCCCTTAGTCTGTAAAAAAAAAGGTGGGCGATTACTACGATGAACCCTCTGCACTTGTTAAAGCCTTTAATGACCGCCTTCAGGGCCTGGCAGAGTTCTTTGGGGGCCCTCTGCCCGAGGAAGCCCCCAGGAGTCACGAGTGCTAGCAGAGATTTTGGACAAGCGCACCACGAGCCAATCTGGCATCCCTCTCCAGAAGGATGTCCTGCAGGTGGGGAGAAAGGTCTGGAAGAAGCCCAGGGCCAAGTAGTTGGACAGCAGGTTAAGGTTGACACACGGGGAGCCAATCCTCCTCACCTTCCATCTTCAGCCGCATTCTTCAGTGATGGCTGCGGCTTCCCGCTATTCTAAACCATTCTCTTTGTCGTCGTTGTCTTCTTCCTCGGTAGCCACCTCCAGTTGTGAACCTTTGGGCAAACGCTGTTATGCCATGTCAGGACTGCATCTGCAGCAAAACAATGGTGACGCCCTTTTAGCTGTGGCTAACCAGAAGCTGTGGCGGAAGTTCGGGTAGTTTCTGCCGGACCTCCCTTTGGAGAGACAAGCCTCCTTCAAGGCCAGTCTTGCGGATACCCGGGCCATTGCGTGGGACCTTGTGAAGTCTTCGGTCTCCCACATCAACACAGCCAGCAGAGGGCTGTGCCTGGGTGTCGAGATGAGAAGGACGACATGGATACATGCCACAAAATGTTCATCTGTTTGGCAAGAGCGGATCCTAGCTCTGCCCATTGAGGGTGTGAACATCTTTCATTCGTCAACCGATGACAAGTTGACAAAGAAGAAAACCTCCACTCAAACCGCCAAGTCCTTGCCCATCCTGACAAAGCCAGAGCAGAAGTCCTTCCCATAGTTAAATGGCAGGACCGAATTCAAACCCTGCGCTTTCACTGGCTTCAAGGGGTTTCGGGAGCGAGGTACACAGAGGCCTGACACAGGTCGCCCAGCAATAACAGGAGGAAACAGCACAGGACTTTGCATGGGTTTTCCTGCTCTCCCCTCCTTTGTCCCAACATCTGACAGGGTTGTCATGGTCGGTGAACACAGCCTCCCAGTCAGGGGCCAACTGGCTCTTTCACAGGACAGTTGGAAGTGTCTTTTCAAGAACCCTTGGATGGTATCTATAGTCTCCAAGGGCTTCAGTCTTCCTCTACCATTCTCTCCTCTTCGTCGGATTGGGTCCCCGGCTCTTTTACAGGAAGTCCTTTTGTTCTTGGAGATGCAGGCGGCGGAACTGGTTCCTCCGTCAGTAGGGGCTCCGGTTTCTACTCAGGATTTTTGTGGCACCCAAGACTAACCAGGCTGGCCTGAGGGTAGTCCTGGACCTGTCATTTCTCAGTCTGTCTTTACCGCTCAAACACTTCAAGATGATTACTCACGCATACATTATAGAGTTTCTGTGTGTAGGGGACTAGATGTGTTCCCTAGACCTTGAGGATGCCTACCTGCATGTCACCATCTAATAGCCGCAATGGAAGTTTCTGCGGTTAACGAACATGTTGTACCACTTTCAGTACAAGGACCTCTACATGGAGTCAGAATTGATCTCGGAATCAGTCTTGCTGAGGGGGATATGGATTTCCGCAGTCCACTTCCCGGGGGAAAAGCAACGGGATGCTAAGCTGCCTGCAGTTCAACACCTACGAGTGGGAGTAGCACACCGACTCCTTGTTGCCCCTGTTCCAGCGCTGGGGTTTCGCAGACTTGGACTTGTGTGCTTCTCCTCTGAATTCCAAGTGCCCTCAGTTTGTTTCATGGGCAGGTTGGGGGTCTCTGGGAGACGCTGTCCAGATTTGTTGGCACGGCTGCAGATGTTATGCATTCGCCACGCCCTCTGCTCTGCTCCAGCAGACCGTCTGCACATTCTGGGCTGGGCTTCCGTGGGCTGCAGCCTCATCCTGATTTCCCCACACTGGCCTTCGAGAGCCTGGTTTTCAGATCTGCTGCAGTTGTGCTCCCAGGGGACTGTCCACCTTCTGATCCCCAACAGGGGCTTCCGAAGGCAGCAGAGCAGGTCAGTGGAACATCCAGACCCGGCTCCCCTTGCACTTGCTCATCCCCCTCGGCTCCCACTCCAGCACTTCGCCCCCTCTCCACCTCCCCCTTCCAAGCCGTTCCCCTTCTTCCATCCTCCCCTGCCCTTCTTTGTCTTTACACTTGCACAGTAAGAATGTCAGATGGCCTAGTACGACCCTTGCTGCAGTTTGTTCCAAATGTCCCAACACCTTCTTTGCCTTGTGGCACCTGGAAACACTTGTGTATAGGTGCCATATAAATGTCCAATAAATAAAATAAATTAGGAGGATAACCAGAAACCCAAAGAAGCGAAACTGAAAGAAACAACCTCAACATGCCATTTGTCATAAAATATTGTCATGACACAATGAATCCTCGATGTGAGCAGGTGGACGACCCTAAAAAAAACACCAATCCAAGACTCATTCTTACTGAAATATTCAACTAAGAAACAGAAACAGAACTGAATGCACAAGTTAATGGAAAAATTAATCCACTTCAACTCAATCTTCCAACTTCACAGCTAAAGATCAAGCAAACCACAGAAAACAAAAAGATAGACTGCAACCTAGCCAACGCCAGATCAATGTCAAAACACACAACGGAAATATACAAACTGCGAAGCGATGGAGGGACAAACATGCTATTCCTCACTGAAATCTTGCTAACTAAAAACTCCAAAATAACAACACACAATTCCCTACCCAACAACTTCAAACTTAAACAAGCCAACCGAGATACTGGGACCAGCTAAAAATGAAAACAGCACTACCACTAAATATCCCAAACTTTGAATCACTCCTCCTGCACTTAGCCTTAGATCACCAAACCAACCTATTGTTCCTGCTTGTCTACAGGCCACCAACATGTAACCCTACTTTCATGGACACATTTGTGGACGCCATCACCAACATCGCCCTTAAACATGATCACCTGATCATACTGGGAGATTCAACATCTGGTTTGAAGAACAACACATCGACTCACCCAAAAAGTTAACAAATCAACTAGCAACAATGCATCTACAACTGGTGAAAGGGGCAAGCCATTACAAAAGGGAAAAGACCATATGCAAATCAGGCAGAAACATGTCTGGGGGTGCTTTTGGTCTCGTGCAGAACGGATGTGACCTAGCAGTTTGGGCTGGACTACCCCTTTTGGGGTGGGACCAAGCCTGATTTGAATATGGTTGTTCCCCTTTTGTAATAGCTTGGCAGGCAAAGAACGATGGTCTGGAGGATTGCCCAGAACAATGCCAGAGGTTAAGATTAATTCTAAACCTTCCAGCCATCACCTCCTTTTGTTTTGCACAAGCCTTCATATCGGCATAAATCAAGCTACACCTTAAAGACCCATCGGGTAACACGGAATACCTGACCAACTACCGAGCAATCTGAAATATTTCCTACCCGGATAAGCTACTAGAAAGCTATATCGACGAACAGATCTATGAACAAATCCTGGAATATGCAGAAAAAATAGGATACTAGACCAGGCACAAGTAGGGTTCAGACCCTTGAGAGGACCGGAAAGAGCATTACTATAGATATGGTACAATCTAAAAACCAACCCAGAAACAATGTCAAATCAGCACTAATACTACTTGATCTATCAGCAGCCTTGGACACACCACAAAACACTCATCAGAAGACTCGAAGGTATTGTAATCATAATCGCTGCTCTCTTCTGGCTAAAATCCTTCATGACAGAAAGAATGGAAACAACCTGGATAACACAATTCGAGTCAACACCTCGCAAAACATGTGGAGTCCAACAAGGCTCATCACCCTCACCACTGCTTTTCATCATCTACATGACCCCCTGATTAACCTCATCCGAAAACATGGCCTACCCTGATACAACTACGCAAACGACATTCAAATCATCTACAAAATCAATGCCAGCGAAGAACAAAACCCAACCCTTACCAACTGAAATAGACCATTGGATGAGCACTAACAGCTGTAAACTCAATTCGGACAAAAAAGAAATCAAGATCGCACCCAATGACCTGTCGGACCATCACCACATGCAATTGCCTACTGAACTGTGAAATCCACCAGACCATCCAAAGTGGTCAAAAATCTATGAATATTAATGGACAACAAACTAGCACTAAAACCGCAAGTCAATGCAGTGGTTAAGAAATGCTTCTTCCACTTCCACACAATCAAGACGATACTCCCCTTCTTCACTTTCCCATATAGAGCACTCGCCGCCATCTCTCATCCTGTCAAGAATCGACTAAGCCAACAGCCTCTCGGAATGCCAGAATACCGCAGCAAGACTGCTCTTCAGACTCACTTAAAGAAAACACACCACACCAGCACTGAGAAAACCACATTAGCTACCGGTCAAAAAACAAAATGTCTTCAAAATGCTCTGCATAAAACACAAAGCAATCCACCGCCAAAGAGCGGAATTCAAATAGGGAAAAATCTCCATCTACAAACCAAATGAACATTAAGGTCCAGCAACGACATTCACCTCGAAACAAAACAGTATGCAAAGCACAAATTCAGGGGCTCGGCATTCTCCTGCATAGCAGTGAGACTTTGGAACTTGCTCCCAAAGAGAATACGAACAGAAGGTCCCCTAAAATTCAGAAACTGCTAAATGCATGTCTCTTTAACTCACCAATCTAAAAAGGAAACACCAAAGAAGGAAAACCGCCAACACAATAAAAACACTGAAAACCTTATCCCCCCATGAAACCGGGCCACACAACAAAATAAAGCATCCAACCGCAAAACACCATAGAATAAATACTAACCTGACAAATCAACCCAACCTGCAGAGAAAGACTTGGATGACCGCCAACTAACCTCACACCCTGCTGCTGGAGGGTGGGCTCAGCGCGTGTGATCCTCGGACCTAAAATTTTATTTCACGGGGAAGTACTTATTTTGCAGTGCAAAAGGCTGTGGCCCTGTCCCCATGCCGGCATGCCTATACAATGTGGAGGACAATGGAATAGGAATACAGTAGTCACTACAGTGAGTAACTTTCTTTATGAATAAAATATATACTGGGCGTTCTCATTAGAAATGAAGCTTTAAAAAGAACCACTTTGCAATATTAAATAGATCCATTTTTGTTTTTTAATAGCTACTTTTGCTAAGAATCAAACCCTTCCCTCTACCTCCCCTGAGGATATTTTTTTCCTGTGGTCACTCAGCTGCCGACAACAACTGGGGTGGCTTTAGCAAAAGCACATCTGTCTACACAACTCTCACCCACATAGACCGAGACATGGAGTGAGACAAAGAGCATAGACAGAAAATGGGCTATAGAGCGCTTCATCGGCGTATGATTCACAAGGTATAGCTAGTCTTTAACATTGCTTTTAATCTGTTATTAGCACAGAGGTTTTTGCAACTGGTCTTAATTGCTCTTTATCCATCTGTGGCTACATTTTTTAAGCAAAGTGCACTGGCCTATGTGGTTTTGAAAAACATTGGATTTTCAAGAATTGTTTAAATATCTATTATTTTATCTGCATAACAAAATGAAAATGTTGTGGGATATAATTATCTTCCGAGGCAGTATTTTATTCAATGCTTTTCATCCCTATTTGTCGTATTTATGATTTCAACTATTGATTTTATTTTTTTAACATTGATAAAGCACATGTTGATTTAAATATGGTGGTTCTATTTAATAATAACTAAGTTAAACAATTGTTATTCTACATATAGAGTAGTTTTTGGTAACTGCAATGGGATTGCAATGGTTGATTACATACAGAAGACTGTACTCCTGAACCTTGGCACTATTGAATTATATGGCTCAAATGACCCCTATCAGAGGCAACCAAGGTCCCCCCGCAAAACGCGGCAACCATCTGGAGGTAAGGTACACTTGTTCTATTGTTTAATTCTGTATACTTAGTGTTCTTAATTATTAATTTTTTTACATTTTCTACTGCCAATTCATCATTTGCTTAGGCACATAAATGTCAGTTTGAAGTTCTAATGTATAAGAGGTTGCAATTTCAATGTTAGTTGATAAATTAGTTTCTTTCATGGCGAGGAGAGCTTCAAGTGGCTGATGCTAGTAAGCTGCTTTTTACCAATTTGAATATTCTTTCTAAAATTCATTGTTGTAATGTGAATGTACTAACTATCCTCTTACTGAATAAATACAATTCCTACATTTTACAGAATGTAATTCATGTGATTGTTTCATGTTCATACCAGAGTTTAGGAGAGTATAATTGGAAGTACTTTTTTATCTTCGATTTAAAGGACGGTGCATGACTGGCACAGTATCAAAATTGCTATGTGAAGGAGGAGCTCTGGCACCATCATACACTTTAGACCCAAAACAATCCATCCACAAACCAGCTAGAGATACAAGCCACATAGCCCCTGTCAATGCAAAGTAGAGTGCCCAAGCTATTGCCCTTTCTTTGAAGCGGGACTCAGTCACGATCTTTGGTGTTGCATTGAGGTTGGCAGGACGTAGAGGGCAAGATGGCGCCCACATCTGTTGACCACTGAAGTAGGTGTCCAGAGGAGGGAGTTCAGTCTCCCCTCTTCAGCTGCAGGTGTTGGAGAACTAAGATTCATGCTTGGGAAAGCAAGGGAGCCAGTTATCCCATGCACAGCCCAACATATGCTCGCATGAACAACGGGCTGACTTTGTGAGTGCTCTGTAAACCCTGCAGACATCATTGTAACCGGTAAAGGCACAAGATGAGCTCTTCCACTCCTTTATGGCAAGAAAGTCTATTGCTGCTGTGCATCCCTTGCGAGCTGAAGGGGTCATTTAAGCAGCACTAGTATTATCCAGGTTGCCAGTTCTTACCCTAAGACCATTTTTTTAAATTTTGATTTTGAATATTTCTAATGCGCACCAAACAGATTAAACTATATACGGCGCAGATGTCGACTATTAGATATCATTTCAGAGTATGAATTCATTATGTATTCTGTACAGAGGGCAAACTATCTAAATAAAACAGTTCCATCAGCCCACTGGCAGTGCCTGAAGAAGAGCATGCTATGGCTCCTTAGTTGACAAACACAGACACTTAGATCTCCTATTGCATTTGTGAACTGCCTGTGTTAGCCTCCAAGTTCACCTCTCCCTCACCAGACGCAATGTGCTACCTAGAAGGATCCGGATCTACTTTGTTGGACCAGTAGAGATTGGATGTAGACGGAAATTGCAACTGATATACTTGAGCCACCTGCAGTTCTGAGATCAGCCTTGTTTTGCCCAAAACGTGTCTGGGACATCCATCATTTATGTTGTGCATGACCGCTACAGGGCAAATGACTGGCAAGAAGCAAGTGCAAGAGATAAACTCCCTATCAACTCTGTAGTGATATCTGAAGTATGGACAAACATAAGCACAAGAATGGAGGACAGCCAGCTGAGGCGAGCCCTACCAGGGATGAGGACCCAATTCATCATGCTACATTCGTTGACTGAACACAATCACTTGGCTTGCATGGCCCTGATGAAAGGGGATACAAGATTCATATTCCTAGAAGAACTGCAAACCTCCATGAAATCTATTAACTTGACAATGGGCAAAATCAGACAAGAGCTAGTGGTGACATGGGCTCGAGTTGATGAAAATGTGAAGGCCACCCAAGGCCTATACATGTCACGATCTCTGCTTCCAAAAGGTCAGGGCTTTCCCAACTACCTTGGAAGCAGATTCATAACCCAGGTTCCGAGTGCCAACCAGTCCCAATTGGGACCTTTTGGACCCAGTCCTGGCGCCAGTGGCACCAGGCTCATAAATATGCCCAGTCCCAGCGCTGGAAGCGCCAGGCTCGTAATGCTTGGGTGGACTTACCTGCAGCAGACCATGCGGTTTACTTGCCTGCCAGTTGAGCCTCTGATCCTCTTCTGTTTGGAACTACTTTTCAAGTTGTGTGGGGCAGGAGCCACTCCCTAGGTTCAGAACACTGGAACTCTTCTGGAAAGCAGGAACTCTTTTCTTAACTAGGCGTGGCTGTGGAAGGAGACACCTAAGCACTACAGGAGGCTATTTAAACCACACCCGATGGATGAATCTTGCTTTGCGTTATTCTGCATCCTCTGCAGCAGAACGCTCATCGTGTCTTCTGCATCTGATCCTGGGCCTAAGGAAAAAGGCTTACCATCCTGAATCCAGTCTTCAGCAACACCTATAAAGACAAGAAAGAACAGGTTAGCATTACGGTCTTCAGTGACAGCTCTTCACTTACCTGGGCCATCGGCTGTCACCAACGCCTCGCGCTGCACTCTGAAAGACAAAGGCTTACCTACTCTTCGTGCGCTCCGGAGGTCTTCACACTGCATTCCGGCATCTGAAAGACAAAAGCTTACCAACTCTTCGCACGCTCCGGAGGCCTTCGGCGCTGCATCCCGCATCTGAAAGACAAAACAAGGTGCGTTTAAAGACATTGGGGAACTTTAATACTCACGTGCCATTACTCCTTTCCACATCTAACCCAGTGGGTATTCCGGCACCCTGCAGCCGCTCCGAACTTGTACCTGCAAAATAAAAAGACAGTTAGAGCGCATCGTGAAGCAGGCAACAAGCGCTTACTTACGTGCTTCCAGGCGCTTCTATTCATCACACGGGCTCCATCTTGAACTCACTTCAGCCCGTCATCCACCATCGCCGGAACCCTGCAAAACAAGAGACATCATTACTAAAGACTTTAAAGGCATTAGAATTACTCGAAACTTACAGTTCGTGCAGTAAACGACGGACAGCAGTCCTCTGAAGTCAAGAGGCCTGCTCCCCTTATCCAGTGAAGAAACTGGTTACAGCACCCTGCCCCGAGGCAGATGGAGAGCACGGCGTTCACTTACCTAAGGTGAGAGCGTTAACCTTCGGGGTTCTACAGGAGAAGAGAAAGGGAAGAAGAGAGAGACATTCAATAACCCAGTTCATTAATCCCATATTTTCTATCTGCAGACATCTTACCCTTCGAGTCAAACATACAGTGCACAGAGGTCCAGCCCAAAGAGCCAGCCGTGTGTTACACATCACCTTTGAAGATACGGTATACGCCCAGTCAAGACCGGCGTCTCTACGGGAATCAGGTGAGCGTTACAATACAGCAAGAATAAGACAAAAACAATGTCTGCCAAATAATTACATTAAAAAGCCTGCTTCTTGGTGTTGGCTAGCATTGAGGGCTCGGAAAATTGCTATTGGAGAGAGAAAATGTCTGAAGGGCCTGATCGAGGGAACCAAAGGAGATAATTATGTGACCTGTCTTGTAATAACTTTTTCTTCACCTGGGCCCAGGGACAAAGGGGGCTGGAATCACACTGAGCAGGATGCACAGAGCTGACCCCCCGAAGAAGAGAGAGAGGCTGCAGTCCACTGGGCGTCTCAGTGAAATTCTAATGCTTTTCTACAAAGGAATTAATACTTTTGTAGGACTGAGAAGCAGATTTGTTTCAAGAACAAACCCTGCTTGCTCATCTTTCCAGATATCACCCAGTCACATTTCAGAAAAGAATGGTATTTACTCAGGTCACGGAGAAACCAATGGTGCATAGGATCATGTACATGTAGTCCTTCCCACTTGGTCTTGTTTTATCCTTCAAATAGGTGGAGTGTTCAGCATCATTAATTGGTGTGGACATGGACAAGGATAACTTGGAACTCAAGCACTGCCCTCCCCCTCTACTGAGTGTGGAGGCTGAAAGCGCCCACAGAAGACTGAGCTGTGCAGTCTTCTGTAGGCGTGTGCAGTAAGACTGAACTGGGCACTGGCAGTGGTCAGGTGGGGGTAGTTTTGTAGCTTTTTGCCGAAAGTCCATTATGGTGTGTAAGAACATAGCACATGCGTTATTTCACTTTATTTTACTTCTAGACACTGTATGGGGGCATGTTTTTGTTTCAGTAGCTTTTTAACCTTCAGGGTGATAACCATCCTCCGTTTTCCCCAACATTGTGACCTTTTCATTTTGCCCAAACATACTCATGCTTGACTTACTTATGGCTTGTATTATATTTGTGAAGTCTGTGGAGCAAAGGAGGAAAAGGTAGCAGAGGGTTGGTAACCGAGGGATGGTGTTATTACAGATGCACTGGCATGTTCATCTCTTATATGAACATACATTAACACCTATAATAAGAATTATTTGGTTTTACCATTCAAGGTAGTAATGTTTAATGTAAGGGGCCTGCACTATACCGAAAAGAAGTAGTCTACTGTGATTTTTGAAAAATCAAAGTGTTGATGCAGCACCCATCCATGAAACCCATGTGTTCCACTTCAATACTTTGTCTCAGCCAATGACATCAAAAGGAGATTGTGGATTCCCTTGAGTTAAGGACTGTGTGAGGGAGTATTTAATTTTTGAAGAATACACTCTAGGGGACAGACATCACCATAGCAACAATATATGCTTCCAACTAAGGTCAGTAAACATGCTTTTGAGACTTCTACCTAAACTGCACACACCATAGCATCACTGTGGAAGACAATCTCTTTTGATTTTTATGCAGGATGTGACAAGTAACTAGACAAGTCCACGGGTGATAGGTGTAGATGCAATAACCGCTCAAAGGAGGTGCTGCAGGCCTTCCATACATGCATGTCCTAGATGCTTGAGGTAGCCGTGTCAGATGTAAGAGGAAGCCACTTTCTGATTTCTACCTAAGCAAGGTTTATATCCTAGTATGTGCACCTCCAATGCATTTATTGTGCTTTCAGGCATTGGTGCCAAATCCTATGTTAAAGTTCTAGTGAACAGGTTGCAGAGCTTACTGCCTAAGCTAGTTAGGAAAGGTCAATGCACATTTTGTTTTGGGCCAACAAGTATCAGATTATGCCCCACAGTTTTGATCTTATAATACCTGTTGGATGCAGAGAAGGTATTCTGAAAATGGTGCAGAAGTACTGGGCAGGGTTTAGATGGGAGGGTTTAGATACCATTACGCAATTTACGCAGCCCCTACCAACTGGCTCAGAATGAATGAATGAATACCTACCCAGGCCTTTTTCTTTAGGCAGTAGGACTAGTCTGGGATGCCCACTTTGCCAGATGCTAGTCACTAAGAGGGTAGTGCTCCGCACTCAGACCCTGAGAGAGAACTGCCAACATACATTATAGGGATAGAATATGCAGGTTTAGCCCTGGTATTATTTGGGCCCTGACCCACTGGCATGGCCATCGCCACTAGGTCAGGGTTAGACCACTCTACCCCCTCTCACCCCATCAGTCCACTGCAAAGGAAGGGGTGTTTGACACCGGAGTTCTTCTACTCCACACTGATGACAGCACACAAAAACCACAAGACACCAAAATATTCTTAGCCCCTAAAGGGGGAGGAACTCTATTAAAACATTGAATGAATAGCTACCGTCTACATGCGTAGCCACATCCAATCCTCACCTCTGTAACCCCAATGTTACCTTCCCCAGAGGCCCCTGTAGAGCCTGCCCACATGGCACTCAAAGGGGTTGCTAAGAGGACACCCTTAGATGGATGTACCACAAATATTGAGGTAGAGGTTGCCCTGAGGGAGACCCCAACCATCTAAGTGGCCTTAAGTCATGACTCGTACATGCTCTGCACTATCGGGTCGCCTCAGTTATCACCCTCCAAGCATTTCAGTTAACACTAACATCTAAATTACCCATTAAAAACAGTGCTCACAATTAATTAAATATACATATAGAAATTCACTCTTCCGTAAAAACATAGGTGTGACTGCCGCAAAATAGTCCACTAGATCTGTGGGGCTCCTACACTACCTTGATGTATGTTCATGGGTCAAGGCCTGACCCTCACTGCTTCTCCTAATGAATTGGTCCGGCAAAGGTGTTGTGCTCTTCTCTTGCAGTGCACTGTAGGATGCTGCTGTCATTGCCACAAGCCGGGGGATCTTCTTTATCACTGTGAAGCCCTGTGCCCATGTGATATATTGCACACAGTCACTGCTGCTGCAGGTCTAAAACCACATATGTCCGTGCCTTCAGGAGCAAGTGGTGCGGCCTGCCCACTCTTGGCACTGCACCTGAGGTTTCCCTATGTTCCCCTAGGCTGCCATGGAGACGCAGCCCGGGACTTCTTTCTTCACTGGCCTCCTCTGCGTGGGTTCAGGGCAGGCCGACACTACTATGTAATCCACTGACCGCTTCCTCCTAGGCGGCCCCCTCACATGCCCACATCACCAATTGTGTTGGCCTGCCTTGACTTGACACCAGGGTGGACCGAGTACCTTCTATAGTGCACTGCTTGTCTCCGGACAACCCCAAGAAACACAGCCAGGGACTGCGTGGCCCTATTCACCCGGGCCAGGGCCTCATTCTTCTCCGGCCTGCCTTGTCTGGCCGCTGTGCGGGCCTTAACCCACCTAAAGACATGCGGCCTGATTACAAATATGGCAGTGCTGGGAAAAACGTCAGTTGCCACTGCATTACCGCACCACCATACTACAACTGTGGTGGCTGACACTTCACAACGCGCCTGGAAAACACGTCCTGGTTCACTGACCCTTGTAAGCCCCATGGGTGCCGCTTAAGTCCCAGGCCCCCAGGGAGCTTTTTACTGAAACTCCTGTTCCCTTTTTCTTTCCAAAGTCTCCCGCTGCTGTTTTTTTTTTCCAACAGTCTTCTTTCCCTTTAAGGGAAACCAGGAGAACCTGTCCCTTGTTCTCTCCCCTTTAACATTACAGGTACTTAACCCCAGGAAGGGAGCCATGGTGACAGAAAAGATCAGCAAAAATAAAAACATGTAAGTATATTTTCATCACCCCTAGAGTCCTCTTCTCAACCCCTCCGCCCTTTCCCTCGAGGAGATGCGGTGGAGGGGTGGTGTAAGCTTGCAACCCTACCTAGTCTTAATTGGGATAAGGGTTTACGCAGGAGACAGACATTTTTTCAGCTTTCTTTCACAGACAATATAATACTTTAAGTTGCACAAGCCATGGATTCCAATCTAGCTTTAGTGCAGCTCCTCTCAAACTTTAGAGAGGGCTGCGGTTTTAAAGTTTGCTTTCTAAACAGAACTCTTCATTTAATCTTTCAGCGTCCCAGCTTGATTACCTTAATGAAGTCTCCCCATTCTGTATAGCATCCAACACACGCATCTATTTAGGAGTCCATATAATGCACACAGATTCAGGACTATATCCACTCAAAGGCCAGACTTCTTTCTTAAAATTAGAAGAATTTAGGTAAATGTGAAATAATGGCTCTCTTGGCTAGTCAAGATCTATTCAACCAAAATGGATTTTCTTTCCTGGCTTCTCTACCAATTCCAGAGATTAATGCATTTTCTGGAGGGGTCCTGTCTGAGAGTCTCGCTAAAAAAAGAAAAGACAAGGGGCCTCATTAGGGCTTTGGCGGTAGCCATGCCGCTTTTGGCGGCATGGCTACGTGGCTGCCTCCAAAACCGGGTCCGGGTTCCCTGAATGGGGAATTACCGGGCCATTCTGAGTTTGAGGGCCTGGTAATTCTTCCCTCAGGGAACCCGGGCCCGGACCTTACCCATTCCCATTCGAGCCCCCATAGGGCTCAATGGGAATGGGTGCAGGGAGCTAACAAGGGGCCGAGTACGACCGGCCCGTTGTTAGCTCCCTAGTCCCCTCGCGGGACCCGGTAACGATGCCTGGTTTTACCAGGCATTCTTACCGGGTCCCGCGAGGGGACCTCGTAATCAGGCAGAATGGGTTTAATGGGTCCGCATCCATTTGCGGCACCCGTTAACCCATTCCGCCAGGGTTGTAATGAGGCCCAATATCTTCTGTCCTCGCGTTCAAGGCGGTATGATCTCTCTGAATACAGCCAAATAGTGCCAGACGGCTCAATTTTGTATATTGGAGGATAGGCGTTAATCCAACAATCCAAGGTCAACTAAGCATTGTAAAAGAGAGAAAGATGCGGTTTTGAGTAATGCCTTAAGCTTTGTTCTTTGGCTACAGATAAGGGACAGGCTGCTAGCCGTGTATGACTGTCAGTAATGAAAACTGCAGTGAGGGTATGGAATAAACTAGCCACCAAATTTAACTTCACATCCCAGCCACTCTATTGCACAGGATCTACATTTTACCCCACTTTCTAGGCAGAAGGGTTTCTAATCCTGGCAGGGTGGAGGGTACATGTATGTAGTGCATATGTTGCAGGACTGCAGAATCCGATCTTTCCTCCAATGTAAGGAGGTTTTAAAAAATACTGAATGGGATCTGGTATGTTACTTGCAGATCCATCATTGGCTGATGCTGAGGAAAATGAGGACAAATGTCACAAGACCTTGCACTGCTTTTGAAAAGCTTAATTCATCTCAGAAAGACTTGCCAATTAATCTTTACAACCTTTTAAACATTATTGAGCTGGACTTTGTCACCCCGCCCCCGCCTTAGATTGACCGGGCACTTGGACCTGGGAGATAAAATCTAGAGACGACGCCTGGGGCATTTCTGTTTCAGGGCAAAACATGTTTCCATAAGCATGCAGAACAAGGAGCAACACTGCAAGGTGATCTTTAGATGGTGTAGTCTTCCAGAAGCCTGTTGCTCTGTTTTTTTGCTGTTGTTCCTCTACCTGATGTTCCTTCTCTATATGCTCTTTTTCTGGATCTGTTTCTCTCGCTCGCTAACTCGTTCACTCTCCCTCTTCTCTGTACCTGCGATGGTCACATACTCTCCTAGCTTCCCCTTTCTTATCTACTCTCTCCTCCCTGCTCCCGCCTCTCTCGCTCTCTCATCTTCTCTCCCCAACGCCTTCCTCTCTTCTTTACTCTCCTCCCACATATTCTCACCCTTTCACTCACTTCTTTCACTCTGTGAGACAATCTTGGCACTCACTCACTAATCAGACTACATAAATTCCTCCAGACCGTCCAGCAGTCATTGACTCACTCACAGCCACACTTTCAATCAGGTACCACTCTCTCTCACAAACAATACCTCACTTGTAACAGTGTCCACCACAATCTTGTAATTGATCTACTCCACTGTTCTCGTTCGGCTTAGTCTGCGTCTCCTGGGTGCCTTAGATGTTTGGAGCCTCACCTGTGCACAGATGTTTGAATCACATGTTAGACTTAATTTTTCATTAAACGTTACATAGCATTATACCTCATCTTTCCCTTTATGTGTACTCCCTGCCTTCTATGTAAACAGCTCACATGTAGGGCCTCTGTATCTTATAAAGGGATTAAGAAAGAAGGAGTAAAACTAACGGGATTAACAGAACTTATTGGTGTGTTACCCATGTTGGATATCCATTTGTAACTGTACTTCACATCCTATGCAAAACAAAAAAAAAGATTGAATAAAAATATTAGTTACATGCATTCTTTCTCCCATGCAGGAACTCCCTATTTTGAAGGTTTCCCAATTCCAAATGGAACGAACATAACAGTAAAAAAGCACATACCACAGTCTATGGGTTAACAGTTAAGTCATTCTTCTAATTTCCTTTAAACCATTCTCTGCAATGTCCCGAAATAAGCCCTCAATGGTATTTTCATTGCAGGCATACTGAATGGGGTTTTCCAAATGTAACACTCCTGAGCGTTTTTGTTTTCAAAACTATTCATGTGCAACTTGGAAGTGAACACTGTAAGCCCAGCTAAGTAGTGCAATAGGTTTTTCTACTAGACAGGCTTTCTTTACACGCCTAACTTATTGCTGGAGTAGCCAACACCAAGTGTTGCCAAAGCCACTGCATCAGAAATCCTACAATATTGCAGGATTCATTGTCCATACAGTTAAACCTTCCGCCTCCTGCCCCCCCGATAGGAACAAAATACATCTCCTGCCTTAATACAGCAACAATAACAATACTATTTACTCTCCACTCCAACACCGAATAACCCTCACAAACGTATACCACTTTCCTAGATGTCATTTAAACTGCCAGCACTTTTGCCAGATGCATGATTATGGAATGTTGAAACCATACGTGGTGGTGAGTTAAATATATTGCAGACCATCGGCCTATCTTTAATTGTACTGTTTAGCATCCCCTGTCTCTGGGTAAGAAGAGACGCAAATTCTGTTTAAAACTGTTGCTCCATTTTCCCTAAACCAAAGTCTCTTCTGAGAGAATCAAAAGGAATCATTTGCCCACTATTCCAAACATCACACACCCTTAGAATTCCTTTCATTAACCAACTCCACCAACACAAGGTCTTATTCTCAATTTGCAGTCCTGAGTTATGCCACAAAGATTCTCCATAATTAATCCATACATTTTCTCCACTAATGACCATCAATGAAATTAGTGCATCTCTAGTTGCCTCTATAGCTAAGTTGGGTCATTTCCCCATAGACTATCCATCTCACAAGGAGCATGTTGAAAATGTTGTTTTTTCTATAGACGCCCATAATGGCAAACAGTTGTCTCAGTGAAGTAAATTGCCGATTTCTTCAATAAAAACTCCCTGTAGTAGTGTTCCAGATTGGGGTATCCAAAACCCCCCTCTCGCACTGCACGCATTAAAACGTATTGTGGAATCCCAGGTCTCCTGCAATCTCCCCATAGATAATTTTGAAATGCTTTGTCAATACGTCTGAGGGCCTTCTTCGAAAAATCCAAGTGGAAGCGATTGAATACTATAAAGAACCTTGGGTAAAAGTACCATCTTAATCGCATAAGCATGCCCACTTTTGTATATCTATTTGAAGAACCTGGTGTGCAGTTATAATGTCGACTGCAAAAAGTCGAAAACAAAAATGTCGAAAAAAAATCAAGTGTTTTTTTTATTTGTATGTTTTTTGGGTTTAGCTATAAAAAATAAACAAGAGTTTGGGGGGACCCCTCCATTTAAAAAAAAAAAAAAAAAAAAAAAAACAGAAATGTTTTTTTTCAACCTTCTTTTTTTCCACATTTTTGTTTTTCGACATTTTTGCTATAAACCAAAGAACCTCTATCAATTTGACTACATTGAAGTCCACTATCCTCTTCAGATCCCGGAAAAGATGAAGTCCCAAGTACTTCACACTTGTATTAACCCATTGACAATTCCAAGTGTTGAAGTCACTGCGTGGATGTGAAATATCGAGTGGAAAAACCACCAATTTCTCCCAATTAATTTGTTGGCCTGATAAGAGTCCTACTTCCCCTAACATACTCTTTTGTCTTCCCTCACCCTCTTTTGGGTTGGCCAGAATTATGGTCATATCACCTGCATAGCATAGAACTTGGACTACACTATCACCTACCCTTAGACCTTGTAGTCCCTGTTCCTGTCTAAGCCACCAAGGGTTTTAATATAGAGGCAAGAGCCACTCCACTGGACAGAAATGTTGGTTGGACATTTACCAAATTAAACTAGATTTGTATAATTCTGTGTGTCTAACTTGAGCTCCCATTTTTTACCTCTAAAAATTCTGTCCCCCAGCAATTAACTGGGGAGACTTTTTTTTCTTAACCCACACAATCATGAGCTACATATGAGCTAAAACCACTACCTGGAACAATAAATGAGCTTTTTTTCTTATCATTTCTTCAGTTCCAAAAACGATCGGCGTGTGGCTTAATTCAATCTTCTGTTAATAATTAACGCTCACTCCAAAATCTCTTCTGTTTTTTTCTTTTTTGCAACATCCTTTATCTTAGACATTCTTACTGCCGTACAGCTTATTTAAAAAAATATTTTAGTTAGCTAGCAATCATCTTTTAATGGGAGACGTAATTATTTGCACTTCTTTCGTTGTGTGTTGTGAAGTCTTGCTTGGATTTTGTCGAAGATGTTAGAATGTTTTTGTCCCGCAGTACCTGGCACCACCAACTTTAGAGTGCTGGGGTCACCAAGATGAGTCTAGCGTCTGACACTGGAGGATTGTTTATTAAGATTACACTGGGCACATGGGATTGTTTGGCTTAAGCATGTCCTAAAGTTGTCAGGACCGCCCTGGTTCCTGATCTTCTACCAGTGTAGGAGACAAACTCTTGTCAAGATCACCCACCTCTCTTGCTGCTCATCATATTGCAACCATCATCCTCGTCACTACCACCTTCTTTCTTGTCTTTTCCCTTGCTGCTCCTCAACATTCAGCTACGCTCTAAATGGCTTCTTCTCCACTCATTGCTTTCCCTTTCTTACTGTGGCCTTTTCTAGCTCCCCCTCCACTCTTGTGTTTCTTTCCTTTTCAGGTCTCAGCCTTCTCATCTTGCCTTCCTTCCCCTTAGTCTTCTCCTGAGGTGTTAGTACTCACTTCTTGTCCAATCTCAATTTTCTCTTTCTCCTGTAAGGAACTCATGGTGGCAACAATAAAGACAGACACAAGTGATCACAGTTAAAGAGTGTTTATTAAACTGGAAATGCAGGATGAAAAAACGCCTAATCTAAACCTAAATCGAAGATGGGAGCACGCTCTACCATCAAATGAAAAATAAGGCCGTCCTTGTGGCGTCTTGTCAAAGTAAAAGGGCCTATACTTAAAGAAATCTATTGCCAAATCCTTACAACTAATTACAGAAAAGCTTAATGTCACTAGAAAATATCAGTGAAAGGTGGGGTATCTCATTAAACAAAGAGGATCCTCCTCGATTTTAAGATGGAGGGCCTCCCATTGTCAACATGAAGTTCAGTGTAACACTGGTGTCATCCACATATTTAGGTTTCCTCCAGTCGATTCTGTCCCCATCCATGTTTTTGTAAACATTTGTTCTTGACCCTCTGTGGCCGGGTATCATCTACTGACCCCCACCTTGATACCACCTCCAAGTGCACCAGAAGTACGCCCACAAGTACTGGGCTGTTTGGCTGGGCTGGGAACGTTTGCTTCGTTTTGATCGTGTATGTGCAAGAGGAAGCACTGGGAAAACCTACGCCCCTGAGGACCTGCAATAGAAAAAGGTAACTCTCCTTAACTTTGACTCTTTTTGACTCTGTGAGTGCAGTTTGTGCTTTGGACTCTGTGAGCTCACGCCTCTTTTGTTTTTCCTATTGTAGAGGCTTCTTTTTTGCTGCTGCACGGCCCTGCTTGGCCCCATCTACCATCCCCCAGCATTCTATTTCATTGCATTGCGCACGCACGCGCACCAGAAGTACACCCACAAGTACTGGGCTGTTTGGCTGTTAGGTGGTAGGGCGGGAGGCATCATTATAACGTATGTAACTTAGTCAAAAATATTTACATTTTTTGCTACTGCTAACTCCCGAGGATTGAGGCAAGCACCATTCTCTGGAGACTGAGCTAACGCTGCTTGAACGCTGTGTGTCTCAGTATCCAGATTATGGTGGGATCACTACGGAGTGGCAAGTTACATACATTGTACAGAAAAAGCCTGAGAAAGTGCATACACTGATACACTGAGTGGCAGTTTTGTATTTTCACATAGAAACACTTCTAAGGCTGCACACCAACATTTTACTAAACTGAACATAGAAGGGGACAAGGGCTTGTCAATGTTGGCTGCTAAGGATAAATGGGAATTGAGTGGAACAGACTCCCCCCCAGCCTCCACCCCTCCACCTATTGCTACAGGGAATTTGATGAAGGATCAAACAGACTCCTTCAACAATCAAGACCATCCTAATGAACATTTGCAGAAAAGTTTCTTGAGTATGCATGAAATACCGGTACGGGCATCGGATCTTAATATGGAAGACGCTATTCCTGTCAGACCTCAGTTTGATACCTCTCCGCTGGCCCCAGTGGTGTCAGCTGAGCTGGATAAAAGCGTTAGGCTTTCCAGGGGCCCCTCAACTACTGTAAGTGTTAGGGAGGTGGGGTGGGGGGGCTGGACAATGTATATTTACACAAAGCTACTATCCCCGAGGTAAAATCAGGATGTAACAATGCATGTGGTATCCCTAGCGAATTATTTGCCGATGAGAAAACTATGGGGAAAATAAAAGGGCTGTTTGGGGTTGAGGCGGTGCGCCATAAATGATGATTCACATAAATGCTCAAGTCCGTCTACCCCAGACTTACTTCCTGGCCACGAACATGAGGTGTCCAATATTAACCACCCTAATGAGGGACATAATGTAGAAGATATGTCTTTTTTTGAGTCCTTCCTGGTCCTTACTAGGATTCAGAACCTCCTGGATAGGGGCCATGAAAGGACGCATGTCGAGATACAGGAATTAAGATTTATGATACTTGAAAGCACAGGAACAATTAAGTAGACTGAAAGGGTTTGTGCATGCCTTTGAAATGCGCAGAAATGATAACACGACAAACGGAAATAATGAAATAAAAATGATGTTCGAAGGGATTGTGTCCTCCGACGTATTCCTTATCTTAGATAATTCGTCTCCAGCTTGCTGGCCTCGGAAATTTTTTCTCTGTAGAGGGCGCTGCGTGTCGACGTCCGCCGAGTTGGTGTCCCTCGACAGCCACCGTATCGGCGCCGACATCACCATGCCCATAAATAGCCACGCGTGGCGTCAGTTGCTCAGTTCTGTTTTTCCGCGCTTCGTGGGGCCTCGGAATATCGTTGCTCAGTTCAGTCAGATAAACCTCTTATATTTCCTCGATAAAACCAACTCGTACTCGATGGCTTTCTCATCCGAACCGACGACTCCACGGTCCGGCTTCAAAAAATGTCGAGACTGCAGAAAGAAAATGTCAATAACGGATCCTCACAGGATCTGTTTGTGGTGTTTGGGAGTCGAGCACCATTGTTCGGAGTGTGAGGACTGCATGCCCATGACGGCGAAAGCCTTGAAGGAGCGCAAGGGGAAGCTCGAGAGAGGTAAGTCAGTCAAAACCTCCTCGAAAGTTTCTTCGGCTGAGTCGAGGCATTCGTCTCCTCGCCGTCGAAAGCATTCCCATTCTAGGTCTCGAAGTAGCTCCCACCACTCGTCGAGATCTAGACACTCAAAAAAGAGACGCCGAAGATCCCCTTCCTCGTCATCTTCTGTTTCCCCAGAAAGGGTCTCCTGCCCCACAAAACACAGCTCTCAGGCTGAATGGGAGGAATTCAGGAAAAAGATGCTAAGCGTCTTCGAGAAAGCGGCCTCGGCCCCCTCAAAGACAGCTGAGGGTGATACCCTGGGTGAAAAACCCAAAACATCGAAACGCCGCGAGGTGTTGCACCCAGCGAAAGAGTCCACCCGAGAGCACCATGGGCCATCGGGTAGGAAGGCACCATCTTCGACACCGTCGTCGAAAATCCCTTTGACTCATGGATCAGCGCCATCGACGCCGTTATCGAAGGGTTCATCGACGCCGATTAAAGAAACCACGGCTACTTCACAGCCAACGGTTATACCCAGAGCCTCCAGCACAACGCTGAGAACGTCGTCGACATCCTTGAGCAGGATCCCGATCCTCTCGAGTTCCTCGAGGCCTCTTCCAGTTTTCTCGACGCCTTTCTCGGCGCCTTCGAAGCCTTTCACCTCGGCGTCGACGACATCGAGGTTTTCTCGGCCAGTAATGACAAGTTTGGCTCCTTCTGCTTTAGAAATGGGTTTTACACCATTTCCGAGGTCAGAGTACCCCAGATTATCTTCAATCTATGAAGGGGAGGATTCTGACCAAGAAAGACCCTTTGGGCTGCAGAGGACCACACCACCTGTTTCAGAGGTAATTTTACCTCTGAGGAAAGAAGGTTGAAAGACCTACAGGAATCCTTACATTAGGCAAGTGGATTGGACACTTTCCCAGAAGTGGAATTTGTCAAACCAGACCCAGGGGAACATGCCGAAACCCCCTATAGAACCCTGATGGCAAGAATTATTGAATTCATGGGTTGGTCTGCGCCGTCACCTGTTTTTCAACAGGATGACCTTACAGACATACTAGATAAAGGTCCACAGGAGGATCCTGGGTTCCCTTTCCATACAGCTTTACAAAGGAAAATGTCATCAAATTGAGAAACTCCTGAGGTTAATCCTGCAGTAAATAAAAAATTGTCAGCCAAGTATAGGGTAGCTGTGGCTGACCCTGAATATTTATCAAAACACCCGACTCCAGAGAGCCTGGTGGTTCAAGCGGCAACTTCATCAAGCAGCAGATCCGCTTATCCTACTGTTCCACAGGACAGGGATGACAAAGGGTATGATTCTATGGCAAAAAAGTCTTTTCTGCTTGTAGTATGGCGTTGAAATCCATCAACGCCACTTGTACGCTCGCCAGGTTCAGTCACACACTGTGGGAGTGTGCTTCATCAGCGGCTGACTGCATACCGGAAGGAGATGAAAGGGAAGCCTTCCTTAACATCATTAAAGATGGCAAAGATGCCATGTGCAAATCTCTTCAAACTGGCATCGATTCCGCTGACAGTATCAGCAGGGCCATGGCGGCAAGTACTACAATCCGCAGGCATGCGTGGTTATGAAAATCTGGCTTTGCTCCAGATGTACAGGCCAGACTTTTGAATATGCCCTTTGACGGCTCTTCTTTATTCAGTAAAAAGGCTGATGACAGTCTGGAAAAGTTGCAAACATCTAAAGCAGCAGCAAAATCTTTAGGAGCTGCAATCCGCCAAACTCCTTTTCGCCCCCCAGGAACCTCTGGGGGAGGAAAGTCCTTTCGCTATTATTCGGCATTCGGGAAAGGCAGAGGACAGCCGGCTCAAAGAGGCCAAAGGAGATTCACCGAGGTGGACGGGTCAAAAGTACTAAGGCCGCAGCAGCAGCAGGTGCCTCTTTATCCTCGGCATCTGCATCAGTCGCCCCCAAACCACTCTGAGGTCTTTCCACACAAAACACCTGTAGGGGGCAGGTTAACTCACCATCTGACGGAATGGCAGGCTATTACGTCAGATGCTTGGGCATTGGAGACAGTTGCCCAAGGTTATTGCCTACCCTTTCTACGCATCCCTCAGAGTCATCCACCGGGGCACAGCTCTCTAAAAGTTCCAGATCCGCTCCTCTTGCAGGAAATTGTAGACTTGCTAGAGAAAGGTGCCATAGAACCGGTACCTGTAGCGGAGAGGAACAAGGGCTGGTACTCCCCCCCCCCCCCCCTACTTTCTCATACCGAAGAAGGACGGAGGACTGAGACCTATCTTGGACTTATGAGAATTGAACAAGTTCCTCAGGAAGGACAAGTTCAAGATGGTAACTCTCTCTCAGATCCTTCAGACCCTCCAGATCCAGGACTGGCTGGTATCTCTGGACCTCCAGGATGCTTATTTCCATGTGCCAATCCATATCAAACACATGAAATACCTGAGGTTCGCAATTGGCGGCTCTCATTATCAATTTCGAGTTCTGCCATTTGGGCTGACCTCCGCCCCTAGGGTCTTCACGGAATGTCGGTAGTGGCTGCAAGTCTAAGGAGGGAAGGGATCCACGTCTACCCCTACCTGGACGATTGGCTGATCAGAGCTGTATCTTCGGAACAAGCACCGATCCAGCTAGATTATGTCTGCCATTTCCTTCACAAACTGGGCTTCTCCCTCAATTTAAAGAAGTCACAGATGATACCATCACAGAGACTCCAGTTTATCGGAGCGGTCCTGAACACTTCCCTGGGAAAAGACTCGCCCCCAGAGGTGAGGGCTCAAGATATTCTGCAGATGGTCAACAAGTTTCAAAATGCCCAACATCTCCCAGCCTTCGACTTTCTGAGATTGCTAGGCCTCATGGCATCCTGCATCTTCCTTGTGCCAGAGGCTCGCCTGAGAATGAGATCTCTCCAGTGGGCACTAAGAACCCAGTGGTCACAATACTCAGGATGAATGACAGATCTCTTCCGGATTCCGGACAAGGTAGCCCACGACCTTCAATGGTGGGCCTATCCAGAGAACATCTTGAAAGGAGAACTGTTTTCACAACCATGGCCAGAGATAACAGTAGTCACAGACGCCTCACTCACAGGGTGGGGAGCCCATGCCAACGACTTGACCATCAGCGGTCGTTGGTCACCATCGGAGTCCAGACTACGCATCAACCTGTTAGAGCTGAGAGCGATCAGACTAGCGCTGAAAGCTTTTCTGCCATCAGTACAGGGGAGAAATGTCATAATGACGGACAACACGGTGGCCATGCACTACCTCAACAAAAGAGGCGGCGTAGGGTCACTGCCACTCTGCAGAGAGGCAATGCAGCTCTGGTTTTAGGCAATTCAAGAAGGAATCTCTCTATCGGCAGTTCACCTAGCCAGAGAGAAGAACTTGACAACGGACGCTCTGAGCAGGCAGAGCACAGTCTCCCACGAGTGGGAGCTAGCTCAGGAAGTCCTTCAAGAGATCTTCGCCCTTTGGGGAATCCCTCAGGTGGATCTGTTCGCCACCAGTACCAACAGGAAGTGCGATCTGTTCTGTTCAAGGGAATTTCCCCCGAGAGGAGCTCTAGGGGACGCGTTCGTAGTGGACTGGGAGTTTCCACTCCTTTACGCATTTCCACCAGTCCCTGTTATTCCTCAAATGATCAGGAGGTTGAGAAGATTCCGGAAAACCATGGTCCTAATTGCCCCGGACTGGGCCAGGAGAACGTGGTACCAGGACCTTCTGGATATGTCCATCTGCCCTCCAACCCGTCTTCCACTCAAAGAGAATCTTCTCTCGCAGAAGGGAGGTCAGGTTCTCCATCCAGACATAAGAACCCTCAACCTTCACGCTTGGCTTCTGAAAGGTTGAGGTACAAGGATTGAGACCTCCCTGACGACGTCATAGAGGTGTTGCTTTCGGCCAGAAGGCCAGCAACAAAGCCTTTATACCGCTGCCATTGGAACAAATTTTGCAGCTGGTGTAGAGAGAACAATATCGACCCTTTTTCATGCAGTACACCAACGGTGTTATCGTTTCTACTCTACTTGGCAAACTCAGGCCTTCAAGTTGGCACTGTAAAAGGCTATCTCGCGGCGCTATCAATATTCAAGCGAACTGCGGAGGAACCATTGTATTTCAAACTACCCTTAGTAATACAATTTCTCAAGGGATTAACTAATGTCTATCCTCCAAGACCATTCCAAGTTCCCTTATGGGACTTAAATTTAGTCTTAAATTTCCTAATGGGTACTCCCTTCGAACCACTCGACTCTTGTTCGCTGAGATTTCTCACTCTTAAAACTGTCCTATTAGTAGCACTAACATCTGCTAGGAGGGTGAGCGAATTACAAGCTCTATCTTGTAAACCCCCCCATACTATTTTCCACAAGGACAAAGTTGTCCTACAGGTGAAGCCTAATTTCCTCCCAAAGGTGGTTTCTGAATTTCACATCACTCAGAAAATTACCTTACCTTTGTTCTACCCTCCTCCCAATCCGGGGAAAGAGGAAGAAAGGCTACATAGGCTGGACCCAAGGCGAGCTCTAAGCTTTTACATCAGCAGACTGGCTAGGATTAGGCAAGCAGACCAACTGTTTGTAGGCTACTCAGGTCACAAGTTGGGACTACCCATAACAAAACAGACCATTTGCAGGTGGATTATTTTGGCCATTCTGGAATGTTACAAACTGGCAGGGAAAGAGCCCCCTCAGAATCTTAGGGCTCATTCAACCAGGGGTATCGCAGCCTCTTCGGCCCTCCAAAGACATATGTGCGGCTGCCACATGGTCGTACGCACATATATTCACAAGGTTTTACAACCTGGATTCCTCCGCTAGTCAGGAGACCAGATTTGGCAAAGCCGTATTACATTCGGTCCATTCCTAAAAGGGATACATGACATTCTTACTCCCATCTCCAATTACATGCCACTGCTATGGGAGTCTATCTAAGATAAGGAATACGTCGGAGGACACAATCCCTTCGAAGAACAAGTTACTTCTTACCTGGTAACGTTCTTTCGATGGGATGTTCCTCCGACGTATTCCTCATCGCCCCTCCCATCCATCCCCGCAGTAATACTTCCCTTGTGGTTGCAGCTCACGCTCCTTCATGGTCAATAGCCAATTCATGCAAGACTTATCTTATGCTACAAAACGGAACTGAGCAACGGACGCCGCACGTGGCTATTTATGGGCATGGGGACATCGGCGCCGATACGGTGGCTGTCGAGGGACACCAACTCGGCGGACGTCGACGCGCCGGGCCCTCTACAGAGAAAAAATGTCCGAGACCAGCAAGCTGGAGACGAATTATCTAAGATAAGGAATACATCGGAGGAACATCCCATCGAAAGAACGTTACTAGGTAAGAAGTAACTTGTTCTACTCCAAGGGCACCCAAACATTGCTTGAATATATAGGTTGAAATGATGCAGAATATCCACCCCTAACTGCTATTCTGTTAAAGGGCCAGTCTCATGTGGATACCCTATTATGTGGGAAAGAAATGAAATTACAAACAGAATGGGACGATTTTTTTTGGGGGGGGGGTGCTGTTGAGCAGCCAGCAAGATGGCCGCCAAGCTCTAAAGCTCTGTGACCCACAGACAACAATCTGCGATCAACAGCGGAATCCCTTCACCTTTGCCTCCATAAACGAAGCCTGGGAGAAAACCGCTGTCGGCGACTCAACGCATCCCGAGATACGGCCGAGAACGTCTGCCGCCCATACAGGCCCGCTGGGCCCGCCTTCTCGAGACCCGGAGAGCGGTGCAGTCTCGGCGGCCCTGGAGGTCGCGCTAGCGAAGCGTCGCAGCATCCCGCTGAGGAGCCCCCCTCTGACCTGCTGCCGGCCCTGGCGTTGCTGCGCGGGAGGGAGGGATGGGGTCGCTGATCTTGGCCTCCGCCTGGGGTGCCTTCTGCCTTGCCGCCGCGGAGATTCCTGTTGGCGGGCGGTGACGGGCGTATATAAAGTGGGTGCAGCTGAAGAATCCACTACGCGCCGGCCCTTCATTTTGTGAAATGAACGCCTCACTAGACTGCCTCTGCATCAGGGGGCCCCACGCATCCATGGGCTGCTAATCTGCTCTGAAGGAGCTACGAAAGTGCGGGGCGCCGTAAAGGCAGCATTCACATCGCTGTACCAGCACATGCAGACCAAACTGCATCATTTTTTCATTTTATGGCCTCCCCCTGTCCACCCCATTGACTGCATGATGCCCTGTGGGCCCAATCAATATGTGAAGCGTTACTGACTATGTAGGAGGAGTCCTGGCTCCCCTATTAACACTTGATACACCTAAGGCAAGTGTGAGTCACCTGCTCAACCCACCAAGATACAACCTCCCTGACCAGTCTTGGTCCACAGATCCTTCGATACCAGTGCCCGACCACGGGCTGCCCATTCCCAAACAGTTGGGGCAAACCCCTACCTAGCTCACTTTTTCTGCACGCCATAACCACGGGCCAACTGCCGCCCCCACCCTGGCCCCCCTAATCTACGACCCCCACCAATCCTGACAGATTGGGAGCTGCTCCTTACCACAATAATGCCCAACAGAATGCGGGGTACCAGCAAAGTTGGTGCCATGGATAAGTTTACCAAGACGACGCCCAGGGCGGACCAGGCATCCTCCTCCACGCTACAGGATGATGGGGATACCCTGCCGGACCCCCTTCAGCCTGACTTGTCTGCAATGATGGAGTCCATGGCCAAAACTTTGCAGCCTTCCATGAAAAATTGGACGATATTAATGCGAACGTTGCCTCCCTAAGAGCTAAACTCGACCTACATGGGGCCAGGATCACTGAGACGGAGCAAAGTATAGGAACTAATGAGGACAATGTCCACACCCTGCAAAACACAGTCACAGAGCTCGTCCGTGACATGAAGCAGGTCAAAGCCAAATGCGATGACCTCGAATCCAGGTCACAAATAAATAACATTTGCATTGTGGGGGTACCTGAATCCGCGCTAAAGGGGCGGATGGAACTCGCCGTCGAACAACTTCTCAAAGACCACCTAGACAATCCTGAGCTGTCACCTTTTTTCACTGTAGAAAGAGCACATCGCTGGCACCCCAGCCTAAACCCGGAGATTTCCCCAGGCCAATAGTCGCAAAATTGCTAAGCTACAAGGACAGAGACATCATACTTCGCCTGGCCAGAGAGAATGGAGAACTGAGACTGGACTCGCAAATCATTAGAATTTTCCCCGACTTCTCAGTAGGGGTGCAAATGGAGCGACGCCAATTTGGAGGGGGGAAAAAGATGGTAAGAGACAGGAAAATTGAATACGCGATGCTCTTCCCTGCCCGTCTCAAATTCACTCACCGAAACAAACTGTACTTTTTCAGTGTCCCGAATGAGGCAGTTAAATTCATTGAGGCACAAATCCCCCTAGTGGATCCCCCGGTGGATCCAATGGATGACGACTAAGAGCTGGACTCCCAAGCCTTAAGGGTATCCCTTAGAAGCCGTGGCCAATCTACAAACCGCCCTCCGGTGGGCTAACATGTTCCCCCTTCCCTGCTCTATTCTGGGCCTTATTCAGGCCCTGCATCAACATTTCAGGAACACTGCCTGTGGAAGGGCTACATCCCCATTTGGCCTGATCACAACATTAATTGGGCCTAAACATTGAAAACCGAGCCTCACTGTTCGACGCCGGCCTACGGCACCAGTTGTTTTGATATCACTACCTAATAATATGTTTGCTTCATTGTAACCTAAGTTCCATCAAGCCGTTTTGAAGATTTATCATCACAATATGCATTACTACTGTGGGTCAGACGGCAGCGGCAGCCCCCACTGCAGCTGCAATGCCTCTGGAACATTCGGGGTTTAACAAACTTCATGAAATCCCGTAGGATTACAGCATATGTACAAAGACATGGGATCAAGGTACTCCTATTGCAGGAAACTCGCGCTCTGAAACTCCTATCATCAAACCTGGCGCAGACCTGGGGTCCCAACAGATTCTATACCCAATACTCTACTCAGTCCAGGGGAGTCTTGACTCTCATCCACAAATCGGTTAAATTCACGCTTCCCACAGCCCACATTGATACATATGGTAGATATGTGATCCTCCACTGCACTCTGGATAATGAGGAATGCTTGATAGCCAACTCACATGGCCCCAACACTGATTCCCCCGAATTTATAGATGCAGTATTTGTATTTTGTATTTATTGATTTATAAAGCGCTTTACACCAAAGTAACCGATATCCTAGCAAGATATGTAGAAGTCCCTATTATATGAGGGGGGGACATGAATCTTATACTCGACAATGTCCTGGGTAGAACAACCACCGCACGCAGGGTCACCTCCCAAGCTGCCAAACAACTTCGTACACACATGGGTTCCCTAAACCTACACGATGTATGGAGAACGTTCCATCCCCAGGAGAGGGACTGCACTTTCCACTCAACAGTACACAACAGTTCTTCAAGAATTGATATGTTTCTACTGTCGGGCTGCCAGGTAGGCAAGGTGACGGATGTTAAGATCCTTGCATGTACGCTTTCTGATCACTCTCCTGTGTTGCTACAGATCCAACTGGATAGGACCCTGACCGCTCGACAAACTCCCCAACCCCCTGGCGCTTTAAAGCTGATGCGCTGTCTGATATTGTCTTTAAAGCTGAGATCCTATCAGATATAAATGCTTTTTTGAAAATAACACACAGGGCACCACTGAGGGGACCCGCCGGGAGGCATTTAAGGTATTTATCAGGGGGATGTGCATCTCAAGGGAGGCCGGGGTTCTTAAGTCCATAAGGCAGGCCCTAAACAATTCTGAAACTAAGCTTAAAGCACTGGAACGGGAACATGCTTCTGCACCAGCCCCGGCAACCCTAGCAAAAATCAGAGCGGAACTAGAACTATTTGAATCTCATGCCCTGAGTGAGGTACGATACTATGCTCGCCCCATAGCCGCCCGAAGGTATGGTGAGGGAGACGGGCCCGGGAGGACCCTGGCCAAGCTGGTACGTGTGGAGGGGGCTAGAGCCCGGATAGATAGCATTCTAGATGAACAGGGCTCACGACACTGGTCTGACCAAACCATCATTGACACCTTTGCTAGCTTTTATGCCACTTTATATGGCCCCCAGCTGGAACACACAGCCCAGGACCTGGACGACCTACTAGAGAGCATCCCTATGAGCCTCATCTCCCAAAGCACCAAGGAACAACTTGATGCCCCGTTCGCCTTGGATGAGATAGTCCGGGTAATTTCAGACCTTCCCAAGAACAAGGCTCACAAGACGGATTCACATCTGAGTTCTACCAGGAGCACTTTGCCCTTTTGGCTCCCGTACTATATGGGGTCTGGGCCGAATCACTACAGTTAGCCATTCTCCCTTTCTCCTTAAGAGAAGCCCTGATCACCGTCCTCCCCTAACCGGGTAAGCCCCCAGACAAATGCAGTAGGCCCTTATCGCTTATAAATACGGACACAAAAATGTTCGCTAAAATAATAGCGAACAGGTTCCTTCCACTCATGCCCCATCTAGTCCACGCAGACCAAAACGGATTTGTTCCCGGCCGCTCTACAGCACTTAATATCTGCCGTATATTCAATATGATGGCCAGAATTGACCCAGATGCAGACGCAGTGGCAGTCACACTAGACGCACAGAAGGCGTTTGACTGGTCTCATTGCAATACCTGTGGGCCGTGCTGGGGAAAATGGGTGTTCGACCAAATATGATCGCCTACATAAAACTCCTGTATACAGGACCTATGGCCAGGGTGCTGGTTAACTCCAATGTCTCCTCTCCGTTTGTGCTACACAGGGCTACCCGCCAGGGATGTCCCTTCTCCCCTATCGCCATTGAGCCCATGGCGGATCATGTCAGGAATAGGCACACCCATAGAGGTAATAGTCTACAGGACACACCCGAAATCATCTCACTGTATGCTGATGATGTACTTCTACACGTTAGAAACCCCTCCACACATCTAGACCCAATCATCCGAGACATGACTAAAATTGGCACGTACTCTGGCTTCACCATAAACTATTCTAAATCAGAAATATTCCCTCTCACTGTGGCAACCCAACAACCATCATGTGAATTCCCCCTACGTTGGTCCCCTGGTGGCATTAGATACCTCGGAGTGCAAGTATCGCTAACTAGAGCCTCTTAACTAGCGGATAACTATGAGACTGTGGCACAGCTCATTGAATCCAGAATGCTCAAATGGCGTAAGCTTCCACTGTCACTTGCGGGCAGGCTGTCCCTAATAAAAATGATCGTGGTTCCCAAGCTCCTCTATATCTTTGCTAATGTTCCTGTGTGGCCCGGGAAGCACTATTTCAAGAGACTTCACTCGGCGTGTGCCCAATTCCTCTGGCATTCTGGAGCCGTCCGCAAAAAGTGACAACATATGACCTTACCCTACGAAAAAGGTGGTTTTTCAGCCCCTGACCTAACATTGTACTGGACTGCGGCACAGGCTCAACATGCCGCACACTGGTCCACACACCTGAATCCGCCTCCACATGTCAAATTAGAGAAACTGGCAGGCGATGGGAACAACATCATGACCTTAGTATTACACCGTACGTTCCAGACGGATGCCCCAGCAGACCCTGTGGCCACCTTGATCAGAGCGTGGAATAGCATTCTGGATTCAAAACAAGAGCATTGCCCGTACTACAAATGGCTTCCCATATGGCAAATCCCTGGTCTCTCCCCTACACACGACCAGCACTTCATGCGACACTGGGGAAACCTGGGCTACTGAGCACTAACTGACCTATATCCCGATGGTAAATGTATTACTCAAACATGGCGGCCCGAACACTCAAACTCACTGCTGGAGTTACTAGAATACTTCAGGTTAAGAGCGGCAATCCGTGAAATGTGGCCCTCCTACCCAGACGAGCCCCCAGACTCACCAGAACTCCAATACATATCAAATTCCGCAGGGGGTAGGGGCATAATATCCTCCCTGTACAAAATGCAGCTGGAGAAACTAGAGGACGCATCCCAAAAACCACGGGAAGCACGGGCCAGGGAGCTAGAAAGGGAAATAACTGAAGAGATGTGGTACAAAATGTGTGCGCACACGCGCAAGGACTCTCTCAGCGTTAGATTCCGCTGCATACAATACAAACTTCTTAATAAACTTTATTATACACCGCTCAGAATTGCAAAATTTTCTCGCACCCCGACTCACACATGCCCGAAATGTATGTTCTGGTCCTGTGCTGCGCTGGGTATGTTTTGAGTGGATGTGACGAAAGCGCTCTGAGATAGTTGGGTCCCCGGTGGACCTTGACCCATTGGCCCTGTCGTTTGGAATTTGGGCTGGAGAAGGTGCAAAGAAAATGTCAAAATTCGTAAATGTGAGTACTAGTGTTGCAAAAAGATGTATATTACAATGCTGGAAGCGGCGCTCCCCCACCCCCTGCCCCCCCAACCCGGGAGATGTGGCTGAAAGCCCTTACTTGGGTACAAACATGTGAAGAAGAGTATATTGGATCATTACCCATGCCATCTCGCCCCAAGAATGTGTGGACTGAATTCTGTAGCTATCTAAACAGCAGAGATGAGGTGGAGTGGAGCTCCACGCCCCTGCCGGGCCCGCCCGACTCACCATAAGAACTGAGTACCTCACGATCCCCCATGCTACTATGCTTACCCCTCCCCGAATTTGTGCTGCTTGTAATAGATCATCATGTAATGCCTAAACGCAATTTGTGATTCTCATCTATCTCTGTGTGAAATGTGCTGTACCTGTCCTAACCTTCTGCCAATAAACAAAAGTAAAAAAAAAAAAAAATGGGACAATTTGAAGGAATTAAAAAGACTGGTGCTAACCAAATCAGATAAATTCAAAAGTGTGGAAAATCTTATGGGAATAGCCCCATCAAAAACATACAGTCAGTAAATAATTAAGCAATAGAACCCGAGCTTCGGGGGCATTACCATCCCAGGTAATGCCCTGGGGCCCATAGGTAAGGACTCGCCAGGGACAAAGGCCGTGGTATCCCGACGGAGGGATTCCCGGCCGGGTAGGGACCTGGCGAGAGCCAATCAGAATGCTTGTTGCATTCTGCTTCGCTCTCGCCGGGTTACTAATATAGAAAAGAGTCCACTGATCAAGTTGGATAGTTCATCTGCATTGCTGGACATGATAGAGGAGGAGGCTATCCCAAAGCAGGTAACGGAGGATGAGCGGGGCGGCAATGCCATTCCTGATCAAGAGACCCCGTTTGAGTACTACATATCGCACAGAGAAAAGAAAATGCGAGCTAGGGTGCTTAAAAGAAGAGCTAAGACTGTGAAAAATATAAATGCAGTCACTAACAAAAAAATCTAAAAATGTACCCTCTCTTAAAACAAAGAACACCAATACAAATATCAAAGATATTTGTAGTTTATCAGTGGAAGAAATGGTTCTGGACTTTACTCAACCTAATGAGGAAGTAAAAAGTCTTTAGAGGCAAAGGATGCCTCAGTTCCACATGAACATTGTAGGGTGGGTACCATAGATTTAACTAGGAAGAAAGTAAATGACGTCTCCCCTAAGGAATATGGAGAAGCAACTAATTTACTATCTGAAGCAATGAATCACAAGGGAGTGAAAGCGAATACATTTAAACAGAAAACAAAAAAAAACAAAATTAATAAAAAAAAGGAAGGAAGGCAATAAACAGAATGTAACTAAACTAGAAGGCTCTAATGAGGTAATTGGTATTCAACAGTTCTTCAGTCGTAAAACTAAGGAAATGACAAATAGTACACTTATGGTGACTGAAGCTGTGGATACAAGTAATGGTATGAAGATTCCACCTTCACCTAACATTATCCCACCCTCACCTAACGTTATCGACAGTATTAACGTCCAAGCTACACCAGTCCCTAAAGAAGGCAACGTATTGGTGGGTGAGGAAAGTAAGGGTGATACCGAAGTCGGTGACCCAACTGTGATTCCAAGTGAAGATATCAAAAAGATGGTTCAACAAGCGCTTTTTAACCTCCTTCAACACTCTTCAAAGCATGGTCTTTAATTACAGCTTCACAATCCCAAAGCTCATGAGGGAGATCTGAAGAAGGGTTCCCAGAATGTTATATTGTGTACACCTACAGAGCAAACTACCCAGAGAGCAAAAGAACAAAAAAAAATTGAAAATACCAACACACGGGTGATAAAATTAAAGCATGGGGCGGTACAACTAACCCAAAGGTTAATTTTGCTGACAGTGGAGAGGAAGGTACTGGAGCGTGTCTCCTGAGAAACCAATCACGAGATGAGGCCATTGTATTTAGAGAGAAGACGAAAGAGAAGTATGAACTGTGGAATACAGATAGGGCGCAGGAACAGGGTAGAAGCTGCACACAAGATAATGAGGGCGGTACACTTGTAGGTGGTATCAAGGTGTGGGGGCAGTAGAGGATACCCGACCACAGAGGGTCAAGAACAAATGTTTACAAAAACATGGATGGGGGACAGAATCGACTGGAGGCAGCCTAAATATGTGGATGACCCCAGTGTTACACTGAACTTCATATTGACAATGGGAGGCCCCCGTCTTTAAATCGATGGAGGATGCTCTCTTTGTTTAATGAGATACCCCGCCTTTCACTAATATCTTCTAGTGACATTAAGATTGCTGATCATATTCATCCGACTGACTACGTAAGGATAGTCTTTTATTCCAGATCAACATACGAACTTGTTCTCTCTGAAGTAGCATCAATGCAAAGATTTGGGTATGACATAGAAAACTATAGTCAGGGTTATGTGAAACAGGGAGGGGATCGGGCAGTGAACCAAAGAGATACATATGGGAGCAATCATGTTCAGGGTGGGGGAAGCTCAAATACATAGATATCAACCAATGAGTCTGATCTTAGATGGCTGGCACTGACCCTTGGAGAATCCATCTCTAAGATTCAGGCCATGAAAGATATCCCCTATAGCCCACGCAATTCCACCTTTTTTTATCATGGAACTCCAGGAGATCTCGATCCTTAATGCATTAATCTACTACCTGCTTAATGCTTTCTGGGTTCTCGTTTTCGTGCATTCAAGAAACCTGGGCCTTGACATTGTTATCACTGGATGGTTTCACAGTGTTTCAGGAACTTGCAACAAAAAAAACCAAAGGGAGACCTTCTGGAGGTCTCCTCACAGCAATCAAGAATAACATCCAGTTTAAAACCATAAAGAATTTCAATGTTAACAAAGGGTGTATAGCCGTCTTCTTAATAATAGGGCAGGAGTAGACCTTGATACACCTATTAATCATAAATATATATTGGTGCCCGGACCTGGATTTGAAGAAAAATATTGATGCAGTAGACTCGGTTATCCAGGAATGTCAGGATATGTGCAATGAACTGAATGTTATTATTGGTGGTGACTTCAATTCTGACATTTCTTTGGAAGATGACGTAATGAAAAGCAGGGTTGTTCGTCTGCTCAATGAAAGGGGTGTTACACGGAAATGTTATCAAGGCGATATTTGGTCGCAATTCCTTTTAGGGTGGGGGCTGTACTTTGTAAATGACCTATTGGAAGACACATTGAAACAATCAACATGGTCAAATGGAAATTGGCACTCTACTATTGACTACATTTTTGTTAGTGCCAAGATATTTAACCTTATACAAGGATTTTTGCTGATTCACACACAGGAGAGTGATCACAAAATATTAAAAAATGACACAAGTAGATCTTAATATGTGTGAGGGGGGACACTATATCCCTGTGTTGTCAGTTAACAAACCATTAAATAGAATCTCCTGGCACTGTGTGAACATCACGGAAACAAACACTCTCTTTCTGTCGGACTTCCAAAAGAATGATTTTGGTCGAAAACAAAAGATGTATTCACATGATGTTTTTGAGAACTACCTCGAGTCAGTAATAAGGGGTACATCATGTATAAGGAAAACTCCTACAGGTAGAGTGGGGCATAAGCATTCATTTTGTGAAGAAAAGTGTATTCTAAAGGACAGGAATTGAGAAATTCAAGCCTTTTATAGACATCATCCTATTAAACTAGACGCCTGTCAAATCAATCCGATTAAAAAACAAATGGAAGTGTAAAGCAAGATGTTTGCGTGCTAAACTCTATCAGCGGGATGCAGAGGATATGCATGCATCCTTTCGCAACTCCAATAAACAAACATTTTGGGCCCTGGTTAACAAAGGCGGGCCCGCACAAATGAAAGCACAAACAGTATATCAGCTCTGAGATATGGGAAGGACATTTTGGTAAACTATACAGCCCCTCGATTCTGAAGTGGAATCCGCCGACAAATGTTAGTATTGCCTCATGGACTATCCCAAGTAATGTAAGCAACATTGAAAGTATAATTGTGTGAAGTTCCTCCTCTAGAGCACCAGGTCCGAATCAGCTCTGTAACATGGTTATGAAGGGGAATCCAAATTTATGGGCCAAAATTTTATTTTTTCTATTTAAAGACATCCTGAATACAACATCCATTCCTACAAGTTGGCGAATGTCATATGTTGTACCAATTTATATGAGGGGCGATAGGTCGATTCCGACCAGCTATAGACCAATAGCTCTCCTGGATGTTGACGCCAAAGTTTTTGCAGGTCTTGTTCTAGAGCACATTCGGAACTGGATGGACAAATTCAACATCTTGTCACCATACCAGTTTGGTTTTAGAATGAACGTGGGAACAGATGCAGGAGGCCTACTGATTAACATCATGCAACGATATGCTTGGACGTTAGATTGGGTGAGGAGTGGGGGTGATTTTGTTTTAACGTGATATTGAAGTGGATTTTAGAACTCGTAACTCTTAGTGTGCAAATTGAAGTGTTTTTAGAATCCTTAATTTTAGTGTGTAATTAAAGTTATTTTAGAATATTTAAAATCATATTAGAAGCTTTTTTAAACATCAGAATTCCTATGTGTTGATATTGCAGACTTAGCTGCAGTTCTTCTACTTTTACGGGGACTAACGCTGTTAGAAGCTCCAAGCTACAAGTTTGATCACGTGCCGTATGAGCCGCGAACTACATTACCCATAACACTTGTAGTTCGCGACCGTACTTAACTTCACGTCAGGCGCGTAAGCGCCGGCGCGTAGGGGCCGGTTTACTCCGGTTTTGCTCCGGGAGTGCTCTGCTCTGCCCCCCCTTTTTACCTCTCGGTCTCTTCATAGGCCTTTGGTTTGTGTTTTCTGGCGCTTGAGTTAGGATGCCAGGAGCACACGACAAACTGATGGAAATTATAGAGGTAAAAGAGACTTCAGGGGACCAGGCACTCAATGAGAGGGAAATGGGGGAAAGTGCTGCTACACCATCTGGGTTGTGCCATAGGCTGAAAGTCCACCTGCTGAACACAAGGTCTACGGTAAAACACGCAGACCATTTATGATTTGATCCTGGAGAAACACTATGATATTTTTTGCATTACGGAAACATGGTTGAAAGATCCCATAGGACCCACATGCACATCAGCAGTGCCGGAGGGCTATACGATATATAATGGAAATAGAGAAACAGGTCAAGGGGGCGGTGTGGCCATTATAGCTCGAGAAGAGCTGAAGTTGTATAAAGTCAGTTTCAGCTGCAGTGGATGGGAATCAATCCAGCTGAAGTTAGTTTTTACTCCTAATCAGTGTTTTAATATTGTGCTTCTTTATAGGCCTCCCTTTCTTACCTCAGAGTTCGCTAATGAGCTCAGTTCCCAATTAATTAACCTACGATCGAGTAACGTATCCACATTGGTGGCTGCCGATTTTAATTATTGGAGGGGGAACAAGAAAGACAGAGATGCATAGCCTTGGAAAAAACACTAAAAAATCTAGATTTTGAGGTCATCAACAAAGAACCTACGACACCGCAAGGCAATCAATTAGATTGGCTTATATCTCACAATTTGCAGTCACACATAATTTCTACTGAACCATGTATATGGAGTGACCATTTCTTGGTCTCTGTAGACATTTTCGAGGGGATTGGGTCCTCCGACGTATTCCATATCTATGACGGTAGTCACCACAGCTGTGCTGCTTCGTAAAATCTATCGGCTCCTGCGTCGATGACGTCGATACGCCGCCCTCGAGGATCTCCTCCGACAGCCGACGTCACTGGATGTTATAAGTAGGACGCACGACGCCCGTAGCCTCAGTTCCATTTTTTCCCCAGCGAACTTGTTCGATTCGGAGATCTCGGCGTGCCTCGACTCTTTGGAGTTTCTGTTCTTTCGGTTCTTCGAACCTTTTTGTTTGTGAAGGAAAAGTCCTTCGAGATGTCTACCTCTTCTTCCACCCCGCGTCCGGGCTTCAAGAAGTGTGGGGACTGCGGGTCCAAGATGTCGGTGACAGACTCTCACGATGCCTGCCTCTGGTGCCTCGGGGAGGCCCATGACACGGATGATTGTGTCGACTGCCAGTCGCTTATGTCTAAAGCCTTGCAGGAGCACAAGAAGAAACTGTCGGTCGGTAAAGTGTCCAAGCCCCGGAAGTCGAGGTCAGCAGGGCTTTCGACAGACGATTCGAGGGGCGACTCTCTGCATCGTCGTCGGAAGTCCAGTGGGTCTTGGTCCCGGAGTGGGTCCCGCCACTCCTCTGCCTCTTCGAGGCACTCCCAGAAGCGCCGTCATCGGTCGCCTTCCCCGTCCTCATCCAAGGACTCCGCCCGTCGGCGGGTCGCTTATCCCACCAAGCATGCGACGCCAGCGGAATGGACTTCCTTCGGTAAGAAAATGCTACCGATTCTCGAATCGCAGGGCACTGGTCCGTCCGCGCCTCCCAATGGGGTCGGTAGTGATCCGACTAGAGACACCGCTCGTACGCCTTCGGGCTCGGATGGTCGGCACGATTCGCGGGAGCGGTCCCGCTCGGACAAGGGGAATTGTTCTAGTCATGCCCGTTCCAGGTCCCGGTCCTCGACGCGCTCGAGACCGTATGAGCCTGTGATGTCTTCGAGGAAGACGTCGACGCTTGTGGCACTGAGGTCGTCGAGGGACTCTCGAGGCTCCGCCTCCGAGGAAGTCGTCGGCGCCCAGGTTGTCAAGGGACACGCTTGGGGCTCCGCCCTCGAGGACTGTGTCGATGCTGTTGGCGCCGCGTTCGACGCCGATCCACTCGACTTTCGAGGCTGTTTCGACAGGGGTACCCCGTGGCACAGTGGAACCCCCTAGAAAGGCTCTGGCCAAGGTCAAGCATGGCTTTTTCCCCATTCTCTGCCCACTTTCCGCCATCTTGAGTACATTTTGGAGGTGGATGAGGGCTCTGATGATGGCATAGTTCCTGATACGGTGCCAGATGAGATTCTCTCAGGCCATAGCCAGATTGAGGACCTGCGTCAGTCCCTGCACGACGCCAGTGGTCTGGACACCTCTCCGGAGGTGGAGTTTTGTAGGCCTGAGCCTGGCACCCATGCCGACTCCTCGTACCGGCGCTTTATGTCTAGGGTCACTGAGTACTTGGGGTGGTCAGCTCCCCCAGGGGATTTTCTTCAGGATGACCTCACGGATATCCTCGACCAAGGTCCACCAACTGACCCGGCACTGCTGTTCCATATGGCTCTACAGAGGAGGGTGGCGGCGGCTGGGACTTCTCCGGAGAGTCTCCCGGCAGTGGGCAAGTCTTGAAAATACCGCTCAGCCAGTAGCGACCCCTGCTACTTCACCAAGCATCCCACTCCAGAGAGTTTGGTGGTGCAGGCGGCTACGGCCCCAGCAAAGCAGGCGTCGTATCCTACCATCCCTCCTGATAGGGACGACAAGCGTTTTGATGGTTGGGCGAATAGTGTTTTCGTCAGGGGGTATGGCTCTTCAGGCGGCCAACTCCGTATGTGCCTTGTCACATTTCACGCACATTCTGTGGAACTGTATTTCCTTAGCGGCTGAACATATTCCCGAAGGGGACGAACGGGATGGTTTTCTTGATATGGTCCAGGATGGCAAGGATGCCATGTGTGAGGCCGTTCAGTCGGGTTTGGACATGGCAGATTGCGTTAGCCGGTCCATGGCGGCGAGCACCGTAATACGCAGGTTTGCGTGTTTGCGGAAGTCGGGGTTTGCTCCTGATGTGCAGGCCCGACTCCTCAACATGCCCTTTGACGGTGAACATCTTTTTGGCAGCAAGGCTGACTAGAGCCTTGAGAGGTTGCAGACCTCCAAAGCTGCAGCAAAGTCGTTGGGCGCTGCAGTTCGCCAACCTCCGCCTTTTCGTCCTAGGGGACAGCAATGGAGGGGAGGTTCCTTTCGTTATTACTCATCCTTTGGTAAAGCGCGAGGAGCTGGCAGTCAAAGGGGCCACCGTAGGAGTGCCAGAGGTGGAAAGCAGGGTACTCAAGGTGCCAAGGCCGCTCGGGCAGTTGCCTCGTTGCCCTCAGGCAACGCCGCAGCTGCTTCAGCTCAGTCATGAGGCCATGTCCCATGGTTCGCCGGTTGGGGGAAGGCTGGCGCAGCATCTTGTCAAATGGCGTGCCATTACTTCAGATGTGTGGGTTCTGGAGATCATAGCCCACGGCTACTGTCTTCCCTTTCGGCAGAATGCCTCGCGACAATCCACGGGGGAATCTCTTGTTGCAGAGTCCCGATCCGCTCCTTGTGCAGGAGGTTCAAGCCCTGCTGGAGAAAGGCGCCATAGAGGAACAAGGGATGGTATTCCCCTTATTTTTTGATTTCCAAGAAAGACGGGGGATTGAGACCCATCATGGACTTGCGCGGTTTGAAAAAACTCCTCAGGAAGGACAAGTTCAAGATGGTTACCCTTTCTCAAGTCCTCCAGGCCCTTCAACTTCAGGACTGGTTGGTGTCTCTCGAACTCAAGGACGCTTATTTTCATGTGCCGATCCATCCAAAGCAGAACAAGTACCTGAGGTTCGTGGTTGGCGACTTGCACTTTAAGTTTCGGGTCCTGCCGTTCGGATTGACCTCCGCCCCGAGGGTCTTCACCAAGCTCATGGTAGTGGTGGCAGCGCATCTCAGGAAAGGGGGGATTAACGTCTACCCCTACCTGGACGATTGGTTGATCAGGGTGCGCTCTCCCGAGCAAGTCCTGGATCATCCGTCTGTCACCTGCCACTCCCTCCACAATCTGGTCTTCTCCCTCAACTTAAAGAAGTCCCACTTGACGCCAGCTCAAAGTGCTCCAGAACTCACACTGCTCCAGCACATCAGAGCAGTGCTCAACACCTCCCTGGGGCAATGTTTTCCTCCCCAGGTGAGGGCTCATCACATTCAACAGATGGTGCACAAGTTTCAGCATGCCCAGAGTCTCCCAGCGTTCGAGTTCTTGAGATTGCTCGGCCTCGTGGCATCCTGCATTCTTCTGGTGCCAGAGGCCAGGTTGCGGATGAGATTTTGCTATGGGCACTCAAGCTCCAGTGGTCTCAGTCCTCCGGCAGGATGTCGGACCCTGTTCAGGTGCCGTCCTCGTTCGCCCAGGACCTTCTGTGGTGGGCAGTCGAAGACAATCTGATGAAGGGGGCTCCATTTTGGCTGCCCTGGCCGGAGGTGACGATCGTGACTGACGCATCCCTCACGGGATGGGGAGCTCATGCCAACGAGTTGACAGTCAGCGGTCGTTGGTCTCCGTCAGAGTCCAGACTCCATATCAATCTGTTGGAGCTGAGGGCCGTCAGGCTTGCCCTGAAGGCTTTTCTGCCGACTGTGCGAGGAAAGAATGTCCTCATCCTTACGCCAACACAGTGGCCATGCACTACCTCCACAAAAAGGGGGGGGCAGGGTCACTTCCTCTGTGCAGGGAGGCGGTGCAACTCTGGTTCTGGGCAATCCAGCAGGAAGTTTCGATCTTGGCAGTTCATCTGGCCAGAGAATAAAACGAGACTGTGGACGCTCTGAGCAGGCATAGCGCGATCTCTCACGAGTGGGAGTTGGCTCAGGTGATTCCCCTGGAGATCTTCGCCCTTTGGGGGACCCCTCAAGTGGATCTTTTCGCCTCCAGTGTCAACCGGAAGTGCGAAAGGTTCTGCTCGCGGGAATTTCCTCCAAGAGGAGCCTTTGGAGACTCGTTTGTGGTGGAGTGGTCATTCCCACTGCTGTACGCGTTTCCTCCAGTCCCCGTCATCCCGCAAGTGCTGCAGAGGTTACGAAGGTTCGGTTCCCGGATGATCCTCATAGCTCCGGCATGGGCCCAGAGGACGTTGTACCCGGACCTTCTCAACTTGTCCATCTGCCCTCCACGTCGTCTTCCCTACCGAGACGATCTGCTCTCACGGGAGGGGGGGGGGGGTCAGGTTCTCCATCCAGAGGTCAGATCCCTCAACCTTCACGCTTGGTTTCTGAGAAGGCCCGCAACAAAGTCCCTGTACCGTTGCCGTTGGAGAAAGTTCTGCGACTGGTGCAGGGTTAAGAATGTGGATCCGTTTTCATGTGACATTCCTGTGGTTGTCTTTTTTGCTTTCTTTAGCCCACAGGGGCTTGCAAGTGGGTACCGTTAAAGGTTACCTGGCGGAGCTGTCCATATTTAAGCGCTCATCTGAGTAGTGTTCTAATTTTAAAATCCCTTTAATTTCTCAGTTTCTGAAACGGCTCACTAATGTGTTCCCTCCGTCACCTTTCCAGGTGCCCGGTTGGGATTTGAACCTTGTTATCAAGTTTCTGATGGGTGCTCCGTTTGAGCCTTTGCATTCGTGCCCTTTGAGACTGTTCTCTTAAAACTGTATTTTTGGTTGCGGTCACTTCCGCTCGCAGAGTGAGTGAGTTACAGGCACTTTCAGTTAAGCCACCCTTCACTGTATTTCATAAGGACAGGGTTGTCCTTAGAGTTCGTCCTTCCTTTCTTCCGAAAGGTGGTGTCGAAATTTCATTTAGGCCAGAAGGTTATTCTTCCGGCATTTTATTCTCCTCCGCATCCTGGTAAGGAAGAGGAGAGGCTCCATAGGCTTGATCCTAGTTGAGCTTTAAGCTTTTATATTTCACACATGTCCCAGGTTGGAGTGGACGATCAACTCTTCATTGGTTACGCTGCAAAGCGTTTGGGACAAGCTGTGACTAAGCAGACTTTGTCTCGCTGGATTATTCTGGCAATTTCTGAATGTTACCGTTTGGCGGGTAAGGACCCACCGGTCGGCTTGCGGGCCCATTCTACCAGGGGTATGGCTGCCTCTACTGCCCTACAGAGGGATGTTCCTATTCGTAACATCTGTGATGCAGCCACCTGGGCTTCGGTCCATACTTTTGTACGTCACTACTCCCTCGATTCCATCCGTGGGCAGGATCTGGCCTTTGGCAAGGCGGTCCTTTGCTCTGCAATTTGATTGGGCATTCTAAATTTCTGTATTCTAAATTATTTTCCCACCTCCTTCCATTGGTACTGCTTTGGGAGTCTGTCATAGATATGGAATACGTCGGAGGACCCAATCCCCTCGAAGAACAAGTTACTCTCTTACTGGTAACGTTCTTTCGATGGGATGGTCCGACGACGTATTCCATATCTCTCCCTCCCTGCCTTCCCCGCTACAGAATTTCTTATGCGATTGCAGCTTTCGTTTCCGCAAGGCTTTGTGTGGTCAGACTGGCAGAAGACTGGTGCCACACGTTCTGGGAAAAAACTGCAACTGAGGCTACGGGCGTCGTGCGTCCTACTTATAACATCCAGTGACGTTGGCCGTCAGAGGAGGTCCTCGAGGGCGGCGTATCGACGCAGGACGCAGACGCCAAAAGATTTTCCGAAGCAGCACAGCTGTGGTGATTACTGTCATAGATATGGAATACGTCGTCGGACCATCCCATCGAAAAAACGTTACCAGTTAAGAGAGTAACTTGTTCGTCTTACAGACTTCTACTAAATTACAGAACCCTCATATAAAGGTCACTAGCAGAAACTATAAAAACCTCAAGATCGAACAAATCCAGCATTATCTAGATAAAACCACACAATCCTACCAGGCTTAGGATAGTTGTGAGATTTTGCTTGATAAGTACTTAACACAAATCCAAGAACTGGTGGATCAACTACGCCTCTCAAAACCAAGATAACCCGCAAAGATAGTAACAACCAGAAAAAAAAGAGCACTTGAAAGGACGTGGCAACAAGATAAAACTGAGGAAAATAAAGAAATGTGGAGGCAAGTCAATAAAAAATACAGAGACAATATAAGATTAGCAAAGGCTAACCATTTTAACAGGGAAATAGAAGCCGCTGCTAATTCCACGAGTAAATTATTCGAAATATCGAAAAAAATAAAGAAACCAAAGATGCTTACTCCACCCTTCCTTCCATCTAAGGAAGACTGTGATGTGGCACAAGAAGCTTTTGCAGTGAAAATTGAAAAAGCAAGACAAAATCTAATTAAAGCAAGGAATGTGTTGAAACAGGAACATCGATTAGCAGATAGTAGGTCAGAGGAAGGACTGGAGAATTTCAATTTCTCTCCCATCACAGTAGGGGAACTAGTGGAAGTCATAGGGAACAGGAAACCCACCTTGTGCGCAGAAAATGTTCTACCCGCTCACATTATACTTGAAAACAAATAACAGTTTGCACCTATACTAGCGAGAATTATAAATGCCTCTTTCATGGAGGGTACAGTACCTAAAGAAATAAAAAAAGGTCACAATCACCCCCTTGGTGAAAAAAGTGGGTTTGGATCCCAAGGATCCAGCGAACCTCTGTCCCATCACGAATTCTAACTTTCTACTTAAAATAATGGACAGAATTGCCACCCTGCAACTACAAGAATATGTAGAGCAACAGGAAATATTACACCCACAAGGGCCTCTCACAGCACTGAGACTGCAATGTTGGACCTCCAGAACCACATGTTGGGGCTGATGGACAGAGGAAAAACAGGGATCTTGATGTTGCTGGATCTAAGTGCAGCTTTCGATCTGGTTGATCACAAATTGTTAGCAAAGGCCTTCAAAGATAACATGGGTTGTTCCAAAGTGGCACTAAGGTGGCTAGTATACTTTCTCACCGACTGCCAAGCTAAAGTACATTGGGGGAATAATTTATCTGACCCCATGGCAATAATATTCGGAGTCCCTCAAGGTGCGAGTCTCTCACCTATGTTGTTTAATATTTATATGCATAGTCTGTGCGATATCCTAGTGAAAGCTGGTGTGTTTTTCACGAATTATGTGGACGACACGTAGCTGGTCATTGAATTAAAAGGATCATGTAACGAGGATAGTGAGAAGATCGCATCCGTTTATAGGGTAATAAATGAGTGATGCAGAAGAACTGGATTTGCCTTAATGGCACAAAAACAGAACTTATGTTATTCGGACACAGCAGTTTTCTCGATGAACTGTGCACGGAGTACGGATAATTGAAGCCAAAATTGAGGTATCAAACCAGGTATAAACCCTGGGAATGATGGTAAACTCTTCACTGAACGCAGAAGCACAGGTTAACTACCTACGAAACAATTCAGCTTACCATCTACGATTAATGAAGGCCATTAGCCCTTTCCTGGATGAAGGCAACATAGCCACTATAGGTAGGGCTATCGTGTTATCAAGACTGGATTATGGCAATGCTCTACTTGTTGGAACAACAGCAAAAGACTTAGGGAGATGTAAAGTCTTAGAAAATAATGCTGTAAGGATCGTAAAAAAACTAAGAAGGTGTGAACACATCACCTCAGCTAGACAATCGCTACACTGGTTCAGAGTTGAGGAGCAAATTAAGTTCAAGACCTTGACACTCGTCCATAAGTGCCTTTTTGGCAAAGCTCCCAGCTACCTAAAAAACCGATTGGAACGGTACACTCCACTGAGATGGCTAAGATCTGAAGGCAAAGGATTAATACAAGCTGAAAAGAGGGCTGGGCAGATCATTTGTGGTGCATGCGCCACAGTTGTGGAATAGTCTTCCCCAAGCCCTAGGATTGGAAGAAAATCACTTAACATTTAGGAAAACCCTGAAAACTTTCTTGTTCAAGTGAAGCACCTCTCACTAGGTCGGACCATGCTACCACTCATGAGTTGGAATTGGTAGACACTGCGGCAGCATAGGATAGATCATTGTTTGTGGATTGGTTTTTGTTTTGTCTAAAGCGCCCTGATGCCCTCGGGCTGCCAGCGCTATAGAAGCATACACATAACATAACATTGGACCCCTGGGAATCTTCCTATTTATGTGGCTTCTATCGACCTAACGTCAGCCTTTGACTTGGTGGACAGAACAATTTGGTGGACAAAACTGGTCAATTTAGGAATGCCTTCATCTCTGTTATCTATTATATATAATATACATGAAGATTCAAAAGGCAAGGATGTATATATGCACCTACTATCTTTAATTTATACTTCTCTGATGTTGGGAGCTTCCTAAAAATATCTAGTCATAAATTCACCTAAAGTAGAAGGCATTAAGGTACATTGGGCTGCATATGCAGATGATATGACATTGTACGATCACACCCCTATAGGCCTTCAGCGCCTCCTTACTGCCTTTAAAGATACATCTGCGTAAATGCCCTAAAAATCAACTATAGTAAAACTGTGATTTTAAGCCTGACACACAAGAAAAAGCCCAAAAAATGTCCTGGTTCCTAAACCATGAGAAATTACCTACGAGTACTGCAATAAGATACTTGGGATATCCCATATTTGGTGATAGAAAAAAGGTAAATTATCAGGGTTACATGGACTCTAAAATCATACCGATGATATCCCAGTTACGTAAAATTGACCTAAAGTATGGCAAATTTTCATTATTACCATGTGTACGCTTGTATAGAAACAAGATAGTGGGCCAACTATGCTATGGCATGGTACAAGCACCTTTATGGTCTAGGGATGAAGCTGTAATGAATGAGCCTAGATTGGTAAAATCAATGGTTAGATGTTTGCCTAAATGTGTGCCCCTTGCAGCCATTCGTTATGAACTAGGATTATTTTCAATTAGAAGTGTAATAGAATGTCGGAGATTATCACGCTATAGGAAATTGATTACCTGTAAACAAACAACCCTATATGAAATCATGGGTAAGGGTATCAAGAGTGGCTCTCCGGTATCGAAGTACCTTAAGGATATGGTGGAGGAAGTATATGCAGCCCTAGACAAACTGGAGGTACCTAGAGAGTTGCTCATTTCGAATCCAATGAAAGTCAAGAAATTACTGCTTCATTTTGATTGGAATTTCACTGTTATCGAGGTCATGAAATTCAAACTATAAGCATCTTGTATCTTATTATAAAAAGATGGGGGAGCCTGAACCATATCTGCTCCATTTCCCTGATAGTGTGGAGACAGGAATACATGAGATTTCGTTTTAATGTGCTTGGAACAGGGGAGATAATGGACATAAGAGCTGGCTACACTGAGAGTTCTACCCCATGTAGATTTTGTAAACAAAAGGAAATTTCTGAAACATTGGTACATATTTTGACAGAATGTGACGGTTTGAGTAAAGAACGAATCAGCAGTTTTAGCCAATACGTCCCGAATACGGAATGTGTTGACTTTAATCTTTTATGGCTGATATGTTACATGGTAAACGATTCAAATTGCATTTGGCCGTATTAAGTTTCTTGAAGAATCATTGTGGGCTATAAAAATAAAATAAAGAAGGGGGATATCTGTAGGGATGAACACTTTGTAGTGTGTGAAAAGTTGTCTATGTGTAAATGAATTTATATGCATTACATATTACTTGATTTGGTAAAGTACTAGGAGCACTGTTAATTTTTTGGATGTGATGTATTCATGTATGTGGTAGTATTCTTTTATTTGTATTTGTATCTGTATCTTTTAAAGAAAAATGTAACTATAAACAAATAAAAAGAAAAAACTTTAAAAAAAAAATACAGAAAAGTGTGGGATAGGATTTCAATAAAGAATGAAGTGTTCACAAATAATAAGTCGGGATGTGATTCCCAAGGGTCTCCCTTCACCCATGTTTTCAGCACGCTACAAGATGGGACTCTGGAGCACAGCACAATCAAGCTTTCCCAGCACGAGTCAACAGTTCCGCTCCAGCTATCCGGTTCTTCAATGTTTAAGTCTCTTTTAACAAAAGGCTCTTGCCTTCAAGGGCTTGATGTTATCATCAAGCAAACATAAAGTTCTGTTCCATGATTACTTTGGGTGATGGCTTCACCCATGGGTCCCCCTCTTCTGGGTGTTGACCCCTCGCAGTTGTATTCAACAAATCAACCAAGCAGTTCCTTTCTCAATGAACTTTGGGTGTTGGCTTTTCACCCCTGGATCTCCCTCGGTTGGGCTCCGACCCCAAATGACAAGCGGGACAGTCTACTTCTCCTTGTCTTGCAGTGTTTCTTGTCTCAGAAATCTTTTTTTTTAAATATATTTTATTAAGTTTTACAGATATATTGTGACATACATAGTCCTTGTGCATCATATTATTTTCTGTTAGGCTCCCTCTCCCGTCCCTCCCTGTCTCACTAATCTTAATGTCTTTTTAAACAACTTTGCAGGGTTCACCCCTGCTTGTCTGCCTTCCTTTTCCGGGTTCGCTCTGGCCACCTTTTGCACAACATTTCACTGTAGGTATTCCTCGATAGGGTTCACTCATGTCAGCACACCGTTCACAGGGACCACAGGCCTCGCCCCTTCTCATTAGCCTCCCTCTGCCGAGTTCACTCTAGCCAACTTTTACCACACAGTTCATATACTGATTTACCATGCAGGATTCATTTCCCTTAGCTTCACAATCATATCACTCAAAAGACTTTCGACGGTACAGCAAATTTTGCAAGACCCCTGTCTGACCACTTTGACCCCCTTTTCTCCTTCTTCCAAGGCCTTCTGGTTATTGTAGTTTCAACAGTTGGGTAATCACCAGTTTTTTCTAAGTTAGCAACCACCTGGTGCCGAACTTTTCTGGTGCTGGTTTCCCCCCTCTAGCTTCAATAGTACTTAATGCTTTTCATATTTCAAATTAGCCGCTGGCTATTTCCATTCAACACAGTTCGGTCCCCTCGACTCAACAGCTGTGATGAACTGCTTTGCTTTCTTCTCCTTCGAGTCAAGGTTGGTACCACGGAGACCAGCGTCTCTCCCCATCTTGATTATCAGTGGGGGAGGGTTTCATGTACCTTTTGCATCGCTGGCTAGTGTTCGCAGACTTAGGTTTCCTTCTTCAGAGGTTTCACAGGCCTTGGTTGGAAAGGGCAAGTTCGATTCTCTCCTTGTCACCCTCTCTGTCTGCACCGTCTTTCTCCTCCTCTTGAACTGCTGTGCTGAGATAGCTCTCACATCGTGCGGTATGCCTTGCTCTTCCTGTGCTCTTGTGCTCCACCTTCTATCCCTGTGGGGAAGGGAAAGGGCTATCAGGTGTGTGTGATACCGGTCAATTGCCTGACCTTTGTATTGGGACGTATCGGGTAAACAGCTCTGGTGTTAGTCCATTGTCTTTCGTGTTGTGTGAAAGTGTTCGCGCGGGGAAAGGAACTGGGGGGCTGTGCCTTAGAATATCCTATGTGGTAGGATGGGGAAAAGGTGTTGGAGGAAGGGGTATACTGCGTTTCAACCGTCGGTCTTCCACTCCCCAAGCACCCCCCATCCAGGTGATCCTCCATCACTAGTCCACCCCCAGGAACTGGATCCAATAGCGATGGCCATCTAGACCTGGAGACACCGTCTGGTTTCTCACACACCTCATTCCCTGTCACCTCTCTTTGATCATTTTTCCTCCTCAATACTCTTCTTCCGCCTTCTCGATTCTTAGTCTTCTCCCTTCATTCTTATTACTCTTCTCTGCCTCCTGACTCCTTTATCTTCTTTCACACTCCACGCACCTCGTCTATGTTGCAACTTTCCTTCTCACCACTCCGCCACACACTTTCACCTCATGGTCCCAACTCCCGGCTCTGCATGCTACCCCTCCCTCCCCCCTTCTTGGTTTCATCCCTGTAAATACTGGCCTATGACATCCTAAAGGGCTCAAAATTGTTACATCAGTTTCAGTTGTTTGAACACTGCAGCAAATTACACCTAGCATGGAATCACAACCTGTCACCTGATTTCTTTTCTAGTAGGGCATGGGATGGCAACACTGTTAACCTCAGTGTTCTCTCAAAGGTCCCACTGGGGGGACTTCATGTAGCTCCACCTATGTGGATCCAAAATCAAAAAATGTTCCCCACATTTTGTAGGGCTGGAGTAAGGATAGTAAATAATCTCCTCCCAGAATAACTAGGGGGATAGGGCAAACCTATATCTAGCTTTATGCATGTACTCTTTGCACTTCAGTTTGAAAACCATTCCAAAATGTGGCTTTGCTGGCCCCGATTCAGAGTAGCAGCGTGTGCCGTCACCCTGCAGCACCAAGGGGTCGCAGTTTCTTGCTTCTGGTAATTTGTTTGCTCTCTGGCATGTGTGTGCCCCTGCGAAGACCTGCCGATTCGGTTCACGGCGAAGGGCACAGGTACCAGCACTATATTGTCTCTTAAAGAATCGGTCCTCTGCATAATTGTTAGATGGCCTGCTGACACCCATACTGCAGTTTGCCCGCGCGTGCAAGAATATCCAATCCTCTGTGTTTGCCAGAATTGTCATCCTCCCAGAATTGTCATTTGTTTGATATTCTCTCCCCCTTCTCTTCTATTCTCTCCCCCTCTCCATTCTCTTGTTTCCCTCCCTCTCAAATCTCACTTTCCTCATCCGCCCATAACTTTGGTGTCATCTTTAACCATGAACTTTCTTTTTCATTGTTCATTGCAACTATCCATTCTTGATGTTTCCAGCTCATTAATATCCATAAAATTCATCCCCTACTTAGATTTGAAGCTAGTAAACTCGTAATCGTTTCACTTGTGCTTTCTAGGCTGAACTACTGCTCTGCCCTTCTCATCGGTCTCCCTGCCTATTGTCTCGCTTCCTTGAGCTCTATAATTCAGCTATCCACATTCTCTTTAATTTCTCCCATTGGGCCTCTGTCTCAAACGCTTTACTCTTGGTTATTCATTGAATCCTGTGTTCTTACCCTTTTTCTCACTATTGTTTCCAAATGCTCTCATGGGCTTGCTCCCACCTACTGCTTTCTCTGAACTGTGCCCAAATCTTCATGTGCATCCTCACACTTTCACTCTTTCTCCCTGCTTGCCCACACATATTGGAATTATCTTCCTTTGCCCATCTGCTCTACTCCTTCCTTGTCCCTTTGTTGCTCTTCTTTTACAGCCCATTTGCTGGCCTCCATCTAACTGGACATTGTGACTTACTCCGCATTTGTTTTTGTACCGTTTTTGTTTTATGTGCCGTGCTTTGGCGAAAGTGATTTATAAATTCAATAAAATTAAATTGAATGAAGTATAGCCAGCCATGAGTTTACAGGGAGAGGAGTAGGTGGTGGTTATGGGAGGAGCTGGCAGGGTGGAAGTGCACAGGTGTACTTTAATTCCATTCCCACCCACCCATCCGGCTTTCTTGTCCCCCTACACTTCCAATACTGCTGTCAATATACTCAACATGTGTCTCAGCTGCACCCTGTATGCCGTTTTGTCAGATAGGGCTATTTTCTTCAAAATCGGGATAGAGGAAACTGTGTTGAGGGATAACCCAACCAGGGGCTTCTTTAGGCTTATTTTCAACTCATGTCTATTTATTTGGAAAGTAGCTTCTATTCCTTAATTTCTCTAAATTGGAAGAGGAAAGACCAACTGTGGAGATGGGCTGAAGGGTCCTAGGTCCTGAAGCAAAGCTGAGCAGTGAAGCCCAAAGCCAGGAAAACATGCTTGAGCAAGCCATGAGACAAACAACTTAGTGATGTGAAATAAATGAGTGGGCCTTATTCTTTTTGCATGGAGCAATATGATGAATGAGTCTTACTTGAATTTCCTCCAGTGTGCACCCAATCACTTCTTGGACGCCAAATGTTGCCAGCTCTCCTCTCTCCCCTGCTCCTCTCTGCTATACCCCCTCTATTCACCCCTCTGCTCTCCCCGCTCTCAAGTCTCCCCTCTCCCTTTGCCCCTCTCCTCACTCTTTCCCCTCTCACTCACCCCTCTCATTCTACACCTAATCCCGCTCAGTTAACCCTCTTATTGTTCACCTAGTCCCCCTCAATCCACCAAAAACTCACTTGGAGCCCCTTTTGTTATCTGGTACCAGGCTTTCTCACTACCAACTCCTCACCTGTAATAATCTATCACATTCTCCTCAATGCTCTGCTCCACTGTCCTACCTCCATCTGGTCTACCTCCTCTCCTCCTGACGCCAACCGAACACCCCTTTTCTTGGACCAGCAATTTTATACTCCTCCCTTGCTGGTCCTATTTTTCCTCTTCCCTTCGTCTAGTGCCTCACCTGACCCTGCAGGCCTTTCTACACGGTTCTTTCCCTCTGTGATGGGGTTCCACATTGCAAATCTTGATCAGCCCCTTTTAGCCTCGCCCCCTTTTCTCATGTGCTATTCAAATTCAGTTGTGTTCTTGTGTTAATGCTTTGTTGGTTCTGTTTTGCCTTTTCCAAACGTTGTGGTAAGTATAGTTGATTCATCATGGCGTGTAGCGCTTTGGATGCTGGAGCTTCAGACACTTAATATAGAGTGCTGCCCTCTTTTCTCCTGTCGCGACATTCACGGGTGGTGGCTCGGGATGCTAGTATTGGTATTTCTGTAATGAAATAATAAGAACTCTGGACAGCACCAAAAATGCAAGGTATGATGTGATTGACAGTGCAACCATATTCATATAACATGGCACATGAAGGGGGACAAATACTGGGGCCCTCCAACTCCCTCATCCCAACTCTTGGGCAGACTGGCTCTGGTAAGGTTTGTAAGGCATTACACCATCCTGCTTATTAATAAGTTTGGTTGAACTATAATTTTGTTGTCTATGTCATGTCTCTTGATACCATGCCTGTTTTACACCTATTGGATCCTGTCTTTCTGTTCAAGGGCCCTTCTCCGGCTAGTCTGGTGTGCAGGCTTTCTCCAGAGGGTTGAAATCTTTCACTTTCCCTTCCCTCTCTCCAGAAAAGTTAAGATGCTAGACGCAATGCGAGAAAATATATTTGCATCAAAAAATGTGCCTTTGAAGGCTTTAAGTACCTCTTGCAGTAGGTACACCAGTAGTCTCTCTGCAATGATTTCAGAAGCAGTGAAGTACCTGCTCAAGTGAGAGATTACATAGGACTTCATCAGCATAGTAGCAGATGTAAAAGAAGTTCCTTTCCCGGCTTTGATACAGGGGACTGTGTGGCCAACTTGATAAGCAAAGGTTTGGTATGACACCGACGCCAAAAGTACAATTTGTAAAACCTTTATTCAATTCTCGGGGTTTGGACAAACTCCTACTCTGCCATATAGCTAAGATGGGAGTAGGCTCTACCATCAAATAATAAAGGAAGCACAGTCCTAGTCAGTCTCTGTCAAATCAAAATGGCCTACACTAACAAAACCTAATGCCTGCCCTATCTCTTGTACAATAATTGTGCCAAGGGGAATATGTATGAAAAGGAAAATCAGTATTAGAATATAAAGAATCAAAGTGGCTGAGTCAGCTCTCCTCACCACCTTGGACAGCAACAGAGTAAGGCGTTGCCAGTAGACAGGATGACACACTCTGGCTCAGGTTCTCCAAACAAAGCAGTTCAAAACATGGATTGAGGCCCATCTGGCATTCCACGTAAATGTCACTTTTCCAGAGTTTCAAAAGTTCTTTCACAATTCAACCAAAAGTTCACGTAGGTCTCCCTCTGTTGCGCTCTGACCTCTCAAACACAGTACTTGTTAGGGGTTCCCTTCCCCAAGTTTTGTTCACATTCGTTAAGGGTTCCCTTCCCCTAACTTATCACACTTCAAGTCTCCCTCAGACCTTTTTCTGATGTCCAAGACTTTCAAATGTGCGAGGCTTTTACTATAGACCTCTGCAGGACCACTCAGACTTACTCCTCAACTCGCACTCCTGTGTCATATGCCCCCGTGTTTCTTGGTCTATGTAGTTCGATATTAGAAGCACAAGAGTTCAATATTCACTTTCCACTTCCCCTTTTGCCGGGGTCAACCTGGATCATCACGCTTTAAAGTTCATTCACTGTGTTGCTTTATAACAAAATATTTCACCTTTCACAGACACTTTCGTGTGGGCTACTTTCTTTCCCGGACCATTCTGCTACTCTGCATCACTTCCTTCATAGTTATCGGTTATTTAAAGTTAACCACAAGTCTGCCTTTCTTCGTGTCTCATCCACACGTGTGCAGCCATCAATTGCAAGATATATTGTTGCCACTTCAATCTTTCCTTAACACACACCAGTCTTTCATCTTGCTCGCCAACTCACCAGCTGGGTGCATTTCTTTCTTGTCTTTGCCGTTTTAATTCACGGGTCAAGCTTAATACCACAGGCTTGGCCTCGCCTACGCAACTGTCTTTCACCCTGGAGGGTCGCGGGCACCTTTGAGACACAATGCAGTCTTCTTGTCTGGGATTTGGCCTTCTCCACATATCTCTTACGGTTCTTTGGAGGCAATAACCTCCAGCAGGGAACTCCTGGGTTTCTGTACCCTTGGTTCTCTTCCCTCCATCTGTCGCTCTGCTCCAGTAGGTTTGCCTTTCCCCTGGAAGTTCTGCTGCTTCTCGTGTTCCACCTTGGTCAGAGTGTGTCTCTATGACCCGATTAGCAGGGCATGTCCAATAAGATGTTAAGGGTTAGCCTTGTTACTCTGTCGCCCTCTTCCTCTGCCCAGTCTTCGTGTAGAAAAGGGGAGGTGGTAGTTGGGACATCAGAGAGTCCTATGAAATAGGAGGGGTGATGGGTATGGGAAAGGGGGGAATACCACGGTTCCCTCTCCGCGAAGACGCCTCACCCAGGTGATTCTCTCGCACTGATCCACCCCCAGAAATTGGATCCAAAAGCGATGGCCGTGTCCTGGTCACCTGGATGACAAGTCCCAGAGGACTAGTGGGTGAGAAACACTTTAGTGGACATTTCTGGTAAAGAACCTCAGGGTTTGCAAATGATGGTTAAGCCACTTTGCTAAATTGCTTAAAGTTTAAAATTTCAAAAACTACTGCAAATTCGCTGAGCCTAGCAGCATAGCAACCGTCAGTAGGCCCCTCCTCCTTGGCATCTTTCTTCAGTGGATGTGGTCTTCAACACTTTACACCCTTTTTCCACAAGGGATGTTGTCAGTTTTGCTGCTAAGAATGTCCAGGGGCATGATTCGTGCCTGAGCAGCGGTGCAGGTGCTCAGAAACGGCAAGCGTCCACATTCCCCTTTTCCACTATAGCAGCAAAACCTCTTTGAGTTGTCCTTTCTACATTTGACATAAGTAGAGTGGTAGAAAAACACTGCACTCCACTCCAAAGGTGTTACCACTATATTCAAATATGTGGGTGCTTCAGGTGGTATCACAGGTATATGGTCTTTCCTTCATTATAAGAAATAACCCATACCACACCACGATCCTTTCCTCCTAGAAAAGAGAAAATTCCTCTTGAACACGGCAGCCATAGAGCTAGTGATGCCTAGGAGGAAGGAGAAAAGGTGGTAATAGCATTAATTTTGAAGTTCGGAAAAACGACTGTGGTCAGCGTCCCGTCTTGGTCTAAGTACCTCAGGAAAGACAAATTCAAGATGGTGACCTTGCTACACATCCTTCAAGCTCTAGAATTCCAGGATTATTAGATGTTGATAAATCTCCAGGAAGCTTATTTTCAAGTTCCTATGCATCCAAAGCACCAGAAGTACCTGAGGTTTCTGGTAGGCATTTCCCATTACTAGTTTTGGTTCTTCCATTTTGGCCTAACCTCCACCCCAATGGTTTTCAGCAAGCTGATGTTGGTTGTGGCGGCTTCCTTTTCCAGGACAATTGGCTCATCGGCACTTGTTCACCAGACCCGGGTGCTGTCCCATCTACACCAAACCTGCCATATTTTGCAGTTTGGCCTTTTTCTGAATTGAATAAAAGTTGCAGGTGCACCTTCTCATTCGCTCATGTTCATTGGAGCAGGCGCGAATACATTTTCGCAATAGGCTTTTCTGCGCAAAGAAAAAGTCACAAACATCTCCTGTATTGTCATCCGGTTTAAGAACAATCATCCTCAGCCTACCCCGACCTGTTAGGCCATATGGCATCCTGCATTTTTCTTCTGCCAATAGCTTGATTTTGGATCAGATTGCTCCAATGCCTTCTGCCATCTGTGTGGCCTCCGTTTCAGGTTAAAATGACAAGCTTTGAGGTCTTGAGGTGTGCGGCACAGCATCTCCTATTGTGGGCCCAATGGAACCTCTTTGTGAACTGGCAGCTTTTATGGTGACCATGTTCGGAGGTCATGGTGGTCACTTATGCCTCTGTGAAGGTCTTCTGTGCTCACCTGAGTGATGTCACGGTGAGTAGACTTTGATGCTTGGCAGAATCTTTCTACAAATCAACATGTAGAGCCAGAGCAATCAGGCTTCCACTGATGGATTTTCTCCCATCGATCCAGGGGAAGAGTGTTGTGATTCTGACACAGCACATTGGCCATGCATTGCCATGTCAGGAACAGTACTGTGAGGTCACTTCCTCTATACAGGGTAGTGACGCAGCTATGGTTCTCGGCCTTGCAGAGCAACATTGCTCTTTTGGCAGCCCATCCTGCCACGAAAGAGTATGTGATGGTGGAGGCCCTGAGCAGACAGGGCGCAGCCTCCCAAGAGTTGGAGAGTGGGCGCTTTTCTATGATATTATTCAAGAGATCTTCGAACTTTGGGGAACCCCTTCAAGTGGAGCTTTTGGCTTAAAGTGTTTACCGGAAGTGCAAGCTGTTTTCGTGAGACACATACTGGAGTGCCCCTTTATAGAGGAGTGGAACTTCAATCTCCTATACATGTTCCCACTGATGCTGGTCATTCCTCAGTTTCACTGGAGATGACGGCGATTCAAGGCCACAATGATTCTTATTGGTCCGTATTTGGCCCAGAGGGTTTGGTACTCCATCTCCTCGAAAATGACCATCTACCCTCCTCATTGTCTCCAAATGGTTACAGTTTGTCTCACTATGTGAGAGAGCCTCTGGTCAAACGTGGGTCCCTTGCTCGCTGCGCCATAGGGAACCAAGCTGCACCTCATTGAGGAGGCCCAGCAAGGCCGAAACATGTCTGGGGTTGCATGTGTTTCCGTGCAGAGGGGACCTGGCCTAGCAGTTTGGGCTGGGCTGCTACCATTGATGGCAGTACCTGTCTGATTTGCATATGGCTGGACCACTTTTGCAATGGCTCAGACGGGAAAAAAAACGGTGGTGTGGAAGATTGCCCGAGCAATGCCATTGGTTCATATTCGTTTAAAATCTTCCACCCATCACTTTTGTGGTTAAAGAGGCTTGCCTTTAGTCACAACTGCAGAAGGTGAGGTCCATACCACAAGGCTGTCAAGACAATGAATACGGCCGAAATAACAGACAATGGGGACGGGAGCGGATGATGATGATGATGAGGGATCCCTGGCGGTAGATGGTGGCAGTCCACTGGGCCAGGTGGGGAAGAAATGCGCAGGCCTTCGTGGGAGGTGTTTGTTTGGAGCAAGCATCTCCTGCGGCTCCCAAAGGTGGGAAACATTAGATGATCAGCCATCCTCCCAAAGGTGGGAAACATTAGGTGATCAGCCATCCAATTGGCTGTTAGTTGAGTCGAGCAGTCAGCAATGCACTCGGCGGCCACTGAGGGCGTCAGAGATGCAGTGGCCATGTTTTAAGGTCTCAGATCATTAAAATACAGCCCTTCAGTGCTTGCCTTCACTGATGTACTCCTACGTCGCGTGCCCTTTCCTCGATCCTGTATGCATGAGCACCTCTCGCGAGGGATGGGAACGGAACCTCTTTTTCACCAGAAAAACACGTTCCCTTTAAATTTGTAGGTGCGCTCGGACGTGGCCCTGGAGGCACAGGCTCCCTTAACCCCGCCCACTGGCGCCACATCTCAGTCCTCTTTTCCGTGTTAGCGGGAGCGGACCGATTTCACCAGCGCTCCTGGGTTGAGGCCCTTTCCTCATAATTCCATATGCTCTTTCCCTAATCATTACAGTTTTTTCTTATTTTCAGAAATTGGGAACACTGTCCACCAGTGCCCTAGCCTGTACCCGGCACATGTCGGCTATGACCAGCTTCAGCAGGTGCCCTTCTTTCAACGGTTCCTTTCCCACGTCCGATCTGCACACGCTCTGCCTTGGTGAAGACCACGGATGGGAAGTCTGCTCTGTGTGCAACGCTCTCACGCTCCGGTCCCTAAAAATTCATCTCGTGCAGTGGAGGGAGTTGTTTTCCAGGATACCAATGGAAAGTATGAAAGAATATGTGAGGAGAAAAACCAAGAAGGTAAGCATTCTTTTCTCTAAAACACCCTTTAGCAATGACTCCTTCCCATGGAAGTCTTCTGGCAGGAGGGCTCAGTTTGACCCTCGCATTGGTGCAAAGGACACTGAGGCTCATGCAGCTACCGACCTAATGGCCGAGAGGTCTACGGGCCCTAGCGGTTCCACCGCCGAGGAGCTATCAGGCTCTGGTACTGGATCTCGGCCCGTGGGGCTTAGCTCTATTACCAGACATTCGTCCGAGCGGGCGCCTAGATGCAGGGCAAACTAATTGATTGAAATTAAAGAAAAAGCATTCTAATCGCAAGCTACATCTAAGGCTGAGGGCGAAGTTCCTGGTCTAGTGTGTGACGCCCGGTTGAAATCCTTAACAATGTCACTCTCTGAGCTCAAGTGAACCGTTAACCCAATTTTGTTTGCTAGTTTCTGTGAGCTGGTACATATTGCCTATGGAGTGAATCCCTTATCACTGCAGCAACATCCTCCAGTAGCTTTTCAACATATCAATGAATACTGAAATGTGGCTCGGCTGCAACAACATGTTATGGTCACTGCAACAACGGACACAGAAGTCATCTCTGCTGCAGTGCACCGGGACACTGGATACCAGCGTGTACACTGCAATCACACTTCTATTGTGTGTGCCGAATTGATCGTGTGTGCCTGCCCTCTGAACTGATCGAGTTTCAGAGGCTAGTCAGCAGAGATGGGCCAAATAAAATCCTGAACTTGAACACTGATACATGCTGATTGTGTCACTCCTACCTGAGACAAAAGAGAAGCATGGATGGGTAAAAGACATACCCGCACACAAGGTTCACTGGGAGAATAGCTCAGGGGCAGCGTGCTCGCCTTGGAAGCAAGAAGACGTGCAGCAACACTGGTTCGATCCCTTGGTCTGTGCTTAGAAACCTGTGGGTATTAAGCGCATTATAAATAACCTATCATATCATATTCTATAAATAACCTATCATATATCATATCATATTCTATCACTTCTACTCCGCCAACCCTTTAGTCTCTCATTTTGGTTGTTGCGGACCTTGGCGTTCCTCCTTTTTTTCATCCCAGTGCCAATCGCTAAGTCTGGTACCAATGCTAGTTGCTAAGTCAAGGCCCTAATATCTGGTCTCCAGGTACCCTGTACTTTATAAGCACAAAGATAAACTTCCTCTGCAAACGATTGCCCCTCCCCTGCCTCTTAAGCCATCAGCAGGACACAACGGTTTTGCTGGTTGTGTTTAGTGCCCCAGGAAATCTGCGCTGTTTAATGCATATCGTTGCTTGTTTAGTGAAGATGGTATGCCTAGGTAAGTAGTAAAAGCAAGTTTATGCTCATAAGTCATCCCAGACAGAATGTAGCACAACAGCGTCCAAGATAAACTGTCCCTCAGCTGCCACATTAGTAATCTCTATAACATTGCAAGTTCCACCTGCAGCTCCATTTCTACCTCGCCCACTCACATAGAAAACACAACACACTTATTGCAAATATTTTACTTTTATGAAATGCCATTTTTGATGCAATTTTTTTGTTTATTGGAAAACATGCTCTACATCTCTAGGATGTACTCAAGACAGCTGTCCTTTACTCTTTGGAAAACAGTGCATTAACTAGCCAGTAAGTGGTGTCAGCCTTAGGGTCTTAAATATCTTTCTTGTTAGGCAGCGACTGAAAATCTAGCAGTTGTGCACAGAAATCCTAAAATGGAAGAGGATTCCTCCCCAGTTAAAAAATAAAAAACTTAAAAATACTGCATTTTCATTTCATTATTATGAATGTTTGTGTACTAAGACTCACATTACATTTATCAGAGTTACTTTGTTTTTTGTCATTAACTGTTTTTCTTGCATGCATCTGTGTAGCTAGACCTGCAAAGGTTGTATCTTGACATAAATGAAAGCTGATTGGTGTGTATGCCTACTTCTTTCTTAAAACTAATCTATTTTCATTTTCACCATTTGCATTTTCTAACACTGTACCTTTACTGCCAATTTGCATGTCGGTTCTGTCTTTGTCTTGTTGTGGTGTGTCAGTATTTTCTTTTCTCGTTGCTTCATTAAGGTATGCTGACTGTGGCTTCTTGCATGTGCGGCCTTTCTAGCTTATATTCTGAGTCTGTGAAAAAACTTCGCACCTCTTATATAAGTAAGTCACTGCATCATGGTGAACCCTTAATCTACATTATGAATGTATACTAACGCTGTTCTTTGTTGTTTACCTCTTCATAACCCTGTTTCTTATAATATAAATGTAAATACAGATGGAAATGATGGGACTAATGTGCACTAGTCTGTTGGTGAAGAGAGGTTTTTATCTTACATACTGCATTTTTCAGTACTTGTGTTTCTGGCTTTCCTTCCCAACTGATTTGGTATGCTTGCAGCCTTAAGCCCCACTCATGTACCAACAACTTGCCCACTCATTTCCTCCTTGAGAATGGTCAAGAACTTTCTCTTCCATAGTGTTTCACCTTTTGTTGTAGTTAATCACTTTTTTGTTGTGCGGTTTTTGCAATTACCATCTGATTGACTCATCTGCATCTCCTGTATGCTCTACCTTATCCCACCGGCTTTAGAAAATGGTTTGGATGTAGGTAACAATTTGCCAAAGCTGACTTTCACTGAGTGTAATTCTCCTCCCTGAAAGACATGTCTGGAGAAAGTTAAGTGGCTATTATGCACTTAGTGAAGGTAAAAACCCGGTTTTATTTGTAGAAAACGCCCAACATCTCCAGGGTTCATCAACATGCATACAAGTACAATCCCAACCATTCTCCCTGGACCCCAGCTCCCTCAAACACCATGTTTCAAGCCCTCTAAAATAGGTTGATCTCAGTAAGGCCACTGTGGGGAATTGAATGAGCTCCCCATATTCTCATGCGAGGGTCGAGACTCCTGGGACTATTAGGTCTGACCACCACGCCCTATGCCTCCCAGGAAGTGGAAGGATTCAGGTCCTGCACGCTTTCCACACCCTCAGATTGGATTGTCCTGCACCGTCAAAGGTGCTTTGGAATCTTCAACAAAGGGACTTGTAGAACCCTACTCTCTGGACAGTTTTAAATCTCCACAAGCAAGTTGTCGACAAACAGGGAAATAATATTCAAACAAGCTTCTAAATGTAAACCTCTAAAGTAAGGTAGTGAGAAAAAGCCCCAACAAGTCATTAAATATCAAACATAAATGCCCTCTGTTCAAAAACCCAAACATGAAGTTTCTGGATGGAACGGATACAAGTTCCAGAACTTTTTTGATTTAAAAGTCTGGGGGCAAGAGTGAACAGGATGAAAGTGGTCGAGATCAGACAAACCGGAAAGATGTAGGTAAGTCTCGAACCACGGAACACCACCAACTGGCGAGCATGCCTGGGAGGACTTCAAATGGTGCAGCAACATCATGTATGGCATTTGAAGCATCAGATCAAGCAGGTGAGAGCAACATAACAATTAACGACTGAGGATCAATTGAAGGCATTAAAAATCCTTTAGAAAACGCCCAACTCCAAGCAAGAAACACACTTCTAATGAACCTTGCCAATCAGTAGGGCAGATTCAAAGCAGGCAAACTAATAATCCCTATAATTGAGACTGGAAAAGCCTAATCCGCATAACTGTGGTATCCGTATCATAGAAAAGGAGACGGGAGCATGTGTTTCTTGTCGCTTCATTCAGGAGAAGGGAGAACGCCACTTGAAGAAAGTGGGTAACTTTGCTGGAGGAAGTTGTCTACCCAAGCCTTGAAACTACGTTATAATGCGCAAAACCTCATTAAACCCAGCCATTCCATCCAACTACAAGCCAATCACCACTATCCCCTTCCTTTTAAAAATTCTAAACCATGCAGCCTCTCTGCAAGTTCAGCAGTTCCTGGAGGACAACAAAATCCTAGGTATGCGTTAATCTGGCTTCCGTCCAGGGCATGGGACGGGATCTGCCCTGCTAGACCTTAAGAATCAGCTAGCTGAGATCAGGGATGATGGAAAATTCTGCCATACTCCTCCTCCTAGACCTTTCTGCGGCATTCGACTTGGTGAACCACCAAATCCTCTGCCACCACCTCACTATGCATGCTAACTTCTCTCCACCTGCGACTGCCTGGATTGCTTCCTTATTGGAATGCAGGGTCATGAGGGTCTTTTCAGCGACAGCTGACGCCTCGCCCTCACCCATCACCCGTGGCGCTCCTCAAGGGTCCTGCATCGCCCCTACCCTTTATAACATCTTTACCAGGCCTCTCTTTAAAATCCAAGACTCTCTTGGCATAGTATACACCAACTATGCCGATGATGCTCAAATCCTGATCCCGCTCTCAGGCAACTACGGTGACGTCTCTACCACGCTCAACATCATCTACTGAACTATGCAGGCCTGGATGGCAGCTAATTACCTATGGCTGAAAAGCGACAAGACAGAAATACTAATTGGCGGTTCACCCAATGCCCTCAAATCTCTCAACAATAGATACACTGTCTTCCAGATTGACAATTGCAAAATTCGAGTCTGAACCTCTGTAAAGACGCTTGGAGTTTACCTTGACGATTCACTCACTATGTCTAGACAAGTAAGTGCCATTGCCTCATCAGCAGCCAGACTAAGGACCACTAAGGTCCTCAACGCAGCCAGATCTTTCCTCACCAAAAATAACTGCCTCACATTTGCCTGTGCCATCATCGGCTCCAATATTGATTATTGAGATTTCTTATTCATAGTCCCCTCCTCTGGAAATATCCAGAAACTGCAAGTGGTCCAAAACAATGCCTTGAGAGCTGTTCTCCACATCCTGAAAAAGTAACATATCTCCAAAGCTAGAAGAGAAGCTCACTGGCACCCCATCAAAGAGCCCATCTCCTTTAAAACTCTCTCGAAGTGCCTCTCCAATACAGCGCCCCAATATCTCAACTAAAGAATCAACAAAGCTCACACGTCACGACCCACTAGACCTCGCTACACCAATTGACTAGTCATTCCCAAAGTTAAGAGATGCTAAGCCGGAGGCTCAATCTTCCCCTACCTCGCAGCCAAACTCTGGAATGACCTCCCACCCACCCTGAGGGCCGAGAAATCCTACTGGATCTTCCGGAAAGCGATCAAAACTCAGCTGTTCGCTTAAACTTGCCATCACCATCGTCACACTGCCCACACTTTTCTAACAGGATTGCCATCACTCCCACACAAGACCATTAACATACTTGGTTTTGCCTCCCAATTTAGACAGTTGTGTTACATCTGTATTGGCACCTATGTTACCCTAGTTGTGTTATGGTTTTGCCACCTTTTCTCTATGATGCATTATGCTATACCCGTTACGGTCCCTATGCTAGCCTTATTGTTGCTTGGTAATGCACTCATTCATGTAATTGCCATACAACTGTAAATAGGACGCAGGCGTCCTTATGCTTTCATGCACCAAAAACCGCAATCGTATTACAAAAGTATATTCCCATCATGTACCTGCAACAGCGCCTCAATGCCTCCGGGCTGTATATGCGCTTTACAATTGAAATAAATAAATAAACGCTGAACCCAGGGCCTGGAGAAGACCCGACCAAGAGAATTCTGAAAACTCATATTGTGGGTTAGATCTGGTCAAGTGAATGATTAACGTGGTCACGTTGAGAACTCACTAAGTGAATGCAGAAATCCCAGGTCATGGTGGGTGAGACCTGATCAAGTGAATGTTAAATGGCCTTTTCAAGTAAGTACTGACCGAACAGGCCTGACCAAGTGAAGCTGACCATCTAGGTCTTGGTTAAACCTGCCTAAATATTAAACGTATCATCTAGCCCATGAAGATACATAACCCTGTAAAAGCCACTCATGAACATCCAAATGGCAATACTACAGTCAAGGTTTTCAGGTGGCCATTCCAAGCGAATGCCAATAACCCAATAAACCCATCCATGGTATGTCCAAGTGAAGTTCGATAATCATGATTGCGATGAAACCTTCCTGATTAACCCTTGAAGATGAATTATCTCATTGATTGGTCTAGATGAAATGGGTCCAAGTGAATGTGAAGCATGCAGATCACAGAGAGAGACATCCAAGCAAAGAATTAGAAACTAGATTCTACGGAGACCCGATAAGAGTGAAGGTTAAGCGATCAGGCCCTGAGAGGCCTTCATCTGAGAACCCATAGTTCTAGGAAGCAAACTTATGTTGACTGCAAAGGTCTGGAAGGAACCCTTCTGATTGAATTCCAGAAGTTGGAAATAAATCCTCTGACTCAGTGGGAAAGGTTGATAATCTAAGCTGGAAGTTAAGGAGGTGATGGCAGAGCCTGACAAGAAGACTGAGAATCGATGTACCTGGGAGACGTCTGAAGGATCAGAGTGAAAGAGGGAACGCCACAGAGGGTGAAACTGTGAGTAAACACTAATGGAGAATTCCAAAGAAGAGCTTTTTTCTTGTGTGCTTAGGACTAGTAATTAACTTTGTAGGATAGGATTTGTAAACTCTTTGGTTGGCCGAGATTTTGAATTTTGTGTTTTAGCTTAGGATCTAGCTGTTAAGGATGGGTTTGGAACTTTCTGGCCACATCCTTGCGACATTGTTTTTATAGATTAGGGTGTCCCAGCAGAGACAAGGGCTTCTAAGTCTAGGTTAAACCTTTGTTTTGGCAATATGCCACTGGAGTTGGTGGACACTGGAAACATCACTCGCATTGCGTTATTCTTTTCATGACTCTGTTTTGACGTGGACATTCCTTTTCAGCTGTAAATAGACCCCAATCTCCTGTAGACATTTCCAACTCAAACCTTGAAAACCACCTAAATAAAACTTTAGTTGAAACACAACCCGTTGTCATGTGTCATTTCTCAAACTCCTTTAACTGCATTATCCTCCAGGGAAACAAACTGTATGGCTATCACAAGCCATAACAATTTATATATTTATTTCATTTGTTGATATGGCCCAGGACCCAGAGGTATCACAGCGCTAGAGGTTACATTACAGGCAGACAGTGCATAAGAACAAATAAAAACACATAGTGTCTTGGTCGTTACAAAAAGGCAGGTTGCAGACAATGCAGAAGCAGGTGTGAGAGGTTAGACATATTTGTTGAATAGTATTGTTTTGATGTTTTTGCGAAAGTTCAGGTAGGAGGGATCATCTCGGATTTTGGGAGGGAGAGTGTTCCACAGGGTGAGGGCAGTAGTGGTGAAGCAGGTTCCTGCTGCTCTTTTTCTGGTGAATCTAGGGGCGCTGAGTAACATGGAGGTGCGCACCTTAGGTTTTTTGGAGATGCAGTGGGTGAGGTAGGGGGGGCAGTGTTGTGTAGGCAGCGGTGGGTGATGGAGAGGATTTTGAAGTTAATGCGTGCCTTGTTTGGTAGTCAGTGAGCTTCCCGTCTCTTTTTGGAGATGTGGTTAGATCGTTTCAAGCCCCAGACAGCTCTCAGAGCCTTGTTTTGGATCAATTTCAGTTTCTTGAGGTTTTTTGCAGAAATGCCTGCAAGGATGGCATTGCAGTAGTCAAGTTTACTCCCTGTGATGGCTCTGGCTAGTGTGAGGCAGTTGTTGAGGATGAGGAACTTTCTAGATCGGTTGATGAGTTTAGAGGAATATGCTGCAGATGAGGCAACATCCTTTACGTGTTTATGCATGTTTAGCTCAGAGTCAAGGTAGACGCCCATTGTTTTAACATGGGCTGAGACCGGGGTAGTGTTCCCATCAATACAAAAGGAGGAAAAGGCGGGGTCAAGATGTTTGAGACATAGCGAGGAGCCAACGATGAGCAGCTTGGTTTTGTCATCGTTGAGGCAGAGGTGGTGGTTAGCCATCCAGGTTTGGATGATGCTGTAAACTTGGCTGATATTATCAGAGTCAAGTTTGTGGTTGCCTGTGAGCTTAAGGAGGACTTGTGTGTCATCTGCGAAGTTGGTGTAGGGGATGTTAAGGTTGTCCAAGTGGTCAAAGAGTGGCCTGGTATACATGTTGTATGGTCTGGGTGAGCGGCAGGAGCCTTGGTGGACACTAAAGGAGACAGGGGTGGGGGCAGCTGATTCCAACCCAGCAAAGACTCTGGAAGTGCGATCGCTCAGGAATGATTTGATCCAATCGGCTGCTTGAGAAAAAAGAGGTTGAATAACAATACAGCGTTGGGTGAAATTCACACTTCAACACTCCTCCCCCATAAGACGAACAAAGGGTATGCACAGTGAGAGTAGCCAAATAATCCATAACCCCTTTTCAAAATCATTGAAATGTGCTGGCCGAAAAGAAGTCTGTCGAGGGTAAACCGTTCCCAGACACAACTGAACTGGTAACCCTTGCAGTCACGTTTGCTGTTGCTTGCCAACCATTTCACCTTAACCTCCCTCATACCTCGTCTTATTCCTAAATCAAGTACTCAATTATGAGAATCGGCAATTTAATGGTCGACATTTTGGGCAGTGCGGTGATCACATAGATTCAGATGCACTACGGACGATATACGCTGATACACCAGACATGCAGTTTATTATGCAGTATAATATGGGGGACGATGAGGATGTAGCCAAGTACATTTTAAAGATTCAGGAGATGTGGCGAGCAGAAACGGGTGACCAGTAGGACCGTTCAGTTCCCTTTTTCTATTTCATTAATAAAAGGGGATTGCCAAAGGAGGTTCAGGAAGCACTTGAAAAGATAGTGGGCATAGAGGCGAGGGTGGGCCGAGATTCAAACGATAATACATCACTGTAAGAGAATCGGGGAGCGAGAAAACAAAACAACCCAGAGATAACAAGCAGAGGAAGCGAAGCTGGTGCTGAAAAAGTTAGCTAAAATAGCCGTTGATGGAACAATAATGGTGAATGAACAGGCTGCAGCAAGTACAGACTTAAGAATTGCAACATTCTGGCCAGGAGGAGCACAGGGCCAGTGGAGCGGCAGACATCGGTTTCAAAATCCTGAATGGCAACTGGGAGGTTCGCCTCGAGGGAGAGGGAGGTTCCAAGGGAACACAAGGGGTACGGGGGTATTTGGTGGTATGGGACCCCGAGGGGAAATGGGGTTGTCTCAATAATGGAGCTGTGGGAAGTGGGGGTATTTTGCTAGAGAATGTAGAAATAGGCAGCAGCCAGGGTATAATCCTAATCCTGCATCAACGCCTTATGTCTGCCAGCCCCCAAGAGTTGCGTTCAAACCCTATGAAATAAAACAGGCCCATACGCAGTTACCGCCACGGTTCGCACACTAACATGTATCAAATGCACATGGGGCCCAACCTTTGGCAGCTAGGCAGAACCCCATGCATGGAGGTCAACTACCTGGCACACATGCAGTGCCTAACGGAACAGTAGCGCCTTACGGGGGGGGGGCAGCATTGTGGAGGGCAATCCTTTCGCATTCCCATGCACTAGCACGTATCCAGATTTTGTCATGACCACTGTGAAGGGGACACAAGTTGTGCCACAAGCAGGCTCCTACCAGAACCCTGAGGGTCTTAAAACCACTGCAAAAGGGCTCCTTGAGCCAGTCCTTGCGCCTTTGGCACCAGGCTAATATGTAGGAAGGAAGGGCTGTTTAAACCAGGTCCCATTTATGTACATGGGCCTTTCAATCCAACATGGAAGCACCCACACAGTCTAGTTCTAAGAACCAAGTCATGCGGTCTAGTGTTTTGGGTGTGCAGGCCTGGAACTACTTTCCCTGGTACTACTTTACGTGGGCTATATAAACCACACCCTGACTGCAGAACACGCTTAGTGTTATTCTGCAACCAGCAGTGTGACGCTCTCCGTGTCCAGCTCCTGGTCTTCAGCATCTTCCTGTAATCCTGCAAGAACAAGATTATTCTGTTTTACCTGCGAAACACCATCCAGCACTCAGCATCTCAAATGGGCTGCAATCTGTGGAAACGGAGAGAAGAACAACATCACTCACCTGTGAGTACTAGCTTAAGGACTTCCGGCGAACCGCTACCACAGCTGATGTTCGAACATTGTGACCTGCAATAACGAGAAAGGGAAACACAATATTAGAACACGTGCTTCCAAAACATCGAATTCCATCAGTCTTACCTGAACTCCATCACGCTACGCCACGCTTCCATCCGGAGCACCACAGCAACATCTGCAAAGGAAAAGAGACATATTCAGGTTCGCTTTCAATATTAAACAACCGCACAGCGCTGTACTTACCTTAACGGATTCCGGGGGCCTGTTTTTCGTCGCGCTCTCATCCACTCGCAAGACACCACAGCGGCCTGTGAGGAGGAGAAGAAGAAGAAAACACAGGTTAGCTTTAAAAGACAATAAAGGCGCTGCGCTTCGCGCTGTCTCTTACCTACAAACGTGCCTATCCATCCGGCACGCCAGCATCAATACCTTCGCACCGGAAAAGGAGATAGACATTAACGAATTCCCACCATAAACAGAACAAAGACTTACAATTAACAAGCCTACCAGCAGATTCGGGGTCACAGCAGGCCTGGGCCCAAGGAAGGCGTACTGCACCAGTGAAGCAACTCGGGCAGCTCGCCAACAAATGTCAAGCGCCCTTGCACAAGAAACGCAGGACGGATAGCTCACCCTACAAATAACTAAGATTCATTATTCAGCACTGGGCAACTACGCATCCAGGGTACCATGTCACAACCACAGAGTACACAGGGTTAGTGCGCCCAAACTACTCCCTTTCATATCACCCACTCATCTCTCACACAACTAGGAAAGGGCTCAGTTGGACTCTGGCCTGGCGCACCTGGCACCAAATACATGCACATTAGAACACCACTGTGAGGCATCCTTGTCCAGTACCTTCAAGATGGTGGTAGAAGTCAGCTTCAGCAGAGTTTTATTTCCTGCAGACTAGCTGCTGGGCGTGGCTGGGAGTGTCAAGGTATAAAAGTCCACGCCCTAGCATGCAGCCTTGCTTTGCGTTGCTCTGCTCAAGGCAGCGTAACGCTCACCGGCCCGGCTCCTGTAAGACCTGAGAAACTTACCTGAAGATTCAGATCATCGCTCCTGACCGCTCCTACAATCCAGTCGCGGTCATCTGGCTTGCGAGAATATTCACGTGCCTGGAAACTGACGAGTCAGCTGTTCAGCATCTCTTCTCCTCACGACGACGGTTCTCTATTCCACGGTTCCCGAATCGGTGAACAGCTGCTGCAACCCGCTCAGCTACTCCACCGCATCTCCGGCAACTCCTGAGAAAAAAGGAACAACAAAAGACAGTAAGCAACGCAAGAAGTAAGCGGTAGTAACATAGGCCCGTAAGGTATTAATGCTGCAAGGAACTCTGATTTTGGAGGCACAGTGTTTAGTGAATTTGGCGTTGTGCTGGTTGCGAAGCGCTTTCCAGGCACAAGGGTGTAGGTAGAGACCATGGGCCTGATGAATTGCAATGTGCCCAGAATCCTAAAAGCAGTCATTGTTCTCAAAGACCCTATCTGAAACTGGAAGGTGTGAAATGTACGGCAAGCAGATGGCAGAAGACTACAATAAGCTGCATGGCACGAGAGCTCATGGGGTTGGACGAAGAAGGTCTAGCGAAAATGAACCAAGTGTGCAGGCAACACTCGATTGACCATTTGGAAAAACTGACTTGGATGGAGGCGAAGGAAAAGCCAGTGAAAGTGCAGAAACGGGAAGAATATGAACTTTGTTTTTGCATTAAAAGAAGTTTTTCAGTGGGGGCAAACATCAAGTGCAAGAAGACTTTGTATGTTCCAGATTTTAAAAAGGGCATGACAACAGTGATGGACAATTACTGGGTGTGTGGCCAGTAGGGTTGTTTTGCACCTCCCACCATCATGGAGGGGCATTTGCCCGCTGACCACGCTGTACAGTTTTTCTCATGATCCCTGAACTGCACTTAGTAGTGGGATCCCAGGGCACATCCGCCCCAACGATAGTGCCTGGGGCAATGCCCCCACCATAATCCCAGTGCCACCTCCCATATTTTGCATCCTGCCACGGCAGAAGAAGGAAAAAAGACAGCGGGCAAGGAGCGGTTCTAACTATCTTTCACAACATCACAGTTGCTCAAGGAGATACCCAATCAATATAGACTGTTCAACAAGGAAGACATTTTTTTTCACTTCCCTCCTGTTGCCCCAGGTACATGCAGCTGCTAATGCTAAGTGGCTCCAAATCATCCGCTGGGAGGTGATACAGCTGGCGAATGATACAGAGCAAGGACTTAATGCCATAAAGATGGAAATGCAGGCGATCCGGCTGATGACGTTACAGAACTGCTATGTCCTGAATCTATTTACTGCCATAGAAGGAGGGGTCTGAAGAAAAATATGGGAGTCCTGTTGCATGTACATACCTCCTAGCAATACTGCCAATGGATCGCTTTCAAACATAATAGAGGCCCTGCACACTCTTGGTACAGTGAGAAACCTGAAGGTGTGACCCTAGCTAGTCCCCGGGGATCTGTCATCCAGGTGGCCAGGACACGGCCATCGCTATTGAAACCAGTTCCTGCGGGTGGACCAGTGAGGGCGGATCACCTGGATGGGGGTGTGGGGGTGGTCATCCTGCAGTGTGAGTGGGACACTGACGGGTGAGACGCGGTATCCCCCTTCTTTAAACACCTTTTTCGCATCTTACTATGTAAGACATTCAAAAACACTGCCCCCCCCCCTTTTCCAACACGAACCTTTTCGCACAACACAAAAGAGAACTGACTAACACCTGCGCCATTTACCTGACATGTCCCAATACAAGGGTCAGGCAATTGACCAGAATCACACACACACACCCCCACCCAAAGGCCCTTTCCCTTCCCCAAAGGGATAAAAGGTGGAGCAAGAGAGCACAGTGCGAGCAAGGCAGACTGCACAACATGAGAGCTAACTCAGCACAGCAGTGTAAGTGGAGGAGAAAGACGGCACATACCGAGGGGGTGACAAGCAGAGAAGGCACCTTGCCCTTTCTGACCAAGGCCCGTGAACCCCCCGAAGAAGGAATCGTAAGACTATGAACAGTAGACAGTGTCTGTTGCAGCAGATGTCAAAGGTACCTGAGACCCTCCGCCGCTGATAACTAAGCCGGGAGAGACGCTTGTCTCTGTGCTACCAACCTTGATTCCGAAGAGAAAGCAAAGTGGTTCATCACAGCTGTTGAGTCGAGGGTAGAATCGATAAGAAACCGAACTCTGTTGAACGATAACCGCAAAGTAGCAACTTGGGGAAATTCAAAGAACTATTAAGAATAAAGCGGAGACCAGCTGCAGAGAGATTCGGCACCACGTGGGTGTTCACTCGAGAGACTCTGGTCTATCCCATGTTTGTTGAAACTGCTGATATCAGAATGCCATAGGAGAGCCGCCAAAGCAGGTCAAAGTGGTCATACAGGAGATCTAGCAAAATCCCTGTACAATAGAAAGTCTTTGACCAACAAACTGTTAACAGAAAGCAAGGGAAGTGAATCCCGCATCAAGAGAAAGCAAGTGAAGTGAATCCTACAATCGTTGACGGCAAAAGGAATTGTAAAGTGGCAAGAGTGAACCCGGCAGAGGGATGCCTTTAAAGAGGCGGAAGTCTAAAGTCTCAAGAAACAGTGTTTTGACAAAAGTGAACCCGGCCAAGGGATGTCCACAGAGAACTGTTTAAAAAGACATTAGGATTTGCGTATACAAGAAAAATCATAGTGAACGCGGCGGAGGGAGGCTGAGAATCGAGAGGGGTCTGCGCACGGAAGAAGGGGAACCCGGTGTATCACCTGAATAAGGAGAAGAACTCTTTGATTGAACTTTTTATTTCAATATCTTACACCTGACAGGCCCTTGAAAGCAAGGGAACATTACCCTCCTCTCATGGTCCTTGGTATCATTAAGGATCTGCGCCCGGAAGAGGGGGACCCAGTGGTGAATCCATCACCCAAAGTATACGTGGAACATATTCCCCACCCTAGTTACATTATGTAATGTGAGTGTATGAGTGGGGGTGAAAGGGGGTTCCCCCAGCTCTAATAGGGCCATAGGCATAATTCCAGGGGCCAGTTCGATGGTCACTGCCCCTTTCTCCATTACCTTCCTGGCCTAGGGGAGTCCAATTTGGAGAGCTTAGTCGTGGCACATATATTCTACCTACATTTGTGTTTGGTGCTGGTCGGGTCCCCCAGAAAAGAGGGGCTTAATAGATTCAGGTTCCCGCATTGCTCCCTTCTGTCCCACATTTGGTGGCCCTTTTATTAGCATGCTCTCTGTATGTAGTCCCGCTTTGGGGAGCATGGAATGGGCCAGCTGTATAGAAGCAATATCAGGTCTATGGTCTGGGCTATTTGATCTCCTCGGTTTGTCATGTTGGGGGGCTCTGGGGATAAGGGCAGTGGCCAATTGTACCTTGATACAGGACAGTTCAATCCCGAACTTTTCAAGTTTTACACTGATCATTTTCTCTATCGAACCACATAACAAGCTCAGTGAGTGAAGATCTTCCCTCGGTTTCTCCATGAGCTCCCCCTCCTTCGCCCATTCTACATAGTTCTTTCTATCCCTAGACCTGTCTTTTTCCCTCTACTATTCCCTCCTCCTCGTGGGGAGGCAACGGTGTTCCTAGAGGGTTGTTTACTTGGTCTTAAAATCCTTCTCGTATGTGGGTCAGGACCGGTTCCCCCGAAGTCACCCTCCTGCAGAACTTAGTATCGATTTAATACTGGTACCATGATTTCTGTGTGGTGTTCTGGTATGGCGGTTTTAGCAGTTAACCCCATCTCTTTTCTAGAATCTAACTCATTTAGCATGTGCGTGGGGCTATCCATTAAGAACAGGTCATCTCGTTCGGGGTTCAGTTTGATAATCTGTACCCCATCAACCCTGCTAATTTTGGGCTCTAAAGTAAATTTCCGCCCCCCTCTTGCACCCTATGTTTCCCAATCTCAAAGTCGGTCTTAAAATGTGTGCGTTTCTCAACCCTCCAGTTTGTGCTCAATTGTTGTATGGGTTTTAGGGTTGGTGCTACACTTTCAGGGAGGATTTCAAGGTCCTCGACCCTCGACACACAATAAGATACCATAGTTGTTTTCAAGGGGGCCTGTGGGACAGGTTTGTTACTCGTTGGACCTTCTATGTTATGGAGCAAGTCCTCCATTTCTGTGATCAGTACATTTACATCCTTTATAGGTTCAAACAACTTGTATACCTTCTTGCTCCCTCCCTTCGGAGAGACAGGCTGGGCTCCTTTTCTTTTCATCGCTAGGGGATTTATCAGGGACTATTGTAGTCAAATCTATTTTTTATCAATTATGTTACAAAATATGATAAATTCGTTTTTGTACAGTAAAATGCTTAAAAATATTTCTGTTAAAACCAGTCCACAATAATTATAACAACAAGGAAATCTGTTTGTAAATAACCAGTTTAAGGACAATAAGGGGGGGTGGGGGGGGGGCGCCTGTGACCTTTGTCCTGCTCAACTTGTCAGTGTTTGCAATTAAATGATCAGACAACTGATTATGTTGCTAAGAACAGTACATAGGCCCACATGAACGACATAAGGAAAAAAAAGAAAAGTACCAAGAGGCAAGAATGACAAACAGTCCCACTACAATAAATGGCAATAGACGAGTAGAATCCGGGGGAAAATAAAAGGGGAGAGGCAGAGTAGGCACATCTGACAGCTCGGGGAGCACGCCTAGTCCGATGCGCTCCCCTCCCCAAATCCCACACGCATGAAGTTCACACTAGTGCTGAATATCTGTAATGCTCGTATTTCCCCGGGACAATCCCTTATGAGTGCACTTAGTGTTACCGTTGCCGGCAAGGCAGAGACTGTACACAGATTCCTCTGCAAAGTTCCTAGGCTCGTTTCGGTCAGACTTCCACCATTTCTGGGACCTCTAGGATTCCTTCCATGCAGCAATTGGGCAATAAAACAGAATGGCAGTAGGACAGCTGATGGGGAGGGACCTGTACGGCTGAGAGACACTACACTGCGCCTCTTTTCCATGTAGTGTCTATAGTTTTGTGGCTCAGTTGACAGCAAAAAAGATCAAAATGCTAAAGGTACTACGCTTTGCGTGGCCACTTGCAGGGGTTCCCTTTGTTTTTCAGTACAACACTTTAACCCAGGAGGAGGAGGTCAATGTCAATTAAGATGTCTATTCCGAGGTGCATCCGCTCCCCCGCCCACAGTGTTAGTGATTACCAGTAAATAAATGTCAATGGTTACGGCCATAGCCTGTGGCTTACCCACTCTTCTTAATTGCCTGGATTTAAAGTTCAGTGAACAGACATGGCTCCTTTTCTCCTTCTGGTTGTACCGAGAATTTCCACAGGATCTATGGTAATTTACTGGTGGACACGAAGCCGCAAAAAGTGGACAACTCTGCTTTGCCAACACGCTGACACCCCTGGACAGCACCAGACAGCGTCGCCCTTATCGCCGGCAGGATTACGCCATAAGGGTGCCTTGGTGGGTGTTCAAACCCTTCTTGTTCCTTCTCGGCAGGATAGTGGGTGGAGCCTGGAGCACCAGCAGGGAAACGGAGGGCGGGGACAGCACCAGACAGCGTCACCCTTATTGCTGGCAGGCTTACTCCACAAGGGTGCCATTGGCGATGCAGAGTTTACAACCTCCCCAGGGAAGGGGAGGGTGTTGCCCTGCGCAAGGTGGGCAGGGATGGGGAAGAGGGGGAGGAGCGCCCCTGTCATATGAACCAGAGCAAACTGCTATTGCAGAGAGTTTGGACACTGGCAAGCTGGGTGTCCACATCGGCCTCAGTATGACAGTCGAGGTCGACAGCAAGCGAATGTCAAGGTCCCTGCCTCCACTGCCACCACTTCAGACTGATGGTTAGGAATGCCAACGTGTCTCTGAGCTTTTTGCACCACTAATATCGATTGATCCTTCTGCCCGTATGTTGATTGTGTTGTTGCTGGTCAAAAGATTTCATGCTCACGAAAGATGCACTCTGGTGAGACAGTTAATGCTGTAGATATAGGGTGTACTCCAATTTATTTTATTTATGAATTTATATAGTGCCGTTAATCCCACTGGCATCTGGGTGCACACATGTAGACGCAGACATTAACACACAAAACGATACAAGATCCTACCTAAAAAGATAATTTTTCTTAGTGAGCCATTCACCTGAACAGGCTGTTTTCAGTACCTTTCTAAACGTGCAATAGTTCTTCTAAAGCCTCAATTGTACTGATAGATTGTTCCATCTCTTGGCTGCTTTCACTGGGAAAGCACAACCCAGTTCATTGGACTTTTTCAACTTGGGGCAGTTGGTCAGGCCATGGTCCTCTGATACCTTCCAGGTACACAAGGTGAGATCTTTTCCTTCAGGTACGCAGATGCCTTTCCTGAAACACATTTGTGTACCAGCATCAAAGTTGTGAACTGAATTCTATCTTCCATTGTCAACCAGAGCAGATCTTTCCTATCCTTGGTATATGGACTCTTCTGGCTTTTTTCATTACAATTCTCACCACACTGTTTTGCAGTACTTGATATCTAGCTATACAGCCTTTACTTGCGCCAATCATGAGTGCATTACCATAGTCGAGCCTAGATAGAATTGTGGCTCTGGCTATGGTAGCACTGTTATCCTCGCTCAAAAATGGCCTAATAGACTTGAGCAGTTGGAGGTAACATTGACAGTTTTTTGAGAGGTAAGAGACCTGAGCCTCGGAGCCCATTGAGGTTTCCAAGTATAGCCCCAGCGTCAACACCTACTCAAACAGGGTAATCGGGGAGCCTTTGATGATAAAGGTCTTTTACTCTTCACTGAGTTTTGCACAGGCTTGTGGGCAGACAAAAATAATCAGCTCTGTTTTATTCCCATTAAGACACAACCAGCGTTCCCTCATCCAGGCTTCAATGATGTTATAAAGAGATGTTACCTTGGTAGAGTCTTCGACGTAGCACCCACTGAGTTCTGTCACCAGCTGCGTGTCGTCTGCATAGTTTGTAAAGTAAGCTCTGATCTTATCAAGCACTATGCAGAGACACCTTAAATATAGATTGAATAACAGTGGTGATAGACTAGTGCCCTGCGGGACGCCACACCTTAGAAGGCCTCACCCCAGTGGATTTTTAATTTCCTCTTCGATAAAAATGAGATGACCCATCTGATTCCTTCACAAGAGCAGTTGCCTACATTTTCCAAGGCCCATTGAAGCTGGTGGTGGTCCAAGAGGTCAAATGCCGTGCTTCGGTCCAACAGAACCTCCTGTCCATGATACTCCGCAACTGAGTCTGTAGATCCAGTAATGCAGTCTCGGCGCTGTTTGCGGTCCTAAAACCAGATTGTTGTGTATGTAAGATGTTATTGACTTCCACATATCTTTGGAGTTGTGCTGTAGCAGCTTTATCCAGGATGTTTAACAAAAAGTTACAGTTCGTCATTGGCCGGAGATTACTAGGATCTTTTTGATTGAAGCCGGGTTTTTTAACCAGTGGTGTGATGGTTACAGTCTTAATGATTTCGGGAACATTCCTGTCTCTAAAAGACGCATTCACCATTCTGGCAAACAGGGGTGCAAATATTTCCTTGTTATCAAGTATCATTTTGGAAGGGAGGAAGTTTTCTGCACACGATGTTGGTCTCATGGATGTTGGAATTCCTTCCATATCTCTCGCCGTGATGGGGTTGAACTTAAAATGTTCCTGTTTGTTTTGTGGGAGGATGGGCCTACTCTGGTCTGTATGATTTTGGGTTTTAGCCTGAGATATTCGTATAGCCTCCCTAGCCTTTTGTATTTTACTGTAGAAAGCTTCTTGCACCTTTACGCAGTCCTCTTTTGAGGGTTCAAACGGTGGGGTCAGGGCTTTAGGTTTATCTACTGATTTGAGAATCTCAAACGGCTTTCTTGCGTCGTTGGCCGCACCTGAGATTTGGCCATTGTAGAAATCTTTTTTTGCAACTGCAATACTTTTTTAGTATAATTTCTGACTATGTTCTTCCATTTACCTCAATTATCTTTTGAAGGGTTCTTCAACCAACTACGTTCTATTTTCATTTTTTCTTTTTTCAGCTGCCTCAACTTGGTGTTAAACCATTTTTGATAGTTGCTAGTGTATCTATTAGCTTCTGAATTTGTGAAGACTTTTACAATATTTTCACATGCATCTTCATCCGTGGTGTTCAAGATTATTTCCTCTATGCACTGATTTAGGTGCACCGAGGTAATGTTCTTAAAGTTTCTACTCGGGGACCTTTTTTGCTCATTGTTCCTCTTTGGCTGTGGTTCAGGCATTATTACAGTGAAGTTCATTTTCGAATGGTCAGTCCATATACATGGTGTTGTGAGACCCATTTTAGTCTCAAGATTGTGAGTAATCACTCAATCAAGTTGATTGCCTTGTGGTGTTGTAGATTCTGAATTGATGACCTTAAATCTATGTTGTTCAGCTCTTTTTCCAGGAGGTTAGCTTCCTTGTACTTGGGATTACCTCTCCAACTATTAAAGTCACCTATTAGTAGTGTTGCAGTGCTAGGGTTTTTTAAGATGTTGAACTGTTGGATGATTTCATCATTGAAATTCGATATCCGTGATGGTGGCCTGTAAATCACGATTATGTTGACACAACTATTACTAGTAGGTGTATGTGGATACAGGATGAGGTGTACCTTATCCTGTATCCACTCTGCTTATGGTCAAGATAGGTCACATTTCTGACCAATATTCTTTCTTGCAGAGTCCCTGTTCTCCTATGAATTCGTTTTTATTATCCAAGCTAAGTTCTATATACTGTTCAATTGATGCTGTATACCTTGAAATTGCTGCTCACAGAGAGCACGAGGTGCTGCCAATAGGAAATTACCCATTTGAAATCTGTAGACCGGACCGACACTCCCTGTTGGTGGCAGGAACTGTTGGACAGAGTGCCAGTCAAATGATGGTCAACCCATGCAAATGACAATGGCTATATGGTTAATGATAAGCCAGTTAAAATTACTTTCAATCGTACCAGGGCCATTCCATGCCTACCTCTGTATCCTATTTGCCAACAGGCTGAGGAGGGAATTCTTCCTGTGATAGAATCTCTTCTCCAACAAGATATTATGGTACTATCCCGCAGTCCCTTCAATACTACTATCTATTTTGCCTACTAAGAAGCCAGTTAAAGAGGTTTATCGTTTTATTCAGGATTTGCGTGCAGTTAATGCTGCCCTGTTACCAGCTTTTCCAGTTGTACCGAATCCGGCTACCATTTTGTCATTATTCCCTACTTAGCTAAGTACTTCACTGTTGTAGATCTGTGTTTAGCATTTTTCTGACAGTGAGTACCCGTTTACACTTACCCACAAATCCACTCTGTATTTATGGATTAAGCTTGCAATGGGATATGTAGAAAGCCCTACTCTGTTTTCCCAAATTCTAAAGCAAGAACTTCATTTGGTTCCGTTTCCAGGAGGGTAGATGGTGGTGTTGTATGTGGATGATCCCCTCCTAGCTTCCCTCTTCTTGGAGGCTTGTGACGAAAACTAACTTATTCTGTTAAAGGCCCTTGCTGAAAAGGATCACAAGATGTCACGACCCTCACCCAAAACCCCCTCTGGCAAACCCATTGGCCAGGTGGAGTCAGGACTCGGGCCTCTAGAGCCTGGCATCCTCTTCAAAAGCCCTCATGGGGCCAGTCCTGGCACCTATGGCGCCAGGCTCATACACCATGAAAAACAATGTGCTTGGGAACTACTTTATTGTATTGTCAGCCAACTTGGAGGCATCCACATAGCTTGGTTCCTAAGAACCAAGCAATGCGGTCTAGTGTTTTGGGTGTGGTAGCCTAGGGACTACTTTACCTGGACTATTTTGTTGGGGGTATTTAAACCACACCCGAGCAAGACCACACGCTTCGCGTTACTTTGCAGCTTGCAACGTGACGCTCACCGTGTCCAGCTATTCCCTCGAACCTCGGAGAAGCAGAACCTGCAAGGGGACAAAAGGAACATCATTAGCAGCAGCATCTTACCTGCAGTCTTCATCTTTAAACACTTGCAGCTACTGAGAACAGCTTCCTCGAATCTGCACGCCTCCCGGACGGAACGACCTGAAAGAGGAAGATAGAGGCAACATTAAAGAAAGCAGTAGAGACATTTACAAATTACGAACTGCTCAAAAGGCTTACCTGGCTGGTCGCCTCTCAGCTGGCACCACTCCGGACATTCCACTCACGCTGAAGAACACCGTGACCTACAAGGAAGGAAAACACAGGTTAGCAAAGGCAAGACTTTGGGGCGCTGCGCATAGCGCTTATTTACCGCATCATAGCGCTCTTAATGCACCATCATTTACCAGCGGGGCTCAACCAAGCCAGTTCGCTGCGCTGAAGCTCCGCATACCTAAGGGAGAAAAAAGAGACATTTTAAACAAAGAAAGGCATGCAGGATAGCAACAAAACTAAAGAACAGCAATAAGACCTACCTGAACAATATCAAACGGGCCGGCGTCAGTGAAGTAACTTGACCGCACTCGCCCATGAAAGACAACGCGCCCCTGCAAAGAAGGCAGGACGGAGAGCATGCCTAATTCTACCACAAGGCTGAACCTTCCCTGCAGACCACATCAGGGCAAAGCTGAGAAGCATACCAGCGAGTAACCCGGCTGGGTGGCGTCCCTGTGGATACCAGGTGAGCGTAACACAAGACATCTAAAGACAAATTACAGTTGTACCTGCCTCGTGTGTGATTCCTCTGTCATGAGATTTCTCTTGGGGACAGACATTTGTCCCAGGATCGGATTGCAGTGATCCAGAAAGTCCCTAAGTCCCAGACCAAGAAGCAGATGACGGGGTTCCTCAGGATGGTAAGTTACTATAGGCAGTGGGTCCTGGGGTGTTTATCCATAGTTAAGCCCCTTCAGTTCCGCATGCATGATTCAAGCCTGAGCCCCTGCTATGGTCTCAGGAAGCAGAATATGCCTTTGTCCCCATTAAACAAGCACTTGCAATGGCTCCGGCTTTAGGTTTGCCGTATTACAGTAAGTCCTTTGTGCTGTTTTGCAATGAGAGCAATATGTTTGCTCAAGGTGTGTTGACTCAGTTACGCAGTGATAAGCGCCAGCCCATATTCTATCATAGTGTAGTTTTAGATCAGGTAGCCATGGAACTCTCAGCTTGTCTGCAAGCTATCGCTGCCCTATTGATAGAAAAAACACACTCCTTGGTGTAGGGGCATCCTGTCACGATTGCGATTCTCCATTCTGTATTGTCATTATTGCTTAAAGGGAAGACGCAGCATGTGTCAAATTCTGCTTGACCTGATATGAAAAAAAGCCTATTGAGCTTGCGGCTTTCACCCATGCATGTACTGTGGCCCGTGATAGATCGGCTATGATTTATTGCGACTCCAGGTACGCCATGGGGTGGTGCACGACTTTGGTGTCCTTTGTAAGCAGGATACATATTTGACATCCACGGGCACCCGAATATTAAATAGAAAATATGTATCCGCTTTATTGAATACATTTTTACTTTCTGCAACTGTAGCCATAGTAAAATGCATTGGACATGATCCCTCGCAGTCATTTACAGCTCTAGGAAATAGATTAGCAGATGGTGCAGCTCGCTCGTAGACCTTAAATGGGCCCCTGGCACCTAATGAATTTTGTTTGTTGCAGTTCCACAGCCACCCATTGCATCCCTTTCCACTCAGGCAATCCTCCAAACGTAAGCCCCAGAAGCTGAAAAGGTGACCTGAACTCAACAAGAGTGTAAATTGGAGTAGACTCCCTGTGACATTCCTCAAACAGCTGCCTGGTGGTCCCCAAAGTACTCCTCCCCTACCGGATCCGTGAAGCTCACTGCTTAGCTCATTCAGGTAAAAATTCTATGATCACTTTGTGTCGAAATTGGACGGCTCCTGATTTAGCTTCTATCGCTCAGTTACTGTAAACATTGTCATATGCCCAACATATGTTGGGGTAGTGGTGCCTACTGTGACGAATCTGAGGATGTCGTCCCTTCTCCCCTAGGGGAGAGACGTTTACCATGGGTCCAAGGTGGTGCGTCCACAGTACAATAATACCCCTCGGGGTGGTGTACAGAGGGAGGATCCATGGGGAAGTTTGTCCCCTATGGGATTGGGGACGACTATTCCCAGGAGACGCAGTATGCCCCCGCCTCACTGCCACCAACCCCTTCTCCATTACCAAGTCCTCCTCCTCCTTCTAGCTAGAACCAATGTTTTCTATTGTCAAATTAGTCAAAATAATATACTTGACAAGACTGTAATACCAACCAAGTAGTTTACATCTAGTTTTAAGAGAAGTACTACTGAGAGTCTGAGGACCAATTTGTGGGATCAGCATGAGTGGTCTAGCTTCTCACAGGATGTCATTGGCCCAAGCAATTGTAATTGTTTATTTGTAAAGCACTTGTACACAAGTGAAGTCCTTCAAAGCGGGAAAAGCACAAGGGAGTACAGTCATCATTCTTCGGCCTTGAAGATTCTGAATGATTTACAACATTCGATAGCATGCTAAGCTGGAGGCATATATACTAGTGAAATGCTTGACACAGAGTGAGGGAGCAAGGGGGGGTGCATACAGGTAATAGAACAGTGCCGACTTGGCCCACATTTCGGGATTGCTTGGTAGTTGGTCATCAAGGCACCTATGCATGAGTAATTCAATCAAGGCCCTGCTAGGGAGCAGAGACAGAGGGAGAAACGGACAGACTTACACAGCCTAGAACCTACAAAGTCAAGGAACGTGCAAGTGCGCAAAACTGGAAGCGCGAGGGAGGGGAAGTGGGACAAGTGCGCCCCTTCTTTCAGGGGCCTGGGTTAAGTGCAGAGTGCGTGCACCTCTCATGGAACATATTGCAGTAGTGCCTGGCTAAGTCCGGAGACAAGTGTACACTGGCAGGAGAGCCTGGAGGTGCACCAGGACACCAGTCAGGTAACTGAGCAGGTTGGGGAAGAGAAGGAAGCAAGGAAAAAAGAGGTTAGCAAGGGAGAGGGAGAGAGAAGGAGCAGGAGAAGAAATGGGTCTTGAGGAGTTTCCAGAACATAAGGAGGTCAGGCTCAAGAGGGAGGTAGGCAGGCTGTTCCAGAGGGAGGCACCTGCAGAGGGTAAGGAGCTAGCCCCCAAATCAGTTTGGAAAAACGTCTCACCCGCAGAGAGTTGGAGGAGGCTGAGTGGAGGGCTCTAGAAGGAGAGTATTTAGGAAGAAAGCGTTGTAGATAGTAAGGGCCCTGGCCACAGAACGCCTTTTGTACTATGCAGAGGGACTTGAACTTGATCCTTGCAGCCTTGGAGAGCCAGTGGAGTGATTTCCTCGCTGCAGAGATGCGGTCCATGGGCTTGAGGCCAAGGATAAGTCTCGCCGTTCTGTTCTGGATAAGTTGCAGAGGTCGGAGAGTAGAGGTAGGAAGATTGAGAAAGAGGCTATTGCAGTAGTCCAGTCTGTAGAGAACCACCAGGGCTCTGGAGACAGTGAGCCTCTGGGGAAGGTGAGAAAAGATAGAATACCTCTGAGGAGGTGCAGCTGGTAGTGAGACTTCTTGGACATGTGATGTGTGAAGCGAAGGAGAGAGTAGTCGATGATGACCCCCAGGTTTTTTTCCTCACTGGTGGGTGGGGCGCAGGTACAAGGGAGGCTGGCCACAGTGAGAGTGGGAGATTGGGAGCAGGGGTGCCAATGATGACAATCTCTGTCTTGCTGGCATTAAGGCAGAGATAGTTCGCTGCACACCAGGACTGAATTGCGGACAGTCAGGAATGAGCGAGGAGGAGGAAGAAGCCGAGGGTAGCCTGAAAGAGAGCTGTGTGTCATCCACATAACACTGAAAGTTGGAGGTGAATGCAGAGATTATGTGGGCCAAAGGGGCCATGTAGACATTGAAAACCAGGGGAATAGATTAGATCCTTGGGGGACACCACAAGTAGAGACAGTGACGGTGCAGAGAAGAACTCGGATCCACTTGGGAAGTACGGTCAGAGAGAAAGGACATAAGCGATGCCAGGGCCTGATCTGTGATGCCCAGAGTATCCCGGAGATGGAGCAAAAGCAACAAACCAACACAGGAGTTCAAAATGAGCTCAGATGGGACACAGAAGGAGAACGATACTCAGAGGAGAAACTGGGGTAGCTGTGCACTTGGCGACCAGACAGAGAAAAGGGAGAATGCAAACCTGGTTCAAGCTGGAAGGACCCCTTGCGCTGTTTTGGTGACGAACCTCTGGGCACCCCAGGCCCAAACGAAGTACCTGCGAGGAAGGATGTGTTGCCGCGCAGAGTCAGATGTCTACAGGGCAGCTGCAGAGCCCGCCGATTACCCAAATGTTACCAGAGCCTCAGGGAATCACCAGTACCTACAACAAGAAAGCTAACGGGTATGCAGATTACTCGAGAGTCGTTGGAGATAGTGGGAAGCAAGGGGATGAAGAGAGAAGCTGGAGCAAGAGAGTCTGCGACCCTAAGGAGGGAATTTGGGGCTGTGACCTGCACCCATATGAAAGTGAAACCTTAAGTGGGTCTGGGACCCCTAGGAATAAGAGGTTTGGGACCCTGAAGGGACATTGTGAGTCTGGGATCTGCCCCCATATCGAATTCCAAGCATAAGAGGGTGTGGGACCCTGAACAATTACCAAGAGTATGTTTGGCAGCAGATTGAACCATACCGATGTGATAACGAACTGCAAGTCGGGGACCAGCACACACATGAGAAGCCAAGGGAGAGAGGGCGAGGGACAAAACAAGGCCGTTTAGATACGCACACACATAAGAAATTGGACAGGGGAGGCGTGGTTGGTGCTGGCCAAGATGACCACTTTATAGGGAGCTCTGCCGACTTCAGGCGGAATGCACCCTGGAATGTCCCAGTAGCGGGTTGCTGTGCCACCCAGGCCTAGCCCTGAAGCAGCAGAGACCCCAGTGAGCGGGCGGTGCAGGGTCTCTGCCTGAATTTGTGGATGTCGATGAGACGCAGTGCTATGGGTCCTGCGAGTCACACAGTGGGATGTGTGGCCATGGCCTGGTGGATGTCTTGAGACATCCGAGTTTGCACTGTACCCTGCAGCCCCTGTAGGTGGAGACGGTGAAGCCCGACACATTTAAGCCTGAAAGTACCTTTGCAGCATGGTTCCACCCTTGTGGAGTGAGCAGAGAAGGCAGTAGCCAGCCCCATGTGGCACCCGCTATCGAGGCACTGCAGGAGCTGGAACCTGGATTTGGAGCACCACCCCCGGGCTTGAAGGGGGGGCGGGCAGAGTGTGTGGTGGGGGTTCTGGGCTGGGACCAGGCTGGAGCCGAGCACAGGTGAAGGCATGCCCTGGCCCCTGAGCCTTCCTGGAGCATTAAGCACTACTCTGTTATCTTCCTTCTTCTCTAAGGACCCAGTGAGTGCAGAGGAGTTGCTGCAGGCTGTCCAGCACAAAGAGATGTATTACTGTGCGGAGGCGTCCCCGTTGGGAGTGCCCGGCCGGTGTACTGCCTGTTTTTTTTTTCTTCTTCTTTCATCATTCGTGGCGGAGTCAATACATTCCCTAAAGGAGGATGTTACTCATCTGCAGGGGAGCTGGCGGGATCCAAACTGGGAGTAGAAGAACTAATCTCCACCATTTGGAAAACAGATCTAGAAGAGAAACATTAGAATTCGGGGGCCTTGAGGAAAATATTGAAGGAACGGATTTGAAGGCTGCTTTTTCAAAGTCACTTTACCGGATAGATCTGCGGATCCCATTATCCTTAAGAGTCCATAGGGTTAGGCCCCTCAGGAAGGGCCTGTGAGGCCAGCCCAGACACATCCCCATGACATGTCATGCTTTCACGGTCAAGGAGGAGATTTTGAAGGCCTCCAAGTCAATGGGGGAGATTTCCTATAGCACACTAAATCTCCTAATTTTTCAGGACTTGGCTGCTCTTACGCGCCAAAAACAGCTATTGTTCCGACCGGTTACTGGGAAACTCCGGCCGGAGCATATACAGTATTGTTGGACGTTCCCATTTGGCGCTGTACTGCACCTGAAGAAGCAGCCATGGTCCTGGGGATTTCACTGGAGTAGAGTAAGGATGATGCTGAGAGTAGATGGAGAAGAGTTTGGGGCAGGTGCCTGGGGGGGTGCTGTGGGGAGGGCGTTGGCAGGGTACCTGAGGATGAATTAGCATCTTCGCAGTGGAGAGCATTTTGGGAACGGGTATCTAGCTCTGTCCGATGTTTTGGAATTTGTGCTTCGGATGATGTTAGGGGGTGTTTCTCCCTTGGCAGGGGGAGGCGAGTTTTTCTGGTTTGGGAAAGTGGTTCCCGATGGGGCAAATCTGCTTCTACACGCCTGGGTGTGGTTGATGGTTATTTGTTTTTTTGTGGTTTGTTTGAAAAGTTGGAGGAAGCATTGTCTTATAAGGGGTCACCCGGTAGTGATGGAGGCGGAATGTCAACATTGGTTCATTTTGGGGGTGGACCGCAGGCCCAATGTCACTCTTTAAGACGATATGAAATTAAGATGGCTGACCCACAATGTTAGGGGCTTGAATTCCCCCAGAAAACATAGTATGCTGCTACACAGACTAAAGCTGCAGCAAGTTGATATTGCATTGTCCAGGAGACGCCTATACACAGGTCAGATGTGAGGAGGTTAAGCACTGGGGAGTTTCCGCAAGTTTTTCATGGGGTTGCTTTTCTCCTGCAGATTTCTCTTCATGATAGATATCCATCATTCACCTCTGCTGTTTGGAAACCTTTTGAAAGGGGGCGGAGTGGATCTCGACTCGGCCGTCTATCTTTGATCCGTCTTGTCTGGTTCTCAATTGTCGGCTCTGGAACTGATGTCAGGCATCGTATATATAGCAAGTGACTATGCCCCATGCTTCAGTTCCTTTTTTCTGCAAGCTGCATCGGGAACACAACTCGAGTTTACTCGACTTTTTGTTGTACTATTTGTATGTTTCTCTTCTAAAGCCTCGATGTAATGTCGTCTCACGGGTTTTGCACTTCAAGCGGTGCCGCGATTGCAAGGCAAAAATGTCTGAGCAACCCCCACAACATCTCTCTATTGTGTCTCAGTGTTAGTCATGACACAGAGGCCTGTGTGTCGTGCGCAAAGATGCAGCTGAAATCCCTGCGTGAAACTGGCCTTGGGCCGACGAAGCTCCAAGTCTCCGGCGCAGTCGCCCGTCCGTTCTTCAGAGGCAGAGACTGAGGAGCCCACTCCCGTCAAGGGGGAGGAACGACATTGCAAGAAAACTAAGAAACGTTCCCAATCCAGGAACCATTCCTTATTGTCTTCCTCGTGTAAGAAGAAGTGGCACCATTGCCATCGGCGCAAGTCCAGCTTGTTGTTGGAATGAGGTAAGCCCTCGGCGGGGCCGAAAAATTGGGAAGAGTGGCAAAGTTTTAAAACTTCAATGTTATAAATGTTTCAGAGACAAGCTACTGTCGGTGCAGCTCTGGCCCCGACCAGCAAGCTTTGGCGGCAAAAGTGGCACTTGTTGCTCCCGACCCAAGACAGCCACTCCGTCGACTTAGTCAGCGTCGAAAACGTCTTTGGACGTTACGCCTATGAGGTATAAGTCACCGGAGGGCTGTAAGGCTGATGTCCATGACACCCATCGGTTATGTGTGCGTCTCTCTGCGCCGAAAGAACCTTCAGAATCGAAAGCTTCGGCTTCTAAACCTAGTCTGAAGTCCTCCATGCTGACAGTCAGCGACAGTTCATTTGTGCTGCTGTCGAAATCTGGTTTCTTCGATTCAATGCATTCCATATTTGGCGTCAATGACCCCGGGAGGACTCGGTCGACCGCGTCTACATGGGAGCCGGCGAGGTCAATTTATGTTTGACGACCAGGCTGATTTATTGGCCCTAGCTCAGGGTTTAGATGACGCCAGTGGTCTGGATGCTTCCCCAAACCTTGAGTTACAGCAAAACCAGCCCTATACCCACACTAATATTAGGTTCAAGGATCTGGTTCACCGGGTGGTTGACACCCTGGGGTTGAAGGTGTCCACTACCCCTCTTCAGGCGTATGAGCTTACCGAGCTCACATACAGTCGAGCATATAATATGCCTTTCAACCCAGCCATTGCAGACCCTTTAGCCTCTTTATGCCAGCGCTCTTGTACCATTTCCCATGTGAATGCCAATTTTGCAGGGAAGTATAGGCTGGCAAGAGGAGACCCTTCTTTCCTCACCACACACACTTCCCAAGAAGGTGTGGTTATACAGGGCTGCCACTATTTCCACCAGACCTGCGGCATCAACCTTTAAATTGCCCATGGACAGAGGGGAATAAATCTGACGCATTGGCCAGAAAGGTGTTCAATTCTGGTATCATGACACTCAAAGTCACTAACGTAGCATGTGGATACGGCAAGTACTTCTTTGGCTCATGAAAGGCTGCAGAACCTGCTGCTGAATACGGGACTGGACGTAGCAGACTGCTTTGGCAGAGTAATGGGTTCAGCAGTTGTAATCAGATGGCAAGCCTATCTAAAAACTTCTGTCTTCTCTCCAAATGTTCAAAACAGGTTGCTGGACATGCCCTTTGAGGGTGACATGCTTTTCAGGCAGAAAGCAGACGAATCCTTAGAGAGATTTAAGGAATCAAAGTTGGCTGCTAAATCATTGTCTAGCTGCGCTGCCGGCCAAACCTGCCTTCCGCTTTGCCTCCAGGGGCAGAGGCTATAGACTTTGTGCCCTATGGCAGGAAGGCACAGCTCCTGCAACCCAGGTAAGGACAGAGGCGCTCCTTGCGTCCCGGAATGGGAAGAGGGGCCTCTATATGCCAACAAGCAGCAGCAGTGGCAGGGTCACTAAGCTGCTTTGATTTCCCATCCCCCAATGCACTGGTTGGTGGACAGTGTGCAGGACATTGGTTCCAGTGGCAGGTCTGGTCTCATCTGGAGGACACCTGCCCACTACTAGACAGGCTTGGCTTCTCTCTCGACTTGAAGACCCATTTGACACCAGTTCAACGGCTCCAGTTCATCAGAGCTGTCCTAGACACCCAGGTACGGAATGCTTTTCCTCCCGAGGAGAGAGTCAGCAACATAGCCCAGATGGTGCATTTGTTTCAGGACCACACCGCCCTTCCAGTGGCTTCCTTCCTCCACCTCTTGGGTCTCATGACCTCCTGTATTTTTCTAGTGCCATAGGCCAGGCTGCATATGAGATCCCTCCAGAGGCTCCTGAGGGACCCGTGGTCTCACTATCTGCGAGCTCTCACAGATCGCTTTCAGTGTCCAGCCACGTAGTCTGCAAACCCGGTTTATGGAACACGCACAGCAATCTTTTGGCAGTGGAACCCTTCTGGCTTCCTTGGCCCCAGGCCCGAGTGATCACGAATGCGTCCCTGAATGGTTAAGGGGCCCACTGTGAGGATTTGATGGTGAGCGGGCTCGGGTTTCCATCAAAAGCCAAGTGGCATATCAACAGGCTGTAGTTGTGGGTCATCAGGTTAGCCCTGAGGGCCTTTGTCCCGTCTCTCAGAGGTGCACACTGGCCCACTCTGTGCAGAGGCAATTCAGCTGCGGTTCTAGTTGCGAGTGAACCAAATCTCGTTCTCAGCAGTTCATATGGCGAGGACAGAGAATACCTTGGCGGATGCTTTGTGCAGGCAGAGCTCGGTCTCACACAAGTGGGAAGATCTTTGCTATCTGGGGCACCCCGCCAGTGGATCTGTTTGCCACGGAATCCAACAGGAACTGCGAACAGTTTTGCTTGAGGGAGTTCCCAGCGAACGTCGCACTGGGGACACGTTTCTTGTGGACTGGATCTTCCCTTTCCACTAGACCTTCCCCCTTATTCCCGTCATCTCTCGAGGTTGAAGATATTTCGAGCGACCATGATCTTGATCGCCCCAGATTGGGCGAGGAGAATGTGTTACTCAGATCTCCTGGATCTGACCATCTGTACGCCTCACCAGTTTCCCCGGCGTCTGGATCTCCTAACACAGCCAGAGGGGCTAGTGCTCCAGCCAACCCCACATTCCCTCAACCTAAATGCGTGGCTCTTGAGAGGATGAGGTATGATGACTGGCACATCTCACGGGTGGTACTTGAGGTACTGCTGGCTGAATGCATACTAGATGTCGGTACGCATTCAGGTGGAGATGATTTATGGGGTGGTGCAGGGAACTCAAGACTGACCCGATCTCTTGCCCCACCACCAGTGTGATGGAGTTCCTTCTGTCACTGGCCTCTTCAGGTTACCACAGTCAAAGGGTATTTTGCGGCCCTGTCTGTGTTCAAGAGGACCCCATACCAAGGTTCCTTTTTTACTATTCCTGTCATGGCCCAGTTCCTGAAGGGCCTTCTCAACAAGTTTCCGCCGACCCCATTTGTTGTCCCAGATTGGGATCTTAATTTCGTTTTGACCTATTTGATGCTGGCTCCGTTTCAGCCTATGCATTCATGTTCTTTGCGGCTGTTAGACCTTAAGACAGCCTTTTTGGTTGCAATTACATCTGCCAGGAGGGTTACTCAAATGCAAGCCTGCTGCTGCAAACCTCCCTTTCTGAAGTTCTTTCGTGAGAAAGTGTCTCTTAAAGTCACACCCAGATTCCTTCCTAAGGTGGTTTCAGAGTTTCGCCTGTACAAGTCTATTGATTTACCTGTATTTTACCCTCAAAAGAAGAGTGTTTCCATCGCCTTCACCCCAGGAGAGCGTTAAGCTTCTATGATTCTCGCGCATCTGAGTTTAGGGAATCGGACCAGTTGTTTGTGTCACATTGGATTATTTTGTGCATATCCGAGAGTTGCCAATCGGCGGGCAAGGAGCTTCCAGCGGGCATCGGGGACCTCTCAACCAGTGGGGTCTAAGCCTCTACAGCCCTCCAGAGAGGGGTTCCTGTTGGGGGGGGGATATCTACCGGGGGCGGCCACTTGGTCATCCTTACATACCTTCTGCAAGCACTAGGCCTTGGATGTTTCACAGGGAACTGATACAAGGTTTGGTAGGGCCATTCTACAGAATTTATTGGTTTAAATCTTTCTGCCCTCCTCCTTTATCCTAACTGCTTGGGGAGTCAATCATGATGATGATCTGTGTGAGAAAAGCAATCCATTGAAGGAGAAATTACTGACCATAATGATATTTGTATGGATTCTTCTCCCGCAGATTCCTAATCGACCCTCCCATCAATCCCCGCTCAAAGTGCTGTAGGTTGCCGCTTCTGTCCAAACGAGAAGGCATCTGGTGATGGCTCTGTGATGACCGCTTCTGTTTCTTTAAAAAAAAAAAAAAAAAAATGTTTCAAACTTTGTTGTAGGGCTTCAACCTGTTGGGATGTATACTTGTTAATGTTCAACGGCTGGTTGGCCTCCTCTTGTGATTTTTTCTTCTGCAGCTTTCAGTCGGGGTGGGGGGGGGATTGGAGTAACTGAGGCATGGGGCATAGAGATGTGCTATATATACGATGCCTGATGTCACTCCCGGAGCGGACAATCGTGAGCCAGACAAGACGGTTCGACGATCGACAGTCGAGTCGAGGTCCACTGCGCGCCCCCTGTCGAAAGGTCTCTGAACAGCAGAGCTGGATGATGGATATCTTTCATGATAAGGAATCAGCAGGAGAAGAATCCTTAAAAAGATGATTACGGCGAGTATTTTGGATTGGGGTCAGAATCCTGTGACGGAAATGTTTGAGGGAGAAAAGACCGAAGATAATTTTTCTGAAAAGAACCTTTGGTCTTTTCTCCCCTGAACTTTTTTTCCGACTTGGCCCCCGCCCCATCCACACCCCCAACCCCTACTTACCTTGCGGCGGCACACTTCGCTGTGTGCTGCCAACTCGCTATGTCCCTGCGACGCCTGTTCCCTTTCACTTTTGTGATAGGGAACCGGCGCCGCAGGCGCCTTTCCTTTTTTAAACATTTTTTATTTTATTTTATTTTTTTTTACTTTTTGGGATCGGCTGCGGGGGACACCGCTGCAACCCGAGCTCACAATATAGTGAGCAAAGGTGCAGGGACACCACTGCAGCCCTTAGCATCGAATGGGGAATTTGGTCAAACATTTTGGCTGTTCAGAATTTTCGAAAGGCCGAAATTCGGCCAAATCTCGCGTTCAAGTTTTTTTGTGGCCTTTTTGGACATTTCCATTAATTTCTCCTCCTCTGTGCATTGTCTCAAAAAGCAGGCTGTTGGTATCCTTTTTGGGAAGAGGGTCCCTTTCCAGGTTGAGGGGTGAAATATGATGATGAGGGGCGGTTTCTCTTTATAACGGGCCTCCTTGGGGACACTCGCGTCCCATATATGGCTCGATTGCGGGTCACGACGACTTCCTTTGCTCAGTGCTCGGGGATCTGATGGCGTTTTCCATGGGTCCTATTGTTCTGCGAGGAGATTTTAATTTACCCATGGACACCAATTGGGACAAATCTAAAGGGACTACTGGGGCACTGTACGGCCCTCAAAAGTCCTTCTTAAGCAGATCTCACACTCGCAGCTGGTTGACACTTGTTATTTGCATCCAAGTGTGCAGGATAATCCATTTTTTTTTTTGTGTGTGCATACTCCCTGCATATCTTCGAGAATAGACTACTTCTCGGTGGGGGAAGCATTCATTCCCAAGGTGGGTAAAATTGACATATGCACTATCGACTTCTCAGACCACACACCAATTCATGAGTCTCACTACCCCTCCAATGAAGCTGGTTACAGATGCTGGAAACGTAATCGTTATTGAATGACCCCATTGTGCAGGAAGAGTTCTTCCAGACTCCAACTCACCCGGCCACCTCCCAGATGTCATCCGGTGGGATGCATTTAAGGCATAATTAGGGGGGCACAAATAGTGGGCATAAATAGGGGAATTTTTTTCTTGAGAGCTGCTGTGCTTGACAGACTCAGGATGGAGCAAGCCTTCTTGCTTACCTGTGAACTGAGGAGCGAGAGTAATCTCGTGAAGGAATGCCGGCATTATGGAGAGTTCAGGCAAAAGGTTATGTGGCAACAAAGAAATGCTGGAGGAGTTTGATGCCTTTTTATAAAACATTGTATACATCCGATCAGCCAGATCAGTTCTCAATACGTGAGTTTTTGGATTAGTGTTGAATGCCTAGACTCTCAGCGGAACAGCTTGACCTACTTGAGAGCGAGATCACTAATGAGGAAATTCTACAGGTGATCCCATCCCTCAGGGTGGGGCGGCCCTCTGGCCTGGTTGGCTTAACGACGCCCTTTTTTAAGAAGGTCTCTGGTAGTCTCTTGGGAACCCCTTTGTACACTATTTAATGAGATGTTCTCGCACGGTATCTCAACTCAGACTATGGGACAGGCTAGGATATACTTCATTGTTAAGCCGGGCAAGGACCCCACTTCTTGTGCTTCCTACGGGCCTATTGCCTTTTTGAATACCGATATAAAGATCCATGATAAACAAAATCCTGTATTCTAGGCTTGATAGAGTTCTGCCACTGCTGGTGGGGGAAGACCAGGTAGAGTTTGTAAGGGGTTGCCAAACGGCGTACAATGTCAGAAAGAATTGCAAACCTCATTGATGTGGATCCTCGCACAGGTACAGCGGCCTTGCTGCTGGGGTTAGATGCCAAAAAGGTGTCTAACCGCATTGTGTCCTTTTCTTTGGGAAGTCTTGAAGAGTTGTAACTGCCGATTAATTTATGAAAGCAGTGTTTTCTCTGTACTCCTGCCCGATGGCACGGATCTCTGCTAATGGTGTGATGTTGCAGGGATTCACCCTATCGAGGGGTACCAGGTGGGGTGTCCACGCATTGGTGGTGGAACCGCTTGTGGAGCGTTTTAGAGCAGATGGGGAATACAGGGCATACTCTATAGGGGTGCTATGCACAAAATGGCTCTGTGCTGTTGATGTGATTTTGTCCCTATCTATGGTTGAAACCTCGGTTCCTGAGCTCTTGGGGATCCTGGACACTTTCCGCCAGGTATTTGGGTTTAAGGTGAATCTTGGAAAGAGTTTGACACTGAACATATCCTCTGGGGCGGAGACGCTCGACTTTCTGAAGCAGAGGGCTCCCTTTAACTGGGAGGAAGGGAAGTTAAAAGACCTAGAGATTTACCTTACTCCCCGATGTATAGACCTCTGCCAAGCCAACTACTGTGGCTTCTTGGATGCCATTAAGGCTGACCTGAGATTCTGGGTGATGAAGTCTATTTCTTGGTTCGGAAGGGTCTCTGCAATTAAAATTAATATCCTCCCAAGGTGCTATACCACATCAAGGTGCCACCAGTCGTTATTCCTGCCAGTACTCTGAAGTTACAGCGGGAGATTATGGTAAATGTCTGGATGGGGGGTGGGGCTGGATCTCTAGAAATACACTATATAGTTCCAGGGGGAGATGGAGTATGGCTTTACCGGAAATGCATAGGTATTATCGAGCAGCTCACCTAAGGGTCATACACAACTGGATTAACCCCTTCACAACCAAAGACTAGTGTTGACTGGAGAGGAAGTGGCAGTTAAACAACTTTGTTACATTCCGTGGTTGCTGAAAGGGCATAGGCTCCTGAGTGTGTACAAGTTGCCTGCTACTAGGTAGGCAATGCAGCCGCCAGGGTCCAGATCTCGGGCACAGGAGTGGCACGAACCAACCACCGCCACTGCGGTTTGAGGGCCCTGTAAGTGTGGAATTTATGCAGGACTCTGCAACCCTAAAAGGGAAGGAGTGTTAGGGTCTCGTTGGTTGGATAGGTAAAGGGAAGTAGGTAAACTGGAACGAGGCGATAGGTAAGGGGAAATTGGAAAGGTTCCTTTCTAGTATTTACATACATTGACCATGATCATAATACACATGCACACACATCTAACCCTCCAAGACGCACAAACATTGAGATTTGACTTAGCATTTGGTATGGTGGTCCTGAACGTCCCTGCTCTTGATGAGTTCTTAGTCTGGGTTGTTCTGTGGTAGCAGGTCAATGCTGCAAGAAACGCCACAATTGGTGCACTGAAAACAACATAAATGCATGTTGTTCACACATGCTTCTACTACTTGTTAGCGCATTAATCACCATGCACAAAGTCTTTCAGTTCCCTGTAGGTTCTTTCCCTGGGGCCACCTCCGGGAGCAAACGCGCAGTGTATCTAAGATCTGCTGCTCTGGGTCCAGATCTGCCACGTGTGGCTTGGGTGTGTGCGTCCTCCGCACGTGGCTTGGGTGTGCTGTCCGCTGCACCCGACTTGGGTGTGTGGATCTGCTGCACGTCCTTGACTTGGGTGCGGGCATTTAGCAGGTATGTATTGCCATCCCCGATCCCGAGGATTAAACGGGTGCTAGGTTGCTGGTTTGTCTAATGTTAAGACGCTGGGTAGTGCGCATGGGAGGCTAAGCACAACTTATCCCTTGGTGAGGCAGGGGCCAGTGAACTGGTGAGGCTGGGTCCCCTGCGCAACCCGCCTCCCCCACCCCTCCTTGCTCCCCTCTGCTGGCTGGCATGCACTTACCTTTCAGATGCAAGTGGCCGGATGTTAGGCAGAATCCTGTGCAGTTCCCTTGGGGAACACTGCAAGAAGATTAAGACTACAGGAGTAAGCAGTAAACCCAATTGGTAGCAGTCTGCACCACCCAGATTTACCTGGTAGCTGTGGCTGAGCAGTCAGACTTCTCTCAAGTAGAGTAGGGCAGTATACAGAGGATACACAATAGGGCTAAAAACAGAGTAGAGCAAGCAAACACTGACCAGAGCTTTGTATCAAAAGTATATAATTTATTTAACACACACTTAAAGAAATACACTAGCACTATAAATCAAAGCGAGTTCAAACACAGTCAGAAAAGTATACACACCTCCCTTAAGAATTATTAGACAAGTCTAAGTCAAAACACCACTATTTGTCAAAACAGATGCGAGCGCATAACTTAGATGGCACTCCAATAATTAAGTTAGAGGGAGAGAAAAAGACAGGTCATGAAAATAAAACAGTTCCCAACACTTTTATAAGACCAAAACAAGTTAGTGAAGGCAGAGTCTACTGTAGAGCCAAAGTTCATAGGCCAGGCCCACTTTAAATGGAGCAAGGTGAAATGTGCCCAAGATCACACAGTTTAGAAATGCATTCAAGTCTTTGAAAAAATGTTCAAAAGAGGTTGGGTTGATTCAGAAGGTAAAGTTAGAAGGTCTGGGGGCCAACCCAGTTGGAAAGCCAAGGATTTAAGGGTCACCTTTAGCAAGCCGTAGAAAGGGAGGCCAGGTGGAACACAGTACCTTTTAAAGTTTAGGAAGCTCCAGCGGTGGCAGTTGTTCCTGGCAGCGGGTGCAGTTCGTGGTTTCGACCAGGGGAAGAGAGGAGCTAGTCGAGGAGGAAACTGGAGTCGTTGCACTGCCCAGGGAAGAGACCAGCCGCAGAGTTTGTTGGTTAAAAGGTGCGTTCCTGTTATTCGCCGTCACAGTGGTGAAGCTTGGCTATGTGGCCGCCGGGGTGCTTGGCACAGGCGATTCGACCAAGAGACGTCCTGGAAGGCGAACTGGAGGCGAAATGGCGATCTGGTTGATCCCACCAGCTCAGAGGAAGAAGACTCTTTCAGCAGAAGATCTTCTCTTGTCGTCGGGAAAGTAGTGAGGTCGTTGCAGCAGGGCTCCACCGGTGGCGTCGTCGTTGCAGATGGCTCAGCTTCTCCCCTCTTCGGATTTCTTAGGTCCTGTGGCGACTTCTGAAGTTCCAGTCCCAAAAGCCCTGCTTTTATGCAGGAAAACCCCCATTCAACAGCCTAGCTGTCAATCATACATGCTAAGTGGTGAACCGGGCGGCTCACCACTGGGCCAATCAGAACAGAGTGCGACTTGAGTTGCTAAGGCAACGCAGTCCAGGGGGCCCATTCCCCCACCCACACATCCTGTGGAACCCAGACAGAGTGGCACCATTTGGAGGGCTTCTGTGGAGAAGCCCGCCAAAAAGTGGAACAAAGGGCCCGACCTTGGTTGGAGTTACAGAGACGGACACGAACGCCATTTTAGAAAAGTGTTCTGGCAAAAAGACCCAACCGGTGATTTTATATTAAATAAATAAACCAGCGGTATCTTTAACATTGCACCAAAAAGTGGTGCGTTTAAAATCAATGGGAAACTCCCATAGGAAATATTCCGGTGGAATATTTTGCGTGGTAACCACTGCCACCAGCCAGAAACTCGACAAGGGGGGGACTGGACAGTGCCCCCTTGGAAACAGACCCAGGGGCAATCGAATTAACCCCTTCCAGTACTTCCACAATATGATGGTTTGTACTGGTTCTGTTCACAATTTTGGACTAGTAAAGTCAATGGTGACTTTACATGCCCTGGGAGACAGTAGTCAGTCCCAGAGTATGGAGTCTATGCTTGGGGGTCACTATGACACCCCTGTGTTACTGCACTGAGAGTGCTGTGTAACACATACACAAAAACAGATGATACCCTATGGAGTAAAAAATAAACATAGCCCATAAGCACACAAAAAGTCAAAGACATACCTCAAATCATGCCTAAGAGTGGGAGGAAAAGAGTCTCACTCTTAGCAGGAGAAAAAAACAAACCCCAAAAATCCAGCAAAGCGGCTGGGGGACTCACTAGGTTTGGGAAATTAGCCTTATAAGAGAATTCTCCCTAACACCGGAGTCGTTCTCCAGGGGCGGGGCCTTTCGCGCCTGCCCTCTGGACGTTTTTGACTGGAGCTGCGGGTAACACGTGCTGCTGCGTTGGCGTCCTGATCACAAGCCCGTGCCTTTGTTGTGAATGCATGCGAATGAGCCACACCCAATGAGGCTCCTTTTGTAGTTTCTGGCCCAGGTGCTGCTGATACATACGGTCCGGTAGGCTTTCACTCTGCAAGGAAGGCAGAGAAGCCTATAAAGCACTTTTGCTGAGTGTTTTAAAGGATGAGGCTGCTTCTCAGGCAGGCTGGCACTGCCTGCTGTATGAGTTTGGGGTCCAGAGTTCAAGCCCATGCTTGTGAACCTGATGCAGGTTTGGGATTTGGTGGTGGTGGGCCTCGGACGGTCCTCATTCCTGTCCCCACTTACTCCAGTTCTCTTCAATCCTAGCTTCTTACCGGGTTATGATGGGATTTAGTTTGCCATCTGAATGGCTGGAGTCTGCAAGTTCCTAGCATACGTGTTTGATAATGGCCAGATCAGGACTTTTGACTCTTGTAAGGATACTTTGGGGATAGAGGAAAGGGACCGGTTCTAACATTGGCAGCTGTGAGATTGGGTGATGCAACTAAGTTACCAGCAGGCAATCATCAGGATGCTTGCAGAGTTTGAAAAACTGGTGCTTTCACCCAGTTCCTCCAAGGGACTTGTGTCTAGCCTTTGAGCAGGAAAGGTGTTGGTTCTCTCCCATCTTATGTGCGAGCCTGGCACGACGATCTAGGGCTTAAAATTCCAGCAGAAACTTCGAGGAATCGTGGAGGGGGCTGAAGAAATCCACTAGGAGTGTACAATATGCAGAAAAAGGATTCAGGTTCCTGGCTAGAGGATATCTAACATCCGATAGAATACGGCACGTAGGGTGGGGGGGGATGAAAATGGGCTGGGCTGTGCTGGAGTGGCTGTGGGGCACAGGAACGTACTTGCATATATGGTGGCGATGCCCTAAACTCACACAATATTGGACTGATGTATTGAACAAACTTAACTGCATAACTGGGTCCACGCTTCTGCTGAACCCAATTGTTTGTTTGCTGGGGGTCTTCAAGGGGAGAGCAGACATCGAGCGAGTCCTCAGTATCGCCTTTCTATGTACCGTTTCTCATAGCAAAGGCCATGATAGCGTCCTTCTGGAAGACTCTGATGCTACCAACTGTGGATGACTGGTGGGCACGTATGTGGGCAATAGTGGCGTTATAGTGATCAGGGGATGTTCAGGCCTTCATTCGGAGATGGGGAGTTTTTGGCATATGCATAGACTCGTAACCGAGACTCTACATGCCCTTATAGGTTACGGGATATGGAACTTCTCAAGTGCCCTCAGGAGATGGCAATAGCCCTTGCGAGGAACTGTTGGGACTTATTATTATCTAACTTTATGTATGGTCAATGTATATGCAGATTGGTCAATGTCTCTGTGTTGCGATGGTCTTGCAGTTTAGTGGTCTGTATTTGTTAATTTTTGAAAGTCCTCCCACTTGGCTGGGAGTTTCAAATGTTGCCGCAACATGAGCAGTTTGTATAAGTGTCTTACGGTCTATAAAAACCAATAACAAGATTTCAATCAATCAACAACAAAAAAACTGAGGACAAAGAGGGTCAAGGACCCTCAAAGTGAAAAGAACATAATCCTATGCTTAGTAGGGAGGGTGCAAAGTTGTTGGAATAAAAGAACTGTGAATCTGAAAAGTATCTCTTTGTGAATTTTATCCAGTGACATTTACTTTAAAGGATACAGAGCTCTGAGGCCAAAAAGCAATGAAAATAGAAGTTGTCTAGGGGAAAGGAGCACAACCCTAGCCTTAGAATTCTATACTTGTAAACATTGTTAATTTCATCACTTTTGCCTGAGAGACTGGGAACTTCTCTGTTTATTGAAACTACCACAAACACTTTACTTTGGGAAGAGAAAATCCTTGCACGGTTGGTTTAAGTTGTTAGTGCTAGGGAGAGAAGTAAGCTTTCTAGACACTACCATGACAGACGTTTTGGTTTTGGATATCCTGACAATTTCACTAGCTTTCTTTGAGGCAGGGAAACCCCTCTTAGCTTTAGGGATAGTGATGCCTTTTTCCAACCCTTTCTTAAGTCTGTACCCAAAAATATGCCACCATTGTGTCCGAGCCTTACTTCTGTACTCTTAGACTACAAAGATCTCTGCACGTCCTGTACCTGAAGGTACATTTTTGCATGTGCAGACATACTTAATACAGCTCCCCGCCTGCATGAACTATGTCTAGTTTTTGGTCCTTCAGGATGTATTTTCTAGGTGGGTCGAGGCATATCCCTGTAGAAAATCAATGTTACTGGTCAAATTATAAGAGAAGTACGCAAAGCTTAAGCATTACTCAACATTTCCATTACGCTTATAACCTGCGCTGTAGCATGCATGTAGAACACAGGAAATGGAGACCTTAAGTTAAGGGTGTTTAAAAGACTGGGTTGAAATGGCGTCAAGCCTTGTCTTGTCTCTGGTTTTGTTTGCCATGTGCAACAACCCAGAGCATAAACACAAACCGTCTGTCTTACAGGTCTTCCCATGAGAATGGATACTGCACCTTCAGCAGTTCCCCCACATTCAAAGCCTGCCGTTAGAGGACGATACTCTGATACAATATTGTTGCATATTCATTAAAACTGTCAGTTCAATGGATTGCCTTTCTCCCGCAGATTCCTCATCTGATAACTATTCCAGCGTCAGCTGCTTGGAAAATGTTTTGACAGGGGGCGTAGTGCACCTCGACTCAGCTGTCTATCTACCATGACTCGATGCTCGGTTGTCAGCTCCGGACGTGATGTCGATCGTTGTTCATATACTGCGTCACTAGGCCCCCGTACCTCAGTTCTATTTTTCAGTGCTCTCAGCACACTGCTCGATAGGAACATTGCAATAGTTTATCGACATTTTATTCAACGTTTCTCGTTTTTGTTTGACGCAAGCTCAACCGTATCCGTGCTCTGAGTTTCAAAGTCGCAAAGACCGCAATTTGAACATGTCTGACATCTGCGTGTGGTGCCTCGGCACTGGTCACAACACTGGGAGCTGTGCATCATGTGGTAAAATGAACCCAAAGTCATCCTCCAAATCCCTCGTGCGGACGTCATTCTGTCTTTCGGAGGCTGAAATGGAGTGGACTACCCCAGAAAAAGAAAGGGCAGAGAGGTATTGGTGACAAAATAAGAAAGGATTGCATTCCCGAAGCCATTCGTCATCTTCCTCCTCCCACAAGAAGAAGCAAAACCAGTGACACCAACGCAATTCCGATTCTTATAGTGAACGCAGTAAGATGTCGGCGGGGCCGACATCTAGAGCTGAATGGGAGGAATTCAAAACCCAGATACTGGACATGGCTGTGAGTATGGCGAACCCCCGACACAGCAGGCCCCGGTAGCTCCAGTGGCTCCCAGTGACTCCGGCCCCAGAGCAAAACCTATTCCGGCACTATCCACGTTGGTGCAGCCTTCGGGCAAGACGCTGAGCAAGACTGTGCTGCCTTCAGTGCCGGTACTTTCCCACGCACTGGTTCTCTCCGACGCACCCTGCTCGCCAAAAAAAAACCTTGTTGGCAGCGATTGCCAAACCATCGACATCTACCGCCATTGAGCAGTCTTTTGTGCCAAAATCTAGGCCCAAATGTTTCGGTGCCATGACAGATATATTCAGTGCCACTGACAATGACTAGCACGGCTTAGACCTTTCATTCTCTGGGGCTGGTGGAGCCGACTATTTTGTCGACGAAGCAGACCCTGTAGCTTTGGCTGAGGGTTTGCATGATGCCAGCGGACTTCACACGTCCCCGGACGTAGAGATGCAACTAGCCCATCCTTATGGCCACACCACTGCAAGTTCAGGGCTTTAGTTGACAGGGTGGTGGATACCCTGTGGTGGAATTCTCTAGCCAAGCCAGTTGCCGGTTATCACCTGACAGACATCCTTGATGAGGGACCTTCCACAGAGAGGGCTATATCCTTTAACACAGCTATCGCCAACCCTATTTCCACCTTGTGACAGTGCCCTTGCCACCATACCCCCGATCAACACTGAGCTCACCAAAAAATACAGGCCGCCAAGGGGAGATCCATCATATCTCTTCCCACCCAACACCTGAGGGGTTGGGGGTACAGGCGGCCAGTGTCCATCAGGCCAGCCACTTCCACATCCAATGTTCCGACTGATAAAGAAGGCAAAACAATTCACTCCTTGGCGAAGATAGTTTCCTTGGGTAGAATGGCGTTGTAGGTGGTTAATGTGTCCTGCGGTTTCGCTAAATATTCCTTAGGTTTATGGAAGGCCATTGAGCAGGCTGCCCAGTACATCCCTGAAGGGGAGATGCAGGAAGGATTCCAGCAGTTTGTGGACGACAGCAAGGAGATGGTCCGGCAGTCTTTGCAGACGGGCCTGCATGTGGCAGACTGTGATTGTAGATCCGTGGGGTCAGCTAAAGTCCTCAGGAGGCAGACTTACCTGCACTCCCCGGGGTTCTTATACAATGTCCAAAATGAACTTCTCGACATTGCATTTGATGTTGAGAATCTTTTTGACCCCAAAGCGAATGACACTTTGGAGAAAGTCAAAGAGTTTAACCCCTTAAGTGCCAAGGATGAGAGATCTCGTCCTTTTTGGCACCTTGTTTTGAGCGATCCCTGCAAAGCAGGGATCGCTCAAAACTGTAATCCAACCCCTAGGCTATGTGAGGGGGTGGTCCCCCTTCACTGCAGGCGGGCTGGATTACCTTCAATTTCACATCAGCGTGCGTAATGCACGCCGGCGTGAAAGTAATTTTCACTGCGGCAGCCATTTCTCCCCCTCGATCTTTGGCTGTATTTCAAGCCGGAGATCGAGGTAGGTGTTGTTGGAAAGGGGATATGCTCCCCTTTCCAATGACACCTTTTGTGAAAGCATTGCTGGGTGTGGATCGGGCGTAGAGCTCTCGATCCGCGCCCAGCAATGCCCACTCGACACCAGGGATCTGTCTGAGAAGCGGGGGGAGGTGGGGGCTGCTTACAGTAAGCAGCCCTCTCTCCCCCGGCCCCCAAAGCATGGGGGCACATATGGATAACCCTGGGGGCAGATGGCTGATCATCTGCCCCCAGGGGGGGGGCAAATCGAATAAGAATAAATAAAAAAATGCAACGGGATGGGAGGTGGGGGCGGGGGGCCCCTAGGCACCAGGGAATTTTGTACACATGAAATGGTGGTGGCCCTCCGCCTCCCACACCAAGTGGAAGGGGGGGGCAACCCTTGTAGCCCTCCCTGGGGGCAGATTTCTGCCCCCAGGCAGGAGTACATGAGGTGGCCCCCCCATCCAATTGGAGGGGGGTCACCAGGAATAAGTGTGCAGGCCCCCCAAAGGATGAGACCTGCAGGTTAGGGCCCCCCTGGTGCAAGAGATTTGGGTGGGGATGGTGGGGCCACCAGGGATTCATGTTATGGAAGAGGGGGTGCCCTCTCCTCCTCACCCCAAGTGTAAATTGGGGTACCCCTTGTAGCCCTGCCTGGGGGCAGATATCTGCTCCTAGGAAGGGGCATCTGCATGAGATGCCCCCTCTTATCCGTCCCCAGGGAGGGCTGATTGAGATGGCCCCCCTTTAATTTGGTGTGGGGGGGGGGAAGAGGGCCTCCCCCTTTACATTGGAAAATTCCCCGGAAGTTTTGGGTGCCCTTCAGCCCTAAAGTGTAGTGTACCATTTTTAATTTTTTTCTTTGTTTACCAAACTTCCTTTGTTGCTGATGGGCACATTGGTGTGCCAATCTGCCTCCAGGGTGCCCAAACCTTACTGCCCCACCCACTGGGGGGCCTGTCCAAAAATGTATGGCGGCCCTCTCCTCCTCTACCCCAAATGGAGGGGGGTGTACCTCACACAGCCGTTTGAGGAGGCCTGCATGAGGTGCCCCCGCCACCCATTTGGGGCGAGGGGGGAGAGGGCCTCCACAAAATATCGGTCAGCCCCCCAGTGGGTGGGGCAGAAGGTTTGGGCACCCTGGGGCCAGATTGGTACACATATGGGCCAATCTGCGCCAAGGGAAGTTTGGTTACCAAAGGAAAAAAGTGAAAATGGTAGACAGCATATTAGGGGGGGCTGTGGGGCACCCCAAACCAACAGGGAATTTTCTAATGGGAAGGGGTGGTGACCCCCTCGCCCCCACCCATAATGGAGTGGGGTCCATGTCATGCAGCCCTCCCTGGGGGCAGTTTATCTTCACAGAAAACAGATGGTTTAGAATACCAACATCTCCTAGCTCAATTTGAAGAACGAAGATCTAAATTGAGACAGGTCGAATTACAGCCAAAACACAAATTCGACGTGATCGTTCTGCAACGAAAAAGATTGATGAGACAGGAACTAAGGAAAATAAAAGGGCCATATTACGAAACCATATAACGAAACCATGAAACAGACCAAAAGGGCGATTAAGCAAAGGTATAAGAACTGGCTTAAGTCACATCCGGCCATCATGATGCAAAACGACTCAGAGATGATGTTGGCAAAAATGGAAGAGAATAACTCAGCGGACTCTTGGAAATTGATAAACAACAGTTTGGCACCTCAGTATGCCTTACAGGCCAATGTTGTCACCGAAAAAGCATGGATAGAGTTTTACTCAGCCCTATTCTGTAAAGTCGAATTAATGAATTCATGTGACCTACCGGTTGTAACCAAATGGGACCTGGAATTCGAAAAGACATCCTACTTATAATAAAAAGAATGCGAGAATCCAGAGCCCCAGGCCCGATGGTTTAACAAACCATACAATCAAACGTAATCCGGGACTGTCGGCAGACTTTTGTGTCACTTTATTTAATCGTATTACCAAGAGCTGTTCTACCCCCAACTCTTGGAAAAGCGCACTTGTGGTCCCCATTTTTAAAAAGGGGTACTGATGCAACCCTAAAAACTATCGACCTATAGCGCGCCTTGATGTTGTGGGGAAGATCTATGCCACTCTTCTCCAACGTAAAATCTTGAGGTGGGCCAAGGAATCCAACCATATAGACCCCCGACAAGCAAGTTTTGTAAGGGGTGTAGGCTGTGGCTTAAATCTGCTCCTATTGAACCTCTTAAAGATGGAGGCAATTAGATCCAATTCAAAGATCTACCTGGCTCTGATAGATCTCTCTCAGGCGTTTGATAGTATTAACAGAGAGTTTTTGTGGAGAAAACTAGCCAAGTGGAACTGCCCACCTAGCCTCATGGGCGCAATTCGAAAATTGCATATGGAAACATCCATTAGGGTTCTACTTAACATGAAGGGTACATTGTCAACCAAAATCAAGACATTTAAGGGCGTGAAACGGGACTGTCCCTTGGCAGCAACAATATTTAATCTGTTTATATCAAATGTAAAAGATGTATTCTGTGACGACCATATGTTCCCCCCTAAAATGCATGGATCGCCCATCAACTATCTAGTATACGCTGACGACCTTGTACTAATAGATCAGACACCGATAAGTCTTCAGCGTAAAATTAATCTTATAGATACTTACATAACATCTAACGGGCTGCAAATTAACAGACAAAAATCTGAAATCCTGATTTTGGAGAAACTACCAGGCCCACATGGAAGGGGTCGGAAGTTCACCTGGCATATCGCCAAGGGGCCAATTCAGCTTGTAAAACATACAACATACCTAGGCATGACAATCGGTGCGAGCAAAAACGACGCACCGTGGGCAGAAGTAGCGAAAAGTAGGTGTCGTCAGCTGGCATGTCAGGCCTGTTTGATTAATAACAAATATGGAAAATTCTCGCTAAAACCTATCATTATGTTTTTCCAACAAAAAGTTGTGCCTAGTTTAATTTATGGAGGCGAAAATGCATTTGGCTGTTCTAGTGACTTATTGAACTCACTAGAAAACATCTTTTGGACTTCGGTGCTTCTTTTTACCGAGGGGTACTGTAACTGCGTGCATACGATATGAACTAGGTTTAATCTCTATACACGCAAGAGTCTCATGGAATCTCTTGAGTTTGTATCGTAAAGCAATGTTGGAGACACCAGCACCACAATTTGCAATTCTGCACATGCCAGAATCCGCGAATTACTATTCAAGTCTTTTTAAATGGAATCGGCTTTGTCAAGATCTGTTAGGAGAGTATGACATCACTCAATCAATGCTAATAGAAAATCCAGAGTCAGCCAAGAAGATGATGTGGAGGCTGGACTGGATTAAGACCTGCGACCTAAGAGCCAAATCTAAATCGCTGCATGAAGCACCAGGTGAGGCAAAAGCTTTTAATCAACGCCACTCCTATTTAACTCGCCTGCCAAACCAACACACAAGAGCACTCTACATGCACTTCAGATTATATGCATTTCGTACAAAAGAACGCATATGTATCTGACCAAAATACACAAACCTTAACCCCATGTGCCGCTTTTGTTATCTTGCCAGAGAAACATTGAAACATCTGATTATGTCATGCCCGAATCTTGAGCAGCAAAGAGGACTTATCTTTGCCCCAGTTATTAACAGCTATTGTTCAAAGAGCACTGAAGAGTGGTGGAAAGCTCTCTTTGAAGGATCAAGGAGAGCAGTCCTATTTGCTTTGATAAACTTCCTTTATGTTCTAAAAACTCGGTTAGAAGAACAGGAACCTACCTAAGTGATTAGAGACAAACAACAAAGCCTGGTAGTATAAATTGTCTAATTGAACTGGAGATGTCATAACGGACTGGTTAAAGATATGAGGAGGGAGAGAGGGAAGGAAACGACAAGGCTAACTTTGTTAAGCGTCGTTAAGTGTTGTCTTGTTTTGTCTTCTGTTTTTTTTTAAGGTTGAACAAACTAATAAAAATATATATATTTTTTTTAAAATCTGCTCCTAGGATGGGACACCTGACCCCACGGAGGAGTGCAGGACAGCCCCCTCCCTTATCTTCCCCCAGGGAGGGCTACATGAGATGCGCTGGCCCTCCAATTGGGGTGGAGATGGATAGGTGCACCCCCCTTCACATTACAAAATTCCCCGGCGGTTTAGGGTTCCCCTCAACTCCTCCCCCTGAAGTGCAGTCTGCCATTTTCAATTTTTTTCTTTATTTACCAAACTTCCCTTTGCGCAGATGGGCACATTGGTGTGCCAATCTTCCCCCAGGGTGCCCAAACCCTACTTCCCCATCCATTGGGGGGCCTGTCTGACATTTTGGGGTGGGCTTCTCCCCCCACCCCAAATTGAGTGTGTGGGGCACCTCATGCAGCCCTCCCTGGGGGCAAGTATCTGCCCGTAGGAAGGGGCAAATGGGTTTTCACTGGGGGAGTGAGGTTCAGTAGACCGCCAGGGATGGCTTGCAAGGGGGGGGCATGCTTGGAAAGTATTGATTTGTTTTGCTGGTGTAACCGTAGGTAACACATGTTTTGTTTACAGCTTTTTCTGCGCGAGCAGATGCAACGTTATGAGAGTACTGTTTTTCATTATTCTATGGTTGGGGCCCACTGTCAGTGGGGTGGGTGAGACTGGGGCTGGATTGTTGGTGGTGTGGGTGGGAATGGGCCATCTGGGCAGATATTTTGGTGGGCTGGGACACAATTGCAGAGGCAGGCCACAAATTGCCCCCCAGCCAGCAGAACATTGGTGTTTCCCTGCGAGCGGTTGCCTCCCATATGGGCTGTCCGTCTGCAAACCCAGGCTACAGCTCTGGCTGTGCTACGTTACAGGTGTCACCTCTGGGGAGGAATGTGAATCCTGCCTGGGATCCCTGGAGCTGCTGCTGTGCTTAGGGGAAGGTACACCCACATGGTGCATGGATGTCCAAGGCCGGGGACATCACCTCCAACCGTCCTGGAGTTGCGGCAGGGCTGCATTACAGCTTTTCCCTTCAGGGATGTATTGGCACACTGCCGGGACTCCCTGGTGGGGAAAAGCTGTAATGCAGGCCAGCCAGAGCTCCAGCAAAGTCGGCGGTAATATCCCTGGCCTTGGGCACCCTTCTCCCATGTGGGTCTTTGGCGGGTTTGTGGGTAATACATTCTGGGGAGATTTGCGCAAGTCAGACATCTTTGGATTCCCACGGGTGTCTTCTTTTCAGAAATGCATGGGGTTCCCTGTTTTCCTTGCTGGCTTCGACACCCTAGGCCCAAATCTGTAGGTTGCCCACATGAACAAATGTGCTGTGCCGAAAGGCTTGGGGCTACCAGTGGGTTACCCTTTTCCTTTTGCGCCCCGGAAGGTGTACCCACACATATGCGGTACCGTTTTCATCAGGACACCTGTGGGAACGCGTGAAGGTAGGCCATGTGTTGTTGGCGGCGTGTTTTGGTGGGTGAGCCGAGTGAAATGTGTGGAAATTGGTGTTTTTTCACCACATTAAGGACTTTGCCGGGCTTTCTGGGTAATACATTCTGGGCCGATTTGCGCAGGTCAGACCTCTGCGGATTTGCCCGGGTGTCTTCTTTTCGGAAATGCATGGGGTTCCCTGTTTTCCTTCGTGGCTTACTTAGCAAAAGAAGGCTTTGCCCCTAATGAAGCAGCTTTTGGTGGGGGTCTGACAAAATACAAACGTTTGGTTTCCAAAAGACTGCTAACCAAAGTATAACTTTGCCCAATTGATGAAATAAATTCAATCTAATTTGTAAGTTGAGTGTCGTTAGATATCTCAAATCTGTTGGTAACTTTGTAGTTAAAATAAACAGTCAGCCAGAAAGTGGAAAGTAAAGAAAAGAAATCTTGAAATTTTTTTATAATATAGTAACCAAGGAGTGACTAAAAAGAAACTTATTCTAAAGCATATGATACAGATGTTTTGAAGACAACAAGTTATTCATGAAACTTAAAAATAAAGCAAAATATAAAACAAGACATTATATTTTTAGACAACATAAAGCATTACATTTTTGGACAACATAAAACAATAGAGCAAAAAAGGAAAAACCTTACAATGTTATAAATTATAAACTTACCACAATGGCGCCCCCCCTTGGTTTCAACCGTATTTCCCCAATGCGGAGACCATGGGGCAGGAGGCGACGAACTCGGTAACCGACCCAATATCTATGATTCCTATTTTCAATTTGCTAAATTTAGTTATGAGTCAATCCCAACTCTCGGTCCTATCAAAGAGCCTTTCATTCGTCCCAACAACATGGACAAACTGGTAGTCTTATGAGACTGAAATCCGACGATTCTTACGAATCATTAGATTGAAAACATTCTTTCAAGATTCCCCAGACCAAATATCATCTCGGGACTTCTATGCCCTTCCTCCTTTACACCCCAAGACAATCAAATGCCAAGGGAAATCCTCACATTTGAGAAATGTGTTCTCAAAGACCTGCACCTTCTTAAAAATAACATTGCAAAAAAGTTTTTCAAACACAATTTATCTAGGGGTGAGGATCAAGCTCTCAAGGATTTGCCAAACAACAAAAATATAATCATAAAACCGGCAGACAAAGGAGGGGGTATAGTTCTTATGACCAACATTCAATATCTTAAAATGGTCAACATTTAAGAAAGACCCAATGAAGGAAATTCAAACAGAGATCAATGAAGCAGTTAAATACGCTTTCTTCAAATCCATAAAAACCTGGATTCATCGATCCATTTGCTGCTGCCCTTTGTCACACAACCCTTTCATTTCCCAAATGTGACCTACATTTAGTTGTTGCTTTAGGCACTATACACTTTTGTAAACTGCATGTCACCTACCCTTGAAAAGGTCTGCCTGTGGTCTTTCATATAATGCTTGCCCTGCCTAACCACATTGCTTTTCCTGATTTACACATGCTAAGTACATCAGTTCAGGCCGTGAGCATAAAACTCCTGCGTTCCATGGCTCTGATTCTTGGCTTGTGGTATTGCTTGTTTTGTGAAACATTACAAAAAATGTGTTATTTCCTAACTGCAAGAGTCGGGGGAATGTAGCAGAGCATTGTTTTTCTCAAAATTCATAGAAGCCATTGCCGTACCAGGCCCACCATGTCCACCACATACCCTTTTTTCAGCCATTTTCCCACTTTTTCCCCAAACTATTCAATTTTCCCCTACCTAGTTGTTGCCTGACCTGTGCAAATCACCCCTTCCTAAACTTGGAATTTTGTCTACTTTTCAGAAAAGTATGCGTTTCTGTCCTCCAATTAGGCTTTCCTACCCTTTTCTTCCATTCCTTCCACGCATGTCCAATTGGCAAAAATGGCCAAAATTGCCTACCTCTCACAGAATGGTGGATAACCACATCAAAATAATGTTTTTTTGTTTCCACTAAACCTGTTCTTGAAAGCCAGGAAATTGGGGAATTCAGCAGAGCAAACCATTTTTTCCTAGCTCTTACAAGGAAAAAAAAAGCATAGGCTTCTTTGTACATCATTTTATTGGCATTTTTTGAAAAAACCCAACATGTTCACCCTTTTTGCTTATTTTCTCTCACTCCCCTACAGCAACCTAGAATTCCTGGGTGGCATTTCGACCGCCTACATGTGTGAATAAAAGGGGCCAAATTTGGCCGAGATATCTCATGTAACAAAATAGTTACAAGGCATTGAATGGCAACATACTGAAATCACCAAAAACATTGGCATTGGGGGGGGAAACCCATGGCACTTAAAGGGTTAAGCTACCCGCAACACAGCTGACCAAGTCTGCCTTTAGTTTTTCATCAAGGGTAGAGGCTATCTGCGCAATGTCCCCTATGGCAGGAAAGCTCAGCTCCCATAAACCAAGTAGGGGCAGAGGCATTTCTGCGCTCCAGAAGGGGCAGAGGTGCCTCTAGAGGCCAGCAGACAGTGGCTGGGGTGCTCGGCCCTCAAACTGCTTTGCTTTCAACTCCCACCATTCCCCGGATGGAGAAAGGTTGACCGAGCACTGGGCCCAATGCCGGGAGATTACCTCAGACACCTGGGCTATTCAGCTCGTGCAGTGGGGTTACTGTCTGCCTTTCTTAAGAAGGCCGCCAGACAGACCACCACCACCATCTCATCAACCGGAGCAGGATCTCCAAGAAGAACTGCAAGCCCCTCTGTAGAAGGGTTCTGTGGAAGTTGTACCTCCCGAGCAGAGAGGGTAGTGTTTGTATTCCCAGTATTTCCTAGTACGCAAGAAGGGGGGAGGTCTCTGTCCCATCCTGGACATCAGGGCTTTGAACAAATTCTTGAGGAAAGACAAATTCAAGATGGTGACGTTGAGAGAGATTCTCCACGCTCTCGAGTTGCAGGACTGCCTGGTGTCCATAGATCTTCAAGACGCATACTTTCATGTACCGATCCAGCAGAAGTCCAGGAAGTTCCTGTGATTCCTCATAGGGGACAAGCACTAACAATTCAAGGTGCTCCCCTTTGGATTGACCTCCGCTCAGAGGGTGTTCGCCAAGCTGATGGCGGTAGTCCCGGCTCCCCTCAGGAGATCTGGCGTCTGTGTTTCCGTACCTGGACAACTGGCTGATCCAAGGTAAGTTGGCGGAGCAGGTTTTGTTACATCTCGAGGGCACCTGCTTGCTACTTCACAGGTTGGGCTTCTCCCTGAACTTGAAGTCCCACACGACACCCTTGGGTGAGGAAGGTCTTGCTCCCCGAGCGGAGAGTCACCAGCGTCGCACAGATGTTCCAACTCTTCCAGAACCACGCCACCTTACCAGCGGCTTCCTTCCTGCCCCTCTTAAGTCTCATGGCTTCCTGCATTTATCTGGTGCCAGAGGTCAGGCTGCGGATGCAATCTTTGCAGTGGCTCCTACAAGGTCAGTGGCAGGGTCTATGGCAATTTGAGGGACGTTCTCAGAGTGTCCAGGTGAGTGGCCGATGACCTCGCCTGGAGGGCCACCAGCGACACCATGTTGGCGGGGGAACCCTTCTGACCTCCGTGGCCCCAGGCCACGTTGGTCACGGATGCGCCCTTGAAAAGTTGTTGCACCAAGGCCAGGTGGCACATCAGCAGGCTGGAGTTGCGAGCCATCAGGTTACCCCTTATGGCATTCGCACCTTCTCTGAAGGGGAAGCATGTCCTGATCTTGAAGGACAATGCGGTGGCCATGCACTTCCTGAACAAGCAGAGTGGCGTTTGCTCCCTCCCGCTTTGTAGAGAAGCGATGCATCTGTGGTTCTGGCTATCAGAGAACCAGATCTCTGTCTTTGCAGTCCATCTGGCAGGGACAAAGAATGGCTTGGTAGATGTTCTGAACAGGCAGAGCATGGTCAAACACAAGTCGTAACTGTGCCAGGAAGTCCTAGAGGAGGTCTTCTATATCTGCTGTACCCCAGCAGTGGATCTGTTTGCCATGGAGTCCAACAGGAAGTTTTGCTCGAGGGAATTGCCAGTGAATGGCACACTGGAGGATGCATTTCTAATGGACTGGACCTTCCCCTCCACTCTATCTTCCCTCCAATTCCCATCTTTCTATGGGTTTTCAGAAGGTTAAGGAGGTTTTGAGTAACCCTGATCTTGATTGTCCCTGATTGGGCGCGGAGGACTTGTACTCGTTCCATCTGGACCTGACCATCTGCCCACCTCTATGGTTGACTCATCGCCCAGATCTCCTGTTCCAGTTGGATGGTTGGGTACTCCATCCGAACCTGGAATCCCTCAACCTACATGCTTGGCTCATTTGAGAATGATATGAGGACTGGGACCTCTCCGAGGAGGTACTCGATGTTCTGCTGGCTGTACACAGGACCATCAACAAGATCGCTGTATGCTTGCAGGGGAGATAATTTGAGGCGTACTGCAGTGATGGAGTTCCTTCTGTCACTGACCTCTTCATGCCTTCAGGTCACCACAGTCGAAGGATACTTAGTGGCTTTGCTTGTGTTCAAAGGGTCTCCGGATCAAGGGTCCTTCACAATCCCGGTTATGGCCCAATTCCTGAAGGGCTTTGTGAATAAGTTTCCATCTTCTCCTTTTGTGTTTTCTGACTCGGACCTTAATTTGGTCCTCACATTTCTGACAGTGGCTCCGTTTGAGCATTTACATTCTTGTTCTTTGCGGTTACTTACTTTGAAAACTGCTTTCCTGGTGGCCATCACTTCCGCCAGGCAGGTCAGCGAGCCTCAGGCCCTGTTTTGTAACCCCCTATTCCTTTGCTTCTTTCGAGAGAAGATTTCTCATAAGCTGAGGCCCGCATTTCTGTCTAAGGTGGTGTCCGAATTCCACTTATCTCAGGTAATTGACCTTCCTGTGTTCTATCCACCCCCACACCCCTCTAAGGAAGAGGAGTGTTTTCCCAGACTAGATACTAAGAGGGCATCGAGTTTCTATGTAGCCAGGACAGCGCAGTACAGGAAAGTCAACCAATTGTTTGTGACCTTCTCTGTGGCCAGGAAAGGTTTAGCACTCTCTAAGCAAACAATTTCACAGTTGATCACGTTGTGCATTTCTGAGTGCTATCACAGTATGGGGAAAGAGTTTCCCCTGGGCATCAGAGCCCATTCCACCATAGGGGTCTCGACCTCTATGGCGCTGTAGAGAGGAGTACTGTTTAAAGACATTTGTCGGGCTGCAACCTGGTCTTCACTTCATAAATCTGCAAAGTTTTACAGCCTGGATGTCACCCGTGGGGATGACAGTCAGTTTGGAAGGGCGGTTTTTGCAGAACCTTCTGCTGTGAAAACTTTCATCCAGCCTCCAACTCAAGTACTGCTTTTGGAATCTATCTGATGAGGAATCTGAGGGAGAAAGGCAATCCATTGAAGCAGAGATTTCTTATCGTAATTGTCTTTCTATGGATTATTCGCCTGGAGATTCCCCGCTATGAAAGCATCTGCAGCAGGTGGATGTCTTTCTCTTGAGATCAAAGAGGTGAACGATGGTTCTAGGGTCTTCTGTCCCTTTTCTTGGTTCAGTGCTGCCTGCTTTCTGCGGCCTTTATTTTTCCCAGTTCTTTCACTAGTTTTCCTCTACAGTGGTGGAGCTTGGGGGGGTGGGGGCGGAAGGAAGGTGGAAACTGATTTACAGGGCGCAGTTAAGCAGTGTTTGTACAACTGACATTGCGTCCGGAGCAGACAGCAAGCATATATTCAAGGCGGATCGACGGCCAAGTCCAGGTGCACTACGCCCCTTGTCAAAGTTTTCTGAGCAGCTGACGCTGGAATGGATATCAATCTGATGAGGAATCTGCGAGAGAAGAATCCATAGAAAGAACATTGCGGTAAGTCATTTCTCCATCTCTCCATACTCCGGTCCACAAAGGCCCTCCTAAACCGGTTACTGAACCCTGCCACACTGCGCAGCCAGGCCACTGGGTCCTGGTGAAGGTTCACCAGTGGGTATCTGTGCTCCAGCCAAGGTGCCATGGGCCTGTTCCAGATTCCTCTAACCACACACTCGGCTGTGAAAAGTGTGGATATCCCAGCCTGGATCTATACAGTGCATTGCTGCAAAGTTGCCATACCCGCCAACGCCATCACCTCTGCGATGACTGATCTTTCTCGGCTTGGCTCCAGCTCCACCGTGGCCACCGACTCCACCACTAGTGACGCTGCTGATCGTTTGCCCTCAATCAGCCAATATGCTCACATGCTGAACTAGGATCCACAGCTTCTGAATCTTTCACACTGTGAAGTCCCTGTGAGGGCTATTGCTAAAGCTCCTTTGCCATGTGGTCGAAGTTCTGGAAGAAACAACCCTGATTGACTGCACTGTTGGGTTACCATCTTCAGTGTCTGACGCTGCTGGACCTCACAACGCAACCTGTAAAAGGTACGCTTTGCCATCTTTGGAAGACACCTGAGAGTTAATAGCTCTGAACATATTTGCAGCTGGCTAAATCACTCAACCCACGATTTGTCCCCTCAACGATGATGAATCCCCCTGAGGTGGTGGTGCACTGGCAAAGAGTAGAAGTCTCTAGTGTTGATTTACAAGTTATGACCCCTGCTGGTATCATCTGTTGGTTTTTCTGTTTGTTTTAATGATCCTCAAATGTGGGTGGCTCTGGTTATGGGGTACTTGTAGTTTGGAGTTGTAGGTGGAACTTTGGATCATAAACTGTGGACCACCAATTTATTTGCCCAGTGCCTGATTCTTAGTGGAACTTTTGAATGTTGATATGTATTTTGCTGCATCTTCACAGAGCTTATAAACTTTGTACTGGAAGTTTTGTTCTGGCAAACTTATTTTGTCTGTATTCTGCATCTTATCAGCCTTGATGAACTAAATCGAACTTTGTCTTCAAGCCACAAACTTTTGTGCTGGTGTTACGACCTGTTTTGTGAATTTGGACATTTGAGGATTGCACCTAGTGTACACAATGTCCGGATACATTTCAGTTATTGTAGTGATTGTCAGAATATAGATCTATTATTGCTTTTACTGTGACTGTTGCCTTTCGCACCACCTGCCATGAAAATGATGGTGGTCCCTCTGCACATCTGACGGGATTTTGATCACCCTTTACTCCAGAGCCTTCATTTCACCCTCAGGGGAGTGTCTAAGACCGTCCAGTAGGGGCTGTGGTAGGAGAAGGTTTATGGAAAAGCATGTACCTGTCACTGTGCAACAGTAAAGAAAGCCAGCAACAAACCCTGCAGTAGGCGCCTGGTCTCAATTGCCAACCAGGAGAGGTTTACCAATGTCTCTTTATAATTTATTGATAGTCCACTGCTCACACCATCCAGTATCTGTTACACTCACCTGGCTCCCACAGGGGCGTCGATCGGACCCGGACAGCTGCGACCTCCTCCAACGTGAAGCATAGTGCAAAGATGACAGACTGGACTGGACCGCCTAATCTCGTCTGCTTGACCCGTAGAAATATTCTCTTGCAAGTGGAGAAGGGATTCAGCCACCTGTGAATTTTAGTAATGGCACCCCACTGTTCTCGTCACACTCAATCACGGTCTATAGAGGAAGTGGTTTTACAAAACATAGTTTAATATGCACAAACATTTCATCTGGCTATTGAAGCAGTAAAGACAATTCTTCAGTGTATAAATGATTCTTTTCAACATCAAAAAAAGTGTCCATTAAATCATTTCTAAAAGTTAAAATACAGTACCAAGTGTATAAATCACAAACGAGTGAATACATAAGGCATTTTACATTAGATAATGCCTTTTCAATGGATTGTTCTAGTGCTGTATCTGTGCACCAGTGTATAAGTATTTTAATGGCCACTATAGTGCCAGCATATAGGAAAAAAAAACCCAAAACACTTGTACTATTATCACACAATATTAAAGTACCACAGGCGCCTCACAAGAGGGGTCCTGTTTAACACCTAAAACCTATTATATAGACAACATACACAATATGATGTCAACTATGTATAACACAGTCTATGTCAGCAATTTATTGCATAGATCTAAAAAAACATGAGACCTGCTCATGCTAAATCAGGGTCGACCGGTTTCATAACCGTAACTTATTGTGGTCATCTTCATCAGGACTTTTAATTAAGAAGGTCTTGACTGCCTGTCTAGGGTCGCTGTCTTGCACCCCTCCGTGTGTGTTTCTATTCCTATAGATTATAGTTCAAAGGAAACAAAAAAAGGGGGATGGTCTTAATATGTGCCATTCAAACTTCTACGAGTCTATACTGCTATGCATATATTGCTTTTAAATTGTATTCAAGAATATCATTAGGCTTTCTTACTATTGGACAAATGATTGTGTCCAAGACATGTGCCTATTATTACATTTAACATCAAATCCACCTACTAAGCATGCCCACGCTGATCCGATGTTTAGTTTAATCCCCTTTTCATCTAGTCGGTGTGATATCTGTTCCCAGAATTTCTCAATTTCTGGGCATGCCCAAAACATGTGTGTCATCCCCACATTCGGGATATGCCTGCCTGTTTGCATTCTTAAATCTGGCAATTTTTTGGGGAGTCATATATGCCCTGTGAGTTGTATACAACTGTATCTGTTGTAGCCTCGTGTTTCTGGACACTTTCTTATGGTATCTTTGGGTCTGCTCCTACATCCCATCCCTCATGGGCTTGCCAATTTCTTCCTCCCAATTATGTCTTAATTGTTCCACCTCTTTCCCCACTCTAGACATCAATAGTTCGTATAATCTAGATATCTCATGCCCCCCTTCTGCTATGTCGTATATCGTTTCTATGGTAGGGTCGGGTTGCTCATCTAGCGTTACCTCCGACCATGTATCTTTAATCCGCCGTACCAATCTATTGTATGTGATACATTGTCCTTCATTCAGCCCGGTTTCCTCCGCCAATGCCCTGAATGCCTTTATTCTTCCTTCTTGCCATATGTCTCCTATTGTTGCCATACCCGTCGGTTCCCAGTGCCTCCTTATTCTCCTTATTAGCTACTCATCCCCTCCTGCCAGTGCGACCAAGGGTATCTGTGGATGAGCAGGGCGTTGGGTTTTCCATAGTCAAACATGCTCTGCGCCATACTTCCCATCCCAGCACCAGCATCCTTGAGCACCCTTTCAACTCTGGTTTGGGCAGCCATATCATCTTTAAGGAAGAACGGGTCATAGTCTAATCTCAGCAATCTCGATTCTGAGGTGGGGTCCTCTGATAACCATTTGGCCACATATTGCAGTTGGCTAGCTAGATAATAGAGCTTGTAGCTTGGCAGTTTTATCCCCCCTTTATCATGTGTATTCTGCAACTTGCAAAGGGCAATTCTATTCCTAGTACCATGCCACAAGAAACCCCTGCATATGCTCTGTAGTTTCACAAAGAATCGCCCCGGTATCAGGTATGGTATGTTCCCAAAATAATGCAATAGTCTCGGCAATACCACCATTTTCAACAAACCCCTCTACCCATCATTTCCCGGGGGAGCTTGGACCAAAACTTCATGCTATTCTCGATTTTCTGTACTGCTTTGTCAGTGTTGTGCAGATGTTCCGATTCTACCGTGTAATAAATATCTATTCCCAGATACCTAAACGTATTTGGCTCCCATGGTATTTGTAAGACCAGTAATTTGTTATGTGGGGTCCCTACATATCTACTTAATGGAAATATACATGATTTTCTGGGATTCATGCCAGACAACAAAGCAAATCTTTCCATCACCTCCAAGATATATTGGACGTTTTCCTCAGGGTATCTCAAATACAATAGCATATCATCTGCATATAGTGAAAGTAAGTGCGGCTCCCCTTTTATTCTGATTCCAATTTCCGCATACTGCTGTTACAGGCATATTGCCAGAGGTTCTAGTGCTAGGATGTAAATCATCGGAGACCATGGGCATCCCTGTCTAGTACTCCTTCCCAGCTGCCATTTTGTGGAGATGATGGCTCCCGTTTTTTATTCGTGCTATTGGTGCACTATACAGTATATTGACCCACTTAAGGTACCCTGATCCAATCCCATAGTGTGTCAGAGCTGCAATCAGCCAGGGCCATTTGACTGAGTCGAAGGCCTTGACTGCATCTAGTGAAACAATAGCCATTTCATCTGGGTCTTCTTTTGTGTATTCTACAACCCTGCGCTGGACATATCCTGTCTGGTCTGGGTGTATTAGTTTGTTAATAATCTGTTTCATTCTATTTGCCAACACTGCTGTAAGTATTTTGCTATCTTGATTCAGCATCGAAAGCGACCTGAAGGATCCGCAATCTTTACCTGGTTTGTTGGGTTTGGGCAGGGGGATAATAGTTGCTTCTCTGGTAGCCTTCCTGTCTAGTATGCCTCATTTAGCAGGGAGCCCATCGGCCCCTGGAGTCTTATAAGTGGGTAGCTGCACTACCACTTCTTCTAGCTCTTCTAGTGTGATTGGGGCATCTAGGTCCTCTCGATCCTCCGCGTTTATTCGCGATAAGCCTAAATCTTCCAGTGTATCTGTTATTTCCCGGCTATCGCACCCTTCATTATCCTCTTATAATTTCTGGTAGTATTCTTGGAACTCCTGATTGATCCCCTCCTGAGTATCTACAATCTGCCCATCGTGACCTATTTTTGCTCTGATCATAGGTCGGGGGTCTCACTTTTGTACAGCCATGCCAACATCCTTCCCGGTTTGTCCCCTCTCACGTGTTGTCTTTCCACATATTTTTTGTTATTCAAATTACATAGTCTTTCCCAGTGCTCCACACATTTCTGTTGCAGTTGGCTTATAATTTCAGCATCTTCCTTCGTGTCCCCACCTTTAGTCAAGGTTATCTCAAGTTCGGTTTCTGCCTGCTGCAGATCTCTCAGCATGCCTCCTTGTAGCCTTTGGATTTGGCTATCGCTATCCCTCTCATCACCACATTGAAGGCTTCCCACAAAGTGCCGGCCGATTCCACGCTCCCAGTATTGGTCTCAAAATATCTTACAATCTCTTCTCTCAGGTCCTCCCTAAATATCATGTCCTTCAGTGTTTCCGCTCTTAGTCGCCAAGTCGGTATCCTGGCTCTTGGGGGTTTGTATTGCCATGTTAGGACCAGTAGCGAGTGGTCTGATAGGACCCTTGCCTTGTATGTATTCTATCTGTACTGTTTCAGCTATCAGTTCCTGTGTTACAAACATTTAGTCTAATCTCGTATACAAGTTTTGTGGGGCAGAGTAATGCAAATATTGTCTATCTTGTGGGTGGTGGGCCCTCATTGTGTCTTCTAGGTGGAAATCTGTCAGCAGAGTTTGTAGTGCCTTGTCAGATAGGGCCTGTCTTTATTGTCCGAATGGTCTGTCCTCGGGTTCAGTGTACAATTAAAATCTCCTCCCCATATCGCCGCACCCCCCATATAAAGGCACAATTTATTGTATAGGTTCCTGTAGTATGTCACTGTGTCCTGATTCGGGGCGTATGTGTTTATTATGCAAATTTCTTTATTTTCAACCAGCCCCCGTATCGCCACCATCCTCCCGTCCGCTTCTACTGCGGATTGTAGTAGTTTGAATGGGACTTGCGGTGCTACCCATGTGATAACATCCCTGGCGTATGCCGAATATGTGGCCCCAATTACAGTTCCCTTCCATTTCTTTTGGAGCACTTCTAACTTCGAAGGGATTGTGTCCTCCGACGTATTCCTTATCTCTGATAATACGTTTCCAGCTTGCTGGCCTCGGAAATTTTTTCTGTAGAGGGCGCTGCGCGTCGACGTCCGCCGAGTCGATGTCCCTCGACGGCCACCGTATCGGCGCCGACGTCGCCATGCCCATAAATAGACACGCGCTGCGTCTGTTGCTCAGTTCCGTTTTTCCGTGCTTCGTGGGGCCTCGGAACATCGTTGCTCATTTCAGTCAGGTTTATCTAAATCTATTTCGACGAATATTCACTTATCGTTCTCGATGGCTTCTTCATCAGAACCGACGACGCCGCGATCCGGCTTCAAGAAATGTTGAGACTGCGGTAAAAAAAAAAAAATGTCAATAACGGATCCACACAGGGTCTGTTTATGGTGCTTGGGGTCCGAGCACCATTGTTCGGAGTGTGAGGACTGCATGTCCATGACGGCGAAAGCCCTGAAGGAGCGAAAGGGGAAGCTCGAGAGAGGTAAGTCAGCCAAATCCTTCTCGAAGGTTTTGTCGGCTGAGTCGAGGCATTGGTCTCCTCGCCGTCGAAAACACTCCCATTCTAGATCTCGAAGCAGCTCCCACCATTCGTCGAGATCTAGACACTCAAAAAAGAGACGTCGAAGGTCCCATTCCTCGTCGTCTTCGGTGTCCCCAGAAAGAGTTTCCTGTCCCACCAAACACAGTTCTCAAGCTGAGTGGGAGGAATTCAGAAAGAAAATGTTAAGCGTCTTCGAGAACGTGGCCTCGACCCCCTCGAAGACAGCTGAGGGTGATACCCCGGGTGAAAAACCCAAAAAATCAAAACGCCGCGAGTCGCAGCACCCGGCGAAACATTCCACCCGAGAGCGCCATGAGCCATCGGGTAAGAAGGCACCGTCTCCGACGCCGTCGTCGAAGGTTCCTTCGACGCCGTCATCGAGGATTCCTTCGATGCACGGGTCGGTGCCATTGACGCCGTTGTCGAGGGGTTCCTCGACACATCGGTCGATCGACTCGACGCCATCGTCGACGCCGATGAAAGAGAGGACCAAGGCTCCACAGCCAACGGTGTTTTCAAGGGCCTCCGGCACGACGCCGAGACCGTCGTCGATGCCCTCGAGTAGGATCCCGATCCTCTCGAGTTCTTCGAGACCCCTCCAGTTTTTTCAATGCCATTTTCGGCGCCTTCGAAGCCGGTTACATCGGCGTCGACAACTTCGACATTTTCGCGTCCAATGATGACGAGTTTGGCTCCTTCGGCCCTAGAGATGGGCTTTACTCCATTTCAGAGATCAGAATACCCTGGTCTTTCTTCAATTTATGAAGAAAGAGAAGACTCTGACCAAGAAACCTTTGGTTTACAGAGATCCACACTGCCTGCTGCAGTGGATTTCACCTCTGAAGAAAGGAGGCTGAAGGAACTACAGGACTCACTTCATGAGGCAGTGGACTTGACACTTCCCCAGAAGTGGAATTTGTAAAGCCAGACCCAGGGGAACATGCCGAAACACCATATAGAACCCTGATGGCAAGAATAATTGAGTTTATGGGTTGGTCTGGGTCACCTGTTTTCCAACAGGATGATCTAACGGATATATTGGACAAAGGCCCAAAGGAGGACCCGGTGGTCCCCTTCCATGCATGTAACGCTCACCTGATTCTCGCAGAGGCGCCGGTCTTGACTGGGCGACTACCGTATCTTCATAGGTGACGTGCAGCACCCGGTTGGCTCTTTGGGCTGGACCTCTGTGCACTGTATGCCTGACGTGCAGAGTAAGATGTCTGCAGATAGAAAATACGGGGTTAATGAACTGGGGTTATTGGGGTGTCCCTATCTCTTTCCTCTTCTCCTCTCCTGTAAACCCCCACAGGTTAACGCTCTCACCTTAGGTAAGTGAATGCCGAGCTCTCCATCTGCCTCGGGGCAGGGTGCTGTAACCAGTTTCTTCACTGGATAGGTAGCGCAGGCCTCTTGACTTCAGAGGACTGCTGTCCGTCGTTTACTGCACGAACGGTAAGCTTCGAGTAACTCAAATGTCTTTAAAGTCTTTAATAATGATGTCTCTTGTTTTGCAGGGTTCCGGCGATGGCGGAAGAATGGCTGAAGTGAGTTGAAGATGGAGCCCGTGTGATGAATAGAAGCGCCTGGAAGCACGTAAGTAAGCGCTTGTTGCCAGCTTCACGATGCGCTCTAACTGTCTTTTTACTTTGCAGGTACAAGTTCGGAGCGGCTGCAGGGTGCCGGGATACCCACTGGGTTAGATGTGGAAAGGAGTAATGGCACGTGAGTATTAAAGTTCCCCAATGTCTTTAAACGCACCTTGTTTTGTCTTTCAGATGCGGGATGCAGCGCCGACGGCCTCCGGAGCGTGCAAAGAGTTGGTAAGCTTTTGTCTTTTAGATGCCGGAATGCAGTGTGAAGACCTCCGGAGCGCACGAAGAGTAGGTAAGCCTTAGCCTTTCAGATGCCGGAATGCTAACCTGTTCTTTCTTGTCTTTATAGGTGTTGCTGAAGACTGGATTCAGGATGGTAAGCCTTTTTCTTTCAGATGCCGGAATGCTAACCTGTTCTTTCTTGTCTTTATAGGTGTTGCTGAAGACTGGATTCAGGATGGTAAGCCTTTTTCCTTAGGCCCAGGACCGGATGCAGAAGACACGATGAGCGTTCTGCTGCAGAGGGTGCAGAATAACGCAAAGCAAGATTCATCCACCGAGTGTGGTTTAAATAGCCTCCTGTAGTGCTTAGGTATCTCCTTCCACAGCCACGCCTAGGTAAGAAAAGAGTTCCTGGTAAGAAAAGAGTTCCTGCCTTCCAGAAGAGTTCCAGTGTTCTGAATCTAGGGAGTGGCTCCAGCCCCACCCAACAGGAAAAGTAGTTCCAAACAGAAGAGGATCAGAGGCTCAACTGGCAGGCAAGTAAGCAGCATGGTCTGCTGCAGGTAAGTCCACCCAAGCATTATGAGCCCGGCGCTTCCAGCGCCGGGACTGGGCATATTTATGAGCCTGGTGCCACTGGCGCCAGGACTGGGTCCAAAAGGTCCCAATTGGGACTGGTTGGCACTCGGAACCTGAGTTATGGATCTGCTTCCAAGGGAGTTGGGAAAACCCTGACCTTTTGGAAGCAGAGATCATGACAATGCAGCCCTACAAAGAAAAATTGCATCCAATTGGGAGACTCCCAAAGTCATCCCAGCAGTCAATAAAAGACTGTCGACAAAGTATAGGGTAGCGGCTGCTGACCCTGAATACCTGTCAAAACACCCGACCCCAGAGAGCCTGGTGGTTCAAGCAGCAACTTCATCCAGCAGTAGGACTGTTTACCCTACTGTACCACAGGACAGGGATGACAAGAGGTACGACTCTATGGCAAAGAAAGTCTTCTCTGCCTCTAGTATGGCGTTGTCATCAACGCCACCTGTACGCTCGCCAGGTTCAGTCACACGTTATGGGAGTGTGCTTCATCAGCGGCTGACTGCATACCTGATGGAGAGGAGAAGGAAGCCTTCCTTAACATCATTCAAGATGGCAAAGATGCCATGTGCGAGTCTCTTCAAACTGGCATCGATTCCGCTGACAGTATCAGCAGGGCCATGGCGGCAAGTACTACAATCCGCAGGCATGCGTGGTTGCGAAAGTCTGGCTTTGCTCCAGATGTACAGGCAAGACTTTTGAATATGCCCTTTGACGGCTCTTCTTCGTTCGGAAAAAAGGCTGATGACAGTCTGGAAAAGTTAGCAGCAGCAAAATCCTTAGGAGCTGCTATCCGCCAAATTCCTTTTCTCCCCTCAGGAACCTCTGGGAGAGGAAAGTCCTTTCGCTATTATTCCGCATTCGGAAAAGGCAGAGGACAGCCGGCTCAAAGAGGCCAAAGAAGATCCACCCGAGGTGGACGGGTCAAAGGTACTAAGACAGCAGCAGCAGCAGGTGCCTCTTTACCCTCGGCATCTGCATCAGCCGCCTCCAAACCACTCTGAGGCCTTCGCACACAAGACACCTGTAGGGGGCAGGTTAACTCACCATCTGACGGAATGGCGGCTATAACGTCAGATGCTTGGGCGTTGGAGACAGTTGCCCAAGGTTACTACCTACCCTTTCTACACATCCCTCAGAGTCATCCACCGGGGAACAGCTCCCTAAAAGTTCCAGATCCGCTCCTCTTGCAGGAAATTATGGACCTGCTAGAGAAAGGTGCCATAGAACCGGTACCTGTAGCGGACAGGAACAAGGGCTGATACTCCCCGTACTTTCTCATACCAAAGAAGGACGGAGGACTGAGACCCATCCCGGACTTACGAGAATTGAACAAGTTCCTCAGGAAGGACAAGTTCAAGATGGTAACTCTCTCTCAGATCCTTCAGGCCCTCCAGCTCCAGGACTGGCTGGTATATCTGGACCTTCAGGATGCTTATTTCCATGTGCCAATCCATCTCCAGCACAGGAAATACCTGAGGTTCGCAATTGGCAACTCTCATTATCAATTTCGAGTTCTGCCATTTGGGCTGACCTCCGCCCCGAGGTTCTTCACCAAGCTGATGTCGGTAGTGGCGGCGAGTCTAAGGAGGGAAGGGATCCACGTCTATCCCTACCTGGACCATTGGCTGATCAGGGCCGGATCTTCGGAACAGGCCCGACCCAGCTAGATTATGTCTGCCTCTTCCTTCACAGACTGGGCTTCTCCCTCAATTTAAATAAGTCACAGATGATACCATCTCAGAGACTCCAGTTCACTGGAGCGGTCCTGGACACTTGCCTGGGAAAAGCCTCGCCACCAGAGGTGAGGGCTCAAGATATTCTACAGATGGTCACCAAGTTTCAGAATGCCCAGCGTCTCCCAGCCTTCGACTTTTTGAGGTTGCTAGGCCTCATGGCATCCTGCATCTTCCTTGTGCCAGAGGCTCGCCTGAGAATGAGATCTCTTCAGTGGGCACTGAGAAGTCAGTGGTCACAATTCTCAGGGAGAATGTCAGACCTCCTCCGGATTCCGGACAAGTTAGCCCACGACCTTCAATGGTGGGCCTATTCAGAGAACATCTTGAAAGGAGAACTGTTTTGGCAACCATGGCCGGAGATAACAGTAGTCACAGACGCCTCGCTCACAGGGTGGGGAGCCCATGCCAACGACTTGACCATCAGCGGTCGTTGGTCTCCATCGGAGTCCAGACTACATATCAACCTATTAGAGCTGAGAGCGATCAGACTAGCGCTGAAAGCTTTCCTGCCATCAGCACAGGGGAGAAATGTCCTGATAATGACGGACAACACGGTGGCCATGCACTACCTCAACAAAAGAGGAGGCGTAGGATCACTGCCACTGTGCAGAGAGGCAATGCAGCTCTGGTTTTGGGCAATTTGGGAAGGAATCTCTCTATCGGCAGTCCACCTAGCCAGAGAGAAGAATTTGACAGCGGACGCTATGAGCAGGCAGAGCACAGTCTCCCACGAATGGGAGCTAGCTCAGGAAGTCCTTCATGAGATCTTCGCCCTTTGGGGAACCCCTCAGGTGGATCTGTTCGCCACAAGCACCAACAGGAAGTGTGATCTGTTCTGTTCAAGGGAATTTCCCCCGAGAGGAGCTCTAGGAGACGCGTTCGTAGTGGACTGGGAGTTTCCACTCCTCTACGCGTTTACACCAGTCACTGTTATTCCTCAAATGATCAGGAGGTTGAGAAGATTCCGGAAAACCATGATCCTAATTGCCCCGGACTGGGCCAGGAGAGCGTGGTACCCAGACCTTCTAGATATGTCCATCTGTCCTCCAATCCGTCTTCCACTCAAAGAGAATCTTCTCTCGCAGAAGGGAGGTCAGGTTCTCCATCCAGACACCAGAACCCTCAACCTTCACGCTTGGCTTCTGAAAGGTTGAGGTACAAGGATTGGGATCTCCCTGATGACGTCATGGAGGTGTTGCTTTCGGCCAGAAGACCAGCAACAAAGTCTTTATACCGCTGCCGTTGGAACAAGTTTTGCAGCTGGTGTAGGGAAGAGAATATCGACCCTTTTTCATGTGGTACACCAACGGTGTTATCGTTTCTACTCTACTTGGCAAACTCAGGCCTTCAAGTTGGCACTGTAAAAGGCTATCTCGCAGCGCTTTCTATCTTCAAGCGCACTGCGGAGGAATCATTGTATTTCAAAATTCCTCTAGTGGTACAATTTCTCAAGGGTCTAACTAATGTTTACCCTCCAAAACCATTCCAGGTTCCATTATGGGACTTAAATTTAGTCTTAAACTACTTAATGGGCACTCCATTCGAGCCACTTCACTCTTGCGCATTGAGATTTCTCACACTTAAAACTGTCCTACTTGTAGCACTAGCATCTGCTAGGAGGGTGAGTGAGCTACAAGCTCTCTCCTGTAAACCCCCACATACAATTTTCCACAAGGACAAGGTTGTCCTTCAGGTGAAGCCTAATTTTCTCCCAAAGGTGGTTTCTGAATTCCATATTACTCAGAAAATTACCTTGTCTTCATTCTACCCTCCTCCCCATCCGGGGAAAGAGGAGGAAAGGCTACACGGGCTGGACCCTAGGCGAGCTTTCAGCTTTTAAATCAGCAGAATGGCTAGGATCAGGCAAGCAGGCCAGGTGTTTGTAGGATACTCAGGTCACAAGTTGGGACTACCTATAACAAAACAAACCATCTCCAGGTGGATTATCTTGGCCATCCTGGAATGTTATAGACTAGCAGGGAAAGAGCCACCACAAAACCTCAGGGCTCATTCAACCAGGGGTATTGCAGCTTCTTCGGCTCTCCAGAGAGGGGTACCGGTCCGGGACATATGAGCGGCTGCCACATGGTCGTCCGCACATACATTCACAAACTTTTACAATCTGGATTCCTCCACTACTCAAGAGACCAGATTTGGCAAGGCCGTATTACACTCGGTCCATCCCTAAAGGGATACATAACACTATCACTCCCTCCTCCAATTACATACCACTGCTATGGGAGTCTATCAAAGATAAGGAATACGTCGGAGGACACAATCCCTTCGAAGAACAAGTTACTTCTTACCTGGTAACGTTCTTTCAACGGGATGTTCCTCCGACGTATTCCTTATCGCCCCGCCCATCCATCCCCGCAGTGACAACTTCCCTTGTGGTTGCAGCTTTCGCTCCTTCAAGGTTACTAACCGATTCAGGCATGTCTTTTCTTATACTACAAAACGGAACTGAGCAACGGACGCAGCGCGTGTCTATTTATGGGCATGGTGACATTGGCGCCGATATGGTAGCCGTCGATGGACATCGACTCGGCGGACGTCGACGCGCAGCGCCCTCTACAGAAAAAATTTCCGAGGCCAGAAAGCTGGAAACGTATTATCAAAGATAAGGAATACGTCGGTGGAACATCCCGTTGAAAGAACGTTACCAGGTAAGAAGTAATTTGTTCTTCTCTTTCGTAAGATGTATCTCCTGTAGGAGAGCTGTGTCTATTTTCTGCCTTCTTAAGTATGTCATGACCTTATTTGTTTTTAGATAGCTGTTGAGCCCCCTGACATTCCAAGAGATTACCCTGAGATCCCCCATGTATCGGCCACATCCCGCCTCCTTGCGGTATCTTCCCAGCCCCTATCCAGAGTTTTTGCAATTGCATGTAGGCTCGCTCCCCAACTTGAACTTCCCCTAACTATTAACACTTCAACTCCCCAACCTCCCTCCCTCGACCCTCCCTTCCCAGCCCCAAAATGCTTCCCAACTCCCAACGTTCCCCCCCCCCCTCCCCTGCCCCTCCCAACTGTAGCCCAGCTCCATCCCTGGATCTCAGGCACTCCTGCATCTAGCCCTTTTCTTGGCTTTCGCCTGTACTCTGGGCACAGCTGGGAAGTTTTGCCCTACTGGCGCCTTCACTATTCTAACTACTGGGGTTAGGTCCTCTGCTTACGGTGTCTACTGTGTTGGTACCACCCGTTGCGCATTTGTTGCTCATAGCTTCGTTATGCAATTCTATATTCCAGTCCAACACGTCCCTCTTATTAAGCATATCGGTTGGTTAAGTCAATACTTTACCCACGCCTCCTTCATCATTGTTTCTGTCCTCTGCCTTGAAGCTCCTCCTGCCCCCCGCAATTTCAGGTGTAGCACCGGGTCACTTATCTTGTCTTTCTCCACCTTGCCCATTTCCAGACTTCGGGAGTCCCCGAGCGTCCAGCCAGTCCGTCACCTCCTCCGGGGTGCCAAAGAAGTGTGCTTTGTCTTTGTGTAAGACCTTAAGTTTCGCAGGATACCAAAGCATGTATTTGAGGCCAGTTGTCCACAATCTTCTTTTCACCGCCACATAGCTGTGCCGTTGTCTCTGTACCGCCATAGTATAATCCGGGTATGCAGTGACCGTCACCGATGCTCGTGTTATTGTTCCCCCTTTCCAGAAGAATTCCAGGATCTTTTCTATGTCTCTGTAATTCAGTATCTTTGCTATGATTGCCCAGGTTGGTGCTCCGGGTTGAAACCTCCTCATCAGAGCCCTGTGCGCTCGTTCTATATCGAATCCTTGTGAGAGCTTGCCGGCCCCAATTTCCTGGATTAACATATTTTCCACATACTCTGTAGGGTCCGGGCCTTCTTCCCCCTCCGGCAGGCATACCAAGCGTATATTATTGTGTCGCGCTCTTCCTTCGGCCTCCTCAGCACGGTTCTCCAGATTGGACACTTGCTGTTTCAATATGTGGACCTCCTTAACGTTGGTGGTGCTGGTCTCTGTGTTGACTTTCACTGCGCTCTCGAGACCGCTCGTTCTTTCTGCCAGCGCTCTTACATCTTGTCTGAGCAAGCCAACTTCTATCCCTACTGCATCTATCTTCGTTTCGAGGGCCGCTTTCAGGTCTGCCATCGCAGCCCCCCATGAGAATTTTAGTTTGGTTATGGCTGCCAGGATCTGGTCTGGTAGTCGTTGCTTGTGTGGGGGTATTTGGGGTCTGATGTGGTTTAGTGAAAATATCCATTGTTGGTTGCTTGCCTTTTCTTTTGCCTCCCTTGGGAGCCGTTATCCTTGCGTCCGAGGCGCAGCCCGTCCCCAGCTCAGAGTTGCGTGCTGTTGGCCGTGTTTTGATTCAGGTTTCACCTGCAGTTGTATTTACCATTTGCGGAGCTCCTTGTAGTGCTGCTGGTTGCTCACCTTTGTCCCCTAGTGTGAGTTCTGCCTTGTGCATGGCTGCAAGTCTAGCTGCTTGGCTTCTCGGGCCCGCCAGGTCTTCACTGTCTCTCAGAGGTCCAGGCCCTACTCCAGTTCAGCATAGGGGCCTTAGCTTAATCTCTCCGGGCCCCTTCCATATATGTCCCATGTGTGCCTCTTCTCACCAGGCAGTGGCTTTTAGCACCTATTAGGATGTGTTTCTACGTCCTCACGCCGTTTGGGTGCCGTTTGGGGGATTGAGGCTAATCTGTCATTGGTTCTGTTAACTGGGCACTCTGATATCTGGGCCGTCCAGTGATTCTCATACTTGGCACAGGGAGCCACTGGCACACTTCCCATATGCCCTACTGTCCGCCTCCCATTGTTAATATGAGGGGTGCGCCCTCATGCAACGGCCCCTCGCTGTTAAAGCCCGCCATCTAGGTGCCCCTGTTTGGGGTTGTTTCCCTTTTTCTCTTTTCTATGGGGACGTCCACGCCCAGTGTATTGCCTTTCAATTCCCTCCCGGGCTACAGCTGCAACTTCCTGGCCTGTAGCCTTGGGGTTCCTTGGTTTCAGGCACCCGCACTGTTCGCCGTGGAGGTGCTCATGTTTGTGGGCCCTGGAACTTGAGTGATAGTGGTTTTTTTTCCCCCTTTTATTTATTTCCATTTATTTTAACTTCTTATTTTAAATTGTTTCTACTCCCCCGTTCTTCTTCTCTTCTTTGAGGGGCTCCCCTTTGTGGTCCTGACGTTCGTTGCGGTTTCATTGTGCTCGTACCTGGGGTGTCCGCCGTGTCACGCGCGGACACCCGTTGTTTTGATCAGCCGGAACTTCGTTCGGCTTTGCTCGCAGCCACCGGGGGCTTCCCTGCTAACTGCATTGCTGCTTCTCCACCGTCAGGTCTTTCCGCCTTGCACCGTCTCGTGTGCTCCCTGGTCCGCTCTTCTCCGCGACGGTCTCTTCAGCAATCCAGCGCGGGCACCCCCGCTTCACTCAGTCGCTCCTCCTCTCCTTATGGTGCTTCTGTGTGAGGGCTGGCGTCCACGCGCGTGAGTTGAGCAGGCTCCTCTGTCTGTCTCCGCCCCGAGTTCAGCAGCGGTCCTCACTTTAAAATTCCCTTTGTCCGGGGACCGCCGCCATTTTGCTGGAACTTCGTTCCACGTCGCGCGATCTTCACAGGTGCATAACTTATGTTCTGCTTATGCGTTCTGCATGCAAATAATTTCGCTGGAGTCCCTTCACCATCGCATTTCCATATTTGTGTTTCCTGGCTGGAATTTCAGTGCAAAATGCTTGCGTTTTGTCAGATCAGTTAGCAGATCACCAGAGCGCACACAAAGAGCTGCCTAGTCCATGGCTGCCAAGCCACGCCCCCCTCAAGATCCTTCGCTTATATTGCTATATTGGAAAAATGTCCTTTTGTGTGTCAATCCTGTGAAGAGCCTGCTCCTGTACGCACCTTGTGTTGGCCTCCTCATGCCCATGGACTTTGAAACTTCTGGGTATAGCATTTGCCAATTAGCTATGGGGTTCAGTATGATGGAAGGGGTTGGGGTGTGAATTTTCAATAATCTCCTTAGAATTGTGACATATATACGGGTAATTCAACTATCAAACTTTGTGTTTGATAATTGGCATTTATTGTACATAACTTACACTGTCAGTGCTGTCCCAAGTAAATGTTCTCACTGGAAAATCACTCCCCTCTACACCATGACTATTACCTGCTCATTTATCACTCTAGACGTTTGTAAAACACCATGCAAAGGGACTTCTCTGTTTTCTTCCTCATACACAACATTTCTGGTAAAAGCGCTCTTCTTTTTTAATGAAATACCAATAAATACAAATTCACTGAGGTCCATTTAGGTTCCCAACATAGATCAGAAATGTTCCTCAATGACCATTTTTATAATTTCCTCCCTCAATTCTGAGCGGAGCTCTCAACCTAGCTTTGCCTGTGGGCCTGGACTGTTCCTCTACATCTGAAAATTGGGCATTTGTGAATTATGGAGGGAACCAAAACCTTGGCCCGATGATTTAGGTTTTTTTTCCACATAGCCACAGATTCTACTCTAGGGCAGATTATATATATTTTTGTAGCCAAAATTCGGGGATTAGGTCTCCTCTGCTGACAATGGATCAACTTCCATCTAAGATCAAGCCATATTATTGGTAGAGGTAACATTGCGCCCCTTTCGAAACTTGATCCCAGAATTTACAGATTGTAACAGCTTTTTTTTTTTAGTGATCCAGCTGCGAAGAAAGAAGTTATTAGTTAGATGGCTTATTTTGTTTTAGGAATACAGGGTGTAGGACACATTTACTATGTGGGTGGGCACATTTGAGGTGGTGGACATGGAGATTCTGCAAGTACTCATTTTAGAAATGTCAATCACTTTGATCAAGTTAATCCCTTGAATGAGCTGGTGCTGCTTGTAAAACATCATCAGGTATTTATGGTCAAATATTTGACATAAGGTCAAATATTGAATTAACCTGATCATGTGAGAGTTCAGTTCAGCAAACTACTCACAAACATAAAATATGGTCTGTTGTGGCTGAAAATACATCATAGTATGTTGGCACATCTCCAAAGCTCTAAAAAGAGGAAATCCTAGGAGTAGACCTTGACAAGGGAGAAATGGGAGTAGAATTCTAGATTTAAAAATGAATAACTAAAGCTAGGAAATTCTGTGGCTACTTACTATATACAATGGAATGAACCAACCCAGGCTTGCAAGAAGAGTACCTCTGATCCTGCCCACTTCCTGGCCTCACAAGTAGCCAACAAGAGGTGTTGGAGCAGCCGATCAGTGCAGGCAAAGGACCAAGTTGCAAATAAATCCATAAAACTGAAAAAGCAATTGTGCCAGATGGCTTTTCCAGTCTTATTTTAAAACCATTGACCATAAACATTTGCATTTCTTGGTTACATTTTTAATCTCTTTTCAGAGCTTGGAAGTTTCTCCAGCATTGAATATTTCATGGATTAACAGGCTAATAAATTTTCTGCATCGCTAGCCTGCGAATCCTCTGTATTAATAAAGCACTTTTGTTTTAAACTTAAAATCTACTTGGTACTTGTATAGCATATTGCTATCACTTTGGGTCATAATGCTGCAGCCAATGACAGTGGTCCTCCTTAGCTCCACCTCGGGTAGCCATCTTCAGATTTTTACTGCACTTTTGTGTTGAGAGGCCTTGTTGTTTCGCTCCTTTAAATTTAAACTTTTTTGTCTACTTTTGAGAAAACGTTGAAGCTTTTTTCTTCATCATCGATCACAGGATCCATTGCCAGTGAAGATCTGAATGAACATCCTACAAAATCCGACGATCTTCTCCGAGAGGCCTTTGTCTCGATTTTCAGGCCCTCTCCAAGCCGGCATCGCAGACGCCAGCAAGAAGAGCCTTTTCTCCAGCATGGGGTCTGGCATGGATTCACAAGCTCATGAATATTCCCTGTCGTCAGGCTGGGAATCTTCGGTAAAGAAAAAATCAGTTTCAGTTTCGTTTCTGAACTGTCTTTCTCCTAATAACCAATCACTGGTCTCTGGGTCATACTGCCCCCAGCCAATGACTGCCCTCTACCTAAGCCCCTCCTGGCAGCCATCTTCAGATTTTTACCGCACGTTCAATTGTTGGGAATCCTCGTGCTTCACGAAGACAAAACGCATGTGGAGAAGGACTGTGCATTTTGCAAGAACTTGTCGGAGCGGACCATGAAGGATCGGCGTATCCGCCTCACCAACTGGCTGGAGGGGAAGAGCCCAGCAGCAGGTGAGAAGAAGAAGAGGTCCGAGTGGTCTTCTAAGTCCTTTGAGGGCGCTTCGGCGACGGGGGCCCAACAAAAGGCAAAGAAGTCTGTGGGCCCTGGGAGCACCGAACGGTCGGGCTTCTCGGCTGCCAGGCAGGGCGCACTTTCACCGATGCCATCATCCACGAGCCAACGCTCTGGCTTGGGGAAGAGGAAATCCGAAAACCCGGGGAAACTTCGGGAGAAGTCCCGGTCGATTCATACAGACAGCCGAGGGGGAGCGAGGCGGTGACCCCCCCCCCCAAGGTGAAAGCCTCAAGCGAGCCGAAGGTCGTGAAGGCCTTGATTCACCCGGCTAAGGCCTCTATCGAGGGAGTCGTGGCAGCCCTGGCGAAGCCTGTGGAGGATGCCCCAGTGGAGGCGACCTCGGGGCCCAGAGTTTCCCTGCCACCGTGGAGGGAATCCGCTTTCAGCCCATCGAGGAGCTGACTGGAGTCGTGAAGATCCTGAACAAAAAGTTCGAGGAGGTCCGGTCCCAAGGGAGGGATCCCGACGAGGCAGTCGAAGAGAGCGGGGCGGTGGAGGATTCCACTCCCCAACCGTCGTGCCCGTCACAGCCGGTGCCTGGACCACAGGGCAACTCGGGAGCCATCTTGATGGCGATCCAGGCCTTATGTACGGAGATAAGGTTGCCCTTATCCCCAACGGACGATCCAGCAGAGTCTGGCCCGTCGGGGAGCCCTCCAAGCAAGCGGAGGAGAGTTCATCCCCCCGCCCTTCCAGCCTTCGCAGTCCTCACATCCTTCATCCCCTGATCCTAGGGAGGACACAGGAACAGAAACGGCCGGGACGGATGACGGTGGTGACGACGGGATGGGCCTTCCATCACCACCTCCTCGGGCCTCCCCGCCTGACTAAATAGGCTCCTTCCATGCAGAACAGAAGAAGGAAGGCTTCCCCCATCAACGACGGGAGGCCAAGAGGAAGATGGTCCTCGCGGTCCCACTACTTGACGACATCTGGGACGAGCGACTGGCGCTCCTGAAGAACCCGTCCACGACCCCTGCCAAGAGAGACCGGTATGAGAAGAAGTACCGGGTCCCGGATTCCGCCCCCTTGTGCCTTAGGGCGCAGCCGACCCCGGATTCGGTCGTCTCGGCGGCGGCCAAGAAGAAAGCGGTGGGGGCGACGGCTTCATCTTCAACCTCCCCACCGGACGGCGAGGGGAAGAAATTGGACGCCATGGGACGACGGGTCATCTCGTCGGCGGTGGCGATGACGATTAAAGCGGCCAACGCCCTTGCGATTGTGGCCCGCTACGACAGGGAACTGTGGTTTAAGATAGCTGCTCTGCTAGACTTCCTCCCGCACGACAAGAGCGCTGAGGCCCTGGAAATACTGGAGGAAGGCAAGGTGGCGTCGGACCACGCAATAACGGACATTGCTGACACCGGTTTCCAACAGTTGTGCAACAGAGTTTGCCTTCGACAGCGCAGTTGGCTCAAGGCAACCGATTTCCGCCAGGACGTGCAAACCAGAGTTTTGGACATGCCCTTCGACGGGAACAACCTGTTTGGCAAGACAGTGGACGAGTCACTGCAGGCCATCAAGGCCGACACGGAGATGGCTCGGGCCTTGGGAGTTTTGCAGCAACGAGGGCCGTCCTTTCGGAACTCCCGAGGCAAGCAAGGTGCCTCCAAGGAATTCGGTGGCGGCTCCTCGACGTATCGTCAGGCGACCCGCTCCTCGTTGCAGGAGGCCTACAGAGGACGCAGCAAGTCAGGAGGATCTCGTTGACGTTGCCAAGGCGGCATGGCCGCTGCCAAGCAGGACTGAACCGGCCGTAGCTTTGGGCCCCCACCTGAGCACCCCGGTGGGAGGCCGGCTGGCAAAGTTCGTCAGCGTGTGGGAGTCCATCTCCACCGACCGATGGGTGCTGGATGCCCTGGCCTGCGGACACACTCTTGAGTTTCTAAAAAAGTACCCCTGCATTCCTCCCGTGGCCAGGAAGGAAAACCACATCCCTCAACTTCTGCTGGAAGTAAGGGCGATGCTAAAGAAAGGAGCCATCGAGCTCGTCCCAAAGAGGCTCCGGGCCTCCGCAGTGTACTCGCGATACTTCCTCGTAAGAAAGAAGACTGGCGGTTGGCGACTGTTAGGCAGAATCCTGTGCAGTACCCTTAGTGACCACTACACACAATTAAGACTACAGGTGGCAATACAAGTTTTACCTGTGGTACAAGCCTTTACTACTATGTCAGAGTGGTAGCAGTGGCAGAGCAGCCAGGCTCATCTCAAGAGTATATGAGCAGTAGCAGAGATTACACAAAGGGACCACAATTACTGTTACTCAAGCAAACACTGACTTAAGGTTTCAGGTAAAAAATATAAGTACATTTATTTTTAGACCATTTGTTATAAACACAACACTTCTATTAAACTTAAATAAAAACCACATGTTAAATATACTACAACTAACCAATTCACTTTGTACAGTAAGTCTCAAGGTAAGTACCCTGTGTTTGAATGAACCACTGTTACGAACAAAAAATGTTACCGCGAATACGATTGCGATCACTTTTTGACAGTTCGGTCTACTAACCAAACGCGTGTCCGTGACATGAAATGCTACTGGGGCAAAAACACACTTAGCACCTTAGTTACCCAGAGGGAGTTGGAGGCAAAAATCACAGGCAATATTTTGGTTAGGCAGGCAGAATCAAGAAACACTCGGAGACAGGAGTTCAAAAGTCAAAGGGCCGGAGTCAGGGTCGAAAGACACCGGGGCCTGTTGCCGAAGATTACAGAGTCAGACAGTTCACGATTCTCCGTAGCCAAAAGTACTTCGATATTGTCAATGTTCGGAAGCAAAAGTTATAAGAAGGAGGGAAGACGAGGGCAAGCCTTGGAAATGAAGAAAAGGGTTTCACCCAGTTTCCTCAAGTAGAACACAATACCTTGTTCCAAGGGTGCAGCTGGTGTCCTGGCAGTTGTTCCTGTTGGTTTCCCGCAGACCCACGATTCCTGGAGCTTCGTTGTGAAGGAGGATGCCTGAAGGGGGTCTGCACCACACAGGGATGAGGCCGGCAGCAGCGACGAGTAATAAAAGGTGCACTCCTTAAAAACAGGAGAGGCTCTTCAGGTGGCTATCCAGACCACTACAGCAGCGTGCAGCGATTTCGACCAAGGAAGAGGATCCTCTGGCTGTGGAAGATGAGCTGCTTATCCCCACCAAGCTCAAGCGAAGAAGACTCTGGACTGGATCTTCTCTGAGTCGTTGAAGGGAAGATAGCTCAGGACTGCAGCAGGGCTTCACCGGGACGGGGTAGTTGCAGCAGCCGTCGTTCTCTCCGCTTCTCTTCGGTTCCTTGTAGTTCCAGTGGCGACTCTGACTTCTAGCTCAAGAGACCTGCCTTTTATACGAAAAACCCCCATTCACACAGCCTGGCTGTCAATTACCCAGCAGGGGAGTTGTCCATCACAGACAACTACCCTGGCCAATCATGACAAAGTGCGACTTGGGTTTCCTAGGATACCCTGTGTAGGGGGTGACTACACCCCGCCCTCACATTCAGCCCACCTAGATGCCCAGGCACCTCGAGGAGGGCTTCTGAGCAGAAGCCCGCCAAAAGGCAAAGAAGGCGAACCTAGTTTGCAGCGCAAAGTAAAACACAAGAAGGACTTTAAAAAAAAAAAATGGCAAATAAACCCAACCGGAGTCAAAAGAAAGACAATTTGGTCTAGCGGGTTTATGTTCAAGGCTAATATAATGACCAAGAACAGTACCACGTTTATCTAATATAATCGCGGTAGAAAAGTTAGGGTAGATACCACTGCCACCAGCCAAGTCTAAATGTTAAAAGAGCGAAACAATGCTCTAGAAGGTACAGATAAAAAGGGATACAAATTAACCCTTTCCAGTACTCCATGGAAGATTGGGTGTACTGGATCTGTGGTAGATTGACTAAGTAAAGTTAATGGTAACTTTACCCTTTTCTGGGGTATGGTAGTCGCCTCAGAAATGGAGTCGAGGGAAGTCTCAAAGACAACCCTGTGCCGCGGCACTGAAGGTGCTGTCTGATACACAAAAAGAAGGGGGCTACTGAAGTGGTGTACTTCAGAGACCACAATCACAAAAACAGGTAGAAACACATAGCAAAACACAGGCAAGAGTGGGGAAAAACTCTCATTCTTACCAAGTGGAAAAAAAATAAACTCCAGAAGTCCAGCAAAGCTGCTGGGGGACTCACTAGGTGAGAGAAATTAGCCATAAATGAGAATTCTCCCTAACATTGACCCATCCTGGACCTTCGTCATCTAAACAAGTACATCAAGGCCCAGAAATTCCAGATGGCCACCCTCCAACACGTGCTGGGGCAGCTGGAGGAGGGCAACTTCCTATCGTCGCTGGACTTGGAGGATGCCTACTTTCACATTCCCATTCTAAAAGAATATTGAAAGTTTCTCAGATTCTTAGTCCAAGGGCGGCACTACCAGTTCAAGGCCCTTCCTTTCGGATGGAAGTCGGCACCCAGGGTATTCACCAAGTGCCTAGCACCAATGGCGGCACGACTGCGCCAGCAGGGAATCCACATCTACCCCTACCTGGACGATTGGCTCATCCGAGCAAGGACAGAAGAACTCGCCGTCGTACACATGGCAAAGACCGTCCAACTGCTCAAGGATCTGGGATTTTCCATCAACTTCGCGAAATCCCACTTGGTTCCGTCGCAAGTCGCACTGTTTCTGGGAGCCAGGCTCGACAGTAGCGCAATTGGCCTCCCCATCGGAGGAAAGGGCGAAGGCCATCCTGGGCAAGGTGCAACGGCTGTCAACCATGGACGAGGCCAGGGTAAGGTCCATCAAGTCCCTCCTCGGCATGATGTCCTCGTGAATCTATCTCGTGTCCCTGTGCAGGCTGCGGATGCGTCCACTACAAGAGTTCCTCAACGCCCCCGTTGGATTGAAGTGGCGGGCAGCTTCGAAGACAGGATCTCGCTCAACGAGACCTTTCGCCAAGCGATCCGGTGGTGGGGCACCCATGCGCATCTCGCGGCGGGTATGGACTTCCAGACCCCGGCACATCAGGAGACGATGACGACGGATGCTTCCCTGGAGGGATGGGGTGCGCACACCGGAGATCTCCACGCAAGAGGCCTTTGGCTCCCGGAGGAGAAGTAACTTCACATCAACGTCCTAGAGCTCCGACCCGTGTTCTGGGCCCTCAGGTCCTTCCTTCCGACCCTCAAGGGCAAGGTGGTGAGGATCTTCACCGACAACACCACCACGATGTTCTACATCCGGAAGCAGGGAGGCATCAGATCCCCAGCCCTATCCAAGGAGGCTGAGGATCTGTGGCACTGGGCCGTCGTCAAAGGGATGTTTCTGGTACCCTTCCACCTGGCAAGAATAAAGAACACCATCGCCGACTCACTCAGCAGGGAGCTGCGCTCGTGCCATGAGTGGGAACTGCGGCAGGATCAAGTGGATCTGCTATTCCAATGATGGGGCAATCCCCAGATCGACTTATTCGTGACGGCGACGAACACCAAGTGCCGGGGGTTCGCCAGCAGGTTTCCCCAGCCGGGGAGCATGGGCGATGCCTTCTCATTCCCCTGGGACGGCCTGTTCCTCTATGCGTTCCCGCCGTTACCGTTGCTGCTGCGACTCATCAACCAACTCAAACTGTCCCGGTGCAGGATGATCCTTGTCGCACCGGCGTGGCTGAGACAGATCTGGTTCCCGGACAAGTCAGCGTCCCCCTCAGCAAACTGCCGACGGACATGGATCTCCTCTCCAGAGAAGGATTCGCCATCCTCCACCACGACCCAGGGTCACTGTACTTGCAGGCCTGGCTCCTGCAGCACTAGAGTTTGGAGGGTACAATATCCCGGCGGACTGCAAGGAGGTGCTTGCAAAGGCCAGGGTGTCCTCAACTCTCAAGTGCTATGGACATAAATGGAAGAGGTTTTCTGTTTGGTGCCAGGCACAGAAGATTAACCCTGTGCGGAGTACGTCCCCTCAAGTGCTGCCGTCCCTGCTATCGCTGGCCAAGACGGGGCTGGCCCATGCCTCATCAAGATCCATCTGGCGGCTATCTCCTGCTATACCAGAACCCCGGGGCGCTCATCCCTGTGGTCCCATCGCCTGGTGAAGGAGTTCATGAAGGGACTGTTGCGATCGTTCCCGCCGGTGAAGGCTCCGGCGTGTGAGCTCAACGTGGTGCTGACCAGGCTCATGGGGCCGCCATTCGAGCCTCTGCATTCAGCACCGTTTAAGTTCCTGTCGTGGAAAGCTGTGTTTTTTGTGGCCAACACCTCGGCACGATGAGTGGGAGAGATCCAGGCCCTTTCCTGCAAGCCCCCATACCTGACTTTCCAGGAGACGAGGGTGGTGCTGAGGACGCAGCCCTCCTTCATGCCTAAGGTTCTGTCGGACTTCCATCTCAACGAGCCCTTGGTGTGCCTGTTTTCTTCCCGTCGCCTTCGTCACCGGCCGAGAGGACTTTGCACTCGCTGGATGTGGCTAGAGCGCCGAAGTTCTACGTGGACCGCACAAAGAGTTTTCGGAAGACATCACAGCTTTTTGTGAACTTTGGACCTGTGAACCAAGGGAAGGCCCTGTCGAAGGCTTCCATTTCCAGATGGCTCTCCGGCTGCATCATGCACTGTCACCGGTTGGCAAATCGACTGTTGCTCGGCCGTCCGAGAGCCCATTCGACCAGAGCGATCGCTGCTACCACAGCGTTCTAATCTGGTGTACTCCTGCTGGACATCTGCGGGGCTGCTATGTGGAGGTCGACGCACACCTTCACGAGATTCTACTGTGTCGACCGGGATTCCAGGGAGGAGTCCAGAGTCGGCCAGGCAGTGCTGCGAAACCTGTTTGCCTGAAGGTGGGCCTGGAGAGGAGGTAAGAGATGCTTAATGTTGAGTTGATGAAATGCTCAATGTTGAGCCTTGCCACCTCCTTTGGTTGTGCATGTGTGTACTGCTATGTATTCTTATATTCATGAGCATGTGAATCCATGCCAGACCCCATACTGGAGAAGGAACAAGTTACTTACCTGTAACTGTTTTTCTCCAGCATGGGTCTGGCATGGATTCACATGCGAACCCTCCCGCCTACCCCTCTGCGGCTCTTTACTTGGTCCTACTGCCACTTTACGTGCTACCAAATCCGAAGATGGCTGCCAGAGGAGGGGCTTAGGTAGAGGGCCTTCATTGGCTGTGGGCAGTATGACGCAGAGACCAGTGATTGGTTATTAGGAGAAAGACAGTTCAGAAACGAAACTGAAACTGATTTTTTCTTTACCGAGGATTCCCAGCCTGACGATGGGGAATATATTCATGAACTTGTGAATCCATGCCAGACCCATGCTGGTGAACAGTTACAGGTAAGTAACTTGTGCCTTCTGGCACTGCCTCAAGTGTCGCCTCAAGAACATTTTTGTGGATTATCGACAGGAGAAATGCATCGATTGCCTGCACCCACTTGTGGTGGATAACTGCCCCATTAGCCAAGCCTTGTCCACAAAGACTCTGAAGGATCGTCTTAGAAGCTTGGTGACTTGCGGCTGGAAGATGTGCCAGGGCCTCTGATTCAGTCTTGGTCTGAGTCATGCCTTTGCCTGTTCTGTAGATCGGACTCCATCTGCGTAGAGGTCGAGATCCCATGAGGACACTTCCCGGGGGAAGAAACCTAAAAAGGGACATAAGTTGCAGGTTTCGACTAACTCCCCATCGACTAAATCGGCAGCGGCCCAATCTCCAGCCCTGTCTACGACGGCATTGTCTACAATGACAACTACGGCAAAAACAATACTCTTCACACTCTCGGAGATGAGGGGTTCGTCGGCAACCACTACGTCTACCCATTCTGAGCCACAGACTAACATTGTCAAGTGCAGTTAGTTCGTCCACGACCTTCCCAACGACAGTCCCGTTGACGATCCTTTGACAAAAATCTACCACCTCATCAGTGACCAGTCCATCCGCGAATGCATGCTTCGACTACAACCGTATCCAGGAGTGATTGGCCTCCAAAGCCAGCAAATGCACCATTGGCGTCTAAGGCACCACTGTTGACTCCACAAGCACCAGTGCTCGCTTAATTTCCTAGGAGCATGAGTGTGCAAAAGGAGATACTCCTGTGTTCTCAGGAGATAAAGAGCCTCTGGAGGCTTTATTCTCTGAGGAAATGGTGGAAGAACCTGACCCAATTCTGCCTGCACTCCAGCCACCAGTAGCTGTTCCGGGACCAGTTCCACCAGTGCCTGTTTCACTAGTGGCTGTTCCACCAGTGGCTGTGCCTAAAGTGCAGTGGGAATGCCAGCGGCACCCAGAGACCTGTCTGCAGACATTCTGTCTACACCGCAAACTTTGGTGACTGAATTGCAGCAGTGCCTGCGTCCTCCAGCCTCGCAAGGTGCACAAGGTGACCCAAGTAGGCCAAGTGTAAGTCCTCCTCCCTGGTCTTCTCGTGAAACAGTGTCTCTGACATCACGCCCTTCAAAACCAACTCCTCAATTGTTTGATGCCGCAGCAGCTACACTCACAGACACAGATACTGGCCCAGATATAGACGCATCTATGGACACGCATACTACTACTGACTAGTACGACAACCTGGTACCTGTTGATGCAGAGCCACTGGACATGCCTTCCAGAGATTCGCCTCCAGATGAAATTGGCTCTTTCCATGCTCTGCTTGTGCGAGCTGTGAAGCTTTTTGATCTAGTTCCAGAGGAGCAATGAAAGGAGTTCCTTTTTTCAGATGCGGGAAGCCTCCAAACAATATGTAGTTGCCGTCCCAATGCTTGACGATATATGGGAGGATGGGCTGCTGATTATGAAGAATGCTTCCTTAGCACCGCCAAAGAAAGACAGACTAAAGAAAAAATATAAAGTTATAGATTCTGCGTCAAAATGTCTTCACACTCGGCGAGGCCACGACTCTATTCTGTCGTCCCCTTGCGTGGTGCCCCCCGACAAAGGCGGCAAGCAGCTAGACGGTTTTGGAAAGCGGGTAATTGCCACAGCCCCAACTACCATTAAGGCAGCCAATTCCTTGGCCATTCTCTCCAGGTGCGACAGGGAGTTATGGTACAAGATGACACTCATATCATCCTTCCGCTCTAAGGTAATTACTAAGAAATCTCAGACACCTAAAACACTGTCTACCTGGCCATCCAGGCCTGGGTGGCCACTCACCGCCTCTGCCTTAATGATGAAAACACTGTGATCCTAACTGTAGGGCCTCCATAGGTGATCAAAAAGCTTAACCCTTGTTATGCCTCCTTCAACATCGATCGTAGCCCAATCCCAGTCTCCCCTTCAGAGAAGACAGTGGGAGTCTATTTACATGCCACTCTATCCATTACCCGACAAGTGAATGCCATTGCCTCCTCCGCTCCTTACACAACGAAACTGATCAATGCATTCCAGATCCTTTCTCTCTCCTGACAGCTGTCTGGCAAATGCACAAGGAGTCATTGGATCAAGTGTGGTCTACTGCAATGCCCTGTTTGCAGGTACATAAGCTTCTAACATTCACAAGATGCAGGTAATCCAGAATAACGCCCTCTGTGCAGCCCTCAACATACCTAAAATGGATCACATCTCCACTGCCAGAAGAAATGTGCATTGAATTCCAATAAAATAACAGATTCTGTTAAAAACTTTATCTATTGCGCACAGATGCCTTTCTAACACTGCTCCTCCTTACCTTGCCCAGAAAATCAGGAAAGTCTCGGCCAGCCCAAAGTCAAACAGGCTAAAGCCAGAGGCTCCAGCTTCCCATCCATGGCATCCAAATATTGTAACTCTCTTCCCCATGTTTTCTGGAGAGCGCTTAAAACCTGTTAGTTGTGTAAATCTGATCCTGGGGTCTTCCACTGACATTTTTATCCAATCTGTTAAAGCCTTGTGAATAACCTGTATGTAACAGCGCCTTGATGTTCCCAGTGCTTAGTGCACTTAATAAATGTGAAAATAAATCAATATAAATAAATAAGATGGATTCCATCTTGGATTACCTGCCAGATAACAAACTGGATGAGGCTCTAGCTTTGCTGCACGAGGGGGAAACGGCCTCAGATCATGCCAACACTGTGCCTCTGGACATTGCTGACACAGGCTTCTGCCAGATGGATAACGAAGCAGTCCTAAGGCACCAGGGGTGGTTAAAAGCTACAAGCTTTCGACCTGAGGTACAGCAGAAGGTCATGGACATGCCTTTTGATGGGGTTGACCTTTTTTGGGAAAAAGTTTGATGAGACACTGTTAGCCATCCAAGCGAACACAGATACTGCTCAGTCGCTGTGTACCCTGCAACAGAGACGACAGTCCTTTCGGGCCAGAAAGGGCATATTCTCCTGGAACTCCAGAGATTATTCGCCTGCCTATTGTCAACTATCCCACCCCAGCTCGCAAGCAGCGTATAGAGGATGATCACAGGTATACAGAGGTAAAAAAAGGCGATGCAGTGCTTCCACCTGCACGCAAACCCCAAAGCAAGCCTGACCAGCAACTGATCTCGAGCCCCCAGTTCATGACCGGCTATCGCAGTTTGGCGAGCAATGGTTAAACAGCAGCACCGACAAATGGGTGCTCAACATCGTCAAGCACGGTCACATGCTAGAATTTCAAGGCAAATGCTGCACCATTTCTCCACTACTAAGGCAAGCACAGCATCTGCCACTCCTCCTACAAGAGGATCAGTCTCTGCTACGAAAAGGGGCCATAGAAGCCATACCATTGCGGCTCCGGAGTGTACTCCAAATACTTCCTGGTGAGAAAAATGTCCGGTGGGTGGAGACTAATCCTGGACCTCCGGGAACTCAACACATTTCCTTAAATCGCAACATTTCGAAGGGATTGGTTCCTCCGACATATTAGATGATGATTTTCCAATCGTAGGGCTCCATTCCGTCCGCGCCTTCGAAAGAAGCCGGCAGGGAACGTGCTCGGGCCACCGCTCGCACGCCTTCGGGCTCAGGCGGTCGGCGCGATCATCGGGAGCCTTCGAGGTCCCGATCGGACAAGGTGGATCGCTCTAGCCATGCCCGCTCCAGGTCCCGGTCCTCGGCGCCCTCGAGACCTGCAGAACCTGTGAGGTCTTCTAAGAAGACGTCGACGCCATCGGCGCCATGTCCGTCGAGGGACTCTCTCGAGTCTTTGCCTCTGAGGAAGTCGTCGACGCCATCGAAGGGCACGCTCGGGGCACCGCCCTCGAGGCCTGTGTCAAAGCCATCGCCGCCACCCTTGACGTTGACGCTCATTCCGTCAAAGCCCTCGACGCCTTTTGTGGAGACTTTACCGGATGTACCCCGTGCATCGGTGGAAACTCCGAGGAAGGCCCTGAAAAAGTCAGTGAGGCCTGTATTTGAACCTTTTTTTGTGCCCTCATCCAGGGATTTATTCCAGCCTCTGGATTATATCTCTGAGGTGGATGAAGGGTCTGAGGAAGGTTTGGTACCTGATGAGGTTCCTGGCGACCTGTTATCTGGTCATAGCCAGTTGGAAGATCTGCGTCAGTCTTTGCACGACGCCAGTGGTCTTGATACCTCCCTGGAGGTAGAGTTTGGCAGGCCTGGGCCTGGTACGCATGCTGAATCTTCGTACAGGCACCTCATGTCGAGGGTGACAGAGTACTTGGGGTGGTCTGCGTCACCAGTGGATTTTCTGCAGGATGACCTGACAGATATCCTTAACCAAGGTCCACCCACTGACCCGCTGCTGCCATTTCATATGGCTTTACAGAGAAGGGTGGCGGCGGCTTGGACTGCTCCGTAGAGTCTCCCGGCAGTGAGCAAGCCGTAGCAGAAAAAATACCGTCCAGCCAGTAGCGACCCCTGCTACTTGACGACACACCCCACTCCGGAGAGTTTGGTGGTGCAGGCGGCCACGGCCCCGGCAAAGCAGGCGTCGTACCCTACCATCCCTCCTGATAGGTATGACAAACGTTTTGATGGCTGGGAGAAGAAAGTGTTTTCTTCAGGGTGTATGGCTTTACAGGCAGCCAACTCTGTGTGTGCGCCTTAGCACGTTTCACTCACACTCTGTGGAGTTGTGTGACTTTGGCGGCTGATCATATTCCCGAAGGGGAGGAACGGGATGGTTTTCTTGCCCTCGTTCAGGATGGCAAGGATGCCATGTGTGAATCCGTTCAGTCTGGTCTGGACATGGCAGACTGTGTAAGCCGGTCCATGGCGGCGAGCACCGTGATGCACAGATTTGCGTGGTGTGGAAGTCGGGGTTTGCTTCTGACGTACAAGCCCGGCTTCTCAACATGCCCTTTGATGGTGTCCATCTTTTTTGCAGCAAGTCTGACGAGTGCCGTGAGAGGTTGCAGACCTCAAAGGCTGCAGCGAAGTCATTGAGCGCTGCAGTTCGCCAACCTCTGCCTTTTCGTCCTAGGGGACAGCAAAGGAGGGGAGGTTCCTTTCGATACTACTTATCTTTTGGTAGATTGAGGGGAGCGACCAGTCAAAGGGTCCAATGTAGGAGTACCAGAGGTGGAAAACAGGGTACTCGGGGTGCCAAGGCCGCTCGAGCAGTTGCCTCTTTGCCCTCAGGCACTGCCGCAGCAGCTCAGTCATGAGGCCATGTCTCATGGTTCGCCGGTTGGGGGAAGGCTGGCGCAGCATCTTGTAGAATGGCGTGCCATTACTTCATATTTGTGGGTTCTGGAGATCATAGCCCACGGCTACTGTCTTCCTTTCCGGCAGAGGCCTCAGGACAATCCACCAGGGAATCTCTCTTTGAAGAGTACGGATCTGCTCCTTGCGCAGGAAATCAAATCCCTGCTGGAGAAAGGCGCCATAGAACTGGTGCCTGTAGCGGAGAGGAACAAGGGATGGTATTCCCCATATTTTCTTATCCCGAAAAAAGACGGGGGTTTGAGACCCATCATGGACTTGCGTGGTTTGAACAAGCTCCTCAGGAAGGACAAGTTCAAGATGGTTACTCTCTCTCAAGTCCTCCAGGCCCTTTAACTTCAGGACTGGTTGGTGTCTCTCGACCTCAAGGACGCTTACTTTCATGTGCTGATACATCCCAAGCACAAGAAGTACCTGAGGTTCGCGGTTGGCGACTCGCACTAGTTGCTGTTCAGATTGACCTACGCACCAAGGGTCTTCACCAAGCTCATGGTGGTGATGGCAGCATATCTCAGGAAAGGGGGGGGATTCACGTCTACCACTACCTGGACAATTGGTTGATCAGGTCGCGCTCTCCTGAGCAAGTCCTGGATCATCTGTCAGTCACCTGCAACTCCCTTCACAGGCTGGGCTTCTCCATCAACTTAAAGAAGTCCCACTTGACACCTACCCAGCGGCTCCAGTACATTGGAGCAGTGCTCGACACATACCTGGGGCTGTTTTTTCCTCCCCACGTGAGGGCTCATCACATTCTGCAGATGGTGTACAAGTTCCAACTTGCCCAGAGTCTCCCGACGTTTGAGTTCTTAAGGTTGCTCTGCCTCATGGCATCCTGCATTCTCCTGGTGCCAGAGGCCAGGCTGCGGATGAGATCTCTGCAGTGGGCTCTAAAGATGCAGTGGTCACAGTCCTCCGGCAGGATGTTGGATCCCGTTCAGGTGCCGCCCTCGGACGCCCAGGATCTTCTTTGGTGGGCCGTCGAAGGCAATCTGATGAAGGGGGCTCCATTTTGGCTACCCTGGCCGGAGGTGATGATCGTGACAGACGCATCACTCAGGGGGTGGGGAGCTCATGCCAACGAGTTGAAAGTCAATGTCAATGTCGTTGACCGTCGGAGTCCAGATTCCATATCAGTCTGTTGGAGCTGAGGGCCGTCAGGCTAGCCCTGAAAGAATTTGTGCGGTCTGTGCGGGGGAAGACTGTCCTGATTCTGACAGACAATACAGTAGCCATGCACTACATCAACAAAAAGTGGGGGCAGGGTCTCTCCCTCTGTGCAGAGAGGTGATGCAGCTCTGGTTCTGGGCCATCCAGCAGGAAATTTCGATCTCGGAAGTTCATCTGGCCGGAGACGAAAACGCAGCGGCGGACGCTCTGAGCAGGCAGAGCACGGTCTCTCATGAGTGGGAGCTGGCTCAGGAGATTCTCCTGGAGATCTTCGCCCTTTGGGGGACACCACAAGTGGATCTCTTCGCCACCAGTGTCAACCGGAAGTGTGTGAGATTCTGCTCGCGGGAATTTCCTCCAAGAGGAGCCTTAGGGGATGCGTTCATAGTGGAGTGGTCCTTCCCACTGCTGTTTGCATTTCCTCCAGCCCCTGTCATTCCGCTAGTGCTGCGGAGGTTACGGAGGTTCGGTTTCCGAATGATTCTCATTGCTCCGGCATGGGCCAGGAGAACGTGATACCCGGACCTTCTCGACATGTCCATCTGCCCTCCACGCTGTCTTCCCTACCAAGACGATATGCTCTCACGGGAGGGTGGTCAGGTTCTCTATCCAGAGGTCAAGTCCCTCAACCTTCATACTTGGCTTCTGATAGGTTGAGGTATAAGGATTGAGACCTCCCTGAAGACATGATGGAGGTGTTGCTTTCGGCCAGAAGGCCTGCAACGAAGTCCCTGTACCGTTGCCGTTAGAGGAAGTTCTGCGACTGGTGCAGGGTTAGAATGTGGATCCTTTTTCATGTGCCATTCCTTTGGTTCTGTCTTTTTTGCTTTCGTTAGCCCGGAAGGGCCTGCAAGTGGGTACCGTTAGAGGTTGCCTGGCGGCGCTGTCCATATTTAAGTGCTCGTCCGAGGAGTGTTCTTATTTTAAAATTCCTTTGATTTCTCAGTTTCTGAAAGCGCTAACTAATGTGTTCCCACCGTCACCTTTCCATGTGCCCGGTTGGGATTTGAACCTGGTTCTAAAATTCCTAATGGGAGCTCCGTTTGAGCCTTTACATTCTTGTCCTTTGAGACTGTTGACTTTGAAAACTGTATTTTTAGTTGGGGTCACTTCCGCTGGCAGAGTGAGTGAGTTTCAGGCACTTTCCGTTAAGCCACCCTTCACAGTGTTCCATGAGGACAGGGTTGTCCTTAGGGTTCGTCCTTCTTTTCTTCCGAAAGTTATCGGAATTTCATTTAAGTCAGAAGGTCATTCTTCCAGCGTTCTATCCTCCTCCGCATCGTGGTAAGGAAGAGGAGAGGCTCCATAGGTTGGATCCTAGGAGAGCTTTAAGTTTCTACATCTCATGCATGTCCCGGGTTCGAGTGGACGATCAGCTCTTTGTGGGATACGCTGGAAGCCGTTTGGGACAAGCTGTTACTAAACAGACTTTGTCTAGATGGATTATCTTGACAATTTTTGAGTGTTAACGCTTGGCGAGTAAGGACCCTCCGGTAGGCTTACAGGCCGATTCTATTAGGGGTGTGGCTGCCTCTACTGCCCTGCAGAGTGGTGTTCCCATTCGTAACATTTGTGAAGCAGCCACATGGGCCTCTGTCCATACTTTTGTAAAACACTACTACCTGGATTCTATCCATGGGTAAGATTTGGTCTTGGCAAGGCGGTCCTCTATTCTGCAATTTAATTGGGCATTCTAAAATTTGAAATTCTTTTCCCACTCCTTACGTTGGTACTGCTTTGGGAGTCTGTCATAGATGTGGAATACGTCGGAGGAACCAATCCCTTCGAAGAACAAGTTACTTTCTTACCTGGTAATGTCTTTCGATGGGATGTTCCGACAATGTATTCCACATCGTACCCTCCCAGCCTGCCCCTCTACAGAATTTCTTATGCGATTGCAGCTTCCGTTTCCACAAGGCTTTCTGTAGTCATACTGGCAGAAGATTGGTGCCACACGTTCTGGGGAAAAACTACAACTGAGGCTATGTGCTTCGTGCGACCCACTTATAAAATCCGGTGACGTCGGCTCGACGGCGGCCCTCGAGGACAGCGTATCGACGTCATCGACGCAGGACGCAGACGCCAAAAATTTTCCGAAGCAGCACAACTATGGTGATTGCCTGTCATAGATGTGGAATAAGTTGTCGGAACATCACATCCAAAGAACGTTACCAGGTAAGAAAGTAACTTGTTCTTCTGCATGGTCACGCTTCAGCATGTGCTGGAACAGGGAGATTTCCTCTCGTCCCTGGACTTGGAAGATGCATACTTCCACATACCCATACATTGGAAAAACACAGGTGTTTCCCTCGCTTTGTGGTGCAGGGGAAGCACTACCATTTGAAGGCATTGCCGTTTTGAGGAAAGTAGGCACCAAGGGAATTTTCCAAGTTCCTAGCACCAGTAGCAGTCCATCTGCGCCGCTCAGACATCTATGTTTACCCTTACCTAAACAACTGGCTAATCCATGCGCAGTCTCACCCACTAGCCCTGCAACACATTTAGCAAACCATCCAATGCCCGACTTCTCTGGGATTCTCCATGAACTTTTCCAAAGTCGTGCATGTCGCTATCTCAGAACTCATTGTTCTCAGGTTCACAACTCAACACGCTGCGCCTTACCTCTTTCTCTCTGGCCGGCCTTCCTTGGCCCTGCGCCTCCACCTACCAACGAGACAGAAAAGGTGGGGGTCATCTTCGACTCCACTCTCTCCTTCTCGTCTCACATCACGGACATCTCTAAAAAGTCCCACTACCAACTGCACCTTCTCAGAGGTATTCTACCTTTTCTCACTTTCCCCAGAGGCTCATCCATATCCAGAGCCCTGGTCCTCTCTAGACTGGCCTACTGCAACAGCCACTTTCTCAACCTTCCTTCTTCTACTCTACGTCCTCTTCAACTCATCCAGAACAGAACAGTGAGACTTAACCTTGGCTCCAAGCCCAGGGACCGCATCTCTCTGGCGCTGAAATCCCTTCATCGGCTCCCCGTGGCTGCAAGGATTAAGTTCAAGACCCTTTGCATTGTCCACCAGGCTTTCTGGGGCAACTCTATCTGTAAGGCTCTCTTCCTAAATACTCTCCTTCCCGAGCCCTCCGCTCATCTTCCTCCAACCCAACTCTCTGCAAGTGAGCCGCTGTCAAGGAGTTCCCCCTTTCTCACCTGGGTCCGATTTTTGCCGGTGACTTCGGTCGCTGTCTTCTTGCGAACGCTCCTGGTCTTGAACAGCGCTGTGCAAGGTTCGTCTGGTTCCAGGTTGCGTTTAGTTCCAGGATCACAGAGTCCAGGAATCCGGGAGACTGGAAAGGCTAGAAAAGCTCAGAACCAGGAAAGGGGAAAGGAAAAGGAGTGGGTAATAGCACTGGGACAAAAGGAACAATACCGCGAGCTACGAACACACGTCTGGGCTACTCTGCAATAGCATTGAGATGCGCGGAGCCGCGGTCTATAAATAGACCACGCGCGTTCAGCGCATGGAGCGAGCATGGGCTTCAGCTCTGGACGGCCATGTTGGAAGTAGTACGGAATGCAAGCCCCGTTCAGACAAGGACCAGGAGGTCCAAAAGGGGCCTGATCTGAAGTTCATGACAGCCGCTTCTCCAAGCAGAGACTTGGGGGGAGATCTTTATCCACTGCCAGTGCCTCCCTCTGGAACAGCCTCCTGGCCTCTCTCCATCTTGAGCGGATCTCCTTAGGTTCCGGAAACTGTTAGGGAGAATTCTCATTCTATGGCTAATTTCCCTTACCTATAGAGTCCCCAAGCAGCTTTGCTGGATTTGAAGGGTTTGTTTCTTTTTTTCCTGCTAAGAGTGAGACTCTTTTTCCCACTCTTAGGCAATTTTGCTATGTGTGTTCTAGGCTATTTTTGTGTTTAATGTCTATGGGGTTTTTCTCACCTCCCTAGGAAACATCTTTATTCACATGTGTTACACAGCACCCTCAGTACAGTGACACAGGGGTGTTGTAGCGACCCCCAAACATAGACTCCCTACCCTGGGACTGACTACTGTCTCCCAGGGCATGTAAAGTCCTAATTGACTTTACTAGTCAATTTTTATGAACTAAACCAGTACAACCCATCTATTTATAGAGGTACTGAAAAGGGTTAATAGTTTTTCCCTTATGTTCATTTTCGAGAGGGTACCGTACAGTCCCTCTCTCAAAGGTTTCTGGCTGGTGGCAATGGTTACTACCATAAATATTCGACCGCAAATATTTTCCTATGGGATATTCCCATTGTTCGAGTCTACCACTTTTTCTGACAGCCTCTAACAACCCGCCCGCGCATTTTAATATTAACTTTACTCCGGTAGGTTTTATTTGCCAGAACCTTTAATATTACTTCTTTCTCGTGTCTTTCTCTAAACTCCTAATCCAGGTTGGGGATCCTTTGTTCGTCCGTTTGGCGGGCTTCTGCCAAGAAGCCCCCCTTTCGGCGCCACTGAGTCTGGGGTGGGTCCATTGTGTGGGAGGGGGGAGTAGGACCCCTGCACAGGGTTGCCTCAGCAACCCATCTTGCACTCTATCCTGATAGGCTGGAGGGTCCCCCGCCACGGATGACCACTCCACTGTGTGACAGCTAGGCTGTATGAATGGGGCTCTTTTTGCATAAAAGCAGGGTCCTGAGGACTGGAAGAGCAAGACGTCGCCACTGGAACTAAGAAGCCGAAGGGAAGAGAAGCCAAAGACATCTGCAATGACTGAACCACCGGAGAAGCCCTGCTGCAGCGTCTCACCACTTTTCTCCACATGACGAGAGAAGATCTTCATCTGCAAGAGCCTTCTTCCCTTGAGCTGGTGGGACCAACCAATTTACCAATCGTCTTCCCGGACCTGCCTTGGTCGAATCACCAGTACCCTGTACTCGGAGGCCGGATAGCCAGGCACCAGTCCACCCGGACCGCGATTTAAAGGAGCGTACCTTTTATTCGTCGGGCAGCACCGTGGCTGGTTTCATCCCTGGGTAGTGCAGTAACTCGAACCTTCCTCGATGACGAGAGCCTGTCTTCCTCTGCTGGATCCCCCGAACTGCAGGAACTACCAGGAACAACCGCCACCGCAGGAGCCCCTCCTTCATTTTAAAGGTACATTGTTCCGCCAGGCCGCCCTTTCTTCGCGGTAGCTCTAAAGGTGTTTTAAATCCTTTACCTACCTGTTGGGTTGGCCGCCCCTCTCTCTTAACATTGTCTCTTCACCTTCTGCATCCACCTTTTCAAAATCGTTAACCAAAGACCTGACTGCAGCTACAAGAACATTTTGCTCCTGGGCCCTTGCCCTGTACCACTGACTCTGGCACAGGCCTACTGACTCTGGCTACATTTGTTAGAACTGCCTTCTTTAGATTGCTTCTCAACTAGAACTGTGGTGGTGCACCTACTTCTTATAACTACCCTTTTCTCCCCCTTTTTTAAACTTGTGAAATGTCCTTTTGCTCAGTTTTCATTTAAGTATTTCCTATACTGATGCACTGTCTTGCTTAAACTGGTTCACAAACTTATGGGAAGTGTTGCTAGGGTGTGTAAGAAGATATTTCTAAAAAACATGTGCTTTCTCTCTCTTGTGAGAAATTGATAGAGCATCCCTTGTGTGTGGTTTTCACTGTGCCGTTTTGCTCAGTTTTCACTCTGGTTCACTTGGTATACAATTTAACTAGGGAGTGTGTATATTTTTCTTTGACTTATTTTAACTTGCTTGATGACTGTGATAAATGTGTTTTACTAGAAGTGTAAAAAATAAATATATATCTACTTTTTAATACAAAGCTTTGCTCAGTGTTTCCTTGTGCCATAGTACTGTAGGCCTATTGTGTACACCCTGAATACTGCTCATCTCCCTCTTGAGATAGGTCTGACTGCTCAGCCACAGCTACCAACTAAATCTGTGTGGTACAGACTGATACCAAAGGGGATTTATTGCTCTCACCTGTAGTCCTAATCTTCTGTAGGGGAACTGCACAGGATTCTGCCTAACAGAAACTCCTCAAGACTTTCCTCTTCGCCTCCTCCTTCTCTCTCCCTCTCCCCTGCTGAACACCTCTTTCTGCTCTCTCTCCTCTACTTCTGCTCAGTTTCTTTGACTGGTTGCCTGGTGTACCTTCAGAGCCTCACAGGTCCCAAGCTTTCTTTGTCAGCCTCCTGCACTTGCCTCGGGTCCCTGCACTTGCAGCAGCACTACTGCACTTCGGTTACGACCCATGAGAGTAGTATCTCGCTGCACTTAACACATGTTCTGACGGGACTGGGTGCACCTGGACCCTATGGCCCCCACACAATTCCTGTTCTGTGCACTTGCATGATCTGAATGTATCACGCCTAGTAAGATCGTTTGTCTGGTCTTCCTTATGTCTTTCCCTCCCATGCATGGCTGTGCTTTGCGAAACTTGTGTATAAGTGTATAATAAATGAACAATCATTCAATCAGTGTCTTGCTACCCCCTCGGAGGAGAGGGTGCAATATTCAGCAGCTGTCATCTCTCCAACTGATGACGGTTCACTCAATCAAGTCATTACTCTGGATGATGTCCTCAGCCATCCCTCTAGTACCTCAGTGCAGACCGCTTTGAGACTGGTCCATGAGTTCCCAGATGCCAGGTGGAAAACAGGTGTCGGGCTACTGGAACAACAAGATCTCACTCAACCGGGTATTTGGCCGGGCTGTGCATTGGTGGACTCATAGACCACACCTCACACAAGGCACCCCCTTTCACCCACCGTCACATTAGGCCACAGTGATAACAGACGCATCCACGGACGGTTGGGGAGCACACACTAGAAAGTTCCACGGAAGTGGACTCTGGTAGCTGGAAGAGAAGATACTACATATCAATGTGGTGGAGCTCTGAGCTCTGTTCTGGCCTCTCAGGTTCTTCCATCCCCAGCTCCAAAACAAGGTGGTTCCCATCTTCACAGACAAGACCACTCCATAATTTGTTGGGGTGTTTGCTCGGGCTCAGCTCTGGCACTTAGTTCTGATCCCCAGAACTTATTGTCTCAGACTCAGTTGAATTAATATTTGGTGTTTTGGCAACGTTATTATTTTAACTGTCAGTCACCTAAGAATCATCTATGAAATCAGAACAAAATGTTAACATTGATTGTGCTTAAAGACACACTTAAACATTTGTCTCGTATCGAAACACCACAAATAAGTTATGTTATGTTGATTGGAACTTGTAAATCACTCATCTGTCATAGTCAGTACGTCCATCAACCTCAATGAGCCAGTGGGAGTTGCAGCTTTAATCCCATACATGTTGACACTGAGGGGAGCAGTCGTGGGTCGACGCAACACGGAGCAGAATGTGATGTGTCATGGGTATGCTAGAAAGTATTTGAGCCCTGGTACTTATTCTTTTACAAATGTACGCTCTCTCGTCCTGTCCAAGGAGGCACAGATGCTGTGGCAGTGGGTGCTATCCCAGGACATGTTCCTCATTCCCTTTCACCTAGCACGGATGCACAACACAATTGCAGATTCCCTCAGCAGGGAACTGCGATCCTGCCCCGAAAGGGAACTCCGTCAAGATAAAGTTCTTTGTCTTTTCTCAAGGTGGCGTTGCCCGCAGATTGACTTGTTTGCCACAATGGCCAACTCCAAGTGCAACCAGGTTACCAGCAGGTACCCTCAAGGGGAGGAGTATGAGGTACACATTCTCCATGCCCTGGGAGGGCCTGTTCTTTTACGCATTCCCTCTGATCCTGCTTCTTCTACGATTACTCAATACACTCAAACTGAGCCGATGCAAGATGATCCTCATTGGTCTGACGTGGCCACAGCAAATTTGGTAGTCTGACCTACTTCTGTCAGTAGCACCTTGCATCAGTCTACCACCTCTTCTGGACCCGCTGTCCAGAGGAGAAGGGTCCATTCTGCACCATGATCGACTGTCTCTGAAGTTGACGGCTTTGCTCCTGCAGCTCTAGAATCTGGACATTTCACATTGCCTTTGGAATGCAGAAAAATGGTGGCAAAGTCTAAAGCTCCGTCCACTCTCTCCTGCTACAAGCACAAGTGGAAACATTTCAATATTTGGTGTTATTCCCAAGGGCTCTACCCCCCTCGAATCAAGGCCAAATAAATACTGCCATATCTTCTATCATTGGCAGAAGCAGGACTGGCACACGGATCCATAAAGGTCCATCTTGTGACTATCTCTCGCTATAGTCGCACAGCGAGCACGCTTTCCCTGTGGTTTCATAGGCTGGTTAAGGAGTTTTTCAAGGGTCTGTTTGGGACATTCCCTCCTGTGAAAGCTCATGCGCGGGAGTTCAATGAGGTTCTCGCCAAGCTCATGGGCGTGCCTTTTGAGCCTCTACATCGAGCCTCTCTAAAGTTTCTCTCATGGAAGACTGTATTTCTGGTGGCTATTACATCTGCCAGTTGTGTAAGGGGGTTGCAAGCTCTCTCCTGCAAGCCTCCACACTTGACTTTCCATCTATCAAAGGTGGTGCTCCGCACTCATCCCTCATTTATGCCGAATGTTCCATTGACTTTTTACCTGAACGAGTCGCTGTTCCTTCCTGTGTTCTTTGGCTCTCCCACCTCTCAGCAGAGAGAGCATTGCATTCACTGGACATTGCTGAGCTTTAAAGTTTTATGTTGCTTGCACAAAAGATTTACGCAAGACTTCACACCTTTGTGAAACATTTGGACTTGTTCAACAAGGGAGGGCCTTGTCGTTGGCTTCCATTTCCAGGTACTATCTGGTTGCATCTCGTATTGTAATCTGCTGGCCAATAGACCACTGCCAGGTAGACCAAGGGCACATTTCACCAGAGCTGTTGCTTCTACTACAGCGTTCCTATCTGATGTTCCCCTGCTTGACATCTGCAGGGCTGCTACATGGAGGTCTACCCACACCTTCATGAAATTCTGCTACATTGACAGGGATTCCAGGGAGGAGTCCTGTGTGGGCCAAGCAGTGCTTCTCCAGCATTGTTATCTTTCATGGATTCCTACTGACACTTGGTGCGCTTTTAAATCTGAAGGTGAACATCAGGAGTGGAGCTAAGGAGGACCATTGTCCCTGGCTGGGGCAGTGTGACCCAAAGTGACAGCAATAGGCTATATACAAGTACCAAGGACTTTTTTAAGTTTAAAGCAAAACTGCTTTATTATTACTGAGGATTCCCAGCCTGAACACAGGGGATATTCTTGAGCATCTGAATCCATGCAAGATAAAAGTGCTGGTGAGCAGGAGTTACAGGCAAGTAACTTGTTCCATCTTGGATACTATGTCAGAAGCTGCAGTTAAGCTAAACCAAAAAAACAAGTAAAGAAGTTGTATGTCTCGTATATGGAGATAGCTCTTCTGAGCGTGGCAGATCGACAAAAATGCAAATAAGATTTTGTTTCAACAAGTTTTATTTTAGTCAGCAAATGGTTGGGATAAACATTTCTAGGGACATGCAGTGTATCTGCATCTAAAAAGGATGTTCCCATCATGGAACAAGCTAAACAAAAGGCGTCAATACAGATTACACAGCAGAGTTTCAGAATTAACCTCTAAATGCTCTCCACAGAAGCTGACGTCATTCCTCTGTTTCAGACAGGGCTTCTTCAATTGTATAATTTTATTTTTTTAATTTTTTAATTTAGGTATATGGTTTAACAATCAAACCATTTTACTATTAAATTAAGAAGCAACACCAGTCACAAAGAAAACTGTGTAACAAAGGAAACAAGAACACAAAAAAGAATACAAAACAGTGTGTCTCTTGCCCAGGAAGGAGGAATTCCCATTGTGTTTGACTTTAGTTCGGGGCCCAAGCCTTGACATGGCTACTCGCCGACTTCCCACAACTCCAAAGCACTCTTACTTCTACCCGGCATTCACTTACTATCCCTTAAAGTACAAATCAGTTCTTTCGGCCCCCCAAGATTTCAGTTAGTTTTTAGAAAAGCTAATAGTGCCAGTGTCAAAGATAATGTTTCACCCGAAGTCAACAAGTTCCAACAAGCAACAGTATCCAGTGTTCTGAAATCCAAAACATTTTTTCCCAGTATAGGGGTACGATGGTCCCTTAAATCTTGGTTATGTAGACCTAGGTGATGAAGAGTGTCTTTTTTACGGCCAAACAGCCTACATTAAAGGTTTTGCTCTGCTCGTGGCTTCCTTACCTCTGTGGTTTCCTTTATTGGAATTAAATTCATTCAAAAGCGCATGAACTGAAAACAGAGCTTGGCACTTGGAAATTTGACCAGGTAGGCTGGAAGACTACCCCTCGTCCTTACTTCTGAGATAGGTTTACCATAGGTTTTGCATTTGTTCTTCGCCTCCAAGGAAGTAATCCAATCAAGATCCATCAATTTGCCCTTCACCTGTGTAGGGTTTTTTAACAGATCATCTTGGGTAGCGTATACACTCGACAAGTGTGAAGTGCAAACCGTACTCCATTGATCTAATAGGGGCTCAGTTTTTCCAACTAGGGCTTTTTTCAACAGGGCAAATCCTCCTTCTCCTTCTGCCCTAAGGCACTTACTGAGGAAAGCCAGAGACTTCCAGACCACGACCATGTGAAGTGAATTAAGGCCAAGCTCTACTCTTATAGCCTATAGCAGTATGTATATTTAGGTAGAGAGAGGACGTGCCTCCAAAATAGCCCTTCGAGTCCTGGCCAGAGAGTGTAGGATAACGCCAAAGACGCTTCCAATCTGTAGGTCAAAATTGGCGTTACCTTTTTACAATAAAAGTCGATCATAGGTACCATTGTAAATGTGCAGTATCGATGTAAGATCGATCTAGCCTGTGCAGCCAGATTCTTTGCGTTGTTGTGGGGGCTTTTCTTTTAGAACACGTCCATTCCGCTGTTACTGAGTCTCACGCCAATGTATGTCAATGATGCCACCTCCAAAAGTTTGTAGCCTCTCAAAAAACAGGCATGGCGCTTATTTTTTATACCCGACCTGCCACCGAAGGTCAGGATTCTGGATTTATTCACGTTGCTCTTTAGACCATTGGATTTGATGTATAATTCTAACGCGTTAAATTGGTGCTGCAAACCAACCTGGGTCTGGTCCATCATGATCAGGTCATCCGCGTAGAGCAGTCTATTCAGAGGTTTGCCTGCCAAAGTTGGTGGAAAGCATCTTATATTTGAAAAAGCTGTGTTAATATCAGAGATAAACAAGTTGTTGAAGATTGCATGTGCCAACCTACACCCCTGCAATTTTCTGTATAGATAGGTTTAGACAATTTCCTAGATAATCCAGTCTAACTGAAATAGATGTGTAACGCCTTTATCGGTTATAGTATATTCTTAGGGTATTCCAAACAAACCAACTTTGACCACAGGGTGCGCCTGTCCACTAAATCAAAAGCTTGGGCAAGATCAATCGATGCCAGATAAATGGTACTCATTTTCTTGGCCTTAGCCCTCATCTTTAGCAAATTGATTAGGAACAGGTTTAGTCCCATGCCAATGCCCCTCACAAAACCCTGCTTGCCAAATGTCTCGATGGTTTGATGACCCACTCCAGTCTGTCAAGTTTTTTTAAATGGATGCCGCGAAAATCTTTCCGATAACATCCAAAAGGACGATAGGCCTGTAGTTTCCCAGATCAGACCTATGTCCGTTTTTAAATATCGGCACAATGATCGAATGTGTTCTAGAAGTAGGTATACTCTTTAACATTTGGTTGGAAATGTCATCTGGTCCAGCCGGCCTAGATATGCTAGCCAATTTTTATCAAGGTCAGAATTTCTTCTTTGGCTATATTCAGTGGCCATTCGTCCAGGGATTCCGCAGTATGCAACTGCTCCACAGTTCCAGGAAACGCATACAGCTATTTGAAGTGAGTACCCCAAACTTCCGCCGCTACCGCATTAGATGATGAAGACGATTTAGGATTATTCATGGCATTAAAAAGATTCCATACCTCAGCAGTGTTCTTCGATGTGATGAGCTTCAGCATTTTTTCAGCATCTCTATGTAACAGCAGGTGTTTACAAGAGATAAGCCTGTTTTTAAAGGTTTGCTTCACTTTTTATTTTTTTTTATAAATGTTTTTATTGATTTTTGAAATGTACAACTCAGGTAAAACTCAACCTCCCCCCTTCCCTCCCTCTCCGGGAGAACTGCAGTCTCGATTCCTACAAGCGATATTTATGCCCTAAACAAGTCCAAAATTCTTATTTTGTGCGGGCACCATTGTTCTATATAACCCGATTGGAGGTATTCCAGTACTTCTCCCCATTCCTTTAAGAATGTTCCTTGCATGCCTTGCAGGTTATGTGTCAGTCTTTCCATTGCTATCAGAGTCCACACCTTCTGAAGCCAACTGAACGTCAATGGCGGCTCCCTTTGCTTCCAGTTTTGGGCGATCACAGCCCAAACTGCTATCAACAGACCCATAAAGCATCTCCATTGCGATTTAGCAAACGTTTTCGCTGACGAGTCTGTCATGAGGCCTACCCACGGGCATCCGGATCAAGCCCATCAGCCCCGGGAGCAGGCATCCAGACATTTACAAAAACCCCAGCAGCCCCAGCTAGGGGCTGTCTGGGTTCGGTCCTGGCGCCGTAGGCACCAGGCTCATAATAAAAATCAGTCCTGGCGCCATAGGCGCCAGGCTCATAGACATTACTTACCTCATGCAGACCATGCTGCAAATAAATCCAAGCCAACGTGAGGCCTGGATGGGACTATTTTACTACAGGGACTATTTTTTACTCGGGTGTGGTCCTGGGGAACTTCTTTCCTGGGACTACTTTGGAGGCTATTTAAACCACGCCCAAACAGCAGCACATGCTTCGTGTTATTCTGCATCCAGCAGCGTGACTCTCACCGTGCCTGCAGCCAGCATCCAGTCTTCTGCCACGCCCGCCTCGAATCCGGCGCTCCTAGAATAAAGAGGAAGAAAAGGACTAGGTTAGAAAACAAACTTATTTCAAATTCCTCACCTGATTCCGGATCCATTTCATCTCCCGACCTGGAAAGTACATCAGTCCTGCACGCGTCGCTTCGCCAGCTCCAGCACGGCGCCATACTCACCAGTTCTCACAGCATCTTTCGATCGGCACTGTCCATCATTTCTTCACCGTACTCCGGCACCTAGGGGCACAAGAATAACAAGGTGAGCCAAGGGAATCAACAAATACCTCTTAACAACATAGACTTACCTGATTTACCACCGGCGGTATTATTCTCCATATCTTCATATGCCGCATCTGTAGAGAGGGAGAAAAACAACACGTTAACGCATGCAATAGTTACCGGACAGCGTTGGGTAACACAGACTCTTACCTGAACGCCAACAGCAGCTACGAGACCTTCTTCTCACAAACTCAGTTGCAACTTAAGGTAGGAAGGGGACAAGAGTGAACATCGGGCACATTGAACTCTTTGAACTTGATACTTACCAATCCCGCCTGGGACTTCAGAGTCAATGCTTACCGGAACTCTCCCAACGCCTTCAAACCAGTGAAGTATCTGGTATCTACGCGCCCCTGCAAGACACGCAGGATGGAGAGCTCAACTTTTACAAACATAAGGTGAGGCGATTAGTGGGGGAGAGCGAGAACAGTTGGGAGGCCATCACTAAAACCCACAGGTGGCTAATCCCTGCCTCCACTTACAGGAAAATACTTCTTCGGGTCCAGCAGACAAGACTAGGCGGGCCAGTCCAGACAGTCATCTCTGCACTGTGCATCACGTTGACAGAGACCGCAGCTGTCCGGGTCCGATCGAAACCCCTGTGGGGTCCAGGTGAGCGGAACAGAGTCCTTCATGCCACACAACCGTACCTTCACACCCAATGAGTCCACCTGTGGGAAGATTCCCTTCAAATGAGATTTCGTTTCTGTCCCGAACCCCTGCAATTTACTACAGTTCCCGCCAGATATGCCGCCAGCTACCCACCCCTTGGAAGCCTCTCCAGCACTCCTTTTGCGTCTGCGGGTACATAGCATTTAGTCTCTTGGGGGTATAATTCCATTGAATCACCACCTTTAACCAGATTTCTCTCATTTGAATCGATCTTGTCACCTTTGGGATGCCCTTCCAGAGGTCCTCCCACTGCATTACCGGAATGGGTTCCCCCAGAGTACGTTTCCATCTCAGCATATAATTCCACTTGACCGCCTCTTTTTGAGCATTCATAAATTTATACACCCACGACACTAGTTTCTTGGACCCTGAGTTAGTCAATGTAAACTTCTCAAATGGGGTAAAATCCCATGTAGCGGCCAGAGCGACCTTAGGTGACACCAACCAATGTCTTAATTGTTCATATCTATATCTATCTTCCTCTTTCAAGTTCAACAGAGCCTTACACTCCTTAAACAACCTAACTTCTTGGTTTTGAAACATTTCCCCTATTTTATTGCATTCTGCTTCCTCCCACTTATCAAATGCCCCTTTCTCCATCCCCGGAGGGAAATCAGGGTTCCCGAACATTGGCGTAAAGGGGCTTAGGTCTTCTGTTAGGATACCCTTTCGCTGTAGCTCATCCCAGACCTCCAAAGGCGCCTTCATCACTTCGCTAATCCGCAGGTTTGGGTGCCTGTCCTTCCCCTTCCACAGTAACTCCACCAGGGGGATCTTGCCATTGCCCTGTCTTGCCGTGCCCACAGTTTTATGTACCCCCCAATCCATACTTTAAGGACCCACAACTGTGCCGCTTGGTAATATCTATAAAAATGCGGTAGGGCCATTCCTCCTTCCTGAGTTGGAGCTGTTATCACTGAATTGGAAATCCTGGGGTGTTTCTTTTTCCATATAAACCTTAAGATTACTTTGAGTGCTCTGAAGAAGGATCTAGGGATCTTTATCGGGATGGCCTGGAAGTAATAAACCAATTTCGGCAGAATAGTCCTCTTCACTGTGGCTATGCGGCCCCACCACGATATCGCCAAGGGGTTCCATCTCTCGGTATCCTTCTTCACCTTCCCCAGGAGATCGGGATAGTTAGCCCCATACAATTTGTCTATCCTATGAGTTCGGGTAACGCCCAAATATGTTATCCCTTTATCTGCTACCTTTAAATTTAATGCCGCTGCTGCACGCATGATTGCTGTCCTTTCCCCTGCTAGGATTAAGATTTCCGATTTGGCTCTATTGATTCTCAGCCCTGATATTGCCCCAAACTTGTCCAGCTCATGAATGGCTTCCAAGAGTGTTTTCCGGATCTGTGAGGGCCACTAGCATGTCGTCAGCGTATGCGACTACCTTATGCTGCTGGCCGGCCATTTCAATACCGGTAAGAGCGGACAACTCCCTGATTCGTATTAGAAGAGGTTCCAAAAAAATGGCATACAGAATAGGAGACAGAGGGCAGCCTTGTTTTGTACCATTCCTGATCGCCAACGACCTGTGACTTCCCCATTGATGGCAATTCTGATGGAGAGAGTATTGTAATTGGCGCTAATCATTCCTATGAAATGCTCCCCGAACTCCATATGCTGGAGTGTTCTGTTCTAAACAGCATAGGCCATTCTACCCGGTCGAAAGCCTTTTCAGCGTCAAAGGATAACAGAACAGTCAGGGTATTGGTAATGCCCATCTTTTCTATTCGATGTGCCACCCTCCGCAAGTTATCCTGTGTCTGCCGCTCTGGAACAAACCCGGCTTGATCCATCGCTATCCATCGCTATCAGCCGGGGTAGCAGCGGTGAGAGTCTTGCTGCCAGGACCTTAGCGTACAGTTTCACATCAAGGTTTATTAGGGCTGTTGGGCGGTAGGACCCTGGGTCCAATGGATCCTTCCCGGCCTTGTGAAAGACCATCAGCTTGGCTTCATTCATTGACGGCGTGACATTACCCACCTCCCTAAACGAATTGAATAACTTTGTTAAAAAGGGGGCCAAGATATCTGCGTATTTCTTATAAAATGGGGCCGTAACAACCATCGGGACCAGCTGCTTTGCCTAGCGGGAGACCTATAATAGCTAGGTATTGCTATATGAGCAAGAAAAGGCCACTTTTTTGTTAGGGGCTTGTGGGATGTGGCCTATAATTCATAGACAAGAAAAGGGGTCCCAAGGAAACAAGCTACCTATTGATGTCAAACATGTAGGTTGGAAATTTAAATTGACATGAGGAAACTATCAATTTCAATCTTGCGTGGAAACATATATCACAAGATGAAAGGCACAGGACGGTTTTTTAGCAAAAATATATGCAACATTTTTATTTTCCTGACTAAAAAATAGGACATCCAAAGTCCTTGTCATGTAATTAAAAAACAACATATAGCATGTAACGATAATCAATGAAACACTGTATTCAAAAGCATGTAACCCATTCAGTTGGTAAATGTTAAGGCCTCTGTAAAGAACATTAACAGCTTAGAGTGATGTTAGTAAAACATGGTGACTTCAAATCATAAATGTTATAAATGATTTGTCAAGGTGATGAATGTGTCGACAGAGATAACTCTGTTTCCAGCCTTAGATATGTAACCTTTCGCGGTATTCTATGTCAACTGTGATATCCAAACAGCTGATGGTCTGGCTAAGGCTTTCGTCAGGACACAGAAAGGACACCTGATGTTGGCTGTCATGTTTTCAGGGAAGATGCTATTTGTTTACCAATGTATCTAGACAAAAACAGATAATATATACATCAGGATATTTAGAACCGGCTCTGTGACTGATTTCAATGCAAAAGTTGCCTCATAGTTTTTAATATTTCCAACCATTTACCATATCCTTTTTTGAGCTATCTTTTCAATGTGCATCAAGATATACAATTGTCAAATAATCTGTATACCACTTCATCATTTTTAAATATAACTAATTGTTCATCTTCAATTGATAAAACAACTATAACTGTGTTGTTTCTTTTATTTTTGCATTTTTGGCTGAACTCAAGATTTGAATGATTATATTTGCAAAAGAGGGGGGACCCTCATCTGTATTTCGACTGCCTTACGTACAGAAAAAGAAGTCAGTGGAGAAACACAGGTCCAGGGTCAATCAATGTGTGCCTGTTGCAATTCTTAAATACCTCATCAATTTCTTAGCAGATCCAACGATGTGTGTTGTCAATACATCTAAGACATTCATCTTGGATCGAGTCCACATCGTTGCCTAACGGGCACATCATTGGTCATGTGGTTCTCTATTAGACCAAGAATACAAGACAACTCGTGGGTGTTTAGTTTGCATATATCATATATTGTTGATTTTTTGTGAACTCAATATTATTACCTTTACTTTACTTTCAACCCGTGTAGTCGAGTAGTCACTCTGTCTGGGTCCACAGGATGTGTGGGAGGGGGGTTTAGGCACCCTGGACTGAGTTGCCTTGGCAACTCAAGTCGCACTCTTGTGTGATTGGCCGAGTGGTGAGCCGCCCGACTCACCACTTAGCATGTTTGAGTGACAGCTAGGACTGATGAATGGGGGTTTTCTGTATAAAAGCAGGGCTTTGGGGACTGGAACTTCAGAAGTCGCCACAGGACCAAAGAATCCGAAGAGGGAGAAGCTGAGCCCACCTGCAACAACACCACCGGTGGAGCCCTGCTGAACCGCCTCACCACTTCTTCCGACGACGGAGAAGATCTTCATCCGAGGAGTCTTCTTTCTTTGACAGGTGGGGATAACCAGTTTGCCCGTCTTTTCGCCTTCCCGGATCATCTCGTGGCCGCCTTGCCTGTGCCATGCACACCGGCAACCGGAATACCATGTTTTACCACTACCGCGAATAATAGGGTAGTACCTTTTAACCGCAGAACTCTGCAGCTGGTTTCTTCCCTGGCAGTGCAACGACCTTCAGCTTTCCTCCACGTCGAGATCCTCTCTTCCTCTGGACGACGCCGTGACTTGCACCCGCTGCCAGGAACAACTGCCCCCGCTGGAGGATTCTCTCCACTTTCAAGGTACTGTGTCCGCCTGGCCCCCCTCGCAACGGTCTGTGTGGGGTGTCTCTTAAATCCTCAACCTACCACTTGGGTTGGCCCTAGGCTGGCTAACTGAAATTTTCTGAGCTGAACTAATTCCTTTTTGAACTCTCTGCAAGACTTTTCAAGCCTTTCAAACTGTGTGATCTTGGGTGCATTGATGTTCTACTCTCTCTAAGAGGGAGCCTGGCCTCTGAACTTTTTGCTCACAAGTAGACTTTGACTTTCCTGCCTTGCTGGGTGCTTCTAAAGGATTAGTGTTGTGTGCTTTCCTAATTTCTCCCTTTTTCTGATAACTTATTAGAGCGCCATCTTTAGTTAAGTGCTCACCTCTGTCTGAAAATAAGTGCTGTTAACTAAGACTTGTCTAATATGGAATAAGGGATGTATGCATATTAATAGTGACTGTGTTTTGAACTTGCTTACATAATAGTGCTGGAGTGTTCCTATAAGTGTGTCTTTAAATAAATAATTATATACTATGATATCAAAGCTCTGTGAGGAAATAGGGGCTCCAGGCAGCAGTGATGAAGAAACAGTAATTTATTTCATTACAGCGACAGCGGCCTATGAGAGCTCAGTGCCAACATGGCTCTCTCCCTGCAGTCTCTACTGTAACTCCTCAACATTCTTAGAATAACTATCTTAGAACTTAATGAGCTCATAGTGCAGCTCAATGTTTAACTAGGATCTGGTAATAGATTTTTATGAACTTGTTTTAACTTACACTTACATCATAACACATCTCATCCCTTATGTGCATACAGCTGTTTACTCCACATAATAATCCTTAAACCAGCTGGGTTTGTTCTTGACTGTATTTGAATGTGTCTCTGCTGCAGACCTTGAATTGTTGTCATCCTTGGAACACTTATCTATGACACTAGAGTCTCCGATACTGTTATTAGCAAATTCACCATTGTCATGTTCACCATTGTCATGTTTATCATGTGCATTGTCCTTCATGCATTCTGGACATTTCACAATTCTGGACATTGACCAACACTCCCCCCCCTTCTACAATGACTACATTGTTTGTTACCGCAGATATTTTCTTGGGACCAATGTATTTGCTTTCTACACATTTGGGAGTGAATCTAGGGTTCTTTATGAGAATACAATCTCCCACTTTCCAAGTATTACTTTTGACACTCTTGTCCTCATCAAATCTTTCTTTGTACACCTCCTGTGCTTCTTTGATGAGAGTCATAATTCTCTTGCGATCAATGTTGGAACTCTTGGCTAAGTCCGTCCACCCTGGACATAGTTTTGTTCCAGGTTGTCTCCCTTTCAATGACATGAACGGAGATACATTTGTAACTGAGTGTGGTGTGGTACAGTAGTTCCATATCATTTCTCTTACTACACGAAACCATCTTAGATTAGAAGCCATGGCCAATTGCAAACCACCCTTTATTAACCTATTGGCTCTCTCAACAAGGCCTTTGGCCCTTGGATGATATAAAGCAGTTCTAGTGTGTTTGATGCAAAATTTCTTCAAGAAAGTTAACATCCTTTCAGAACAGAATTGTACTCCGTTATCAGTGATTAATTCTGTCGGGAAACCCTCCCTGTAAAACACTTCCTCGAAGAATAACACCATCTCTGCAGTGGTTGCCTCACGCAAAGCCTTCCATTCAATCCATTTGGAATGGTAGTCTACTAACACAACAATGTATTTATACCCATTGTCAAGGTTTTGTAATGGTCCTATCAAATCAACTGCAACTTTTTGCCATGGTTCACTCGGTACTTTGACAGGATTTATTGGTACTTCTCTAACCATCTTGGTCTTGCCACTCTCACCACACTCTCTACAACCCCTAACACACTTCTCTGCATCGCTGTCAATCCCGGGCCACCAGAAATATTGCCGCAAATATCTTTGTTCCTCCCATGCCCAGGTGACCTTGATGTGCTATATTTACTAAATGAGATCTGACTCCACTGGGGGGTATTATCCTATTTCCTTTTCTAAGTTTACATCCCTCCTCAGACATACTTAACTCGTCCTTCACACCAAAATATCTGTCAAACTCTTTTCCCACAATATTCTTGTGAGGCCATCCTTCTCTGGTCCAAATCATAACTTGATTCAATATTAAATCCTCCTCACCAGCTCTTATCCACATCTCTTTATCAATGGCATCATGCTCACTTTCTGGAATGCTCACATCCTGAAATTCAGGTGCTCCCTCCAATTCACCATCACACACAGGTAATCTGGATAAACAATCTGGTACCACATTCTCCCTCCCGGGAATGTAACACACCTTGAAATTATAACCCAAGAGTTCTACCATCCACCTCGAAACTCTTGGAGACCCTTTGGCCCACTCAGAACCGTTCATCAATTGAACCAAAGGCTTGTGATCTGATCTGACAATAAAAGGTCGACCCCATAGAAAGAACTTGAAGTGCGTGACTGCCCAAAATACTGCTAGTGCCTCTCTTTCAATGACCGAGTAATTTTTTTCTGCTCCTCTAAGTGGCCTGGATGCAAATGCAATTGTGTATTCAGTTTTACCTGAGTCAAAACTGCTCCTAAGCCAAGGGTACTAGCATCAACTGAAAGCAACGTTTTCCTGCCAAACATGAATCCACTTAAGGATGGGGCCTTGACTATACAATCTTTGATTTGCAAGAATGCTTCCTGACACTCTTTGGACCATTTGTACTTCACGTTCTTTTTTAGTAACTCCCTCAATGGAGATGAGATGGATGCAAAGCCATTCACAAATTTATGGTAATATTCCGCTAGTCCCATGAAAGAACGTAGTTGGTCCTTGTCTTGGGGCCGAGGAGTATTACTAATGCTTTCTATGAGTGACTTTTCGGGAGAAATATCTTCTTTCGAAACTTTGTGTCCCAGATACTCCACTTCCTCAACACTTATTTTACATTTGCTTCTTTGGACCGTTAACCCAGCCTCTTTTAGTCTGCATAGTACTGCCCTAAGTACTCTGTCATGCTCATGCTCATTACTTGCAAAAATCAGAATGTCATCTTGAAACACCTTGACATTTTCCAACCCTTTTAACACTTCCTCCATCACCTTTTGGAACACAGATGCGGCCGAGGCCAACCCAAATGGCATGCGATTGTATTTATAAGTGCCTTCAGGTGTGATAAAGGCAGTGAGATGTTGCGATTCTCGGGAAAGGGGAACTTGGTGATAGGCAGCAGAGAGATCAATGACAGAGAACAATTTGGGTTCGCCAAGAGTGGAGAGTGTCTCGGAAATGTTGGGTAGGGGATGTCTCTCCACCAGAATATTGTGATTAAGACTGCGCAAATCTACACACAGTCTTAATTTACCAATATTTCTGGCCACTAAAACAATGGGGGACAACCACTCTGTGGCCTCAACAGGTTCAATGACACCCTTATCTACTAAGTTATCGAGTTCACTGCGTAATTGCGCTCTCATGTTTAACGGCACATGTCTCACTTTATGAACAATAGGCTGAGATTCTTTCTTTAGTCTAATATGGTGTTCGAAATTCTTGAGTCTGCCCAGACCTTCGGTGAAGACCTCTGGGAACTCTCTTGACCACATATCATCAATCTCGGCAATGGTGACAGGCTCAGTGGCACTAGCTTGCACCCTGACTCTCAACTTCCTTTGTTCCTCCCAACCTAAAAGGGAGGCTCCCTTTCTTGCAACCAAAATGTCAGCTATGCATTCTCCACCTCTGTATTGCACACTTGCAGTAAACTGTCCCAGCATCTCAATAGGGGATTCCGCATAGCCGCAGGGCCGAATTCTTGGTGGATCCAGCATTGATGCATCCTTTTTTAGAACATCTTTAAATGTATCTTTAGAAATGATGGTCCATGGGGAACATGTGTCAACTTTCATGAGTATTTCTCGACCATCAATTACAAAAACATCTGTTGGACCTTTGCTGTCTCCTCCTCCAATGGTCGAAATCTCGAAGACATGTCTGGGGTTGTCTTGAGAGGAGTATACCTCCTGTATGTTGTAAGCTGAGTGAACACCTTCTTCTTGGTTGTCTCTGGTTTCTAAGAGATTTATTGATGACCTCTTGCATACATTAGCGAAATGTCCTCTGGTCCTACACTTGAAACATTCAGCATTCCTTGCTGGGCACGAAGGGTAATTCGGACCATCCTTGACACTGCCACATCTGGTACACTTCGCACCCCATGTTCCTTTCCTGCTTGTATTGACATTAAGTCTCTTCCTGTGATCAACTGCGCACACAGGTTGGGTACTCTGTTTGTCAGACTTCAGTTATTTGACATATTGTGAGGTTTGTTCGATGCTTCTGGCTAGGTCCACTGCTTCATCCAACTTCATGTCTTTTGCCAACAATTTCTCCTGTATCCTAATATTATTTGTGCACCTCACTAACTGATCTCTAATTAACGAGTCAGATAGATGTTCGAATTCACAGGAGTGGCTTAATGTTCTTAATGAGGCTATGTACGATTCCACGGATTCTGAGGACTCCTGTGTACGCTGAAAGAACTTGTGCCTCTCGAATGTAACATTTTTTTTAGGCTCAAAATGATCCTTGAGTTGTTTAATCGCAAGGGCATATTCATCTGTGTCCTCCGCTTCACCAGCTTGTGCACTGCCTAACCCATCAAACACTGCACGGCCTTCCACACCAAGATTGTGAAGTAATAATGCCTTTTTGCGAGTTGAGCTGACTCTCTCTCCTCCCATTGCCACCAGGTAGTTTTCAAACATGTCTTTCCACCTGTCCCACCTAACTTGGGGGCGTCCAGGTTCATTAAAAAATGACATTGGCGGAGGTATTGAAGCTGCCATGTCTTAAGCGGTAAAAAGGTGGTAAAGAGTGGGCTTGCTAGATGCAACCAATAGACTCTGGATCAGTTCAAGTATGCCCAGTGGATGCACAGACTGAGCAGTGACCGTGCTGTGCTATGCAGACAAAGGGATCAGTCTTGTATGAGTACAATCCCTTGTGTATGCTGTCACAATCCTCCTTACATCAGTCTGAATTGGAACGTGATGGCTGCTCATCCACAAAATGGATACATGTCATAATGGCTGGCTCCTGAAACTTGCCAGAACTGCATGGGCAGGTTGCTCAGCAACGATAATGTCAATGCTAGGGATCCTTGAAAGTAAACACTGTTGCTTTGAGACAGAGTCAATACAGTAATGGGGAAGGCAAGATTACACCCCCAGGGGACGCGCCTGGTGACCTGTTGTTCCGCTCCTCCTGACCTTCCTGCAGCGTCCGCTGTCGCACGGGAGTGTGGAATAATGCAGGCCGCGCTATGACGAGACTTCAAAGGAGTACGGAGACACTGCTGAGAGCCATCCTCGTCGCCAATGAGGAAATAAGGGCTCCAGGCAGCAGTGATGAAGAAACAGTAATTTATTTCATTACAGCGACAGCGGCCTATGAGAGCTGAGTGCCAACATGGCTCTCTCCCTGCAGTCTCTACTGTAACTCCTCAACATTCTTAGAATAACATTCTTAGAACTTAATGAGCTCATAGTGCAGCTCAATGTTTAACTAGGATCTGGTAATAGATTTTTATGAACTTGTTTTAACTTACACTTACATCATAACACTCTGGTCAGTGTTTGCTTGTGCTACTGTATTTTGAGACCTATCTTGTATACTCTATATACTGTCTAACTCTTCTTGAGAGAAGTCTGGCTGCTCAGCCACAGCTACCAGGTAAATCTGGGTGGTACAGACTGCTACCAACTGGGTTTACTGCCAACACCTGTAGTCTTAAGCCTTTTGCAGTGGTCCCTAAGGGAACTGCACAGCTTTCTGCCTAACAGTAGACATGTGAAAAGTGAGTGTAACCCTTTTGAGACCCTTTAAGCTCCTACTAAACATCGCACACGGCCATATCCACCATTTTCTGCCTGAGGTTTTTTGAGGGGGCCCTCTGGCCCTGCGCACTCCCTGAGCTCCTATCTAATGAAGGTCGCCAGGCCAGGTTCAAGTCCCCCACCCGTATTACTTTCCTTTTGGCAAAGTCCTCCAGGTTCCCCAGCACCTCCATCAGGAATCCCTCCTGTCCTGTGTTTGGTGCGTATACCGACGCCAGGGTATAACACGTCCCATCAATTAGAGCATTTGCGAAAACATATCGACCCTGTTTGTCCACCCGTGCATTCTGGATTTGAATAGCCCTGTTGTCTCTAAGGGCAATAAGGACCCCCGCTTTTTTATCAGGCGCGTTAGATTGAATTCTCTTGGAATACCCTCTTAGCCTTAGCTTGGAGTTGTCTTTGGCCCTAATGTGGGTCTCTTGCAGATATAGCACATCTCCGCTTTCCCTCCTTAGAAGATGTTCTATTTTTTTCTTCTTTACCGGGGCATTTAGGCCCCTTACATTGAACGTAAGGACTTTCAGCTTACCCATGGCTTTTTCTCCCCCTTCACTGACTCCCGTGGTCCCCGAGGACTCGCCCCATACCTTCTCTTGGAGGTTCCCCCCACCTTGCCCTCCCTCCCCCCTTACCCTCAACCAAACAACCAACCCTACATAACAACAGTCCCGAGAAGAACCAGGTATCTAAACCCGCAAGGGTGCTAAACCCGTCACTCCTGGCTCTCGACCAAGTTGGGAATAACATCGCAGGGAGTACTAAACCCTGCATTTACCTATTGCCTCTAGGCTTCCAGCGATCTAGCCCTCCCACCAGGCCGCACACCCTACTGGACTTTGGTAGCAATTGACTTGTATCCCCCCCCTGCTGCATTGCAAGCCCTTCCACCTTAACCTAACCACCATTTCCAGATGATAGCACCATTTCCCCCAGGTTACTCCCATTGGTAATTTCTTCCTGCATTGCAGTTTCCCATTCCCAAGGTTTTCTGCGCAATACCTCCTTTGGCCGACGACTACCCTCGTCTCCCCCATTGCCCAGGATGCCCATCACCTGCAGACCTTCCTCGCACGATGCCACCCGCCGCTGTCTACCCTCCCAAGTGAAGAGAAGACCAAATGGGAAGGTCCACTTGTACTTAATGCTCTCTTCCACAGCTCCTTCAGCAACGGCGCCATCACTCTCCTTTTCTGCAGAGTCACCACTGCAAGGTCCTGATAGAGTTTAATTCTATACCCCATTCATCCTAATATGGTCCATAGTTCTTGCCTTCCTTAAGATCAATTCTTTCTGCGTATATGATGTCATGGCCACAAGGACATCCCTGGGTCTTTCTCCCGGCGCTCCCGTTCTTCTTGGCCCCACCCTATGCACCCTGTAAATGTTAACTGCTTCTGCATCCTCCGCCTCTAGAATATCCCGGAAGACTTCTTGAACTGCTGACTTGAGGTCTTTATCTACTACCGCCTCCACCATATTTTTGATGCGAATGTTAGACCTGCATGAGCGATTTTCTAGGTCTTCGCATTGAAGTTCCAGGTTATGCGTTAACCTCACCAGGTGCTCTTGCGTTTCAGTAATTTGCTGTGCTTCCTCTTCTGCATGTGGACTATTCTTTCCAGAGTGTCTGTGCGCTCTTCCAGCTTGTTTACATCCAGTCTGAGTTCATGCACCGATTGTTTCATGTCTTCTCTCAGGGAAGCAAATTGATCATGGACTGTGGTCATAAAAGCATCCTGCAGCTCCTTAAACCAACTTTGCATATCCTGCTTCGATGCCAGTTGAGGCTGCAGTGGAACCTGGAGTTCTCCTCCCTGTGTCTCCTCCTGGGATTTCCCTCCTGAGCTGTTTGGTGCATCTGAGGCCCAAAGTTGTACCAGGCTTGCCTCCTGCCTGCTGGCGTGCGCCTGTGCCTGTGCTTGTGGCTGTCCTCCTTTCCCCTTGGTCTTCGACTTTATATTCCAGTGCGCTGTCTGTCCTCCCTGTGCAGGGCTTACTTCCCTCCCTGTGGTGGTGCCAGGCTCTCATGCAAAGTTGCCGCTCCCCCCTCGCGCTGGACTTCTCCGTCTGCACCGTCCCCTACCCCACCATCCGCCCAGGTCTTCACTGAATGTCCTCCTTGTATTTCCCAGGCTGTGGACCTACTTCAGTCCTCTGCTCTGACCCCTTGCTTCAGTGGGGGGGGGGCACCCTCCACATGGACTCTCCTCATGGTAGAGTGCTCCTCTGCTTCAGAAGGAGGAGATCGCCGCGTATAGCACCTTCCCACCTGAAAGTCTCCTCTGTCCTCAAGACCCAACTCACCGGGGGGGCACCACCGACCCAGCTCCACAGGTCGTCTTGCAGGATTTCAGTAAGCCTTTTATTTTATTGATTTGCTTATCTTTGTGACCCCCCGTGAAGACTGCCCGCGTTGCTTCACAGTTGCGCTCCTCTTCCGTGTCCCACTAGTCGGAGGAGCACGCTGGAGGGGCCCGCGGCCGTTCTCCTGCTTGGTCCCGGTCTGTGCCTCCTGCCTCCTGTGCCTCTTGCCGGTCCAGGCGGGGGTGGGGGGGATATTGCTTTTCTTTTCTTTGGGCGATCTACTTTTCCCCCACTGCCTTACTTGTTTATTTAGCAGTGATTTCCTAGTGGCCTCTTCTACATCAAGGCAATGTTGTATCTTAAAACCCACCTTCAGCCTCCTAGGTTTTCTTTCTGAGAATGCAGAAAGAACGGTAGTGCATTCTACTGGCTGGCCTAGAGAGTAAATCTGGCCACTGATTGAATGGTATCAGGTAATATTTTCGCCAGCAAAAATATCGCCGAACATATGGTCGTCGGGAACGGCCATAGGTGATATTTTTGGTGGCGAAAATATTAGGTGCGGGTGTTGCTGGGGTGTCCCCCGCACATAAAAAATGATGCGGGGGTTGCGGGGGTGTCCCCCGCAGGGTCCATGTGTTGTTTTCGCTGCAAAAATATGGTGATATTTTTGCATCGCGATATTTTTGCGGCGAAAATATCACATGGAACCGATTGAATCTACCTTCAAAGCTATAGTAATATTAGTTATGTTCTCCTGATGAATTTTAAGGACAGAAAGGCCTGGATCCTTAAGATATTATGGTCACTGAAGTTTGTCTCCACCACCTCCATGTACATCAATCTTTCATAAACTAAGTCTGTGGCAAAAAAATAGTCCAAGATCTTCACGTCCAACCCCTGCTTCCAAGTTGGTAGCGGTGGGATGTCGCCAAACAAGTGACCATTTACCAGCCTTATATTACGAGCAGCCAATTCTTGGTGGCACCTCAATCCCCTAATCACTGCTGGTGAAGCAGACAGCGGGAGATTGTCAATTAAGTCTCCAGAGGCTTTGAAACATTGAAAGTTCAGGTCACCACATACAATAAAGTCTGTGTTATGCCATTTTCCTTAGGCGTCGTCTATCAAACCCAGGACTTGTTTCTCAAATGAAAAGGCCAGCAGCGATTAATAGTTCCAGCATAAGTTCAGAATCATAATTATTCTAGATGAGTCCTCCTATGCATCATCCAGTTGTAAGATCAGGGCTTGAATTAGGGGCGCTGGGTGAATGTTCTCCAAAACCTTTAGGACCCCCATATGCTTGATGGCAGTAAGGAAACCCGCCATTGGCCTACCTTTCAGACCTTTAATTGCAGGATTCAAATACACAGTAAAGCCTTCCAAAACTGGCAGTTCCCACAACCAGGTCTCATGCAGGAAGACCAAATCGTATTGGGCAAAGTCCATATCTCCTTTCCCAAACAGATGACGAAATCCCCCAGTGTTCCAGCATCCAATCACCAAAGTTGGAGGATCAGGGGCCACTATTTTCTTTCGGCGTTATGACCTGGAAGGTTTGTGTACCATTGCCCCTGCAAGCCAGCTCCAGTCGTCCCCCGAATTGCTTCCATTACTTGGATCTTTTTGGCTCCTACTACCTCGTGGCAGGTAAGTTTAATGTATGATCTCATCTAGGTGGGAAGATGGATAAACTTCTACAGACAAAACTAGACTTTACTTTAGTTATAAACAACAAGCTTTTGCACTAAAGTGCAAGAATCATGATGGTGACAGACTGTCACATGCTACGCTGTGCATTAAATTATATTTCTGTTGAACATGGTACCTGTTTTGTTGTCCTTGAGAATGAAAGATTGAGCGTGTACATCAGTTTGCTAAAATGATTGTACGTCCAGTCCTATGGTGAACTCACCATATTACTGTTGGAGTTCCCATTATGAATACTGATGCCATGAATAATCATCCAGGGCTACAATTTTACTTCCATAAATGCAATTTGAGTGAATCATTGTTATGACTTCTGCTTTTCAGCAGGTCTTTGTGATATAAATGAAACCACGACGACGTCGGAGGACCGGTGCAAGTCTCCCACATCAGGTAATTGCAGGCTTCGCTTAATATTCTAATGGGTATTAAAAATGTTGAAACAGTGTTGGCCAAAGTTCTTTTCACCCCTGTGAATGGACAGTTGTCGGCCATAATGGGACAATTCCATACCCTCCAAGTCTCACGTCTGCCCCAAGAGTTTCAGCAACCTCACATGTGTTCCGGGAGTTTTCACATGCATTTCAACTTTGGAAGAGGAGCAGTTGGCATGTGTGAACTTGCAGGATAAATGCATTGCACTTTTAGGCTCTAACAATTTTTATGTTAACTGCCCTAATGCCAAGATCTTAGACACTGAGAAGCAACTATTTGGTTATTGAACCCCTCACTACTGAGAGCTATGTAACTTAATTCCTTGCCACTTACAGTTTTGCCATGTGGAAATCCAATAATAAAGATAACTCAGCATGATCTTGGGTAACTTGTGGATAGTGTGAGCATTTCTTTTGGGTGGCTTGCATTCTAATACAAACATTTATCTTCAAATGTTCGCTATATGTACATTTTCTAGAATCTTGTTTAAAATAAATAGTTTTTAATTTAAATTTTACCAAAAACCATTGTAAAATCTGTCCAGAAAATATCAATGATTGAAGATTTTAAACAGAATGTTCTTTACAGATTCCAATAACCTTTAACTGCTGAGGGTTTTCACTCCCAGTCCCTTTTTTGGAAATGTTGGTATGTTGCATTCAATCCCTTGTAACTTTAGGGAGCCGCCATCTTAGCCAGGGCACAACAGTGCCCCAGGGGGCGCTGTTGTGCCCTGGCTAAGATGGCGGCTCCTTTTAAGAGCTCCGACACCCGGTGCCGTCACGCGGCTGCAAGCTACCTCGAATTAAACCCATCATAGCTGCATTCTTGGCTCAAGTTCCATTGAAGGTACTAGTGATCCACCGATCCTGATCTGACACCTTGGCGTGCCCATTCTACAGTGGGGCGAGCGTCCAAAGTTGCGGCTCAGTTCGGGCACAAACGTGAGGGATGAGTCTATGTGCCCACTCCTACATCGACTCCTGCCCCCTTCACCCTGGCGAGGTCCCTACCTTTGTGTCAGACGACCCCAGACTTGTAGTGGACTCTCCTTATGTGAGGCACGTGAATGTGATACGAGGTGAGCCCTCCGACTGACGAGTCATCCTTCAAAGCTGTTCTGTGGCTGCTGCTCCGGATTGTGAAGAGGGAGAGAGACGGCAACCGCATCCTGCCTGGGACGGCCAACGTATGATTGTGGCTGCCGCGCCTGCCGAAAGTGGTATCTGCTCCATGCTTGGCTTTTCCTGAGTCCCGGAAGGTGGGACCGGCTTTCTGATCTGCAGACCCATGCTGGGGAGGCACCAGCTGAGGGCTCCCAGTCCGCGTGGGGATGCCCAAAGCTACGCCTTTGCTGCAGGTGCCCTAGGTGCAGGTAAGCCCATAGCTGGGGACCTCCCGGTGTGAGGGGGCCACGGACGGCTCCCTCCGCCGGTGCTGCTGAACTCTGAGCTCTATCTCGCTGCCTGCTCCATTACGCCCTCCCGGCAGCTACTTACGGGTCCTGCATTTGCTTGGTGGGGAGCAGAGCGTACACAATCCAGCCTCTCTGTACTCTGCATCACCTTCTGACCAGGCCACCTCAACCTCTGCTGTACTCTCCTTGGATTAGCAGTGCAGGACGGTCCTTTTTGTGGTGTGCAAACTGGCCTCACGGTGTGCACTCCTGACATACAACAAACTGCTGCCTTGGCCTTTCATCCATTTGCCTGGCATCCTGCTGCGGCCACACAGCGAACCTCCCTATGGTGAAGCCCTCTGACTGAGCCTCCAGGTGGGCACTATAACAAGTATATCATACAGACCCCTGATTGTGCGCCTAAGCATTTACCCCTGTATCTATTGATAAGCGCTGGCAGGCAGGTCTCTTAACACCTTGCAGCAGAGACACAGGGACCTTCCGGGGCGCCCTTCATCACTGCTGACGGCTCCGTCCCCTAGTACAGGATGACCAAGGGGATCTATAAAAATCAACGCTCCATGAACCAGTACACCAGATCCAATCTTAATCCACCAGTGCCTGGTGGGGCCCCCTCAAGCATGAATACGGATCCCTCTATACCTGAACCCTCAGAGACCCAGTGCATGATGGCATGTATGGAAGAGGTATTTTGCTAAAGTTCACAGTAAACTGGACGATATGACCAGCACTATAAACTCTATAAAATCTCGCATCGACGAAGCTGACCAACGCCTGTCTGAGGCGGAAGGTAGAGTGGGCTCTGTAGAAGACGAAGTATCCAGCATGAGAGGGGAACTTGTGACCCTCACTAGGTGGGTGCTCCAGGTCGAAAGGAAGAAGATCCAGGCGCAACAACATCCGGATCGTCTGAGTCCCTGAGAGCAGTTCAGGGTCCCTCCTGGAGCAGTGAATAGAAGCTACCTTTCTGCCAATTCTGGTGAGCCCATCACTATCTCTGCAATTCGCCATTGAACGTGCCCACATATTTCTGGCCCCCAAACCGAGACCTGGAGCCCCTCCACGCCCTATAATTTCCTGCATACTCAATTACCGAGACCGGGATGCTATCCTGTGTGCGGCTCGTGAACGGGTCGATCTGATCCTGGACTCAAACCGAATCCATATCTATCTGGATTTTTCCATGGCAGTTCGACAGGAGAGGAAATTCTTCCTATCAGTGAAGAAACGGCTGCAAAACAACAATATGAATACACGATTCTGTTCCCTGCAAAGCTGAGAATTTAATGGAACAACAAAACTTTCTTCTTCACGTTGCCTAGCGAAGCCATAACATTCCTGGACGAAACTCTACCAACTCTCGGTGATATTACATAATTGTTTGACTCTGGGAAATACAGATAAAGCCAAGGCTCTGATTCCTCTTTCCTGCTCTGGCCTACGTGAACGGTAGATTACCAAGTATGCCATAAAGCCCACGACCAGACTGGGGTCAAAGCAATTGGGGGCTTTCCCCCATCCAAATTCGATATGCAACAACTGCATCGCCCCTCTGGGGTACAAGTGCGATCGAAATATTTAAAGCTTGATCCTTATTGTTATTGTCCTTGTTATAAGCCTGATGGCGGCACAGGTGAGCCCGTGCCACAGCAACCCCAAGCAATGTTGCGTTTCTGGTTGGGAAGGTTCTCAATGGGTAAACATCGCCCCGATTGGGAGAGGGGTGGGAGTGGTTGGGAGGGGTTGGAGTTAAAATCGGTTAAATAGCACTTGGCGCCAATTACTTCTGCAGCTGGTTGGAGGGTGGCCAGAGGGGAGGGATGGGATGAATTGCTAGGACAACAACACCAAGGTCCAGGAAGGGGGTACGCTACAATATCCATGTTGAGATGGGAGACATAACATGCCTCAGCTGGAATTTGCATTAATTGGGCAACCCAATTAAGCACTGGAAAATACAACTCTATTGTGAAAGGCACAAATACAACATATTGTTCCTGCAGGAAACTCATGCCCTCTCTGGATCATGTGAGCGGTTTGCCAGAAACTGGGGTGGTAAGCATTACTACACCTCTTACTCCTTGCAGTCCAGGGGGGTTATGACTTTGGTCCATGGATATCTTCCTTTGGCATGCAAACAGACAAAAATAGACATGGCCTTCTTGCAGGTAGGGAAGCTCTACTCATGAACATCTACGGTTCGGACATAGACGACCCACAATTCTGCACCGAAGTGATGGAAGAACTTGCCCGTTATCCCCTGATCCCTGTACTCTGTGGGGGCGACTTCAACACTATCCTTGATCTGAAACTTGATATACCCTCAAGCACACAAAGGGGTCTCACAAGATCTGCCCAACCAAGTTATTAAGGAAGGTATGCAGTCCTTGAGAATTCTATATAACAACGTCGGTTCATATTCCTTTTACTCCTCAGTCCACAACTCTTCCTCCCGCATTGACATGTGGCTCCTATCCAACACACTACTAGGGGGAGTCTCTAACACACACTTACTTGCACGGACCTATTCTGACCACTACCCCGTCACCGTTACCCTAAGATTACCAACTCTTTCCAAGTCCCATAACAATTGGTGGTTCAAGCCTTCGGCACTCCAAGATACTGGGCCTCATTACGAGTTGGCCGGTCCGGATTTTACGTTGCCGGTAAAACCGTACCAGCAACATATACCGGACTGGCTCATCCCAACCCACGTTCCCGGAAACACCATCACTGCAAAGCGACCCCTGCGGTGTCAACGCACCCGGTAACTCCGTTTGCGGAAGCAGCGCTACGACTCGCTGGCGCACCCCCATTCACTGGCAATGCGCAACACTGTGCACAGTCCGAGTAGCCCGGACACGGAAACACTGCCACGAAAATGGCGGAAACACAGTGAACATTGTGCCGGTATCGCCGGCACCACAGACATGGCATTAAACAGTGGCAGGTTGGCTGAATCGTGCCTCAGGTGTGCAAAATGAGGCTAGCAGCACCTCATGGGCCACTGGGAGCCTACAAAAGGACCACACCCAGGCCACCTTCCAGCACAACCATGCTGCCAGCCGCCATAGCAGCATTTGGGCTAGAGAACCTACAAGCAACAGTGCACATCGTGTCAACACTGGGGCAGAGGAGGAGACGCAGGAGTCAAAACGTGAACCCTGTGCCCATCCCAAACATAAACGTGCAGCAGGCACCACCCAGCAGCCAGCCAGCAATACCCTGCATCAGGGCCTCACCCTGGAACATTACCCCAGGTCAAATCCACACATTATACAGGCTTGACCAGGCCTCAATCATATCCATCGTCACCCTGATTGAAGAGGACATCATCAGCCGCATTGGCATCCGGACTGCAACCCCCCCACCCCCTGCTGAAGGTTGCCTTGCTACTACATTTCCTTGGAACCTGAACATATAAGCACACTGTTGGGGAGCTGCATGGGCTGTCACAACCCTGTTTTTCCAGAATACTGGTCCAGGTACTGGATGTGCTGCTGCGCCATGCGTCAGAGTACATTTCCCTACCCCCTACCCCTGCCCAGGTTATTGCCACCAAGTTGGCCTTCCATGTCATTGCAGGCATTCCCAATTGCATAGGTGCAATAGACTGCACGCATGTGGAGTTGACAGTTGCACATGCAATCGAGGCGGCGTACCGCAATCGGAAGCAATACCACTCACTGAATGTCCAGATGGTCTGCGATGCCGGACAAGTGATCACCCATTGCTGCGCACATTTCCCGGGGTCTACACACGACTCGATCTTGTGGAATTCCACATTGCCACGCTACATGGAACGCTATGTGGGACAAAGCACATGGCTATTGGGTGTATTGGCAGGGGTAGTGAAGGCCCACAGTGTCCTAGGCATTGGGGTTAGTACAACTGCCAATGCATGACCCCTGCTCAATGTAATGGACAAGCACCAGATTCCACACAGTTCAACACGTAAAATTTGAAATTGCCCTGCCTGCCTCCATGCACACCCTATCCATGGGGTGACACAACATGCATTATTGACATGAGGATGTGAGTCCCTCCCCCGCCCAATGTACCTGTGCTTCCTCCATGCACATGATGTGCGCTCCCCGTGCAGTGTGCATTGCTCACATCTGCACAGTGAACTGTGTCTGCCTGATGCAGGTCTGCCCATCACATCACAATACCATAGTCACCCACCACATCTGAACCCATGGGCATTGACATTGACTTGTGCGCAACATGTCATTGCCCAATATCAGTCCACAAATGTAACCATCACTGACCCCTGCATGGTAATGTGATTCAAGTGTGCTCAACAGATGTATAACACAACGGATTACCAAACGGGCCATCATTGTACTGCATCTGATTCAGACAGTAATACCACAAACACTAACATGTGCCCTTGCTTACACTCCCATGCAGGTGGGATAGGCAGTCACGCCATGGCTGATGACGCCCATACGAAGGCCAAGGAACAGGCATGAGGAGGCCTACAGCAGGGCACACATACGCACACGTGGCATGATAGAGCGTACCTTTGGACTACGGAAGGCCAGGTTCCGCTGCCTGAGCCGATCTGGTGGCTCATTGCAATACAGTCTGGTGAAGACAGGGAAAATAGTAATTGCATATGCTATGCTGCACAATCTGTGCATACGCAGGAACATTCCACTGCCCCAGACATCGAGGATGATGATGATGACGATGATGGTGATGGTATGGGTGCACTGCCAGGCCGGGGTGCCATTGATGGACAACATGCACGTGCAGCACTCGTACACAATTTCTTTTTATACACTTCTTATGCACATTCAGCACTTCATGTGGTAGCGCAACATTAAATGGTTTGTAGACACAAGAAATCAAGATTGTCCACTCGTCATTTGCATTTTCACAATAGTGTATTTTCAAGTTAACAGGGGTGAGGGTAATTGGATAGGAATCAAGTAGATACATGCCCCCCACCTCTCCAAGGTACCCACCCACCAACCAGGCCCCAACTGACTTACCCCACTAAGGACCACCCCCACCTCCCCAACGTACCCACCCACCAACCAGGCCCCAACTGACTTACCCCAATAAGGACCGTCCCCACCTCCCCAACGTATCCACCCACCAACCACGACCCCATCACAACTGTTTGGACAACAGATGTACATCCTATTTTCGTCCACGCTTGTGCATGTCCTTTCCGAATGGTCCTGACAGCCATGAAGACCACCTCCGGGGACTGACTACTGGCCACCGAACTGCTGGCAGATGGCACTGCTGGTGTCGCAGGTGGCACATGACCCAGGAAAGCCTGTTGGGCAACGAGCATTGTTTCGGCGATATTAGACATTATAATGTTACCCTCCCTGACACTGCATGGTAGGACCATGTTCGTTGTTGCAAACCTTCCGATTGCACGTGATAGCTGCCGCACAGAGGTGGCACTGCTCTCCTGTTGGAGTCTAGCCTCCTCACGTTGTAGTCTGCCCTCCTCTCGTTGCAGCCTCGCCTCCTGGAGTTGTTGCTCCACAAGCTGCGTAAGTCTTGGTTGGTGCTCCTCAATGCACAGAAGGTGGGCTCTGAGTTACATGAGTAAAGGTGTGGGGGAGCGCAATGGACTGTGGATTCCCATGGGGCTGAATATGGCCACCTTTTCAGGAGCGATGTTGCCCCTGTCATCCACTTTGTCGGGTGCATCAGTGCCCTGTTCACCCAGAACACTGTCGACCCTGGCTGCGTCATTGTCACTTTGAGTTAACCGCCCACTGATTGGTGCGACGGAAGTGGCAGCAGGTGTGACTTCGGTTGCCATATGCTGCACTTGGGGTGCAGCGGGATGGAGGTGTCTGTAGCCACCATCGGCGTGGCAGATGGTTGTGTGCCAGAGGTGGTGGCAGTGTGGGAATGTAGGGCATGCTGTTAGTTGTGTGGCAGGATGTGAGTGGGGCAATCGCATGCAATGCACTCCTCATACTTGGTCCACTTGCATGTACACACATTTGATGGGTGATGCACTCAGGCGTGTGGATCATGGCTTGCACACAATTGCACGCATCTGCCTGTCCTGTTGGTGTTGTCACATGGGTGTGTTGCATGTGGTGTGGTATTGGTGGATGTGTTGTGTGCATCTAGGCCCTGATTGGGGGGGATTCCATCATTCGAACTCATGGCTTTGCACTCACTGTACTTACCAGCCTCGCCAGGTGTACCGGCTCCGACCTCTGCTCTGCCAACTCCCTTCACCCCCTCGAGTGGGGCATGACACTGCTGCACCTCTCCCCCCAGGTCTGGAGCTTCAGGTGTGAAGCAGGTCCTCCTCCTGTGCTGGTGCTGCGCTGCCGGTGTGCTGCCATGAGCTTGCGGACATGCAGCCGCAGATCATCCCAGCGCTTGTGGTAGTCTTTGACAGAGCGCACTGTCACGCCGACTGCACTGCACTTCTGTGCAGCGGCTGCCAAAATTTCCTTGCGCTGCTGCTGTGTGCTGCGCCTTTGATCAGCACTGAAAAGCAGTGGCACATTGTCGACAATGTGCTCGACCGGCACTGTTAGTTCAGCCTCGCTGAAGCGTGATTTGAGCTGGCATGTGTCTGGTATGCGGGATGTCATCCTGTTGGTTGTCTGGATCAAGTCACAGTAGGTGTAGACCCAGTGGTTACTGTGGATGGCAGTGGATTGTGGTTTAAGTAATGGCTGCCACTCTCTTTCCGGTTTTTGTGAATACAGTGTTTCCGGGTCCGGTATTTCCGTATCTGGGACGGCAGATACGGATGTAACGCTGCCATGTTGCACGGTGCATCCATCTCCGTGGGTGTTTGTGTTATGGCAGTGACACTGTTTTCGCAATGGTCTGGTGCGCGTGACCGACCACCCGTAATTGCACCTTTACGGAAACAACGAATTCCGGACCGGCAAACTCGTAATGAGGCCCACTGTCTTTGCATCCATTATAGAAGATCACATCCAACTGTTTTTCGAGAACAAATGTTGGTTCAGTGGCCTCTCCCGGGGTGGTCTGGGAGGCCTTCAAGGTCTACATAAGAGGGATTGCAATGGCATCGGAGCTTAGTGTTATAAAAGCAATCCGGTGTAGCATGGAACAGTGTGAGAACGACTTGAGATCACTGGATGAGAACGACTTGAGATCACTAGAACGTGGTCCTGTGGCAGATCCCCCTACAACCACCCTAGCCCAAATAGAGTAAGCATTGGACACCTTCAGGACACATGCTGAAAGAGAAGGGAAGTTTTTCAAAGGCCCCCTGCTGGCTAGGAAATCTGGGGAAGGAGATAGACCGGGTAAGCTGTTAGCCCATATGGCACGCAGCGCAAACAGTGGTAAGTGCATTCCTAGTATAATGGATACGTCTGGGAATATAGTTCATACACCTACGGCCATCAACAGAGCTTTTACCCAGTTTTATACCAATCTCTACTCCAACACACAACCGAAAATATTAATGCATTTATAGATGCCCTCCCACTCAGTCAGCTCTATTAGGAGACAAGTGATCTGCTGGAACTCCTGATAACACTATCGGAGATGAATCAGGCATTTGATAGTCTACCATTGGGTAAGGCCCCTGGCACTGATGTCCTCTCGGCCGAACTATACAAGCGGTTCTAGGTATACTCACTCCTCACCTTTTGCAGGTGTGGCAAGAATATTTGACATCGCAGATACTCCCTGACAGCATGCGGGAAGCAGTGATCATGGTACTGTTGAAGCCAGACAAACCAGCCGATCAATATGGGTCCTACCGCCCCTTATTACTAATTAACACTGATGTTAAGGTCTTCGCAAAGATTCTGGCTTCATGTCTGATGCCAGCTATGCCATATATCATCCATCCGGACCAGTCGGGATTCATCCCAGGAAGGTCTACAGCACTGAACCTGAGGCGGCTATTTAACATTCTAGCGCACATCAATCCTGATGCCCAGGCAGTAGCTGTCACCTTGATATTCAAAAAGCTTTCGACTCGGTGTCTTGGCGGTTCATGCACACTGTGGTCTGGAAGTGTGGGTTTGGACCACATTTTCTCAGCGCTGTGCGTCTTCTTTATACTCCCCGGTGGCTAGGGTTAGCAGGAATGGGATTATCTCTTCTCGTTTTGAAATAGAGAGGGGCACCCGCCAAGGCTGCCCCTTCTCCCCTTTTAATATTTGCTATTATGGATCCACTAGCAGATGCGATTAGTCTCGGATATAGTCAGAGAGGGATAAGAATATTGGTAGACCAGCAAATAATATCCCTCTATGCGGACGATGCCCTGCTATACGTCTGCAACCCTGAATCACATCTGGGACCCATTATGCATGATATCCAGTTATTCGGGGAGGTTTCGGGACTCCGGAAAAACTGTGCAAAAACAGAACTCTTTCCCCTAACAGATGCAACTACCCCCACCCCTCCAGACTTACTTGACTTTAAATGGGTCCAAGAGTCAATACCCTTTTTGGGGGTGATTGTGACGTGCAAATACTCTGCGCTACACGATTACAATTACACTAGTTACATGACCCTGCTGCTAGGTAGGCTCATGACCTGGTCTAATCTACCCATCACGATTGCGGGCAGAATATCATTACTAAAAAGTATTCTACTACCTAAGCTCTTATACCTTTTTCTCAATATACCCCTATGGCCGGGTCACAACTTTTTTCAAGTACTGAACAGTGAGATTTCAAAACGTGTTTGGCACTCCGGTGCAGTTTGGCTCAAATGGGCCACACTAACTCAATCATACGAGACGAGAGTGGGGGGGGGGGTCTTGCAGCTCTGAACTTCCAACGATACTGGATGGCAGCTCGGGCACAATTTTCAACTGCCTTGTTCGGGGACAGCACCCCTCCTCACCATGAACAATTGGAGAGACAATTGGCCCGGGACAGGGACCTCCAATTGTTCATTTTCTCAATTGGTTTCGCCGATGACTGCAGATTTGACCGTGCTAGTGTTACCACACTGGTATCGCGCAAGATATGGACAGAGGTGGGTGTCCTGAATCCTTACCACAAAAGCTTTCCTCTTTGGAACGGTGTTCCCTCGCTGCCACGCTCCGACACTGGTTCCCAGAATATCTGGCTACAGCACGGATATAATACATTAGGCTTGCTATACCCAGAGGGTAACTTTTGTTTAAGTCAACGAGATACCAGGCTTGAAACATGGGAGATCCTCTCAGTGGCTGCACTATGCTGGCCCACGGAAAGCATGCAAGAAGCTGTGGCTCACCTTCCTGGTGGAACCTGACAGTGACCCTCTCATAGAGTTCCTCCTATCCACACATGACAACCGTAACAGTGTGTCACACCTATATCAACTGATCCAGGCCCTCTCCGATACTTCCCCCTGTAATGCACGGGACAAGTGGGCACCTGACTACCAACTTGAGATTAGCGACGACCTCTGGAGTGATATGTGTTCCCAGATATCTAGGGCATTGTATAACTCACAATTCTGTTTGATCCAGTTAAAAGTCCTGCATCGTTACCACTACACTACGAGCCGGCTTTATTCTCTGAGGTGACCGGGGCATGACCACGTTGCAGATCCCCAAATGCTAGATATTGCCACATGACCTGGGAATGCCCCATGCTAACACCCTTTTGGAAAGATATATGTTCAGTGCTGTCAAAGAGGATCTGAAAGCCTGTTGAACCTTCCCCCTTGTTGTGCCCATTCCATATCCTTGATCCCCCCCCCACCAAACCACCTACCAGTACATTTGTGAAATTGTGTTTATTCCTTTGGAAAACGTAATTTCCTAAGGTGGACAAACACAAAAGCCCCTAAGGGGCAGTGGTTTAGAGATGTGGTGTGGGCGAATGACAGGGAGGAGCAATAGATGCGGATGCAACCGCTCAACTCCCGACCTAAGGGCATATGGGCCTCACTGAGACTATACTTACTACGGACTATGTCAAGCCCAGGCAATACCCCAGAAACCCTTTCCATGTAATCCTCATGCCCCTCTGTGCCATCCCCTCACCTGTTGCCAATATCCATAAAGAAAGTGTTAAAAAAACGTGATATTCCGGCCAAATTTGCACTCTTTTCTTCCTACATGTAGGAGGTCATAACACCACCGAGGATTCCTAGTTTGCAGTAAGGGGGTGTGAGAAAATACCAAAAAAAGTCTACATTTTGTGTTTTATCAGAAAATGTTAAATAAATAAAGTGCAAAGAAGTCTGTCGATGTTTCCTTCTAAGGGCTTGGAACAAATGGTTTGCTGTTCTGAATTCGCCATTTTCCAACCTTTCAAGAACAGGTTGAGTGGAAACAAAAAAACATATTTTGCATAAGGTTATCAGTTTTGTGAGAGGTAGGCAATTTTTTTTCCCTTTTTTTTCAATAGGACATGCTTGGACGGAATGGTAGAGGAGGGTAGGAAAGCTGAAAGTTCAGGTAGGGCTCATTTTTGCAGGTCAGGCAACTATGTAGCTAAAATTTCTATCGCTTGGGGAAAAAATTGGAAAAATGACAGGAAAAAGGTATGTTTGGACTTGTAAAGTAATGACTTCTGTGAATATTGAGAAACTGAATACACCACTACATTCCCCCGACTCTTCCAGTTAGGAAATGACACATTTTTTGTAATATTTCACAAAACAAGTAATAGCGCAAGCCAAAAACTGAGCTGAGCCATGGTACACAGGACTTTTATGCTGATGGCCTTACTAGACATACGTAGACTTACTTGGCATTTGCAAATAAGGAAAAAATAATGCAAACAAATGTGATGAATGGCAAGCATGCATTTCGAGGGGATTGGGTCCTCCGACGTATTCCATATCTATGAACAATTAGGTAATGTCCACAGCTCTGCTGCTTTGGAAAATCTTTGGCGTCTGCGTCCTGTGTCGATGACGTCGCTGCGCCATCCCCGAGGACCTCCTCCGACGGCCGACGTCACCCGATGTGATAAGTAGGACGCACGACGCCCATAGCCTCAGTTCCGTTTTTTCCGCGGACGTGTTCGCTTCGAGAATCTCGGTACGCCTCGACTCGTTGGAGTTTGCTGTTTTCAATTCTCGGTTCGTTGAACCTGTTCGGTTTGTGTGTAGACCTGTTTGTGGCGATGTCTTTTTCATCTTCAACCCCGCGTCCGGGCTTCAAGAACTGTGGGGACCGTGGGTCCAAGATGTCGGTCACGGACATGCACAACGCCTGCCTCTGGTGCCTCGGGGCGGCCCACGATACGGACGACTGTGTCGACTGCCAGTCGCTCACAGCAAAGGCCTTGTGGGAACGCAAGAAGAAGCTGTCGGTAGGCCGGGTTTCTAAGCCCCGGAAGTCCAGGTCCCGGTCCTCGACGCGCTCGAGACCGCGTGATCCTGTGCCGTCTTCGAAGAAGACGTCGACGCCTGTGGCGCCGAGGTCGTCGACGATTTCTCTTGAGGCTCCGCCTCCGAGGGGGTCGTCGGCGCCTAGGTCGCCGAAAGACACGCTCGGAGTTCCTGCTTCGAGCTCTGTATCGACGCTGGCGGCGCTGCAGTTGACGTCGATTCCTTTTCTGTCGACGCCGACTCGTTTGGCGCCCTCAACGCCTTTCGAAGCAGTGGTGTCGGGGGGGCCCCGTGGCACGGGGTTTGCCCCTAGAAAGGCTATGGCTAAGGTCAGGCACTGCTTTGGTCCACAAAGGTCTTCCTCTCCCTGCCTGGAGTACATTTCAGAGGGTGATGAAGGCTCTGATGGGGGCTTGGTTCCGGTTACGGTTCCAGATGACCTTATCTTGGGCCATAGCCAGTTTGATGATCTGCGCAGTCGCTGCATGATGCCAGTGGACTGCACACCTATCCGGAGGTGGAGTTTTGTAGGCCGGAGGCTGGCACTCATGCCGATTCTTCATATCGGCGCCTTATGTCTCGGGTCAACGAGTACTTGGGTTGGTCAGCTCCCCCAGGGGAGTTCGTTCAGGATGATCTCATGGACATCCTTGATCTCGGTCCCCCCACTGACCCGGTTTTGCCTTTTCATATGGCTCTGCAGAGAAGGGTGGCGGCGGCTTGGACTGCTCCGGAGAGTCTCCCAGCAGTGGGCAAGTCTTTGTCGCGAAAATACCGTCCAGCCAGTAGCGACCCCTGCTACTTGTCTAGGCACCCCACTCCGGAGAGTTTGGTGGTGCAGGCGGCTACGGCCCCGGCAAAGCAGGCGTCGTATCCTACCATCCCTCCGGATAGGGACGACAAACGTTTTGACGGCTGGGCGAAGAAAGTGTTTTCTTCTGGGGGTATGGCGCTTCAGGCGGCCTACTCCATATGTGCCTTGTCTCGTTTCACACACACTCTGTGGAACTGTGTTGCATTAGCGGCTAAACATATTCCCGAAGGGGACGAACGGGTTGGTTTCCTTGCTATGGTTCAGGATGGCAGGGATGCTATGTGTGAGGCCGTTCAGTCGGGTTTGGACTTGGTGGATTGTGTCAGCCGGTCCATGGCAGCGAGCACCGTAATGCGCAGGTTTGCGTGGTTGCGGAAGTCCGGGTTCGCTCCTGATGTGCAGTCCCGGCTCCTCAACATGCCCTTTGACGGTGAACACCTTTTTGGCAGCAAGGCTGACGAGAGCCTTGAGAGGTTGCAGACCTCCAAAACTGCAGCGAAGTCGTTGGGCGCTGCAGTTCGCCAACTTCCGCCTTTTCGTCCTAGGGGACAGCAATGGAGGGGAGGTTCCTTTCGCTATTACTCGTCCTTCAGTAAAGCGAGGGGAGCTAGCAGTCAGAGGCCATCGTAAGAGTGCCAGAGGTGGAAATAAAGGTACTTGAGGTGCCAAGGCCGCTCGGGCAGTTGCCTCTTTACCCCCCGGCAACGCCGCAGCCGCTACCACTCAGTCATGAGGCCAGGTCCCATGGTTCGCCGGTTGGGGGAAGGCTGATGCAGCATCTTGTAGAGTGGCAAGCCATTACTTCGGATGTGTGGGTTCTGGAAATCATAACCCACGGCTACTGTCTTCCTTTTCGGCAGAGGCCTCACGACAATCCACCATGGAACCTCTCTTTGAAGTGTCCGGATCCGCTCCTTGTGCAGGAAATTCAAGCCCTGCTGAAGAAATCCGCCATAGAACTGGTGCCTGTAGCGGAGAGGAACAAGGGATGGTATTCCCCTTATTTTTTGATTTCAAAGAAAGACGAGGGATTGAGACCCATCATGGACTTGCACGGTTTGAACAAACTCCTCAGGAAGGACAAGTTCAAGATGGTGACTCTTTCTCAAGTCCTCCAGACCCTTCAACTTCAGGACTGGTTGGTGTCTCTCGACATCAAGGATGCTTACTTCCATGTGCCGATCCATCCCAAGCACAAGAAGTACCTGAGGTTCGCGGTTGGCGACTCGCACTTTCAGTTTTGGGTCCTGCCGTTCGGATTGACCTCAGCCTCGAGGGTTTTCACCAAGCTCATGGTGGTGGTGGTGGCAGCGCATCTCAGGAAAGGGGGGATTCACGTCTACCCCTACCTGGACGATTGGTTGATCAGGGGGAGCTCTCCCTAGCAAGTCCCGGATCACCTGTCCGTTACCTGCCACTCCCTTCACAGGCTGGGCTTCTCCCTCAATTTAAAGAAGTCCCATTTGACACCAACGCAGCGGCTCCAGTACATCGGAGCAGTCCTCGACACGTCCCTGGGGCAGTGTTTTCCTCCTCAGGTGAGGGCTCTTCACATTCAGCAGATGGTGCACAAGTTTCAGTTTGCCCAGGATCTCCCAGCGTCCGAGTTCTTGAGACTGCTCGGCCTCATGGCATCCTGCATTCTTCTGGTGCCAGAGGCTCGTCTGCGGATGAGATCTTTGCAGTGGGCACTCAAGCTCCAGTGGTCTCAGTCCTCTGGCAGGCTGTCGGACCCTGTTCAGGTGCCCCCCTCGGTGGCCTGGGACCTTCTGTGGTGGGCCGTCGAGGGCAATCTGATGAAGGGGGCCCCATTTTGGCTGCCCTGGCTGGAGGTGATGATCGTGACGGACGCATCCCTCATGGGATGGGGAGCTCATGCCAACGAGTTGACAGTCAGCGGTCGTTGGTCTCCGTCGGCGTCAAGACTCCATATCAATCTGTTGGAGCTGAGGGCCGTCAGGCTAGCCCTGAAGGCTTTTCTGCCAACTGTGCACGGAAAGAGTGTCCTGATTCTAACGGACAACACGGTGGCCATGCACTACCTCAACAAAAAGGGGGGGGGGGGTCACTTCCGCTGTGCAGGGAGGCGATGCAGCTCGAATTCTGGGCCATCCAGCTGGAAGTTTCGATCTCGGCTGTTCATCTGGCCGGAGACGACAACGAGACGGCGGACGCTCTGAGCAAGCAGAGCTCGATCTCTCACGAATGGGAGCTGGCTCAGGAGATTCTCCTGGAGATCTTCGCCCTTTGGGGGACCCCTCAAGTGGATCTCTTCGCCTCCAGTGTCAACCGGAAGTGCGAAAGGTTTTGCTCGTGGGAATTTCCTCCAAAAGGAGCCTTAGGAGACGCGTTCGTGGTGGAGTGGTCATTCCCACTGCTGTACGTGTTTCCTCCAGTCCCCGTCATCCCACAAGTGCTGCGAAGGTTACTGAGGTTCGGTTCCCGGATGATCCTCATTGCTCCGGCATGGGCCCGGAGGACGTGGTACCCGGACCTTCTAGACTTGTCCATCTGCCCTCCACGTCGTCTTCCCTACCGAGACGATCTGCTCTCATGGGAGGGGGGTCAGGTTCTCCATCCAGAGGTCAGTTCCCTCAGTCTTCACGCTTGGCTTCTGAAAGGTTGAGGTATAAGGATTGGGACCTCCCTGAAGACGTGATGGAGGTGTTGCTCTCGACCAGGTGGCCGGCAACAAAGTCTATGTACCGTTGCCGTTGGAGAAAGTTCTGCGACTGGTGCAGAGTTGAGAATGTGGATCCTTTTGAATGTGACATTCCCATGGTTCTGTCTTTTTTGCTTTCTTTGGCCCACAGGGGCTTGCAAGTGGGGACCATTAAAGGTTACCTGGCGGCGCTGTCCATCTTTAAGCGCTCGTCTGAAGAGTGTTCCTATTTTAAGATTCCTTTGATTTCGCAGTTTTTGAAAGGGCTCACTAATGGGTTCCCTCCGTCACCTTTTCTGGTGCCCGGTTGGGATCTGAACCTTGTTCTTAAGTTTCTTATGGGTGCTCCGTTTGAGCCTTTACATTCTTGTCCTTTGAGGCTGTTGACTCTGAAAACTGTGTTTTTGGTTGCGGTTACTTCCGCTCGCATAGTGAGTGAGTTACAGGCACTTTCAGTTAAGCCACCCTTCACTGTGTTTCAGAAGGACAGGGTTGTCCTTAGAGTTCGTCCTTCTTTTCTTCCGAAGGTGGTTTCGGAATTTCATTTGAGCCAGAAGGTTGTTCTTCCGGCGTTCTATCCTCCTCCACATCCTGGTAAGGAAGAGGAGAGGCTCCATAGGCTTGATCCTAGGAGAGCATTGAGCTTTTATATTTCGCGCATGTCCCGGGTCAGAGTGGATGATCAACTTTTCATTGGTTACGCTGGAAAGCGTTTGGGACAAGCTGTGACGAAACAGACTTTGTCTTGTTGGATTATTTTAGCTATCTCCGAGTGTTACCACTTGGCGGGTAAGGAACCTCTGGCTGGCTTGCGGGCCCATTCTACCAGGGGAGTGGCTGGGTCTACTGCCCTGCAGAGGGGAGTTCCTATTCGTCACATCTGTGATGCAGCCACCTGGGCTTCAGTACATACTTTTGTACTTCACTACTCCCTCGATTCCATCAGAGGGCAAGATCTGGCCTTTGGCAAAGCAGTTCTCTATTCCGCAATTTGATTGGGCATGCTAAATTTGTATTCTAAATTCTTTCCCACCTCCTTGCTTGGTACTGCTTTGGGAGTCTGTCATAGATATGGAATACTTCGGAGGACCCAATCCCCTCGAAGAACAAGTTACTTTCTTACCTGGTAACGTTCTTTCGATGGGATGGTCCGACGACGTATTCCATATCGCTCCCTCCCTGCCTTCCCCGCTGCAGAATTTCTTTTGCGATTGCAGCTTGCGTTCCGCAAGGCCGTGTGTGTCTGACTGGCAGAAAACTGGTGGCACACGTTCTAGGGAAAAAAACTATAACTGAGGCTATGGGCGTCGTGCGTCCTACTTATCACATCGGGTGACGTCGGCCATCGGAGGAGGTCCTCGGGGACGGCGCATCAACGTCATCGACGCAGGACGCAGACGCCAAAGATTTTCCGAAGCAGCACAGCTGTGGACATTACCTGTCATAGATATGGAATACGTCGTCGGACCATCCCATCAAAATAACTTTACCAGGTAAGAAAGTAACTTGTTCTTCTAGCACAGGCAGACCTTTTGAAAGAATAGGTGACATGTGCAGGTTACAAAAGCATACAGTGCCTAAAGCATCGACTATAAGTAGGTCACGTTTCGAAATTGAAACGGTTGTGTAACAAAGTGCTGTAGGAAACGTATGAAAACGTTATCCACACCAAGAGAAAACAACAAATGTCCTACCTTCCCACATTCCCACAGGTGTCCCGATACAAATGGTACCTCACATGTGGCGGCGCACTTACCTGGACTCAAGGGAAAAGGCTAAACCACTGGTACATCAAACGCCCTGGAAAATACTGGATTTGGCCGTTTGGACAACCCACAGATGTGGGCCTGGGGTGTTGCAGCGACCAAGGACAACGGGGAACCCCATGCATTTCTGCAAATAAGACACCCATGGGACCGAAAGAGGTCTGACCTTTGCGAATTGCCCTAGAATGTTTTACTCACAAGGCCCAGCAAAGTCCAAAATGTAGGGAAAAAACAAAAGTTTCAGACATTTACCACCAGGAAACCACCGAAACACGCCGGCAACAACACAAAGCTATTTATTTTATTTGTCATTTATAGAGCGCACCAAGCCGGAGGCATCAGGGCACTGCTTACAGTAGATGTATTTAGCGTAAACATAGTACAATCATTTAAGTTTTGTGGTGCAATCAGTTCAGTTTCTTATGGTTACCGGTAATGATATGATATGATATGGTATTTGTAACGCGCCTATACACAGGTGTAGAGATTTCAGTCCTGGAGAGCCAGTGTAGAGATTTCAGTCCTGGAGAGATACGGTCCCTGGGCTTGAGGCCAAGGACAAGTCTCGCAGTTCTGTTCTGGATGAGTTGCAGAGGGCGGAGAGTGGAGGCAGGCAGATTAAGATAGAGGCTGTTACAGTAGTCCAGCTTCGAGAGAACCAGGGCTCGGGAGACAGTGAGCTTCTGGGGGAAGGAGAGGAAGGGAAGAATACCTCTGAGGAGGTGCAGCTGGTAGTGTGACCTCTTGGCGACGTCAGAAATATGAGGAGAGAAGGAGAGTGTGGAGTCGAAGATGACCCCAAGGTTTTTTGCCCTGCAGGTAGGAGCAGGGAGGGGGCCAAGGGAGGCAGGCCAGAGAGCTGCAGGGAAGGAGGGAGTGGGAGTACCGATGAGTAGAATCTCAGTCTTACTGGCATTAAGGCAGAGGTCATTGGCGGCACACCATTCTTGGATAGCAGACAGACAGTCAGAGATGAGGGAAGGAGAGGGGGAGGCTGATCGAATGCTCAGTAAAGGTAAAGGTATTTTGGCTTAGACATAGTACAGAGCAGATACAAGTTAGTGCAGTTAGTTTGAATTCTTACTGTTACCAGTAATACATACAGAGCTCCAAGGTGTAGTAGTGGTTATGCAACTTGTGTGAAGAGCCGTGCCCCCTGCTTTCTGTAGTTTTAATTTTGACGTTGAGTAGATGGGTCTTTTCTTGAATTTCTTAGCAAGGTATTTAGGTGCATTGTTTGCCATGCATTTGTGAGTTTGTGAGTTAGTGTGAGGATTTTGAATTCTATTTGATTTCGAACTGGGAGCCAGTGGACACTTCTTCTGGCTGCAGATATGTTGTCTTTTTTTTAGGGATTTACAACTTTGCTCTTAGGGCATTGTTTTGTATCACTTCTATTTTTGTTTACATTGCCCTTAGAAATTCTTGTGAATAGCCCATTGCGGTAGTAGAGTCTGGACATAATGAGGGCTCTAGCTAGGGTAATGCAGCTGTCAGAAGACAGGAAGGGTCTGCCTGCATTGATAAGTTTAGTTGTGTAGGCTGAGGATGAGGATATTGCGTTCACCTTTCTGGTTAGAGTGAGCGATGCATCCAGGTATACTCCCAAGGTTTTTACCTCTTTGGATACTGGGATGGAATTGCGATCTATAGTAAAAGATGTGCAGGCCTTGACAGTTTGATAAGACGTTTTTTTGATCCAACAAGCGGCAGCTCAGTTTTTTCGTCATTGAGGAACGACGAGTGCATAGCTTTCCAGGCCTGGATACTTTGGTAGATTGTGTTCAGTGAGTTAGTGTCAGTAATGTCACCAGATGTGGGAATAAGGATTTGGGTATCATCCGCATAGTTAGTGTAAAATATACCCATTGAGTCGAGGAGGTCGAAGAGTGGCTTTGTGAATATGTTGTACAGCGTAGGTGAGACACACGGACCTTGGGGGACACCCCATGGGAATGGGGAAGGCAATGGTGATGGCGAGAAGACTCATCGTCCTGTTGGAAAGGAATGATTCAATCCAAGCTATTGCTTTGGGGGAGAAATGGCTGCTGAGGCATGGTGATGGCAGAGGGTTTTGTGATCTACTAGATCGAAGGAAGCTGAGAGGTCGAGCAAGAGGAGGAGAGCTACTTTACCATTATCTTTGAATTCATCCATTTGTATTTTTAGATCGAGGAGAGCAGATTCTGTTCCATGTCCAGAATGGAAGGCAGATTGGTGCAATCCTAGAAGATTGTTCTTTTACAGGTAATTTTGGATCTGCAAGTATGCTCCTCTGTCTAGTATTTTAAGTAGGAAGGGGACAGTTGTGATAGGATGATAGTTTGTGGGGATGCTACGGTCGAGTGTTGGCTTTTTGAGGAGACGTCTTTTAAATTAGTGGGCACCGTGCTAGTGGTAAATGAAGTGTTGATGACCAGGACAATGAATTGGGCTAGCTCGGTGGCGCAGTCTGTGATGACGGGGCCCGGGCAAGTGTCAACTTGACATCTGGAAGGTTTTAGGCCTTTGATTGAATTAACTTCCAGGTTACAGACTCGGGAGAATTCACATGGCTGGATAGGATGATCATGAGGCACCAGGGTTTGACCTAGGGGTGTTCCATTGGTAATAAGTTAGGTATTTTTTGCTGAAATTTTGGTTTTGAGAGAGGATATCTTGTCCAAAAGTGTGTTTTGGATATTTGGGCACAAAGTAATGTCTTTGAGGCAGTTAGTGGGAGAGGCAACTGGGGACTCTAGTTCATGCAAAATAGCAAAAAGCTCTCTAGGGCTGGACTCTGCACTATCAATCCTTTTGTTGTACGAGACTTTTTTTGCTTGACATATGGCTTGTTTGTATGTTTTGGATAGTGAGTTGAAGTGGGCTTTGTTGGTGTCTGAGGGATCCTTTTTCCAAATTGTTTTCGTTTTGAGGAGTGTAGAGTGTTGAGATTTGTGGTGAACCATGTGTTCACATGAGTTGGGGGTTTAGGTTTATGTTTGCTCATAGGGGCCACTTTGTCTATGGCTTGTAGGAGGCAGTAGTTTTATAGGTCAACCAGTGCTGTCACATCACAGGTGGATGGTTGAAAGGCTGTGAGTGGCTTCAGTAACAGGAGGATGGTGGTAGGAGTGATGTTCTTGACTTTTCTCGTTAGAATGGCTGGGAGTCTTGGGGTTGCTTACAGTAGTGCGTTATTCACAGGGATCGAGAATGAGATCACAATGTGGTCTGACCAAGGGCATGGTACGTTGGCTAATATCTTGATGTTGCTGTTGTATTCAGCAAGCCAGTCTAAGGTGCAGCATTTGTCGTGGTTGGGCTCCAGGATACACTGGGTGAAGCCAATGATTTTTTTTTCGATAAAAAAACGGCAATGAAAAGGCCCGTGACGAAAAATCCTGCGGCAAAAGAACTGTATACCGTTTAATGGACAGTAGTTCGCCAGCTTGAAACACTAAGTTGCTGATTTCTAATAGGTAGTGCCTTTTTAGCAATAAATGCTATTCCCCCACCTTTAGATATCGGTCTATCCTTCCTAATGATAGTTTAGTTGTCTGAGATGGCCAAGGATAGGGAGGGGCCAGCTGCAGGATGAAGCCTGGTTTCTGTAATGGCTAAAAAGTTAAAGTGGCTGGATGTGATGAGGTTGGAGATATCTAGTGAATGTGCAAGTAGTGACCTAGCGTTGATGAGTGCTCCTTTGAGGGGTGCTAGGAGGAGTGAGTCAGGGCTAGGGAGGCTCCCTGAGACTGCTGCTGAACTTGGGGATGGTTGACCAATAAGGGAGACAGGTGCCCATGGCCGGGGACTTCACCCCTGACCATTCTGGAGTTCTGGTTGGCCTGCGTTTCAGGTTTTCCCTCCAGGGAGGCACAGGGACCCTGCCGGGGCCCCCTGAACTTGGGACAGTCGACAAACAAGGGATAAAGGTGCCCAAGCTCAAGAGAGAGCACCTCGGGCCGTCCCAGAGCACAAGGCCGGGGACATCACCCCTGGCGGTCCTGGAGCTCTGGCCGTGCCACTTTACAGCTTTTCTCTCCAGGGAAGGATTTGCACACTGCCGAGCTCCCTGGAACCACTGCTGGACTTGGGGACGGTTGACCCACATGAGAAACAGGCACCCAAAGCCGGGACATCACCCCAACCATCCTGGAGGAGCTCTGGCTGGCCTGTGTTACCAGGGAGCCCCAGCAGTGTGCCAATCCCTCCCTGTAAGGAAAAGCTGTAACGGGGCACAGCCAGAGCTCCAGGACTGTCGGGGGTGATGTCCCGGGCCTTTGGAGCCTGGGGCCTTGTTCCTCCTCAAAGGGAAATGCTGTAACATAGCCCAGCCACAAATCCAGAACGGTCGGAGTAATGGCCCCAGCCTTGGGCGCCTGTTTCCCATGTGAGTTGACTGTCCCCACGTCCGGCAACAGTCCCAGGGAGCCTTGGTAGGGTCCCCATCCCCAGGGGGAAGAACTATAACATGACCCACCAAGAGTTCCTGGACAGCCTGGGGTGCTGCCCCCAGCCTTGGGCATCTGCCTTGCACGTGTGCCAACTGCCCCCAAGCCCAGCGGCGGTCATGCTGCGACTCAGAAGGGTTCCCGTCTTTACCAGGAGGGAAAACCTGTAACGCAGCATGGCCAGAGCTGCTGAGGGTGCGGCCACCAGGCTTGGGGGCCTGTCTCCAATGTGGGTGGACGGTCCACAAGTCCAGCTGCTGTCCCAGGGAGCCCTGGTAGTGTACCCATCCCTCGCTGGAGGGAACAGCTGTAACGCAGCCCAGCTAGAGCTCCAGGATGGGCAAGGGTGCTGCCCCTGGCCTTGGGCGCCTGTCTCCCATGTGGGTTGATCGTCTAGAAGTTCAGCAGCAGTCCCACGGAGCCATGGCAGGGTCCCAATCCCTCCCCGGGGGCAGAAAGGCTGTAATACAGCCCATCCAGTGCTCCAGGATGGCCAGGGGTGCTTCCCCCGGCCTTGGGTGCCTGTCTCCAGTATGTCTCACCTGTCCCCAGGCCCAGCAGCATTCCCAGGGAGCCCCAGCAGCGTCCCCATCCTTCCTCGGAGGGAAAAGCTGTAATGCAGCCCAGCCAGAGCTCTAGGACGACCAGGTCGGGCTTCGGCATCTGCATCGCACATTTGTTGATGGCACCCCCAGCTCAGTGACAGTCACAGGGAGCCCCGGCAAGGACCACATCCATCCCCGGAGTAAAAAGCGGTAACGCAGCCCTGCCAGAGCACTTGGATGGCCGGAAGTGCTGCCCCGGACTTGGGCATCTGCCTCACACGTGGATCGACCTTCCTTCAGCCCGGCGGTGGTCCCAGGAAGCCCCCCACAGGGTCTCCATCCTTCCTCTGAGGGAAAAGCTCTAATGTGACATGGTCAGAGATCCAGGGAGGCCGGGGTATTGCGACAGGCAACGGATGAAACAGACCCTCAGTTATGCCCCGCAGGGAAGCAGAAAGGATCTGCCCCTGTATGGGGGGGATTGCTGTGGGGGCTGGCCCTACAGGCATAGGGCCAGCCCCCTGGTGCCCCCAAGTGTTCCTCTGGCAAAATTGCCCTATATTGTTTTGCGTTTCTTGGGGGCAACCAGGTGCAAGACAGCACTAATTTGCCCCCAAAGAAGGCAGAACAACATTACGCCGTCTTGTTGCCATTTTTGGGTGGTAGGGTGGGGGCGGATTGGCCTGGGGAGCCCCACCTTGGGAACTCAACCCCAAGATCATATCGCTGGTGGCCTAGTGGTCCTTGCCGCTTCCCAGGGGTGGCAAAATGGCACCAGAACCCCAATTCTGCCCCTCATGGAAGCAGCAAGAGTCTGCCCGTCCTGGCGGGGTGGATCCTAACGGACAATACCAGCCCCCTGACACACGCAAGCGTCCACTATATGTGCAGGGTAATGTTGTTTTGCTTTCCTTGGAGGCAAATCGGCGCAAAACTGCACCAATTTTCCCCCCAAAAAAGGCAGACCAACATTATGCCATCTGGTTGGCATTTTCTGGGGGTGGGGGCTGATTGGCCTGCCCCCCCAACCACAAGATCATATCCCTGGTGGCCTAGTGGTCCTTGCTTCTTCCCTCGGGTGGCAAAATGGGGTACACCCTCAATTTTACCCACCCCCCAGAGGGAAGCAGAAAGAATCTGCCCCTCCTTGGGGGGCAGACCCTGCCCCCCCAATGCCAAAATGCGAAACAGCACCCATCTGCCCCCAAAGTAGGCAAAACATTTTGGCTTTAAAAAAAGGTTGGTGGGGGTGACGGATTGTTTAGCCTGTTGGGGGGGCTTCCCCAAAATCTATTCCCTGGTGGTCCAGTGGTGATTGCTCGACGAGGATCGAATGATCCTCAACTAGCAATCTCCTTGAGTGGGGGCTCGCTAGAAAAGGGAGTCTCCCCACTTTCCAACAAGCCCTCACTCAAGGAAATCGGGCTAGAAATGCCCAAGCAGCAGACAAAAACAAGGCTGTGATATGTAAATATCATTTCCTGATGTGCCAACATCATCACGGTAACCCCCTGCCCCCCGCCCCCATGTGCGGAAGGGGAAGTCTGGGGGTCGGGAGGATCGCCGCAGAAGCAGGAGGGCCATTCGCCTCCCCCAAGGTAAGTAATGCTGAGGACGAGCTATTTCGTCCTCAGCACTACAAGTGCTGCGGATGAGATAGCTTGTCCTTAGCATTTAAGGGGTTAAACCAAAGTAGTGTTCACATTTTGTTGTGATATTTTAAACAACTGTAATTTTAAACTGTTTAATCTGATAGTTTTCGTAGTAGTTTTGGAGGCACTAGGTGTGGCTAAAAGCAGCAGTCTAAAATAAAGCAATTAAAGTGGCATACAGGCATTTTAAGTTGGGGTTGTTTGTGGATGAAATGCTTGTTCCTCAGACTCCAAAAGAGTTGTAAGAAATATTAAGATATGGGGTTCTTGAGTTTTAAAGTCAAAAGTAAATGGAAATAAAACTGTTTTGATTCCAGTTGGACAAACAAGTTTTTTTGTTTGTTTATTTTATTTATAAAGCACACCTGACCCAAGGGTATCTGGGCGCTAGGATAAGAGTAGCGGTTACATGGTCCATTTTATACAGGTAAAATACAATTTTATACAGTCACGATATAATTGAAGTACACATTTTAACTAGAAGGTGAAATACAGGGGAAATACAGTTTTATACAGTCACGATATAATTGAGGTACACATTTTAAAAGACAATATGCAGGGATAGTTGGTAGGTCAAAGAGTTTAGAACAGTAAGATGTAACGTAGCGTAGTGGCATTCGTTTTTGTTGAGTAGCCATGTAATAATGTGACTTTGGAATTTATTAAATACTTGAATAGTTTTGATGTCCTGTGGGAGTGAGTTCCATAATTGTGCCGCTAGAAACGGGAAGCTGGCACCGCCAGCTCTTTTAAGGTTGTACCTAGGCACCACCAGGCAGGAGGTATTGTATGATCTTGTGATTCTGGGAAACGGTTTCCAGGTGAATTTGCCAGTGAGTTATGGTGGGGCTTGGTGGTTGAGAGCTTTGAGTGAGGCAGATGGTTTTTAGGTAAATGTTCTCTTGTATGGAAAGCCATTTGTGGTGCTTTCTGGTAGCTGAGATATGCTCTCTTCTAGGGATCTTTAATGTTGCTCTACGTGTTATTTTGCAGGCTCTGCAATTTGTGTAGTATGGATTTATTGGCGCCTAAGTATAGGCCATTCCAATAGTCCAATTTGGATTGTATGAGAGCTCTGGCCAGTGTGAGGCAGCTGTTGGAAGACAATAGAGGTCTACATGCCCTGATCAGCTTGCCAGTATAGGCGGTGGTAGAGGCTGTCATGTTACCCGTTTAGTTAGATTAGAGTGGTCATTGAGGTAAAAACCTAAGGTTTTTACGTTTTTGGCGATCAGTATATTGTTCCCATCAATGGGGATGCTTGTGTAGTTGGGGCTCAATTTTAGAAGGTTTTTGGGTGAGCCGACTAAGAGTAGCTCAGTCTTATCATTCAGGCAGAGGCCATGTGTGGCCATCCATGCCTGAATGATGGTGTAGACTTCGTTAATCCGGTCGACGTCTGTGTCGTATGTTCCTGATAGTGATAAGAGTATCTGGGTGTCGTCTGCATAATTAGTGTAGGTGACACCCAGATGGTCCTATTTGTCGAATAGTGGCTTTGTAAAAATATTGTACAAAGTGGGCGTTACGCAGGAGCCTTTAGGGACTCCGCAAGTGATGGGTATTGGGTCAGCTGCGGCAGTCGGTGAAAAGACACGCATTGTTCTATTCGCAAGGAAAGATTGTATCCATGTGACTGCGGAGACGGAGAAGTGAGCTGCCGATGATAGGTGATAACATAATATTTTATGGTCTACTAGATCAAAGGCAGCTGATAAGTCTAGAAGGAGTAGGATGGCAACTTTGCCTTTGTGTTTTAGTTCATCGATCTGGCTTTTGAGGTCGACAAGGGCAGTTTCCGTTCCATGCTGAGGTCTGAAGCCAGATTGATGGGTTCCGAGTAATTGGTTAGATTTGTCTTGAATTTTCAAGTATGCAACTCTATCCAAGATTATCAATAAGTGAACTGTCGTGATCGGTCTATAATTAGTGGGTATAGTCGGATCTAATGTTTTTCTTCAGTAGAGGGAGAACCCAGGACTGTTTCAGGTTACTTGGGACAGAGTAACTGGCGAAAGAGGAGTTTATAAGTTTGGTGATGAAAGGGGCTAAATCTCTGGCTGCATCTTTTATAATCTGAGCAGGGCAGCTGTCACCTTTGTAGTTAGATGGTTTTAGAGATGCTATAATTTTTTGAACTTGAGGTATGTAGACCTTATTGAATTTGAATCCTGAATTGAGGTATGCAGTGGGAGGTGGCGTTGGAATAGTAGGGTTGCCAGTGGCGAGTTAGAATCTTTTATCGGCTATTTTGGTCTGGAGCTCGTTGATTTTGTTAGAGAGGGCATTTTGTATGCTAGTGCACCAAGGTTTATCCATGGTACAAGTGTCTGCCGGAGGGTTAGGGTTTTCTAGCTCTCTTAGGATATTACATAATTCTTTAGTACTGGATTCTGCTTGGCTTATTCTGTCATTGATGGGGTTTTTTTGGTACGGATTCTCATTTTTGTAGGTGGCAGTGATAGTGGTAAGGTTTGTTTTTGTTTTCTAGAGACGGGGTAGATTTCCAGAGTGTTTCTAATTTTCTCTTTTCTGTGTGTAGTACTTTAAGTTCAGGAGTGAACCAAGAGTGCTCTACGTTTGCATTTACGTAATTTTAGTGGGGCAATAGTGTCTATGGCTTTAGTCATGGAGTCATTGTAAATGTCAACCAGCAGGTTGGGGTCATTAGTGGCTGGTAGTGCATCAAGTACAGGGACTACCAAGGGTATTAATGTCTCCGCTGTAATATTTTGTTTGTTCCTAGTGAGACAGGGTGGTGCAGTAGTGGGCTTTTTCATCTCTTGGTTGTTAACATTGAGTTTTAGGGAGAAGAGGTAATGGTCGGACCACACGAGTGGTGTAGAATCCATTAGGGTGATGTTACAAGTAAGATCTGCTACCCAGTCAAGTATTCTGCCCTTCTCAACCAAGTTTCTGTCACAGCAAGGAAATCAAGGTGGTTGTTCAGTATGATGTCTGCAATCTCAGTTGCGTGGGCAACAAGGGACCTGGCATTTAATAGTGCCCCTTTTATAGGCTGCTTCTGTATGCCTTTCTGGGTCAGGCTGGGACTAATATCAACAGGGCTGTTAGTTGTGATAGAGTTGATTTTTTTTTTGTACGCATAGGCTTGTCATTAGTGAGTTCTGTACGTGACGTTGAAGATTTGTATGAAGCAAAATTACTCGTCGTTATGGAAAAAGATATCTAATATTGAGAGTTTGTCCAAACTACCTCTATCATGGATATTTGTATAAAGGACCTGGAAGAGGCTTCTCAAAGCATGCATAGGCAAAGTAGTGAGATTCTTGTGGGGCTGGTAGAAGAATGGAGTTGCATCGAACTTTGTAGCAATCCACGAGGAGGAAGGTGGGGGGGATTACTGCAAGGGATTTTAGGACAGCTCAACTGAGTTCTGGTTGACCACGAGTGTCGGAATCAAGACAAGCAGTGAGTATTCTTGTAAAATTAAGTCCTTGCTGCAGTTACACTGGCTGAGTGGTCATGGGTACATATTAGCAGGCTCCCTGGGAGGGTTTGTGGTCACTTTGTTTTGGAGGTGGTATAGAATAAATGGTGAGAAAGAAGGGGAAGAATGTATTTTAATGTGGTTACCCCCTTTAAGTTGTATTTGTTTCCAACCCCCATTCTATATGAGATTCATTAACGTCTGCAGTTTAAGGCATGGTATGAGGTCGGATTAGTAAGTGTGAGGTAGATGTGGGAGAAAGGCACATACATGAAGCATAAACTGGATTATGCAGTTGAAAGGTGTTCCACGAATCCTAAATGTAAGGACCGGCTAAGGGAGATTTGATTCCTTTTGAAAATCTTGATATTTGTGAAGGTACACAAGGCTTAATATTGATTGCACTTTTACAGCATATTCAGAGAGTGAATTGGGTGGCTTGCTATCAATTGGGGTACAATGGTATAAGGATTGCCTCTTGCTCGTTGTTCCTTGGAATTGTCACCTTTGTCATGTGGTGATCTCCCCAGTTCCCCCTTTATACAGTGATTAGCTTTTGTAAACTTCTCTTGAGCACTGGTTTAGCTGACCTACTCAACTCTGGCTGCTCGCTCCCATGTACTTCCCAGTCAGTAAAAACTCTAGCAGTACCACCCAGTTCCAGCGTCTGACATTTCTCTGTCACCGCTCACGCTCTCTCTGCAGCATGCCATTCTGCCTGTCGTCTGGGTGAAAAGTACTTCTTGTCCTTGATGCTATGCACAGGCTCCATGTCTGACATCCACCACTGCTGCTCAGGTTGCCTTCCTGGAAACACGTTGGTGTCTGACAGCACACAGGTACTGCAGCTTTGCAGCACTTTTCTGTCTACCTCTGGCTCATCTGTCCTTTTCCAGGCACTGCAGAGCTCGTCAAAAGGCTATGGCAAGTGAAAGTCTCATGATTCCAAGCCGGTCGTGCTTGATGTAAATTAGAACTTTAAAAATGAAATCCTAGAAAACTAGGAGTGGCATTGCAGTTCAAATTGGAGGTTAAAGTTCTGACAACCATTAAGAGTGTAGTACTGGGCCAGGAGCCTTTCCAAATACCAATGCATTCCTTTATTAGAAGAATATTATCTTCGCTGATTTTATTACCAGGGTGATTAAAGATATTGAAAACAACAGCCAACAACAGCCAACCTTAGTGGATTTCTTGCAGTGCAATTTCTTGCAGATTATCTGACCCAGTGTCAATAGACTCATGTTTCTAATTCAAGGAAGAGTTTACCCAGGTCACGCGACTTCCCCTTGGTTGTCCACTACTCCCTTTTAATGCTGGTGTGTAGAATGAAGCGTACCCCTGTGTGTTAATCTCTGACACTGCCCAGGCCTGTTGGAAGCATATTACATGGTGTTCTCTCACCAAATTGCACCCCTCTTCATCTTGCAGGTTTTTAGACATTCCTTCTATATTCCAAGACAATATTCTGCCGTCCGTCCGTTCCCCTAACTCCCTCCGCCCCACATACAACTAAAGAAGCCAGGGGTATGCCTTACACTAGTCATTCAACCCTGTATGTTTCACCAATATTTCGCTGTTCTCTCCCATTTCTACTGATCAGGGGACCAGTTCATAGCCCAGTATTCAACTGAGCAATAGAATTCTCAGTGAATCCATGTAGTAGACTTGTCCCTGTACTATGTACAGGACCTGAGGCCAATTTTTCCAAGCCGCGGAAAGCTCGTGATATGATGTTAGAAACCAGGAGCAGGTATGTTATAAATTCAATTGATAACAGGCCTAGTACCAGGCTGATACCTCAGTTGAAAATGATTGGCATCCCTGGCCATACCGGGTAAAGCAGCTATTCTTGTGCAATATACAGTGTCATCGCTGATCGCTGAATAACATCCCCCATCTAACCAATTAATACATTTTTTTATTAGAACGTCTGTCTTCTCAAACTCCTGGAGCTAGGCTAGGGACATTATGCATAAACACCTAATTTCTTACTTTCCAATTTTGTTGCAGTTTATTTTATACTCTAATGTTCCTGGCTACTTGGGGATCTGTTGATCTTATGCACTTACTCCCCGTCATTAATGGTAATTTGTGCCCATTTGGATATGATGGGGGCTTTACAAATTAATGTTTTTTTATAAACTGTAATCCTGATGGATCTAATCCACCAGAGTTTGTGCTTCCAGCAAGATTCTATTTCCCGGTCCAGAAGCAAAGCAGGATACTTGCTCCTGTGATCCTGCTCTCTGCGGCCCATTACACTTGGACAGGCCACAGTGCGGGGTCCTCTCCGCTGCAGTTTTCTGGCCTCTGTTGGGGTCTCCTTTAAATTTGGGGAGTGCTGTGTTATCTGGTCTCTCGTCCTTCGGTGTTGCACTGTTTTGGCTTCAGGAACTGCTGTGTGTCATCTTTCATCTCCTGGGTTGAGGAGCTACGCATTAGGCAGCCATTGCCCTCCGCACCCCCTAGTGGTCTCCCTGCAGGCCCTTTCTAACCACTGATAACTGCACCACACTTGTTAGAGCCCTAATACTATCCAGGATTGACTACTGCAAAGCACTTTTTGTAGGCTCCAACTTCCGCAATATAAACAAAATTACAGCTCATCCAGAATAACGCTGTAAGAGCTGCGCTAAACATCTGTAAAAAAGACCACATCGCCACAACTAGACAAAATATTCACTGGCTCCCGGCCCAAGAAAGGATCATGTTGAAAACGCTGTCTCTGACCCACAAATGTCTCTCAAACACTGTCCCGACTTACCGGTCTAGAAAAACCTTAAAGGCCCGATCCACCAGACCTACACAGGCTGCCTACTCGCACTTACTCGCCATTCCCAGATACAGGCACCACAAGTCTGGGGGCAGCAGCTTCCCTGTGATCACGGCAAAGCACTGTAACGCCTTGCTGCTAGCTCTCAGATCATAGGCCGCCTCCTGGTCTTTCCGCAAGGGCCTCAAAACCTGGCTCTTTTCTCAAGACCTCCAAAAGTAATAGAACCTGCACAACTTTATTGGAACTTGGCATCTGTCACCTCCGCACAGATCAGAAATGCAGATCTATGCACCACTATGTATGTCTGTACAACTTATGTCTGTAACCACTACTTCAAGTAAAGCAACGTACCACCTTTGCTCGTATTTATTTGAGACATCTACTGTCATGTAAACCAGCACCTAGATGCCCCTGGATTCAGTGTGTTTTATAAATATCAAAATAAATAAATAAAACCTAAAATGATCTGGCTAAGAAGGATATGCCTTATGGTCTCAAGACTAATTCCACCAGAGAGGTGGCTGTCCCCTTGGCTCTGCAACGTAGAGACCCTGTTCTAGACATTTGCCAGGCAGCTAGGTATGCTTCCCTGAACGGGTTTGAAAAGTATTACTGCTTGCATTCTCAGTCTAGACAGGTTGCTCATTTTGGTAGAGCTGTCTTTCAGAGTTTTCTGGTTTACTTGTATTCTTGCTCGCCTTCCTCTTTTACATTTTAGTACTGCTGTGGCAGTCTATCATAGATGAGGAATTTGTGGGAGGAAGGAACCCATTAGAAGAACTAATCAATTACCTCTCGGTAATGTTTTTATGATGGATGTTAGAGAGAGCTAGTACACCCAGGTTCTGTGGCCCCTCAGTGTCAGAGTGCTAGGAAAAAAGGATGAAACTAAGGTCACGGGGTGCAGTGCCTCATTACATACTGGTTGCAGTGTCATGTTCTGGGTGTAGAGGTGTCAGGCGGAGCTGACACTGAGCCATGATGCACCCCCTGGCGGTGGAAACCTTTTCCGAACATCAGCTACACTGGGAGATATCATAGATGAGGAACCTGTGTTAGGAACATCCATCGGGAAGAAGATTGCAGATAGGTAAATCATTCTTTTTCCATTCATAGTGGTTTTTCCAAGTCTATCCCACTGTCTCGGTTCTGTTTTCCTTTCCTCTCGCTCAACCGAATACTCTTAACACCCTTCCTCCCGTCCCCTTTCCCACGTGAGTAAATCTGCATTCCTGATTGTCCGTTCTGTATTCTCTGAAACTCTTACTTTCTCATACTGAATTGTACTCCCTTTCCCACAGTGGTCAACTCTGCCTCTATGCTTGCTGTTTGCCTGCGTTATTCTGGTCTTAGTTGTGTCAAGCTGATACTCCTATATCTCCCGAGCTCCCTCTCCCTGTGTAGTGATAAGCTGCATCTCATTTCATTGACATATCTGGTTGCCAAGTGTAGCATCTGCTTGCTATACCTGGCACCTGAACCTGGACAATGAAATCCCTGCTAGGTTTGTTTTACCCAGGGCACCATTCTGTCTTTGAACAAGATATCCACTGTCTGGGCTAACTCTAAGCTCAGCCTGCTGCTTTTCTTGTGGTTGTCAGAACTCTGTTTTTTCAGTTGTTGTGGATCCATAGCAGAAAGTGTTCCTCTCCTTATTGGGAGAAGTTGTTTTTCCACAGTTCTTGTTCCCTTGACAATGCTGGAATCACCTAGAGGGAAGTAGGAAACCACATTAGGTTGGTAAGCAATTTTCATGGCACCTCTTCTCTATCTACAGTTTCCACTACACAGTAGTAATTGCTTGTTCCCCCTGGGGTTGCAATTCTGGTCGCTACCTGATCCTCTGTATTTTTTTCTTTCACTTCAAGAAATTAATGGGTAAAAGGAAGGGCTGGCCATTTTTCCGGGATGTTGACGAAGCTGCCTTTGTGACTATGCCTCAAGTGAAGAAATGATTACCTTGTCATACCTAACCATATTCAAAGAAACGATCTCCATATAAATCGTTCTGTGCATGGACTTCCTATGAAATTGCCCGCTCAGAAGTTCTGAGGGCATCAGAGCCCACATAGCTAGACAAATAGTGTTTCCTTATGCTCTATGAAAAGGTGTACCAGCCCTGGGCATCTGCTGGATGCCAATTTATACATTCACCAAACATGACCATCCTGATTCCTTGTCTGTTGATGCAAAGTTGGGCAAGTCAGTTGTGCAAAATGTCCTGGTATAGAACAGTCTCCTCTTACTGCCTTTGGTTAAGCATATTGCTTTGGGAGTCTTTTAAAAGATGAGTCTCTGGGATGAAAGCATCCATTAGATTAATAAATTACTTACCTCAGGTAATTTCCTTTCTGATAGATACAGTATTTCTCCTACAGATTGCTAATTTCCCTACCACATTTCCCTCTATATTGAAGTCTACGATTTAGAATTTGTTTTTATAGTGATTGGAGTATGTTTTCTTATTTTTGGTCCTGCCGTTCCCTGCCTTGGTGGGGAAAATGGCACCAGCAGCACAGTGTGTATTTGGTGCACACTACCAGCACAATATGTGATGTGCCTAACACAGGGCATCCCCTGTGCACCCCAACCCAACCACCAGCAGTTCCATCAGCAGTTGTACACCTGTAATCACTTTAATCCTACCCAAAACTTCCTTCCAAAAACACAGTTTTCCCACATTCCCCCCAACATGTGGATAAGAGATCCTTCAACATTGCACCCCCGCCAACAGTTGGGGGCGTAGGTGGCATTCATGCAGTGTATGCTTTTTGGGGAGAGATACCACCTATCGCAATCCTTACAAGCACTTTCCCGGTCAGTGGCACAGAGGAAATACATCCAAGCCAAAATACGTAACCATTAATCATCCTCAATTGATATCCCCAAGTCCTCCTCCCATTTAGTCATATATGGCAGGCAGGTCATTCCCTCCCCCACATCCAGTAGCTTGTATAGCTTTGAGACCTTGGCCTTGCTGGTTCCTGCCTGAAAAGTGAGTTCCAATGGGCTTAAGGGCATAGGTCCCCTTTTTTGATTGATGGTTGAGATGCTCAGTGGTGCAGCTGCACATAGCGAAATCGCTCCAGTTCAGTCAAAGAGAAAGCCTGCTTGTATTCAGTAAAAGATAATGGGCTACCGTCCTGATACAATTGCTTCAAGTTTTCCAGAACCCCCTCAGCCCCAACTCCCTGCAACCCAGGCATCAAACCTCACCTTTTCGCACCATGGCTGAAAAGCAGGATTATTCCAGACCGGAGCAAGCGGGCCTAGCCCCACAGGAATGTTCCACCTACACAGCACACGCTTCAAGTAGTAGAGCGTGTGTTTAGTGGAAGTCAACAGCAAATCCCCCCCACCGCCCCAGTGCCCCTGACTCATCCCAGACCCAATATGTGGAAGCCTTGCAACTTCATTTCCGGAAAAGAACTCCTCTATAGCCCTCCACTTCGGCGCTGGGTTGATCCTCGACCAGGCCATTGCATGGGAGATCTGCGCAGCCATGTTATATCTAAAGACATCAGGGACCCGTATGTGTCACGCTCTCAAAGGCTTTGTTAGCACCTTTCTAGCAATCCTAGCACTCCTGTTACCCCAGATAAATGGGAAGACTTTATTCTGAATGTTACAGAGCTCAGAATCGGGTATTCGAACCGGCAGTACCAGACAAATATAGAATGTGGGAACCAGATTCATCTTTACAGCACTAGTCCTCCCGAACCAGGAGATCTCCTGTTCCCCCCATCTAGCCAGATCTGTCGTCAGCCCACGAAAAAGAGGGGAAATTAGCCTGGTACACCCTTGATGCCCCGTTCGATATCTGAACACACAGGTAGGGAATAGTAGCTCGACCCGTATTGCAGAGGGTGCTTCATAGGTGGCCTGGTTCTCCGGGCGAACAGAGATGTACAACCCGTGCGATTTGTCATAGTTAACAGTAAATCCTGCCACTTTCTGAAAGGAAGTTAACTCTACAAGTCACACTCTGCGTCAGGGGAACATCATCTGCAAATAAAGAGATATTATATTCTTTCTCCCCTACGGAAAGCCCAGTGATAGTCTCATTTTTTCTAACGTGGCATGCAAACCATCACAGGGAGAGGGCGAAAACCAACAAAGGGGGCAGCCTGCCTGGTCCCTCTACTTATGGCTAAAGGCAGAGAGTAGCACCTATTGACCTTGAGCAAGGTGGATTGTTAATGATGGTGTGAACCAGCTTAACACAATTAGGCCCAAATGCCTCAAAGGTATGCCTAATATAGCCCCAATCCACCATGTCAAACGCCTTTTTGGGCGTCCAGGGCCACCACCCCTAACTTTGACCATCTGTATGCCGCACCTCGATAAGATCCAGACCTCGTCTGACGTTGTCATGAGTACTCCGTCTTGAAATAAACCCTGTTTGTTCCCCATCTATGATAGTAAGCAAGACCTCCATCAGGCACCATGCTAGGATCTTAGAAAAGAGCTTGGTATTGTTATTAATCAATGAGATTGGATAATATGAATTGCGTTGGGCCGGGTCCTTCCCTGGCGTAGGAATCGGGACCGTCGTAGAAGTTCCCACAGACTGGGTAATCCCGCCCAATTCCATGACCAAATTAAATAAGGTTGTCAGATGTGGGACAAGAAGAGGTCGGAATTTCTTAAAAAAAGAGGCTGTGAACCCATCAGGGCCCTGGGCCTTTTTAAAAAAAAAGATTTGATCGCCCATTCCACTGCACCTGGCAGTTTAGGTCCTTCTAAGGACTCCCTTTGCATGCTAGTAAGGTGTGGAACCACCGCTTCTCGTAAGTAATGAACCTGTGCCCCCTGTGAAAACCGAGGAAAAGTGACCCTGAAGGATATCCAGTTTGTCAGGCTCTGCCCACCGTAGTCCCCCTTGATTATTATATAAAGCTGCTATGTTATTCCATGTTTTTAGCTTCTTTAATTGAGAGTGCAAAAGGCAGTTCGCTTTATTACTGTTCACATAGTAGAATTGCCTAGATTTTAGTGGGGCCTGCGCAGACCTATCAGTCAGGAGATGCTGTAGATTTTTCCGCAACACCCTCAGCCCCCGTAGCAAGCCATACAACTCCAATGCCTTATGATCCACCTCTGCTGTAGCCACCCTATTGTATGCCACCGAAAGATTAATCCGCTCGCCTCGAATGGCATCCCAACAGTTACATGAGAAAGGCTCCGATTCTCCCAAAAATAATTTGTAATGGCCTCCCCAACCTCTCCATAAAGCACTTGATCAATTAAAGTGGGATCATACAATTTCCATGGCCTCCTGGGTGGCATAGGTCTATCCAAGAGGCAAGGAACTGCTTCAGAAAGTCCCTATGTCTCAAACGGTGTTCATCGCTCTGAAGCAGGTGATTTTCTTGCAGAAATACAATGGATAGCGCCAGATCAGCATTCCACTTAGCCCCCACTTTCTTTTTACTGGAAAATTAAGCCCTTGCACATTCCCAGGCATTTCTACTCCTCCCTCATGGGGGCTGAATCATTCAGGGCCATAACACCAAATCAGCATATCTCCACATTTTTGGTAACCACCGCGCAGCACCCCATCCTCCCTGACCAAATATTGCATTCTGCAGTGCACAATATCAATTTTCAACGTTTACCTCCAGCCACCTCCCACCCCATCCTGCATAAGTAACAACATGTCATGGTCATGAAGTCAGGGGCGCAGGCATGCAGGGGTCGCATGCACAGTAGACCTGGGTGGATACAGTCCTGGCGCCTTTGGCACCAGGCTCATGAACAAAAGTAAACCAGAACATCCATTTAACACCAAAAAGCTTTTATTATGGACATAGCACTTCAGATGCATTAACCTTGAACATTCCATCCATTAAGCAGGATGCATTAACCTTGAACATTCCATCCATTAAGCAGCCCCAATTGTATTCTTGGGTGTGGCTGCTAATGGATTACCTTTGCACGTGCTCACTCTCTAGGAGTGGCAGGCTGTGGCTGATAAGATGGCCCTAATGGGCATGCCCACGATCTCAGCTATATAATCTGCCCCGATCCTCAAGACAGACGCTTCGTGTTATTCTGCACTTTCAAGCAGTGTAACGCTCACCGTCTCCTGAGGTCAGACTTACCTTTGAAGATCATGCTTCCTTCCAGCCTACTTACCAACTGGGGGAAGCTGTTCTTACCTGTACATCTCTTCGGCAAACCAAGTATTCACCTTTACACTTTCCAGAACGCTGAAATCTTCATCTCGGCACCGCAGCACGACACGCTCCATCGTCTACAGCGTCTGCAAGGAAAAACAGAAGACAAGGTTAGACATCGAAAAAGCAGTCAGTTTAAGTTTGCACTTCGCCATACTTCGCGCTTTCCTTAAACCATCACTTACCTGCTGTCGAACATTGCGGTAGCATCCATCTTCCATCCGGCCGTGTCTCGCATCTTACAGCTGCATTGAGGCCGCATTTCCATCTAGGGGAAGAAAACAGAAAAGAGACATTATTGCGGGCATAAATAGGAGTAACATACAAAGACATTAAACAGAACGAACAACATCACAAGGGCTCAAGAAAGTCTTACCAATCATAAGGAGAAGCATATTTGCAGCTGGACTGGACTAATTCTTATCGGGGATCAGTGAAGGTACTAGATCCCATTTGACGCGCCCCTGCCAGAAGTAGCAGGACGGAGAGTTTATCTTCCATAATTCACAGGTGATCTTTAAGGGCCGGCGTATGCTCACAGAAACCGTGCTTTGGGGTGAAGGGTTCGAGAGGTACAACAATCACAAATTGGCACACACTCTTATCCCCACGCAGGAGCAGTATCACCATATACCACCGCTCACAGCTTTTCTACTGAGAGGCCTGAAGGGGGGTGATTCAAGTTCAGGGAGGGCTGCAACCGTGCCCCAACGCCTCTGCAGAGACCAGGTGAGCGTAACAGAACAAACCCCAAAAATCAACTCCCAAAAGTCTAACCAAGACTTAATGGTAGGGCATTATGACTTGGAGGGACCTCCACAGTTGCCCTTCAAGACTCTCCTCCACTCATGAACACCTGCAACACACCACCCCCAGCCATCTCCAGTTCTTTTGCCACCCCTGGCCAACGGCCCACAAAAATTCCCTATCCATGAGCTTCCTGTCCGGATTGAGAACCAGTTAACAACTTTATAACCCCTCAGGTTTTCCAGGATGGCCTCTTAATCTTTTGCCCTTTCCCGGCTTTCATCAACCTATGCGACCCTGGATGACCTCCCCCACCCCTATTAGGACCTTGAACCCCCTCGCCCTTCCCCTCTTCTTCACCCTCCCCGCAACAAACTCTCTGTCTCCTTAAGGGTTTTGACCCCCAAAGACTCTCCCCCCCCCCACCCCCATAATGGTAGAAGTGCAGAGCCGTTGTGTACTCCCATCTGTTGGCAACTTCATTGTCCCTCAACCATTCAATTAGTGGTCTGCAAGCCCTTCTCTTGGCCAGGGTAGATGAGGCCAAGTCCTGATACACGGTGAGCAACATGTTCCTAGAGGAGATTGACTGGGATACCCTCAACGCATTCATTACTTGCTCTTTCACATTGAAGAAATGCACCCTTAACAGGACTTCAGGGGGCTTCCCCAGCAATGCTGGAAGTCGAGATCTTGTGTGATGTGTCCAGTCCAGCAGCTGGGAGGTCCAGGATGACCTGAAGAGATTCCACAAAAGCAGGGAGCTCCCATCTCACACAGAGGTAGGTTCGCCCTGGTGGTCGGTGACCTGGTCAGGAAGTCCCAAGCGATGGTCCAATGTGTGGACTTGCGCCACCACCACCTCATTTTGCTTGGATTTCTCCTGGAGCATTTTAGAGCTATCCCACTGTTGCACTGAGTTGGCAGACTTAGCCATGGCACCCTTTCACCACTAATAGCAAAACCAAGTCCGACAATGAGCAATAAGAGTCACACCCGCCAGAACAACCGGATGCAAAGTGGTAGATGCTCACCTCATAGCCTGGCTTTATCCACGGGTGCAGTTCAGATGAGATTTCCCTTTCATTGCTGTTTTTAATACTGCACCAGGACCTTACACCTTACAGAGGCCGTCACACACAGGACAAGTGGTATTTGTTAGGCAGAAACCTGTGCAGTTCCCTCTGGGACCACTGCAAAAGATTTAGGACTACAGATGTTTGGCTGTAAACCCACTTGGTAGCAGTCTGTACCACACAGATTTACTTGGTAGCTGTGGCTGAGCAGACAGACTTCCCTCAAGAAGAGTTAGGCAGTATACAGAGTATTCACAACAGGTCAAGAGCACACAATAGAACAAGTAAACACTGACCAGGGCTTGGTGTAAAGAGATATAATTATTTATTTAAAACCACATCTAGAAAAACACACAGGCACTAATAGTAAGCAATTCAAAAACACGGTCAAAAAAAAAAAATACACTCCCTTAAAAGAATATTAGACAAGCCTTAAGTAAAGCCCCACTTATTTTCAGACAGAGGTGAGCGCTTAACGTAGATGGCACTCTAATAGTTCATTTTTAAAAAGGGAGAGAAAAGCAGAGAACAAATTGAAACAGATCCCAACACTTTTACAAGAACATAGCAAGAGAGGAAGGCAAAGTAAAACCGTGAATTCAGAGTTAGTAGGCTGGATCCGCTTTAAGAGGATCCAAACGAAATTTGTCCAAGGTCACACGGTTGCAGTGCACAAAAGTCTTGTAATGGTCCAAAAAGAAGTTGGATCAAAGAAAAGGGACCAGTTAGCGGGTCAAGGCGGCCAGCCCAGTCCAGAAGGTTAAGGATTTATTATTACCTTGTTGCAATCTTTAGAAAGGGAGGCCTGGCGGACACGGTACCTTAAAGTGGTGAGAACGCTCCAGCGGGGGCAGTTGTTCCTGGCAGCGGGTGCAAGTCGGTGCTTCGTCCGGGGGGAGAGAGGATCTCGTCGTGGAGGAAGACAGGGGCCCGTTGCACTGCCATGGAAGAAACCAGCCGCGGAGCTTCTCGGGTACAAGGAGCGGTCCGTTGATTCGCGGTTCAGTGGTGAGTGGCTATCCGGCCGCCTGGGTGCTTGGCACGGGCAGTTGGACTACAAACCGGGCTGGGGTGCGAAGAAAGAAAGGTAAACTGGTTGTGCCCACCAGTCAGGGGAAGAAGCCTCTCCAGCCGGGAGATCTTCTCTGTCGTCGGGAAGTGGTGAGTCGGTTCCGCAGGGCTCCACCGGTGGTGTCGTCGTCGTAGGTCGGCTCAGCTTCTCCCTCGTCGGATTCTCAGGTCATGTGGCGACTTCTGAAGTTCCAGTCCCCAAAGCCCTGCTTTTATGCAGAAAACCCCCATTCACTCAGCCTAGCTGGCACTCAAACATGCTAAATGGTGAGCCGGCCGGCTCACCACTTTGGCCAATCACACAAGAGTGCGACTTGAGTTACCAAGGTAACTCAGTCCAGGGTGCCTAAACCCCCTCCCACACCCCCTGTGGTACCCAGACAGAGTGGCACCACTTTTGGAGGCTTCTGTGGAGAAGCCCGCCACAATGTGGAACCAAAGGGCTCAACTTGGGTTGGAGTCACAGAAGAGAACACAAACGCCATTTTAGAATCGAGTCTTGGTAAAAAATACCAACCGGCGGTATGTTCGAGGTTATGAAAATTAAATAATTAAAGTAGGTAGCCTCGAACAATGGGAAAATCCCATAGGAAAATATTTGCGGTCGAATATAAAAAGTAGTATCCACTGCCACCAGCCAAAACTCGATCAGGGGGGACGGAGACGTGCCCCCTCGACTAACAGACCCCGGGGCAATCAAATTGCCCCGGCCAGTACGTCCACAATATGATGGTTTGTACTGGTTCTGTTCAGATTTTGAGACTAGTAAAGCCAATGGTGACTTTACATGCCCTGGGAGGCAGTAGTCAGTCCCAGGGTATGGAGTCTATGGTGGGGTATCATTATGACAGCCCTGTGTTACGGCACAGAGGGTGATGTGTAACACATAGTAAAAACACATGAGACCCTATGGAGTAAAGGACCCCATAGCCCATAAAACACATTACCAGTCAAAGGAACACCATCAATCATGTCCAAGAGTGGGGGCAAAAGAGTCTCACTCTTGGCAGGAGAAAAAAACAAACTCCAGAAATCCAGCAAAGCTGCTGGGGGACTCACTAGGTTCGGAAATTCAGCCTAAAGAGAGAATTCTCCCTAACAGTATTATGCAGCACACATAGCGGTGCAGACTGCAGTCTGCAGGGTCCCCACTGCGCCAAGATGAGGGCCTCCAACCTCTTGTCTGCCACTCCCTTCCTTCGCATGTAGATAAAGCGCAATGGGTGCTCCACCAGCCAGCTGCAGTACGCTCATGCCCAGTGATTTATCTGATGGTCGAACCTTGGTGATGGTGCCAAAGTTGAGTAGAAGAGCTTGACTCTTGAAGAAATTGCTATGTTGAGAGCTGAGGTGCATTGGTCAGGTGTTGATAAAATGCAATGAAGAAACAAGGGCCTTGCACCTATCAGGACAAGAATAATGTTCCAAGCTTCCAATCTGCCTCCATGGGCTGCGACCCGTGGGTCTCTAAATGCTGTTGACCTACCCCCCCCCACTAGCCCCTCGTAGGATGGGGGGAGCCAGGCATGTCGCAGCTGCCAAGTCCAGACATCACGACTCACTCACAGGCCAAAGTGGAGTCCCCCACATAGGCTCCCCCCCCCCTTACCGGCCAATGTTACTGAATGGGGGATTGGGGGTGATGGGGGATCTTTTCAGTTCTGGTCTGCTTCAGGAGCCACGCGGCGGTCACAGTCATCCAGGCTCCCTGGAGCCAGCAAGCGCTCCCGGGGATCACTGAGCGCAGCCCCCGGGCTGGGGAATGCAGGAGCTCACCAGGACTGTCTTCAGGGTTTCAGCCCGACCAAGTATTGCCTAGGCACACCGGGCCCTGACACCCTTATTCCAGGGTGCTTCAAGTTGCGTGGGTTGCACTGGCGGCCGCCATCTTTCCGTCCTGCATGTCTCGGCCGTCCCGGCGTAGATCTACATCTTCCATGAGGTGCAGGATTTCGGGAGAACGCCCCGGGAATGTCGCTGCACCTTCAGTGGCCCAACGCTGCCATCCGTGGCCGGTTGGGCAGTCTTGGAGAGGAGCCACCAAGCATTCCGCCCCTCGCACCTTTGGAGGCACTTAGGAAGCCGTCTGGCAAGATGGCGCACCTAGCCACGCCCCCCAGAAGGTTATTTCTAAAGGTAAGGAATGTGTAAGAGGAATAAAATCTCCCTTAAAAGAACATTGCCAGAGGCGAATTCTTTGACCTTTAAAAGAAAACAGACTACCACTCAAACTCCCAGCCCATCGGGAAACCTCTGGCACGGAGGTGATAACCTGGAGGAATAGAGGGTAGTGAGAGGGGTGAACATAGGAACCCAAAGAGCAAGCTGTACACAACTTAGCCCACCTCCCCAAAGCATATCCCACTACCATATGACTGCACAAGAAAACATCAGGTAGAATAGACTGATCTCTGATAAAGCTCATCCCCTTTTTTTCAGTCACCCAGAAAGGACTCGCTCTCCTCCATCTGAGTAAATCCAAATGTCCTGTGCTCACGTTGGCTGCTGAGATGAAATGGGTACTGTAATGATGCTCTAACCTCTTACATTGTTGTGTGGAAACACTTTTATCACAGAAAACGAAAACACTAGAGCTTCAAAACAGCATCTGTCTTTTTCCTAGAAACCACAGCATGAATTGTACCTATGATTTTAGTAGTTGGCAGTCGGAAAGTTCTCAGAATGGGTTAAGGAGATGTGTTCTCAACCTCTGCCCCACACATCTCCCTGGTCGAGTTCCTTCTACAGCATAACTTGAATCGCTCTTGAAGTACCTCACACTTTTGCATTGCAACAGTGTTTAGTATCCTCAGATTCCCTGCTCAGTTGGCATTCTCTTGGGTTTATACCTTCAACTGAAGGGCTGTTTGGTTGGTGACAGTGTGGTGCAAGGGACTAACCCCCGAAGCGCTATTGATTCACTTAAATATTTTGGGTACCCCCTGGGAGGTCTCAGGTACAACTGCTTGACTAGCACCCGATTGTCTGGTCAGCGGCTGAGCTTCACAAAGATACTTACCCATGAAATTGACTGCCTTGTTATTTTCTTTGTTTGTTGGTAGGTTAAAAGCACTGTAAAATCCATACAAACGTCACTTTACGAAATGGTTTCTGATTTTCCAACATTTAAAACCTTATTATTTAATATATTTATACCCAAGACTTCTTTTTAGTGCAAATTACAATCATATTATATTGACACCATAGGCCATATGGGCTTGATACGCATTAAACTTGAGCATCCCATTAAAAAGCATCTCCCCCGTGTAAACATTTTAAGAGAAATCAACCCAAAATATGAATTAAAAAATGCGGTCATAGTTACAAGAACCTGCATATATCTTTGCTGTTTGTTTCCATTTTTCTCCTCTTCAGGAGCTTACATTTGTCTAATGTTGAGGGCTTTCGAAAGTAGATCATTCTGCAAAAATTAATCATTGAAATCTGTTACTATTTCAATGAATGCATTTTTGGCAGTGTTGCTTTATTTATACTGGTATTATGGCCTCCAAAACAATAAACAATATTTTGTGTTTTTAATTTAATGCATGTACACCTTATTATGCTTTGATGTTCTAATGACATTTTTTTGCAGGCATAATTTGCATCATCTGGTGCTGCTTCGCACAGCCTGTACATTCATTCTTGTCTTGCAATGTCTACTTCCAGCCATTACTCTGTCTCAATCTGATTTTTATGTACAGTTATTTCTAGAGTGTTTGGGTTTTATTTCTTTAAAAAAAGAAAACCAACCAATGTTCTACTTGCTAAAACGTTATTCACTCAATTTAAGAGACATTGGCATTTAAAATGCATTACCTCTTTACTTTCACTTGGAACGTTTAATATGAGCTTTTATTTCTATTGGCATTGAATGAAAAATAGAAATTAAATCTATGGTTTGTTGATTTCTTTCCTAAAAAACAGTTTGTTTGAATTAAAAATACCTCTCGTTAGGCTGCATGAGTACACAATCTAGCTTGTTCTGTCTGAGAATTGTCGAAACCCATTTAATTCTGTCTTCACTTATGTAGGTTGTGCTTCTCCCAGCACTTCTGATGGGGAACAAAAAAAGAATAGATTTATAGAAAAGGGTACGGTATTTTGTTTTAATAGAATGTCATTTTTGTTTTTTTTAGCACCTGTAATTTATCTGTTAGATTTTGACGTTTTAAATTAAAATATCATTTTCAGTGAAATTAAGAAGCAGAAAGTTTTCCAAGACAGTAGTCACTGATATAGGTATGGAAGAAAGTACTTTTTTTCTCCTAATCTGGTGCTTTAAACAACACTAACCCTGAAGCAAAATAATAACATTGCATTGCCTACTTATAAATTGATCTTGTCAGGGCGTTGGTAATCTTTCAGCCTGATTCTGCTGTGAAGTATTCAAATACTAATAAACAAAAATCAGGGAGGTGGGGGTTGTAATCATCTCTCTGATTTCTGAGGTGCACTCCTTTTCTTGATTGGTCATTACTTTATTTGAATGCTACTTGGTTCAATCTGTACACATTACTTGAATGGTGGGCTCCATTTTAGCTTTATTAAGTTCCTCTGTGCAATATTTTTGTTCCACTTATCGAGGTCATTTGTAAAATAAAAAATTTAAAAAGGGAAGGATCCTAGTTCTAATTTTAAAACATCAAAATGCTAAATTTGAACTAAAAGCCAATTGGTTACGTGAAGCTCCAGTTTGTACACATGTGCCAGAGCTTTGGATTGAACCTTGTTAAAGACGTTTTAGAAAACATGGTGAATGGGTAAACAACACGTGGTCTGATAGGGGCATGTGGTATTTTCCGGGTTTGTTTTGCCGGGTTTGTTTTGTCATTTCTGTTCATGGCATAAACTTAGTATGTCCGTTTTCTGCTAAAGTATAATTAAATGGGAATGTTAGTTCTACCACTGAGATGAGTCAGTGCACTCTGCTGAAAACATTGACACACTGATTGCTGCTTTCTGTAGGAATGTATTCAAATTATGTCCAGTTTAAACAAAGCATTCCAAAATCTTACATGTTTCTTGTATGCAATATTGCCAATCAAAGCATGTGCTTACCCAGGATTACATATATGCTTTGTGAACCTTAGCAATGATTGAGTAAACTAATTGCTTATGTTCAGTGTTCTCATGAACTTCAATGTGTTGCCTAAGAAATTGGTTGTGAGGTATAACTATCGTTCAGAATAAAGTATGGCCAGTTGATGATAGAAAAAGTAATCCAGTCCAAATTGCTGAATTATTTTAAAGTGTACTGGCCACAGTGCGTTTTCCTCAGTCTGAGTAACAAAATCATTGTAAGCATGTTTAGGCACCTTTCCAGGGGTCACTGCCACCAGGCAGAATTTAGTCGCATCATGTGTGAATTATGACTAATACTGCTCTTATTAAGATATTGTGTATTAATCAATTTGTCTTGTGTTTCCATGGACATGTTTAATGAGCAGGGAACCGAGTGACAGCAGCACAGGAAACCAGAAACTATCTTCAAAGAGAGAGGCTAAGGAGATTAATGTTTAAAAGAAAAATCCTATGGCAATGTAAGAAAGAAAGAGAGAGAGAGAGTTGTTTATTAAGCAAGTTAAATGTTCAAAGTCAGAAAGCTGGAAGATTATATAGGTGAGGTGATATCAGAAATCAATTTATAAATTGAGTCCGGTAAGGACATCTAGATTAGCAGCAAGGCTGATCTTTCGAGGCCCAAATTATAATATTTATAAATAATTCCATACTTCCCGATGCAGTAACAGCAACCTATTCAGATGCTTGCTTATTTCCTGCAGATTTGTTTATGTTCTGAAATATTCACAGGAATCAGAATTGGGAGAATTGGGAAATAATTCATCTGGGGTGCTTGGTTGACGCTATATATACCAAATGGGTCTCTGCGCTATTGTCATTTAAAATGGCACAAGGGGCACAACAGGTGCCACTCGAACTCCTGGTGTTTGTTCCTTTTTCCCTGTTTTGAAGAATTTGAGGATGTCGTCCTTTCTCCACTACGGGCAGACCTTTGCCATGGGACCAGGGTGGTGCGTCGACAGTACAGTAGTTCCTCTGAGGATGGTGCACTGAGGGAGCATCACATGGGGGACAACCATGCTCAGAGAGAACAGTATTCTCCCATGCCAGTACACCTAAATCCTTCCCCAATGATAAATCATCATTCCCCATGTTTTGATCGGGCCAATGTCTGCTACTGCCACGTTAGCCTACCTAATATACTTTACAACATTAAAATATTAGAAAATATATAGCATGCTGCATATGTCTCTTCAAAGCGGTCAAGCACTGATTGAACCCGCTACCCAACCCTGCCATACCACACCATTGAAAAGTCCACTGTCATCAACGCTCTTTGACAAAATCAGCAAGATTTGCCAGCACATAGACACCAGTTCTCCATCCACAGACCCACCTCACATCCCTCCTCCCGAAATCGCAACACCCTGGATAATATTCATAACACTCTCTACAGAGGACCTAGTAGAAACCCTGGCCACCCTCAAAGATGACGACCTCCCAACATCCATCCTCAAGACCCTCCCCGCTTTCCTTCCCTGCCTGGAGATCAACAGCTCCCTAACTCAAGGCACCTCCCTATCAACCTTTAAGACAGAACAAATACTCCCTCTACTAAAGAAGCTACTTTGGATCCCGACAACCCACGTAACCATGGCCCATCACCCATCTTACCGTCCTAGGTAAGCTCATTGAGAAAGCGGTAGCCGTGCAACAGCAGCAACACATAGATACCAAAAATCTCCTCCAAACCTACGAATCTGGGTTTAGACCCAGATGCAGCATGGAGGTGGCAACTATACAGTTGGTCGATGATATGCTCAACGTCCTTGAGAATGGCCACCCTTGCCTCCGGTTTCTACTGTCGCTTTCACAGACACCCTAGATCAGCGCATGAGGATCAGTGACCTTGTCCTACGCTTGTTCAAGTCCTACCTCACCAACCAGCAGTAGTTTGTTCAGATGCACTCCTCTAGATCGCGAATGCACCCGTCACCTGTGGAGTCTCACAGGGTTCCATCCTCTCCCCAGTGATCTTCTTTCTATTCATGGAGCTGCTGGTAGACCTCCTAGCCATACATAACATCCACCAATACACCAACGACACACACTGCTATAACTCACGATTGACTCCATCAAGGACATCCACAGGCTCAAAACCTGCCTGTCCCTGATCCAGTTTTAGATGTCCAGAGGCAAACCCCTCCAAGACAGAATTCCTACTCCTCACCAACAACACTGAACAACCATACATACAGACCTGGCTATCCACCATGAACCTTGAGGGCTTCACACCCAAGCTCACCTCCTGTTCCAAGTCCCTCTGGTTCCACATTGACAAACACCTCTCCTTCAAGACACACATCTAAGAAAACCCAGACTGCCTGGCATCAGCTCTCCCTCCTACAGAAAGTCGAGCCCTTTGTTACGCTCACCTGATATCCCCGGGGGCATCTGGAAGGCTCTGAGATCTGGAACCCTGGATGCGTAGTTGCCCAGTGCTTATTAATGAATCTGTAATTATAGAAGGGATGATTTGTGAGAACTGTCTCTAGTGGGTGAATCTCCCACCTCCCTCTGACCGATTCCCTTCCCACTGGGTTCTTTTCTCACCTTAGTTATTTGTAGGGTGAGCTATCCGTCCTGCGTTTCTAGTGCAGGGGCGCTTCACGTTTGTTGGCG